>NC_134962.1:7500-612323 GCF_965638725.1 Aptenodytes patagonicus | reverse complement strand
ATCCCCTAAGGGCAATAAATCTTTCAGGCTCATAAGGCGATCCCGCTGTGATTCAATTACGATGCGCATGCTGCAGACCAGCTACGGCTGCTTCTCTGCACAACCCAGAGAGCATTTACATATTTATTTCAATATAAAGGAAAAACTATCAAATGCAAACTCTGCTCTCAAGAAAACTGCTTTCAGGAGAGATGTAAAAAAAAAATCCAAACCAAAAAAAGACACACCCCCCCCCACACCCCCCCACCCCTGGGAAAGCACTTGAAGCGTTAATTACAATGAGAGGCAAACTGGACAGCAGACTGACCACGATCACGTTGTGTTTTCAGGGTTACCATGTTGTCACCACTTTGAGGAAGGTGTAGAATCAAGTTTCCCAGACAACATATTAGCACAAATCAAAGCTCTAGATGCCTGCTCCCAGCTAGACCTATTCAAACTCCGTTATCTATCTCCTTTCTGCCTACCTCTTCTCCGCTGTTTCCATTACAGATGGTATGTTCCGGATTTAAAACTCTTCTAAAGTGTTCCCATGCACTTTTAAAGCAGTTGCTCAGCTCATAATTCAATAGCCATGAAGCAGAAGCATACCTGGAGATTCTTTGAAATGAAAAATTTACTTGCTTGGAGGGTTTTGTGGGTTGTTTTTTGGGGAGGTTGTTTTTTTTTTTTTTAAAGCAGATTCCTATTACTTATCTTCTAGGTACATTAAAATATAATTTCACATAGATCCATTCGGAAACAAATGTGTCATTGTCAACAACGAGTAATTCAAACCCTCCCCAAGTAATCAGCAACTCAATAAAGAAAAGAAAAAGAAAAAAGGTGCTCTTCTAAATGACATCATCTAAGGAAAACAACTTCGGTAAATACATATTCCTTACTCAGCACCCTTAATGGCGCACAGGTCTCTGTCCTTCCTATGTCCTTCCACTTACTCCTCAATAATACCCAATTCATCCTAAACCACCTTTGACAGATTAATGTTACAAACACAGATACAGAAATTAGTGACATTAAGTCCTGAAATTTACAGTGAAAAGCCCTACAAGATCTGCCTTCGATGTTCCTAATTTAAGGAGTCAGAATCTCATTCCTCACTCTCATTTCTAAACATTAAAAAAGGAACAAAAACCTCAGTGAGACTGCAGCTGTAATGAGGGACCGAGGGAGCTGGTGGTTTGTCAGATGCAAAGTAATGTACTATGGGAAGGGACTATATCACCAGAACAAAATCTAAATTAAAACTCCATCATGAAACCAACCCCATTTCCTCTGAGTACACAATCCTTAGTATCAGAATTTACACTCTGTTTCAATCTCAATTATTTTATCCTTTTTTGTATTTATGCATTGTTGGGGGGGGGGGGAGGAATATTCTATAATACATAACAGGAATCATTATGATAAATTATGGAAGTGCCCAGCGTGCAATTATTAATGCTGCCAACATATTGGCAATAGACAGTAATTGAATTCCCGGGCAAACGCTATTAAGCAGGCATTAAGGTTTTTCCTCTCGTTATTGATGTTATGCAAAACCTTGCTAAGAATATTGCAGTTTTCCAACCAGCACTATTAAAACTAAGAAATCAAGGCATAAGTGAAACACCTGGGTTTCTGCTCATTTCACAAGAGATGCACAGTCACGAACAACTGATTTAAGGCAAGCATTATCTTCTGTTCATTGATTTTTCATCTTTGGTTTGCATTTCTATTTTCTAAAGGACTGTTACCAACCAACAAGAATTAAGCACGTACATTGTTGCACTGAGACTGCTGCATTTTGCCAAGCAAACACATATATTGTGTCTAAACACATTTATTTAAATAGTTTCATAGCTTCACACACATCTACACAAGTTTTGCTTGCTGGTAGAAAAGGTAAAGTTAATCATTTGATAAATAAAATGTGGGGTTTTTTACTCAGTTGTGCTAAGGTGCATTTGGCAAGAAGATGGAATTCATTAGAAAACGCACAAGAAAAGCATTTTTAAATTGTTGTTTTGTTAGTTAAGCTTAATTTTGTTCCTGTTGAATGCAGTGCATTCACGGTAATTTATTCAGAAGACATTTTCATTTAAATCTAACACCGATATCACCACACAAAAAACAACGAATGCAGAAGGGTTTAAAAAAAGCTGACATTTATAAAATACAACAAAGTAAACAAAAGCTGGTGATTGGTAAGGGAAGAATTATCTTTCTGTTTCTCTTCTAGCCTTCAGCTGTATTTGCTCTGGATGTTAACCGACATCCCAAGCTGTTACAGCCTGGGTCCCAGGCTTCAGGTGGCAGATGGCAGACCTCCTTGAGAAATACAGACCGGACACGGGTCTTCATCTGCGCGCGGACACACGACACGGAGCCTGCCCTGGGCAGCAGAAACAACAGCACCCGCCTTGCGTGCGGTGAAGGCGAGAGACGTTACGTCCTAAATCAAAGAACAATGACCTGCCCAGGGCCCCTGCCTGGTCTCCCTCAAAGCAGTGACTGCACATTAGTATCAGGATTAAGTATCCCATAGAATCTGAAGACATATTGTTTAGGCCCCTGATTGCTTCCAGCCTTCTCCGAACATCAGGAAGGTTTAAAGAAGTCTCAGTAATGGAGTTTCATATTACTAAGACATCTGCTTTGTAAGTAACCTTGTTACTGTGAAGCTCAGAAATTATTTGTTAATAAAATCTGAAATAAATCTTCATAAGTGATGCAGCTTCTTCGGTGACCACATCTCAGCCGGCTGCAGCCTGCTCAGAAGAGCCACTGCAGAAAGCTCCGCGTTAGCTGTCAATTTAGGACTCCTGAAAGCAAGCCCCAAATCTCCAGAGGTATCTTCACTAACTTCTTAATTTTGTTTCCAACATTTGTGATAAACCAGGCTACTATCAATCTTACTTTTCGTTTTTTTCTTCCTGAAGCATGACACTTCTAGATGGTGCAGGATCTGAGCGCTAAAAACTGGAACTACCAGGAAAATCCAGAAATCTCAGGAAGTCCCAAGAGCTCCAAAATCACACAAACTGAGGCAAATTAAATGAAAGATGCGCACTGCATCTACATGGATACAGACCACTACTTTCAGAGAGAATGAACCCCTATCCTCTCCAGACTCGCCCGTGAGGCTCCAAACTGCCCCGAGGAGCACGGCCGTCGGCACCCCTGCGGGGAGGTCCGCAGGGCAGGGGTCTGCCTCGACAGACTTTTACACACACTCCGGTTCGGTGGCCAAAGATAACACATCAAAAAGTAAACTAAAGACTCACTTGCAACCCCGTTAGTGTACCAACACAGGTTCTGTAGCGTGGGGCCTGCACTCCCCAGGAGCCAAGCCGAGCCGAGCGCTGCGGGCCAGTGGCTGAGCCGGTGACAGCTCCTCGTTTTAACCCACAGGCAGGACAAGAGCTACCAGGGTAATAAGGCTGTAAGTAGTCAACAACCTGCTCGGCTGAGCTGCCTCTGCCATCAGGTGCATCCATTACATTGCAGATTTACAGTAAATTATCTATACCAGCAGCAGCAGTTGTTATGCGCCTCCACTGATATGCGGAGATCCATCCCACTACAAACTGCAAGGAGATGGCCCAGCTTGGCGAAGTCAGACCTAATCCCATTATTTACTGCTCCTTTTGTTATTTGATTTTACTAATATTCCATTAAAAAATTAGCAATTTGTAATGATCACTCACAGTGGTGAAATCTGCATTTAATGAGAATGAAAATAATCTCCCTTATTCCCTCCCAAGACAACTGAAAGAGATCTCTGAAAATAACCGGAGTTGGCTTTGTCCCCTTAATTACCCTCCGTAATCGGAGGCCGGACACAGAGGATCTGGGCACAGTCTTTCTGGGCAGAACAGCAGCAGTATTTAATCATCAGTTTAGACCATCTGCAACTGTTTTGCAACAACACATAAAGTTTATGGATTCCTGAGCTTTCTGTAAACCGCCAGGTGCTGTTTAATTGTATTTTTTGTTGCAAGAAGTTCCTTTTCCCACTCTGACAGACACTTGGTGCTGAATTGGTGGCACAGTGCCTGAAATCTTCCATGTCAAGTTTGGCACTGAGGGAGAACATCTTCTTGATTAAGCAAGGGCACAGATTAGGCATTTAGAGGAGACAAATTCAAAACAACGTAAGAGAAAAGCAATTGTTTTGGGTTGCGCTGAGGGAAGCTGAGAAGACCGACTCATTTGCAGCAAGAGATTAAAATCAGACAGCGGAGGTGCACACCACCCATCATCCAGCCCACCTGTCTGACAGCCGGTGCCACCCCTGCACCGAGGATGAATGAGGAGACCTTGAGCCAGCCCGCTCCTCAGCCCAAAGCAGGAAAGCACCCAGACCTGCGCCGAAGTTAACCTTACAACACCAGGCAGAAAACTGGAGCAGGTCAGGAGCTGTTCTATGAGCCACCGAGCCACCCTCCTCCCAGGAGCAGCAGCCCGTCAGCTGGGTACAGCAGGCAGCCTGGAGCAACGCTCACTTAATTTATCTGCCACGCACAAGTCAGCATCCTCTCTGTGGCACAGGCGCGACAGAAGTCTGATTATTCTGAATTTTACACAAGGATGGACAAGAATGTACATTTCTAAAAATGATACAGGAGGGCACTTCCCTGACAGAGCCATGGCAGACGCCTGACCCGCACAGGATGGGAGGCAGCAAAACCTGCTGTTTCCAACCTTTGTTTCTCTCTTTCAGCCAGAAGCGCCCTCACAGAAGGGAATCTCATTTTCTCAGAATCAGAGCTATTTATCTGCCTTCTGCTCCTCCACTCCTTTCACCTGTATTCACCGTTTCACCCAATTCTGGAGGTCTGAATTCACTGACACCGAAATCCAACACTTACTCTGCAGCGCTATCTCATCTGCTGACACAGGAACCACCCGTGTTCAGGTGAGAGACCAGAAGAGCACAGAGGGAGGACAACACCTTCAGGAACAATTTCAGCAGTTGGTTGAAAGCTGCAGAATGTTTTGTCCCGCAGCTAAGAATAATTTCAGCAGCAAGGAAAGAAATTAAAATTGTAATACCCAGCAGCTAAGCAGCATTTTCTTTACCTCTAGCCTCATCCAACGGAAAGCTGCGCAGAAATCAAAGTGACCAAAGCAAAGCGGATGCGTGCTTTCCTCCAGAGCAGAAGGGAATCCTGTGGACTTCACATTTTCAGAGCAAGAGAAAAAACAACGAACAAAAGCCAAGCTAGAGCCTGTTTGTTGTAATTTTTTAACCAGAAGTTCAACACAGGTTTACCTTTCTGCGCCTTAGGTGTAAATTGCATCACAGAACAAGTAACGGACAGCATCATTAACCGTAACTGAGGCAGAGAAGACCAAAGAATTAAAGGAACGTGACAAACGACCATTCTAATTTGATATTGAAAAATCACTAGAAAAAACGGCAGGTAGAGAAATACAGAAGTAGAGCAGATCTCAGAACGGCAGGACTCTGCTGTCGGCACCGCACAAACGGATGAAGGACGTTAGAGACAGACAGAGCCACCCACGGAAGAAAACGTCCTGGCGCTGAATCGAGGAGGAGCCTAGTGGCGTTCCCAAAGAAAGACTGTTCTTACAGCCGTACTCCAGAGTATTGTGATAGCACTGGGAAAAGATTACGAGACGCTTCTGAAACCCAAAGGTAACTTTTCCTCTTTCCCTGTGCATCTCAAAATAGCACATTCTGAAAGTACGAACATGTCCCGAACAGTAGGACGCTCTTTTCGCCTCTGAACAGGTGCGGTGCCCCCACAGAATAACGCGTACCAGGATGGCACGTAGGAAGGTGTTCCACAAAGAATCCCGTATTCCGAATTAAAATGTAGTAATTAAGAAGTCACGTAACTCCCCTACTCAATTACTTACAGGGTAGGTAATGTCTTACAGTGCTTTTCTTACCCACTGATTCAGCAGGGAAAGGCCACTGCCGCAGTTTGTCTAAGAACTAAAGTACAAGCCAACACTATCGGGTGCACAAATCACAGCAAAGTATCGAAACGCTATTGCAAAGCGGTGCGCTCGTCCCCCGACCCACAGGGGAACGGGCTAAACACACTCCTCTGACAATAAACAGACCTATAAACTGACCTCCAAACAACGAATAATCAACAAACACATGCCGAGAGAAAAGAAACGCTCGCGAGATGAAAGGAAACTTTATAAGAAGGAAAACTTTTTCACAATACTTTGGTAAAAATCAAATTAAATGGGTTTTGTCATAAAACAGGTAGGGGAAAAAAAAAAAAAGAACGAGAACGCAAGCCACGAAACAAGCACAGGCTTTACTTCAGGAACAGGCGCACGCCAGCAAAGACACCAAACCGTGCCCGTCTGTGGAAGAAACGGCAACGGCAGAGCCATGCTCCCGCAGAGCCGCCGGTAACCGGGTCCCACCGAGGCACCGCTCCTCCGGAGCGGGGGCAGAGGCCCCCAGAGGTTCGCGACACCCTAACCGGGTCCCGTGAGAGCGCACCGAGAGCGGCTGGGCGAGCTCCGCACAGCGGCCCGCCCCAGGCCCGCGCCCGCGCCCGGAGCTGGAGCGGCGCCGGGCCGGGAGCCACCGCGGGGCTACGGGCGAGGGGCCGGGGCGCTGGGGCACCGCGGCCTCCGCGCTCGTCACTCCCCGGCGGGGCGGCAGGAGGGGCCGGGGCCGGCCCGGGGCTGTTCCCCGCGCACCGAGCGCTCCCACCGGCGCGGGGGGCCGGGCAGGGCCGTCGCCGGCCCGGGCCCCGCGGGAGCAGCCGGGCCCTGACGGGCCCCGCCGCCGCCGGCCCCGCTCGGCGCCCCCCAGCGCCCCGGCAGCCGCCGCGGGGCCGCTCACCTGGTAGCTGAGCAGCTCCCCCACGTCCATGGCACCGACCGGGCCCCGCCACCGGGAAACTGTCGCCAACGTCCGGAGCCGCGCGACACCGTGCCGTAAGGCAGGGAGCGCAGGCGAGCCGGGAGGGCGCCACTCTGCCGGAAAGCGAGGCGGGGGAGCCGCTGCCGGAAAGCGAGAGGCGGGGCGGCGTCGCAAAGCAGCCCCGGCGTGCTTGCGGCCGGGGGAGGGCCGAGGGGCGGGCAGCGGGGGGGGGGGGGGGGGAGCGGGCCGCAGCCGCCTCCCACGGGCCGTGCCCACCCCGGGGGCCACCCCGCAGCCGCGGCAGCGGCGCAGGGCTCCCGTGGGCCGGCCCCGGGGCCTCCCGCGCGGGCTCGGCCTGGTCAGGGGGGCCGCCGGTCCGGAGCTAAACGTGACTGACCGATACCGGGGGGGGGCGGGGGGCAGACGGTGCTGCCTGCTGCGGAACAGGGAGAGGGCGAGTCCCCCCCCGGGTGACGGGGGCAGCTCCAGCCCTCGGCCCTCCCCGCCCCGGAGGGGGCAGCGCCGCGTGGGTGAAGCGGGGACCGCGGGCCCCGCCCGCAGCTGCGCCGCCGGCGCCGGGCGCTGCCGTGGCCCGAGGCGGGGGAGCGCGGTGCCCCGGTAAGGCCCCCCCCGGGAGCCGAGCCGACCCGACCCGCTCCGCTCCGCTGCGAGGCGGAGGCGGCGAAAATCGGCGGTTCCTTTTGAGGCGTTTTCCGTCGGCTCCCCGGGGCTGCGGCGGGCCCGGGGCTGCCGGCGGCTGTCGGCAGCGTTTGCCGACGGCGGGCCTCTGTTTTATAGAGGGCGTCATTAACGGCTGTCACCGTGAAAAGAGGCCAATAACCGAGCGCTGAACGCAGCAGGAGGGGACGTGACGGTCCCTCTGTTTGCTGAGGTGGTGGCAGATAGTGCTGCGATGCAACGAGATGCAGAGCCGCGGACAGATAGAGGCATTTTTCAATTTAACAAATACGAATAATTGGCAGAGAGTCGGCTTGGCCAAAATCTTACTGAATTTATTTCAACTATGCTTTAAAAAACAGCTTTGAGCCGAAACAATTTTTCATAAGGTAATGATCGCAGCTATTACGCAGTTACCTCAGTAGGAGTCTGGTTTGAGAACGCTCGTGAAATTAAAAATACATACAAAGTTTTCAAAGAAGTCCCTAGCATCCCCTGTTGTTTCAATAAAATACAGGAGATATCAGTCACGGCAAAATTAACTCAACAAATCTGCATGTTAAAGATGAGATAAATAGAAGGTAATTATTGGATCATCTGGCTTTCCTTTACTGAGTGTTCGGATAACTCACCAGCTGCGAAACCAGAGCGTTCGCAGTCGCTGGGGGAGCGCTGACGCGTACGTGGGAACGTGACACGGCTATCGGGAAGCCTGAGCAGCGACGGCAGCAAACACGACCACCAGTTGTAAAACGCGTGGAGTTGCAGCGGGAGAGAAGGACTGACCCTCCACCTACAGACGGGTCGTCCTCGCACCGCCGAAACACCGGGCATGGCGACCTTCGCCTGCTCCAGGGTTTCTCCTCCCTCTTCCCTCCCCTCGCCGTTGCTCCCGCGGAATGATGTCATCTCCCTAAAATCGCATTTTTCCTTTCACTCCCTAACAGCGCTTCGAACCCGTGTTTTGCCTCTCGAGGCGGTTGATGCGCAGAATGAAGCGAGCCTTGCGGCCCCCCGCGCGGGGCAGGGGACAGGCTGCCCGGCCGCAAACCCCAACAGCTTGGGGAGTAAACGGGACCCTCGGTGCGGGGCCCGGAGACGCAGCGGCAGGACCTGGCGTGCAGCCCTGGCACGGGGGGGGGTGAGGCACGGCACAACCGCGCCGCTGGCCCGCGAGCCGCAAACGCCCCTTTGTCGGGCCTTCGGTTTGTGTGGGGCCGCTGGCCTCGGCCCAGGAACGGTGAGGGGTTGCTGACAGCATCGGTCTGCAAACGCAGACGGGGAAACGCGCCCGGCGCTGGGAGGGGAGTTGGGGAAGGGCGAAAGGCATCGTCTTCAAATCGGAGAAAACCGAACACAGCTAGCGAGGCCGGCACCTCCCGCCTGAAGCTTCTCCTCATAGACAAAGGGAGAGAAAAACGGCCGATTCGCTTCCCTGGGAGGACTGTGAGGCCAGGGGGGACGTTCAGAAAAACCAAGTCAGGAATTTGAGAAGTGGCTGCTGCATTAACTGACTTAAATAAAACTTGATAGCCAGGAGTCTATAACCTCATGGGAAAGGCGCAAAAGCTCAGGTGCCATTTCTCACACTGACGGCTGGAAATCCAGGAGAGGCACAGACCACCGCCCCACGCCTGCAAAGTCACACTAGTTGTGAGAACAGCGGCACTGAAAGGAATTAATGCAAACCAGACGCTGGGCGCCAGCACCTCCCATCCCTTCTGCCGCGCGGGGAGGGCAGTCAAAGCCCCTGGGACGCGGCCGGAGACGTAGCCGGAGCGCCGGCTGCGGCAGGGCTCAGCAAGCGGCAGCACCGGGAGGCCGATGGCGGCGGAGGGCGGGTGGGAGCCCACGGATCCGCCAAGCCGTCGTGCTGCCGTGGGAAGGGTCCCAGCCCATGCGCACCTGGTCCCCCGGCCATCTTTAAAGCCCCTCTCTATCTCCAAACAGCATCTAGAAGTAACCCGCAAAGGCTTTCCTTTTGCTGTGATGTTTTTGCCCAGCGCTGCGAGCCCTGGGGGTGCCGGGTACGGGGCAGTGGGGAACCGCAGAGCGCAGCACAGTGCAGTTGTCACTGGAACAGCCACCAGCTCTGCCAGCTCCTCCCGTCCCCCCTCCCGTCCCCGCGCTCTGCTGGCCTCACCGTGCTCCGAAATGGCCGTATCGCTGCCCGGGAAACCCAATTCTCACCAAGCTGCTGCAGGGCAGGGTTCAATAACAGAGAGGTTTTATCCAATAAGGGGAGTTGGACCACAGGGACAAAACATTGAATTAAAAAGCAAATCCAGGAGTAAAATCAAAGTATAAAAAAAGCCCTCAAGGAAGTGAAAGGATGGGGATGAGCCGGCCGCCCTGGGTGGTGGGCTCTGCGTGAGTGGTGGGCTTTGCATGGGGGCAGCACCAGCCTCTCCCGGGGAGCGGCGGGGCAAAAGGCAAAGCTGCAGGAAGGGGCTGGAGGCTCTGGACAGGCTGGAGCAGAGGTGACTTAGCTTGGTCAGGAGAGCGAGGACCCCAGCAGAAGCCTGGCTACACATCCCCAGGCACCCACCCTCTGCAGGGGCCGGGGCATCGCCGGTGCCCTCGGGGCTGACCGCGTCCCTGCAGCCCCAGGACTGCCCGGCCGGAGGCGACGGGACCTACAGCACCTTCCCCCTCTTCTTTGGGGACACCCCCAGGGCTCCGGGGTGTCTCGGGACAGCCCGAACCAGACCTTTTCCAACCCCTTTCCCCTAACCGCACTGGCACAAACGGGCGCAGCGGGCTGCTGGCATCCTGGTGCTGCCAGCTGGCACCACGGCCTCCCCGGCTGCGGCTGTAGCCCTGGGGACGGGTGCGGAGGAGCCGGGACCCGGCAGCCACTGACAATGGGGAGAATCATAGAATCATAGAATCATTGAGGTTGGAAAAGACCTCTAAGATCATCGAGTCCAACCGTCGACCCAACACCCCCATGCCCACTAAACCATGTCCCTAAGCGCCTCATCTACACGTCTTTTAAATACCTCCAGGGATGGGGACTCCACCACTTCCCTGGGCAGCCTGTTCCAATGTTTAACCACTCTTTCAGTAAAGACATTTTTCCTCACGTCCAATCTAAACCTCCCCTGGCACAACTTGAGGCCGTTTCCTCTCGTCCTATCGCTTGTTACTTGGGAGAAGAGACCGACCCCCCCCTCGCTACAACCTCCTTTCAGGTAGTTGTAGAGAGCGATGAGGTCTCCCCTCAGCCTCCTTTTCTCCAGCCTAAACAACCCCAGTTCCCTCAGCCACTCCTCAGAAGACTTGTTCTCCAGACCCCTCACCAGCCTCGTTGCCCTTCTCTGGACACGAAGAAGCCCCAGCCACTGCAACGGTCCTGGCAGCGCAGCACGAGTGCCAGTATGGAAACAACAGTTCCTCAGCTCGGCACGGCGGGGCCACGGCGGGATGCTCAGCACCGCAGCTGGGAGCGGCGGCGGGAGGAGGAGGCGAGGAGGAGAATCCCGGTTTAATTTTATTCCGAGTTCAGGTTTCAATCCAGATGCCTCGAGATCTAATTCCGAATAAATAATTGTACTGAGTAACCCAGGTCCCCCGGTGATTAACTAAACACACTGAGGCTCGCTGAAATTGAATTAGTGGTGTGCACTCAGCCGTTATTACCCTCCCCACATCATGAATATTAATGAGGGGTTATTAAGAAATGTAAATGATGCCTCAGGGGGTTGGGAGCACGGGGGGGTGCAGGGCGGTGTGGGCTGATATGACAAACCATTAGGAAAACAGCCTGATTGAAGCCACTTTTTAATTATGTCAGATCTCGCTCTTTCATGGGTGCAGCAGTGTTTCCGGATGCTTTCGTTTTTATTAAAATGAGAAAAAGGGAACAAGTTATAGCTGGAATGTAAAATGAGCATTTGCAAAGCGGAAAAGCTGCAGCCACTAAGCACCCTGGCAGTGGAGGGTGGTGGCAGGGCCCTGCCTGCAGCTGCTTGCACCCCGCGGGCTCCCCACTGCCACCAGCCTGCGACGGCTCCCGGCCGGGCTCCCCCGCGCTGCCTGCGTGCCGAGGGGGACGCTGGCACCCCTGCAGCACCTGCACCCCAGCCTCGGGGGCCCCCGCAGCCCCCCGGCACCCGCGCCGCAGCCCCCAGCTGCCTGCAGCCCCTTCCCTGCAGCCCATTCCCTCCCAGTTCAGCATCGCTGGCCAGGAAAGAGCGGCTGTGAGAAAACTCATGCATTTTAACAGGTTCTTGCAGGCGCTCCCTGCACCGCCGAATAAAAGCTGACAGGTGCAGCTGAGTTAATCAGAGTGGATAATGGAGGGAAAGAAAGAAATCTCAGACCAAATTGCTGCAGAAATCATGAGCCAGGGCTCAAAACTATCCAATTAAACGGGGATGAAGCTTAAAGGCGAAGGCGGCTGTTCTCCGAGCCCGGCATTCCACTGAAGCAGGAGAAGGGGAACAGCCCCGGGGTGTTGGCAGAGCCCCCGTCCCCCCGCGGGAGGGATGCCCCGCCGGGGCCGTGCCAGGTGTCTCGGTCCGACCAGTGCTGCCACACTGGCGGTTTGCTTGTAAAAGAGACAAAGCGGGCCTGGGGCTCTTCTTCCAGAGGGCAACATCGGATGAAATGCTTTGTTGGGGCGATGAGCACGGCACCCACCCGGCCCCGGTTGTGCCGTGGCCGCCATCCTGCCACGCCAATGCCCGCTCCCCTCCGCGGCCGTCTGTGCCCTGACCGCAGCGAGCACCGAACCCATCACCTGAATGGCTTGGGGAGGGCTGGGCTATCAGACGAGTTAAAAAATGTGCATTTAATGTAGTCGAGGCCCATTACTGCGGCCGGTGGAAATCCGCTGGCATTACTGTGGTGTTATCATGGATTCATTGGGCAGCCCGGGATGGGAACGCGCACAGGAGTTTGTTAGTATTCAGGCTTCTCCATGCTGATAGCTTCGTAACGCCAGGCTTGCCTCTTAATTGCACCCGTAAGTGTTGAAATTACTGAAGGGTAAAATGCAAATGGGCTGTAACCTTTCCGGAGCTCATCCCGGCACTGCTGTGCCAGCTCCGCGCCGAAAGGGAGGCGCCTGCATTTCTTCCCCTTTTTCTTAATTGCTAATGGAGCTGCCAGGCAATTCCCTCAGGCCTCGTTAGGGAGAGGACAGGCCCCTCTCCAGGGTCACATGCCAGTTCCACCAAGCTGGAGGCACCGGAGGCACCGGGGCGGCACCGGGAGCTGCACCCCATCCCGGGCTGGCCACAACATCTGCTCCAGCCCCACGGCACTGCAGCCGGCTGAGACGGGGCCGCGGGGGCCAGGCACCCGGGTGACAGACCAGAGCGTGGAGCAAAACTTGCAGGCTTTGCCTTCCCTCTCTGGTGCCGCCTTCCCAGCCTGAAGGGGTTCGGTGTAACACCTGCCACGGCTCCTGGCCAGGGTCCCGGGGTGCTGGGTCCTGGGGTGCAGAGGTCCCAGGGTGCGGGGTGCTGGGGAAGAGCGCTTGCCGAGCCAGCCAGCACCGCGGGGGCCGGGAGGTGTGGGTGTCCCCAGGAGAAGCCAGCTGTGGGATTAAGGTTAATGAGATTTTTCATGAACTTGCCGATTCGTTTGGCAGGTGGGTTGGGGGGGGACGACAGGACCTGGCTAATTAAAGGGAGCTGACCTGTGAAATGAGGCTGTGAGGGGCCGGGGCCAGTGGAGGGGAGGGTGGGCAGGGGGGAAAGCGGGGGAAGAGGTGCGGGGGGAGAGGGCGGCCGATGCCCGCCAGGCCCGGTACGGTGGCCGTGGCCGTGGCCGGGCTGCTCCCTCCTTCCTGCCCATGCTGGTGCTGCTCGCTGTCCCGGCACAGCTGGAGCCTGCCCGGTGCCAGAGCGGCACCTTGTTTGTGGCTCTGCTTCCCCGAGTTAAACTCCACAAAGTGTGACAATCAAAATTAAAGATTTCTCTAGAAAGGCAGCCTGGGGGGAAATCACTGCTGAGGCCGACAGAGATTTCCCAATGGTGACTTTTAAATTAAAGGGGAAAAAAATTTCTTTAATTTGGCAGTGTGCTTGGGATGCAGCTCACTGGGCACGTTATTATCCAGCTCAGCAAATGCTCCCAGAATTTGCTCGCGCTCCAAATTACCGATCTCTCCATGAGGCAGCATGTCCCTGCCTGCGCTGGTGTCCACCGGCACCGGGGGCCTGCGGCACAGCCCCACGGGTGGCGAGCGGGACCGGGGCCAGGCGGTGCCCCGCCACCCCGGAGCTGAGCCCTGGTGGGTGCCCCCTCCCCGCACCCTGTCCCAGCTCCTGGCTGGTGGAAAATGGCCAGATTCTGCTCCTGCACGGGGCGAGCCCAGCCCCAGCCAGCACAGTCGTGCTCCAGGACCCACACACCGGTGCAGCCGATTCCCATTCCCGCTCCTAGCCCCTCCTGGTATTTAGCTGCAAATCCAGATCAATCAGGGCTGGGTGTATCGGCACCGCCAGGCGCGCGTGTGTCTGCCTGACCACGGCTCACCCGCTAAATACCCACCAGCGCTGCTGGCCCCTAGCAAGGAGCCAGGGGGATCGGGGCTTGATCTTTGAAGGCTTTCTTTCCAAGCAGAGCACGAGCTCTTCAATGCTGCCAAAAGCGAGACCCTCCCTGCAGCCCCGGCCCAGGCGCTGGCTCTGCCGGGGCCTCCTGTACTGTGTGGTGAGGATGGTGGCTGCTCCGGCATCTCCATGACACTGCCATGCGCAATGCGCCCAACCGCTGGGGCAGCTGGCGCGGTCCCTTCCCTAACACAGGGCTGACTCCGGTGCTTGCCCCGGAGCCCCAGGAGCCACCGCAGACCCATCGTGTTGGCACGTCCACGTAGGCTGGGGTGCGCAGCTTTGCCGGCTGGATTACATGCCGGACCCAAAGCACCAGCAGAGACCGTCACCGTCAAAGCCTCCTCGTTGGGATCGGAGGCACCCGCATACCTGAGACACACCTCGTCCTGCTCTGCCATGCCGCACCATAGCACAGTGAGCACCGTGGCACAGCAAAGCACCTCGGCACAGCGAAGCACTGGGGCATGGCAAGCACTGTGGCACAGCAAAGCACCGTGGCACAGCAAAGCACCGCAGCTCCACACCACCTCTGTGGATGGATGACATCACTCCAGGATGCTGCAGGGACGTGGCACTGTCCTGGGTCCCCACGGGGATGCCCCAAGGCCTTTCCCGTCCCCTGTGTGGGGACGCAGCTCCTGCTGCCCACCTTGCCCCCAGGCACGTGCCAGCAGCTCCCACCAGGCTTGGGCATGGGCCACGGCAACAGGGTTTTACTGCCCGAGCCGGAGAAGCTGCTGCTTCTCCCCGGCGTAGGTAGGAGCTGCCCAAGGAGACGGGGGCTGGTGGCACAGGGCTGGCCCTGCCTGGCCAGGGCATGGAGCCACCGGGGGCGCGGAGGGCGCAGGCAGCCCCGGACCTGCCTGCCCTGGCACAGCTCTTCCCCTTCCTCTCCTCCCGCCCCTTCAAGATGAAGCAATGAAATTATTTTTCTACTTGAGTAGTTTTCAATTTAGATTAAGAAAAATCTGTGCTCCGTTAGCGACGTTGCAGTAAATCACAAGCGAGCGGCACTCCACAGCTGACAGCCCGATCGCTTATCGGCTGCAAACCTTTTTTCACGTTGACAGGCTCCAAGTGTGACATTGAGCGAGGGAAGCGGCAGCCCGGCGGGGACACTGCGCGGGGAGGCGGACCCCTGCCCGGCACACGTTCCAGGGCACCACGGCTGAGCCACGGCTGCGGGCAGCGCCCAAAGCGGGCGGGCAGTCCCAGGCAGGATCAGGCCCTGGGCATCACAAGCTGGCACAGACCTGGAGATGCAGAGGGCAGCACTGGCCCCTGCCCCGCTGCAGCGCCGGCTCTGCCAGCCCGCGGCACCACTCCTGGGGCTGCCCGTGGGATCGGGGAGGGGGGGGATGTTCTTGCTCGCTGCCATCCCACCCAATCCCCGCCGGCCCCAGCACGCCTCAGTGGCACGCCGGGGCTGCACCGAGCGCCTGCTGCCAGGGCCGCTTGGTGCTCCAGTGTCTCGCCGAGCCCTCGCTCTCGCCCATCTGTCACCGCCGGCAACACGGTGGCACCCAACACGGCTGTGACAGTGCCCGTTGCTGGCTGCCCTGCGGCCACGCCGGGAGCAGATCCCCATCCTTGTGCCCATCTCCATGCTGCCGCTGTCCTTGTGCCAACACCATCAAAAGGAGCATTTGACAGAAAACAAACCTTTTTTTTCCCTCCGGTTCTTCCAGCTCATTTATCGCTTCCATGGGGCAGGCAGAGCTGTCAGTGCCTGAACCTCACTCATCCGTTTAACCTTGGGGGAAGAAACACATTTGTGCCGGATAACGTGCATCAGATGGTGGCATGGGGAGCGCCTGTAGCTGCTGCGCCTGATGGATGGGCTACACGGGCCTCGCCTGACCTGTGCTTGTATGTTATCTGCATTGCTGCGGGAGGCTTTTCATCACGCCGACAGCTCCAGCATCACCTGCCTGGCAGGAGCTCCTCGCCAGGGCTGGCTGCTGGCAGCAGTGGCCAGGAGAGGCCCAGCCACGCAGCTGTGGCTGGCACCGCGGGAGGCGGCGAGCCACCGTGCCAGGGGAGGGGAGAGGCTCCTGTGCCCCGGGGGAGGGTTTGCAGGCTGTGCCCGTGCCACATGCCCGGCTGCGGCAGGGCTGGAAGGACGGGGACAGCCCCTCCGGGAGCGGAGCTGGTGCCTGCAGTGCCCGAGGGGATGGAGGACGCCCTCACCGCCGGCAGTGCCACCAGCCTGGGCGGAAGGGAGAGGCCAAGCTGTTGCGCTTGTCCTTTGGGTGACATTTTGCCAAGGAGGGGTCCTGTGACAGTGACGGAGAGGGTACGGAGCTGGGCAGCCCAGAGCCCCGGTGACGGATGAGCGCTGCCAAGTGCCGACACAAAAGCCATTTGGTGTGGGGAAATGATAGATGCTAAGACTAATTTTAAGCACAGGCAGCCGAATTCCTCCAGACAGTCGCGGCGCTCAGGATTTAGGGCACAGCTGCTGGGTTCAGATAAGGTGTGAAATCAGCCCGGCATGCAGGGTGTTACTTAATAATGAACGTCTCATGATGGATGGGGGTGGCTCAGCGATATAACCTCCACATTTGGAGCCTTTCAAATCTCTTGCCATCAATCCTGGTCCCTGCCGGGCAGTGGGAGGGGGAGCTGGCAGCCGGCAGCGGGCGCACGCCCCGCCGGGTGGGCACCACGGCTTGGGCTGCATGACCCCCTCCCGCACCATGAGCACCTTTGCGGCTGGCGGCAGCGCCGGAGCGGGTCTGGGGCTGGATCCTGCCCAGGCCGGGGCAGCCACGGCTGGTCGCCCTGGCACCGCGGCCCCACACACCTCCTCTCCTCCCTCCACACCCGAGGAGCATTGCTGGCTGCTCCTGCGTGCCAGCGGAGAGCTGGGCTGCCACGTGAGGATGGGGATGGTGAGATGTCAGACCCTCCCCGGGGACGTCCCTGCTCGCCCAGCATCACGCTGCACTGCGCCTGGAGCAGCTCTCGCCCCGCCAGAGTGAGCAGGCTCTGACCCACGTGGGCAGTGCAGGGACACGGCACCAGCCCAAAATATTTTTGGTAAAAGCAATGCTGGAAATGGCAAGTGCTGTGCTTGTCTGTAGCATTTAATCTTTCTTATGACCTTATTAAAAAATCTATTTGTGTTCAGATTTTAAATTCACTTCTTAAATCACCCACTACAGGCTTCACACTGTATTAATTTCTCCTCAAGCAAATGAGTTTGGTATTTGCTCTTTTCCAGTACCACCACTGCCAGAGTGCAGGGAGGATGCACAGCGTGTCCACCCCCCGCTCAGACCTGCAGCCTGCGCCCTCACCCTGCGCTCGCTCACCCGTGCATGCCCCTGCGTGCAAACACTCACCCTGCACTTGCTCACCCCGTGCATGCCCCCTGCGTTTGCCCACCCCATGCGTGCCCCCCCCCACATGCAAACACTCACCCGTGCACATGCTCACTCCCATGCACACTCGCCCCCCCCATGCACAGCACAGACAAGCACCTTTGAAGGGAACCCATGTCCTCCAGCTCAGGGGGGGGGGGTCTGAGCAGGACGGCCACTGCTGCTGCCTCCCAGGAGGAGGAGGAGGACTCAGAGCTGGGGATGAAGGCTGGAGGAGGCTGGCACAGGGCAGGAGCACCCAGCCGGGCTCCACGGAGGTGGCAGTGGGCTCACCTGGGCACACGGCTCCTGCGCACACCGGCCCCCAGCTGCCCCCAGCACCCCCTGGCAGGTCGCTGCAGCCACGCAGCCCCCCCCACGCACCCAGCCCTTCCCGCCACGTGGCGCTGGGGCTGCAGGCAT
This sequence comes from Aptenodytes patagonicus, assembly GCF_965638725.1. Lineage (NCBI taxonomy): Eukaryota > Metazoa > Chordata > Aves > Sphenisciformes > Spheniscidae > Aptenodytes > Aptenodytes patagonicus. The sequence goes on along the minus strand of NC_134962.1, from coordinate 594,444 downwards.
GCCGGGGCAGCCGGGGCAGAGCAGCACCAGGGACGCACACCACCGCTGCAGCTGGAGCCAACAAGCTTTCAGATGAGCTCGCCGGCACGGTGCCATCGATTTGGAGGTGATTGCTGCCGAGGTGAGGCATGGTCAGCTCGCCTCATTATTGTGCAAATTGCTGGGAATGCAAATCTGGGTGCACCTGGGGAAAAATGTATTAACAATATTACTCCTGATTGAGGTCGCAGGGCACTTTCTGCTTGTTCAGTGAAGCCTGGGCTCCCTTTCCTCTTTTGAATCTAATGGTTGGGTTATTTTTATATCTGTGACTGTGGGGTCCTTAGGTGATGTTTTATCAGGTGCTTTCAGACCACGCTCTTGCACTCTCTTGATAAGATCCCGCCGGCAGCGCCGGCCACCCCCTCCTTGGGGTGCGGGATCAGAGACGGCGCTGGAGCCCGCCAGAGCATTGGCCGAGCCTCAGGATTTACCCTGAAAACGGCCTGGCCGTGCCGTGCTGTGGGGGGAGCCACGGGGATGACCTTGCCGCCGCCGTCTCTGCAGGTTCCCCACCCACCAGGCAGCCCCCTCAGAAGGGGACGGAGCTCGGCCCTCCAGCTCCGCTGGCACCGGAGGAAGGGGCCGCTGGAGCCAAGCATCGACAACATGCAGCAGCTCCTGGCGCGGGCTGAGGCAGCGCTCATGCACGGCGGGAAATCATCATGGCAGACACTGGCACCCCTCCCGGCGTGGGACAGCTCGCAGCTCCTCCAGCCCCAAAACCCACCCGCTTTTCCCCATCCCAAAGCTTGAAACTCCCGAGGCGGGAGCACCGCCGGCTGGGCACCACCAGCCCTCGCGTGGGCATGGCACGGTACGGCATGGCACGGCCTCACGCTGCCACGGGTCCCGTCCCTTGGCAGGCAGGGACTGGGAGAGCTCATCATCTGCTTAATGGGTGTGAGCAGGGTGCCAAACCACTGCTGATTTATTGCCAAGGAAACACTTAATTTAGGGAATGTATTTAAAGGAACTAATTAGAATTGTATTAATATTTATGGACCTTATGGAGAAGCTGATAGTCGCTATTAACTGTTATCTTATACTGGGCAGGACCATGGTGTTTGGAGGCAACTTTAGTTGTGTTGAAAGCAGTCGAGATCTCGCCAGAAGGCGGTGACAGCAGCCCGCCCGACGCTGCACATCCAAACCACGTTTGCAGCGCTAATGAATATCCGCTGGAACTAATAACCCTGCCCACACGCTCCTCCCCCCTGCGTGGCCGAGCATCCCTCCGACGAGGGACAGGCGCAGCCGCCCGCTCGGGGCCGTGCTTTGGGCGATGGGGGGCCAGGGAAGCCAGAAGCCCCTCCCCCCCAGCCCCCCCGAGCAGCAGCACGGTCCCCAAGCCAGACGCGATGATCCTGGTCCTGCCGCCACCGGTGCCCCCATCCATCCAGCCCGGAGAAGGTGGCCAGGAGGGGCCCGGGGACAGGCGGCCCCAGCAGCACCCAGCTCATCCATAACCAGCTCCCTGCCCGTGCCCGACCTCGCGCTATAGCAAAATTCACATCAATTTTCCTTCCCCTCATTTGTCTGTAAACCGTGAAGAAAAATCACCGCCGTCTGCCCGCATCAGGCCGCCGCAGTGATATATGGCTGTAATAAAAACCCCATTTTGGGAGGACGCCTTCCCCATGCCGCCAGCCGGCGTGCCATGCATGGCCGTGCCGCCTGCCGGGCTGTGCCATGTGGCATGGGGCCGGGGCTGCCACCTGCCCACGGGCAGCCATCGCCACCCCAGCCCCGGCCCCTCCACGCCTCCATCTCGGTCTCACCGCAGCCGGCGGCTGGATGGTTACGGATAAGAGCTATTAGAGCTGGGATGGAGCAGCAGCTTCTGCGGCGGAGTTCAGGCAGCCGGTGCCGTTAACCCCCAAGAGCCGGGTCATGGGGGACGGCCCGATGCAGGGCTGAGCGGGGGGCTGGAGCGGGCAGCACCCTGCCTGGGCCGGGCACCGTCCTCGCCCCGAACTGGGGGACAGCCCCAGGGCCACGTGCTGCGGCCCTGCCTGAGCTCCCCGCGCAGCAGGCACAGCCCCCACCAGCTCCGGGGACGGGGTGCTGGGGACGGGGTGCTGCCCCCCGTGGCTGCCCCACACAGGGACTTTCATCTCGGCAGCCGGCAGCAGCCACGGCGCCAGCTCGGGGTTGAGCGGGAGCAGGTGGGGAGGGAGCTGAATAATAAATTGGCACTTTCAGGAGGTTTTCATCTTTTCTGTTTCAAGTTCCTCGCTGTCTCTGCCTGCAGAGCTCACCAGCGGCCACGGCCAGCGGCACGTGGGGAGGGAGCGTGCATGGCCCTGTCCGGCTGCCGCAGCTTTGGCACAAAAACCTGCTCCCCCCAAGCAAATGCCACCTCTGAGGCACTCCTGCCCCCCAGCTCCCCAGACCTGTCCCGGGGGGCCAGGGGCACCGCGGCATTGCCAGAGTGGGTGGGCATCACCCGCCGGTTCGGCACCAGCTCCCCAGCGCTGCCCGGAGCGCTGCCCGGAGCGAGGGCTCTCCTGCGGCCGCTCCGTCATTCATCGCCCCCGTGCCCAGCGCCCACCGCACCCGACGCAGAGGAGGAAGGCAGTGCCGAGCTCGGACCCAGCACACCCCCCCAGCTCTGCCCACCCCCAAGCCCAGCCCAAGTGTCCCCGTGGTGGCAGGCAGAGGATGGGGTGTCACCGCTGCGGGACGGCCGTGGAGGTACCGCTGTCCCGGAGCACACCAAGGTACTCTGTGCCCTCGCTCAGCCTTCCTGGGAACGTCCCCAGCATCTGCAGGCAGTGCACTCATCCACAGCCCGCTCGCCTCTCTGGGTTCTCATTAATTGGCAAATTAATAAGACGCTACCAGCACCAACAGGAGGTGTTTCTGGGGAAGACCTGCAGGTCCCTGGCTTGCAGGCAGTGGTGCCTGGCAGGGACGGTGCCACCCCTGTGGGAGCTGCTCCTGCGCCTGCCCCAGCTCCGGCCGCACCCTGCGCCCGCTCCCCACGCCAAGACCAGGACGAGCTCCGGGCGCGGCAGCTCCCGGGATGGGCACTGGGCCCGGGACGGCACCGAGCAGGGAAGGACATGAGCCCTCGGCCCCCCGGGAGCCCAGCTGGAGGCAGGAGCGGAGGCTGGCACGGGGATGGGCACCCCCGCCCCGTCCCAACCCCAGCACAGCAGCGTGACCCGTGTCCCCCGGCCGTGCTCTCCTCAGGGACCGAGCTGGGAGCGAGTAGCTGCAGGCGCTCAGCCAGGGCAGCACCGGGGCCATCCCCGCATGGCCCCCGCGGACCAGGGAGGGGCCGTGTCCAGGAGGGACATTTCACACCAGGGCCGGTGCTGCCCAGCTCCGTGCAGCCATGCGAGGTGCCAGGGCCTCTGCACTGCCCGCCTGCTGTGGGGGCCGGGTGAAGACCCGGGAGCGAGGGGCCACCTGGGGCCACCTGCCACCGCGAGCAAGCCCGTGCACCACATGCCCGGGTACGGGGGTCCCCGGGCTCAGCCAGGGTCTGGGCTCACAGCTCCCGCGCACGTGGATGCGGCCGGGAAGGTGCTGGGCAGCACGTGGAGCCGCTGGCACCGCGGAGGCGCAAGTCAGGCAAGGCAGTGGAGGCTGGGCTGCTGCAAGCCAGGCGTCCCGGCAGCTTTATTGCGTGGGGCAGAGCGCAGCAGCCAGCACCGCCGCAGACCCCGGCCCCCGGGTTGCTGGCCCCACGGAGGGGCCCAAGCCCCGCTGCCGCCTCCTCCTCGGGGTCACTCCTTGGCTCTCCCTGGGGAACAAAAGGGGACGGTGAGGAGGGGGATGCAGGCAGGGCAGGGGAGCGGGGGGAGGCAGCAGGGTGCTGGTGCTGCGGAGCAGTGCTGGCCACAGACTGGCTGCTGCCTGCACCCCCAGTGCATTCAGCCCCCCAGCATCTGCCCCCCAGCCCTGGGCACGGGCTGCCCCCCTGGCCCGCATCCCCAGGGACGTGGCACAGCCAGGAGCAGCTCTCGTGGTTCCGTTGTTGCGTGGAGCTACAACCACCGTGCCAAGGAAGCTGAGCAGCGGCAGCGGCTGCTCAACCACCAACAGCCCCAACCGCCCACAGCTCCGCTCGGTATTGAGTGTCACAACCAGGCGAGTGCCCACACAGTGCCGGGGCCCCCCTAACCCCCCACGGGGGCCACCGCGGCTCCACCAGCCGCCTGCTCTCCCAAATGCACGCCCTGTGCCAAACGCATTTGGCAGAGACGTGGGAAGGCGACTTGCAAGAGCAGGCTTCTCCCCCAACCCGTGCAGGCTGAGCGCCTCCGTGGTCAGGTTTCCTACTTTGGTAGTCAGGCTGCAAAATCATGATTACTAGCACTGTTGCCTGGTTCTGACCAAAGATGACGCCAGCTCCCAGGACAGAGCTGCGAGCTGGTTGAAATCACCCAGCATAAATGCCCGGAGGCCCCCACGCCGTGTGCCAGAGCAATGTGGGATGCTGCCGCTCTCCCTGCTGCGGGGAGGCCACCCTCGCTCCGCGGGGAGGTACAGCAGACCCCCTGGGTCCGGCTGCCCAGCTGCAGGCAGCGCAGCTCTGTGCTCCCACCCCCTGCCCGGCCCCCACCCCTGCCCAGGCAGGGGCAGCCCCATCTGGCCCAGTCCAGCCCAGTGCAGCTCAGTCTGGCCCAGTGCAGCCCCTCCTCTCACCCGATTGCTGGCAGACCTGCTGGCACTCCTCCACCGTCCTGAAGTTGTTGGGGTTCCCCCCGCAGCCGCTGTAGGTGAATGGCTGGCAGGTCCCCGTGACAGGGTTGTAGGCGTAGCGATGGAAGCGTCCCCTGCACGGGCCAGGCACGGGCGGGAGGTGACAGATGTCACCCGCGGACAGGGGGCTGCTGGAGGCAGCAGGACCCAGCTGGTGGCCCCAGCCAGCGTGCAGGAGCGGGGCCGTGGTACCTCTCTCCGGATGCATGCAGCCACGGCCGCAGCCCGTGAAGCAGCACTTCTTGTGGCGGGGACAGTCGGTGTCGTTGCTGCAAGAGCTGTTGCAGGGGGCGAAGGTATGCAGCACCCTTCTTTTGGGGCAGACGCCCGGGTTGGCTGTGGGTGAGAGAGGAGACCAGCTCGCACTCGAGGTCTGTCCTGGCTGCGGCCCCCCCTCCCACCGAGCCCCATGGCCGCCCTTACCTGGCACCGGCGGCATGCAGTGGACATGGCAGCCCATGCTGCAGCACTTCTCGTTGCCTGGGCACTCGCTGTCGCTGCTGCACCCCACCAGGCAGATGGTTATCAAGTCAGGGTCCGGCCGTGGGCAGAAGCCCCTCTTGACTGGAGGTGTCCAGCAGGGTCAGACCTCTACCAGCCCCTGCCCGCTCCCACCGCCCATCCCACCCGCAGGGTGCCCACCCCCGGGTCCTGCGGGCAGGGAGCAACGGGCACCCCTGTCCCACTACACCAGAGGGGATGAGAGCGGGGAGTTGGGTGCAGGGGCCACCCACGCCGGCCCTTGCGGGTGATGCACCCCACAGGCAGCGGCTGTGCTTGGAAGAGCCCAGACCCAGCACATCCCGACCACAGGCCAGGACGGGGCGCAGGGACTGGCGGGGCTGCAGGACCCGCTCCCCGAGGTGGCTGCAGTCACACACCCCCCTTGGAGGGCTGAGCACGGGCTCGTTCAGGGCTGCTGTGGGGGGGAAGGGACCCCCTCACCTCCTATGGGGAGCCGGCACTCCTGTCCACAGCCGGTGCTGCAGCAGCGCTCCCTGCCCGGGCAGTCCCCATCCGAGGAGCAGAAGTTGTGGCAGGCCTTCAGGGGGATCCTCCTGGGCGGGGGGCAATCGCCGTAGCCCTCTGGGAAAGCGGGCAGGGGGTTAGGGTGGGCGGGCGGGGCCCCCCAGCCTGGGCAGGGCCCCCCTTGGCGGGGTGGCACGGCCGGGACCTGCTCTGCCCTGGCAGCGGGGCACGTCGCGGTGCAGAGCACCGGTGGAGCCGCCGCTTCGAGAGCCCGCGGGGCCGCCCAGCGCCTCGGAAGCTGCCGGCGGGTGAGGCGGCCCGGGGAGACACCTCCCCGGGCCCCCGCGCTGCTCCCGGGGGGGTCCGGCCCGGCCGCTCGGGTGCGGGCTCTGCAGCCGCGGGGACCGCGGCGCTGGGCGGGAGGTACCCGGCGGCACGTCCCAGCTCGGAGCCCGTGGCCCCCACAGCGCGCCCCCACCAGAGGGGCGAGGGGGCGAGGGGGACACCGGGGCGGTGGCGGGGAGCGGGGCCGAGCTCAGAGCGCACCCCCGGGCCGGGGCTCACCTGGCACGCGGCGCCCCGAGGCCGGCCGGCAGTGGCCGGGGGGGCCCGGGGGGGCCAGCAGCAGCAGCAGCAGGAACAGCCCCGGCTTCATGGCGCTGCCCCCGCGCCGCCCGCGGCCGCTTAAGTACAGCCCGGGAGCCCCGGGCCCGGCCCGGGCTGGCGCAGCGCCCCGCGCCGGTCTCCGCCTCCGGGGACGGGGACGGCGCTCCCGGAGCCCGGCGGAGCCCGGCCCCGCGCCCCGGCCCGGCCCGCTCTGACGGAGCAACAGCCTCCTCTGCCGGCCGCCGCCCGGGATGCTGCGCCAGGATCGGGCCCGCAGCCCACGGAGCCCGGGGAGCCCACGGAGCTGCGAGACACCGCAGGCAGGGGCACGGGCGGAGCTGCGCAGCCCCGGCCCCGGCGCGGCACAGCAGGGCGGGGGCTGCAGGCAGGGAGGGGGCTGCACAGGCCGGGGGGACCCTTCCCCGCGGCCAGGGCACGGTGGCAGGAGGACACGCCAGGCTTCACACCGCCGTGTGCCGGCAGGACTCGAACACGCTGTCATTAACAGCACGCAGCTACGCGCCGTAACACGCAACGGGCGTGCGGCAGCCGGGGGAGGAAGGGCGCGAGGCCGAAGCCCTGCAGAGTGCGGGGCCACCAGTGCCAGCCAAAGGACCAGGCGCTGCTCGGGGGAGGCTGGCGACTCCCCGCACCGCCACCACGGCACTGCGGCACGTGCCGTGTCGGGGCAGGTGTCACTCAGAGGGACCCCATGCACATCAAGCGGGAATAGGACTGCTTTCACAGCCCCTGGGTTTCTTCCTAAAGGTTCTCTCCCTGTTTCGGACCCAGAGTTTCTGTAGCAAGAAGTGCATTGGGCCACTTGGAGCCGGGATGACGCAAACAGGGATTTCCAAGCGGGGTAATATGATCGTTGAACTGTAAAACGCCGCATGAGACCGCAGCGGTCACGTCAGCCTCAGCACAAAGACGCCTGTTTCCAGCCGGCCTGGCCTCGCGACAAACCCCCAGGCAGGGAGCGTCCTCCCACACACACTGGGACCCCGGCCGAGGCCTTTCTCCCCGTCTCCAGCTCTAGCGGAGGACCAGCCCCCTTCCACCAGCCCCTCAAAAACCCAGGTCCTGCCCCTCTCTGCCCACCGTGGCCACGGGCTGCCCCCCATGCCTTGCTGCAGCCCTGCCAGCCCCCTCCCGTGCCCAGCAAGACAGGCTGCCTCTGCCCGACCTGCTGGCAGCACCTGCCTGTGCCCTTTGCCATCCAGCGGGGCACAGCAAGCTGTGCTGGCATGGCCGCAATTCAGCAGCGAGAGGTGCCACGGTGCAGACCCCCGGCAGAGACACGTGCAGCCAGGCTGTGCGCCCGCACCACATAGGATGGTGAGCAGGGAGCAAAGGTCCTGCTTGGCGGAGTCTCGGGGCGCGGCAGCGGCAACGCCATGGGGTCCCCGCGGGCACAGAGCACACCTCATCCTCCGCATGGTCACCCTTCGCACGCTTGGCTGCACTGGGCTCTCTGTGACCTCCCCGCACCGGTAACCCTGGGCTTCCCCACCCTGCCCAGGGCCACCTCGTGCCGGTCCTGGTGCGCAGCGAGGTGAAAGGCAGCCCCTGTGTTGACCCCGCCGGAGCACTCATCTGCCGGGACTTGTCTGCAGCCAGCCGACGTGACGGCACCCAGCCGCCCGCCTGTCCCCGCAGAGGAATGGTGCTCGGTGCATGGCGCGAAGCAGCGGGTGCGCCCAGCCTGGCACGTCGCACAGGCTTCCCACGCTCCACTCTCCCCGAGGCCATGCTGCCCTGCGGGGACCCGGCCAGCTGTCACCCACAGCTCCGCAGGCAGACGCAGTGTGATGTGGGACCAGGCTGGGGCCAGGGAAAGCAGGCGCCGGGTGTCCGGGGTGGGCATGGCCGGGGACAGACCCCCAGCTCTCTGTCCTAGAACGCCCCCGTGCCGCGCCACCAGGATGGCCACCACCCCAGGGGAGTGTCCTCCTGCTCAGTGCCCCCTGGGTTCCTCTCCCATAAACTCGTCTAATCACTTGTCGCACCTGGGCAGCACTTGACGTCTGCAGCAACAAGTCCCACAGCTTAGCGAGGAGACTGCCCACCCTGTGCCCCTCGCCTGCAGGTCTCCCCCACCGCCCCCAGGTCCTGCAGCTGCGGGAAGAAAGTCCCATCTGCACTCTCCAGGCCACCCTGGGTGTACCAGCCTCCCTCCTGTCCCCTCTGTCTCGTCTTTTCCCAGCCGGAGAGCTCCAGCCCCTTCCTCTGGGCTCCCCGTGGCCACGGGGGTGACCCTGGCCCACGGCCACGTCTCCCTTTCCCCCAGGGAGGGTGCTGTTGGGTGCTGACGTCCCTGCCCTGGCTGCAGCCTGGCTGCTGGGGCTGGGACAGGGCTGTGGTAAATGATTTCTCAGGCAACAACACAGCGTGGGGCTGTCGCTGCCTCGGGCACAACTGTGAAATGCAACAAGAGTTTCGGCACCCGAAGGTTATGTGTGTGGCGGCCCCTCCCCGGCTCCGCGCGGATATAAACCCCCGCCGACCCACGCTGGCCATCCGGCACCCACAGGGAGCACCATGAAGACCGCCAGCATTTTGCTCGTGGGCATCCTCGCCCTGTGTGCCCAGCTGCAGCCGGCTGCTGTGGCTGCCGGGGGCACGGGTGAGTGCTCAGGGGGCACAGGGCGGCTGCGTCCTGCTGGCTCTCGGGGTGCTGCGGGGCTGGCTTGGGCCAGGGGTCCCGCATGGAACGAGCAGGTAAGACCGATCACACCGGCACAGAGCCAGGCGCTTCCCCAGCTCTAGGGCACCCCACGCACCACGGCCAAGCCACGAGGCTCCAGCTCTGCAGCGCAGAGAGGGGCCGCCGAGGTCTGCGCCATGCGGGCAGCACAGGCAGGCGGGGGGGGACTTGGAAGCAGCAGCAGGACGCAGCAGCACAGCGGGAGCCCTCCTGCCCATGGGGTGCACCGGCCTTCGGCTGCCAGCCGGTTGCATGACTGGGCCCCAAAGGAGTCAGATAATTCCCCGTGCGTCAGCCCATGCACACAGCGCGGGGACCCTGAGCTGCCGACTGCTGGGGCCCGATGTCTCCCGGAGGAAGGGGCATCCTTCTCTATCGCTGTCCCCTGCTTTCCCTGCTCCGTGCCGGCAGCGGGAGGCTGGCTATCCGCCCAGGGGCACCTTGCCGGGCCCAGCAACGCTCCCCTTTTAATCATTGACTGCCCTCCCTCGGCGGGCAGGGAGACGTGACTCCAGCACCTTCCCTGCTGCCACGAAGGAGCCGCGGTCACCCGCGGGGCTTGGGTGCAGCCAGTGTGACCAGGCTCAGCGGCGGTGGGCACTGCCACCCAGGGATGCTGCAGGGAAGAGCCTTTGGGGTCAGGCTCGGGGCTGCTGACCCTGCGTCCTCAGCCAGGATCCTCCCCCGGGACGTGCCTTGGCACGGGGACGGCTGCCTGCGGCCGTGCCGGCAGACCCCCGCGCTCCCCACAGCCGTCCTCGGCCTCTGTCGAGGAAGCGCCTGGCAGAGCCGGGGCGGGAGCGGCAGCATCCCGAATGCCACGCATTGGGGACAGGAGCCAAAGCATTTCTGTCTCCCAGAAAGCGATGCTGACCGCACGGGCTGGAGCCCAGCACGGCCACTGGCCCTGCCGCCGGCACGTTCAGTCCCTCTCCAGCTGCTCCGGCTGGCTGGGGGCAGCTCCAGCTGGATTGGCCACTCGGCAGCCAGACACAACCTTGGGCAAACCCACCGACACCCACGCTGCTCCCCACAGCTCTCGCCGTCCTCTGCGGTTTCCCCCTCATCTCCTGCCACGAGCCCGTTTCTGGGCTCCCGTCTGCTCCCGTCCAGCTGCTCCGGCGCAGCCCGGCTGCCGGCGTCCATGCTCGCAGCCTCCCAGCTCTGGCTGCTCCCTGCCAGCACCAAGGACATCCCACACAGTGGGGCAGAGCAATTGCAGGTCAGACCAGGGCAATAACTCTCAAAGACAAGCGCCGCCGGCAGCACCGGCACAGGAGCAGCAGCTCAGTGACGGCAGGGCACCGGGGCAGCCCCTGCCCTGGCAGCGGGGACGGCGCCGCTGGGTGGGCAGCGTTGGATCGGCAGCAACGCTGCTGCTCCAGGAAGGCCGCTGCTGGCTCCGGGTGGGCTCTGTCACTGCACGGCACAGGCAGGGACGGCACAGGTCCCTCGCCTCCATGCCGGAGGGCAGCGCTCACACCGCCCAGCCGACGCTCACGCCTGCAGCGGCCACGTTACCACCCCAATCCTGCCCCGGCCGCCGGAGCAGCGTTCCCTGGCCCTGGCACGGGGATCACTGGGCTGCAACATGGCCGCCTTTATTCAGGGAGTCCCAGGGTCAGCCCAGGGCTAGAAACACCAGCCCAGCCCAGTTCCCCAAAGCGCTGTCCCCGGTGGGGCCCAGCTGCACGGGCAGAGTGGGAGCTTCCCGGCCAGCCCGAGCATGGCCAGGTCCTGGCAGCCTCCCAAGGCAGCTCCCCGGTACCCAGCCGCCGAGCACCCCAGCCCGGAGGGCGCAGGGATGAGGACTGCCCTGCTGCTCTCCCCGCCACCGCCCTGCCACTCTCCCCGCCAGCCTGGGCCTGTGCGTCGGCTCCCGCTGCTGACAGCGGTGAAGCGCAGAGCGGCAGCTGGGCAGGCGGCTGGGCCATCCGCGCCGGCTCCTGTTACTGCATAAACACCTGCGGCGGGGAGGGGACCACCGGCAAAGGCAAACAGTTACCGATTTACTGCCGCTCCGCTCCGTGCCGTGTTGTTGACTGTGGGCTTAAATTACCTGGAGACGGACCCTGGCAGAGCGGACACCAGCTCGTGACTCGGGGCAGGGACCACGTCCCCCGTCCCACGCGCCCCTGGCCCACGCGGGTCTGCAGGATGCTCCAGCCCGGAGCTGGGGCTGCCCCTGGAGCCTCTGCCAGCGATGAGGGCACATCATGACTGGAGACGGGGCAAGTCTCGCCCTCCTCCCCACGCAGGAGAGGCTCAGCCTGCGACCGTGCCTAGGATGGGGCCCAGGGAACCGGGATGCTCTGGGATTGCTTCCCAGCAGAGGTGTCCAGCCTGTGCCCTCCAGCCGGGCAGCACCGGCACCGCGCGCAGGCACCTGCGTCGCAACGGCAGCCAAATGACCCAACACATTGAGCCGAAACCAAGAGCTGCGAGCAAAGGGGCCAGGGTCCTTGGGGCACCCAGCACAGTGCTGGGCGGCTCCCCTTCCATCAGCAGCCCCGGAGGAACTGAAGCCACCACCGACAGCACCTGCGAAGGAGACGGGAACTGGTGGAGCAGCAGACACTGATGGGAGCAGGGCAGCCACGCCGGGTGATCTGGGCCCCTTGGCTAGCTGGACCTATCCAAACAAACCCCAGCTCGGCACTGCCATGCACTGCGAGGCATCCCGGCCTGCGGGAGGGCGGCGCACGTGCCGCGGGAGGGGTACCCCAGACAGCCGCCAGGCCGAGAGGGTCTGGGGTTGTACGGCCCCCGGCACTGCCATGCCCCAGAGCACCAGGCACGCAGCTGGAGCATGCTGGCGGCTCACTCCCCACCAGCCACTTGCCCGACCGGCGCTGCCGGCCAGTCCGGGCTGCATCCCCAGGGCTGTTGGAGGCTGCGAGGACAGCGAGGGCCATGGGACGAGGCTGCGGCTGGGCAGAAGGAGCTCCCGAGGCTGCCGGGGAGGCACGGGGGAGCCCCGGGGCGAGAACCTGCCCGGAGGTGCAGGCAGCCTGGAGGGCCCTTCAGTCGAGGAGAGAAAGCTGGAGGAGAACAAGTGGCTGGATCAGGAGCCGGGCGAGCTGCAGCTGCAGCCAAGCCGCAGCCCCGTCCGCGCCGCCGGCTCGTCCCGGCCTCTAGGCATCAGCGGCCCAGGCCAGGGGCTCCACTCGAGCTCGCGACCGTGGCCAGGGCGGTGGCAGGGATGGCTCATGCCCTGTCCCTGGCGCACCCATGCCTGCCGCGCTCTCCGCTGGCGGTACCAGCCGCATCCCCGCAGCCTCCGGCGGCCGAGCTCCGCACAGGGCCATGACAGCCCTGCGCTCCGGCTGCCTCAGGGGCCGGGGCCGGCCGGGGGCCGGCATGCGGCGCACGGGGGCCGCGGCCAGCAGCACTTGGCTGCTGTTCCTGCCGGGCAAGTTTTCAGCGTGGCTGCCCGGTCTCCTTGAGGCTCCCCCTTCCTGGTCGGCAGCCAGCAGCGGCAGATACCTGATACTCGGGTTGTGCAAGCGCGAAGGGGGAGCCTGGCCCTGCCCGGCCCTTGGGAGCCACCCGGAAGGCCGAGCCCTCCCGCCCGCCGGCCCCACCTGGAGAGGAGCTTAAAGGCCGGCCGGGCGGCCCTGCAGGCGCAGCACCGGCTCCCGCACCATGCCCAAGGCCCGCAGCGTGCTCGTCCTGGCGGGGCTCCTGGCTCTCTGGGCAGAGCTGCCACCAGCATCCGCCCAGAATGACACCAGTGAGTATGAGCGCACGGCACGGCACGGCACGGCACGGCTCAGCACGCCCCGGGCAAGCAGCCAGCATCACTCCCAGCCCCAGGGCCTGCTGGGGTGGGGGCCGGGATCGAGAGCCAGCCGGCGCCCGGCGCGGTTGGGCTCAGCAGCATCCCTGGACCCAGCCCTGGGGCTGGCGGCAGCATCTCCCGCCTCGGAACGGCAGCCCTCGCCCTGCCGTGGGGCCGGCAGCCCCGGCGCCCACCCACGCCCTCCGCCTTTGCCTTGCAGCGAAAGCCGGCGTGTGCCCGGACCCAGCGGCAGAAGCAGTGAACTGCACGGTGGGGTGCCAGTCCGATGGCGACTGCGAGAGCACCCTCAAGTGCTGCCCAGTGGCCTGCGGCAAGGCCTGCCAGAAGCCCGACGGTAACACTCCCTCCTGCTCCCGGCCCCGCTGCCCGGAGCTGGCCCCGCTGCTGCGAGCTGACAGCCCGTCCCAGCCGGCAGCACCGGTGCTCTGGGGCGCAGTAGCGGCCGTGGGCCTGGGCGCCCCTTGCACGTCTGGCTGCAGTGCGGGTATCGGGGGCTGCGCGGGGAGCGTGGCGGGGTCAGGGTGTGCTCCTGCGGGGCGGCCTCCTGGCGCGGTGCACCCCCTGCCCGGGCTCGCCGGGGCCACGCTCACCCCTTCCTCCTCCCAGCGACACGGGGGTTGAGCAGACGCCTCAGAACAACGCTTGGGCCAGTGCAGAGGGCAGGGGCCTGCGCTGCTCCCCCTCACAGCCCTCGCTGCCCACTCAGCCTCGCCGTGGGCAGCTGCCGGCCTGGGATGTGGGCACTGTCCTGCCTCCCGACCCCGCGCCTGGGAAGAGTCTCCCAACGGCGCCATCCCCGGCCCTGCGCCGGACATGGCCCCACAGCCACCTGGCTGAGTACGCTCTCCGCGCCGGTCCTGCTGGAGAGCAGCCCCGGTAGACGGGCACAGGATGTGGGATCTCCAGCTGCAAACACACGGATGTGAACCAGAGGCTCCGGTACCTCCATCGCCGCCTGCAAGGACAGAGCTGGCCTGGCTGTGCCACAGCAGAGGACGGCGTGGTGCAGAGCCGGGAGCCCGGTGCCGGTGGCAGGCAGCGGCAGGCAGCGGGACGGCAGGGCAGGGGCCCCACGCAACCAGGGCACAGGCTGTCTGGGGGGCACGTGCCCCTCGCTGAGGCCTGAGCTGAGCCCACGCACCACGAGCGCATGGCTGGAGCTGTCCACGACAGCTGTGGGGGAAAGCGGGGCCAAGGCTGCCACCGGGACTGCGTGCTGCGGCTGCGCGTCCTGTGCCAGCCACGCACCCCTGAGTGGGAGGCTGAGCACAGGGACCATGGGGGATCACCACACTGCATGGCCTCCCCAACGTGTCCCCATCGGGTCAGGCTGGCAGGAGCACCAGTGGGCAGAAGCATGGGGTGGGGGAGCTGCCGGCCGGCACAGGGGTCCCTCCTCCGCGGCAGCCAGGGGCCAGGGCCATGCCTGCGGCTCCGGAAGCTGCAGGGCCAGCCTTGCCCCTCGTGCTGGGGCCGGCGGGTCTCAGGCCGTGTCCCTTCGCCTTTGCAGAGAAGCCCGGAACCTGCCCACCCGTCAGTCCGGGGATCCCCATGCTAGGCGTCTGCATGAACCAGTGCAAGACGGACTCCAACTGCCAAACCACCACTGATTTATTGCCAAGGAAACACTTAATTTAGGGAATGTATTTAAAGGAACTAATTAGAATTGTATTAATATTTATGGACCTTATGGAGAAGCTGATAGTCGCTATTAACTGTTATCTTATACTGGGCAGGACCATGGTGTTTGGAGGCAACTTTAGTTGTGTTGAAAGCAGTCGAGATCTCGCCAGAAGGCGGTGACAGCAGCCCGCCCGACGCTGCACATCCAAACCACGTTTGCAGCGCTAATGAATATCCGCTGGAACTAATAACCCTGCCCACACGCTCCTCCCCCCTGAGTGGCCGAGCATCCCTCCGACGAGGGACAGGCGCAGCCGCCCGCTCGGGGCCGTGCTTTGGGCGATGGGGGGCCAGGGAAGCCAGAAGCCCCTCCCCCCCAGCCCCCCCGAGCAGCAGCACGGTCCCCAAGCCAGACGCGATGATCCTGGTCCTGCCGCCACCGGTGCCCCCATCCATCCAGCCCGGAGAAGGTGGCCAGGAGGGGCCCGGGGACAGGCGGCCCCAGCAGCACCCAGCTCATCCATAACCAGCTCCCTGCCCGTGCCCGACCTCGCGCTATAGCAAAGTTCACATCAATTTTCCTTCCCCTCATTTGTCTGTAAACCGTGAAGAAAAATCACCGCCGTCTGCCCGCATCAGGCCGCCGCAGTGATATATGGCTGTAATAAAAACCCCATTTTGGGAGGACGCCTTCCCCGTGCCGCCAGCCGGCGTGCCATGCATGGCCGTGCCGCCGGCCGGGCTGTGCCGTGTGGCATGGGGCCGGGGCTGCCACCTGCCCACGGGCAGCCATCGCCACCCCAGCCCCGGCCCCTCCACGCCTCCATCTCGGTCTCACCGCAGCCGGCGGCTGGATGGTTACGGATAAGAGCTATTAGAGCTGGGATGGAGCAGCAGCTTCTGCGGCGGAGTTCAGGCAGCCGGTGCCGTTAACCCCCAAGAGCCGGGTCATGGGGGACGGCCCGATGCAGGGCTGAGCGGGGGGCTGGAGCGGGCAGCACCCTGCCTGGGCCGGGCACCGTCCTCGCCCCGAACTGGGGGACAGCCCCAGGGCCACGTGCTGCGGCCCTGCCTGAGCTCCCCGCGCAGCAGGCACAGCCCCCACCAGCTCCGGGGACGGGGTGCTGGGGACGGGGTGCTGCCCCCCGTGGCTGCCCCACACAGGGACTTTCATCTCGGCAGCCGGCAGCAGCCACGGCGCCAGCTCGGGGTTGAGCGGGAGCAGGTGGGGAGGGAGCTGAATAATAAATTGGCACTTTCAGGAGGTTTTCATCTTTTCTGTTTCAAGTTCCTCGCTGTCTCTGCCTGCAGAGCTCACCAGCGGCCACGGCCAGCGGCACGTGGGGAGGGAGCGTGCATGGCCCTGTCCGGCTGCCGCAGCTTTGGCACAAAAACCTGCTCCCCCCAAGCAAATGCCACCTCTGAGGCACTCCTGCCCCCCAGCTCCCCAGACCTGTCCCGGGGGGGCCAGGGGCACCGCGGCATTGCCAGAGTGGGTGGGCATCACCCGCCGGTTCGGCACCAGCTCCCCAGCGCTGCCCGGAGCGCTGCCCGGAGCGAGGGCTCTCCTGCGGCCGCTCCGTCATTCATCGCCCCCGTGCCCAGCGCCCACCGCACCCGACGCAGAGGAGGAAGGCAGTGCCGAGCTCGGACCCAGCACACCCCCCCAGCTCTGCCCACCCCCAAGCCCAGCCCAAGTGTCCCCGTGGTGGCAGGCAGAGGATGGGGTGTCACCGCTGCGGGACGGCCGTGGAGGTACCGCTGTCCCGGAGCACACCAAGGTACTCTGTGCCCTCGCTCAGCCTTCCTGGGAACGTCCCCAGCATCTGCAGGCAGTGCACTCATCCACAGCCCGCTCGCCTCTCTGGGTTCTCATTAATTGGCAAATTAATAAGACGCTACCAGCGCCAACAGGAGGTGTTTCTGGGGAAGACCTGCAGGTCCCTGGCTTGCAGGCAGTGGTGCCTGGCAGGGACGGTGCCACCCCTGTGGGAGCTGCTCCTGCGCCTGCCCCAGCTCCGGCCGCACCCTGCGCCCGCTCCCCACGCCAAGACCAGGACGAGCTCCGGGCGCGGCAGCTCCCGGGATGGGCACTGGGCCCGGGACGGCACCGAGCAGGGAAGGACATGAGCCCTCGGCCCCCCGGGAGCCCAGCTGGAGGCAGGAGCGGAGGCTGGCACGGGGATGGGCACCCCCGCCCCGTCCCAACCCCAGCACAGCAGCGTGACCCGTGTCCCCCGGCCGTGCTCTCCTCAGGGACCGAGCTGGGAGCGAGTAGCTGCAGGCGCTCAGCCAGGGCAGCACCGGGGCCATCCCCGCATGGCCCCCGCGGACCAGGGAGGGGCCGTGTCCAGGAGGGACATTTCACACCAGGGCCGGTGCTGCCCAGCTCCGTGCAGCCATGCGAGGTGCCAGGGCCTCTGCACTGCCCGCCTGCTGTGGGGGCCGGGTGAAGACCCGGGAGCGAGGGGCCACCTGGGGCCACCTGCCACCGCGAGCAAGCCCGTGCACCACATGCCCGGGTACGGGGGTCCCCGGGCTCAGCCAGGGTCTGGGCTCACAGCTCCCGCGCACGTGGATGCGGCCGGGAAGGTGCTGGGCAGCACGTGGAGCCGCTGGCACCGCGGAGGCGCAAGTCAGGCAAGGCAGTGGAGGCTGGGCTGCTGCAAGCCAGGCGTTCTGGCAGCTTTATTGCGTGGGGCAGAGCGCGGCAGCCAGCACCGCCGCAGACCCCGGCCCCCGGGTTGCTGGCCCCACGGAGGGGCCCAAGCCCCGCTGCCGCCTCCTCCTCGGGGTCACTCCTTGGCTCTCCCTGGGGAACAAAAGGGGATGGTGAGGAGGGGGATGCAGGCAGGGCAGGGGAGCAGGGGGAGGCAGCAGGGTGCTGGTGCTGCGGAGCAGTGCTGGCCACAGACTGGCTGCTGCCTGCACCCCCAGTGCATTCAGCCCCCCAGCATCTGCCCCCCAGCCCTGGGCACGGGCTGCCCCCCTGGCCCGCATCCCCAGGGACGTGGCACAGCCAGGAGCAGCTCTCGTGGTTCCGTTGTTGCGTGGAGCTACAACCACCGTGCCAAGGAAGCTGAGCAGCGGCAGCGGCTGCTCAACCACCAACAGCCCCAACCGCCCACAGCTCCGCTCGGTATTGAGTGTCACAACCAGGCGAGTGCCCACACAGTGCCGGGGCCCCCCTAACCCCCCACGGGGGCCACCGCGGCTCCACCAGCCGCCTGCTCTCCCAAATGCACGCCCTGTGCCAAACGCATTTGGCAGAGACGTGGGAAGGCGACTTGCAAGAGCAGGCTTCTCCCCCAACCCGTGCAGGCTGAGCGCCTCCGTGGTCAGGTTTCCTACTTTGGTAGTCAGGCTGCAAAATCATGATTACTAGCACTGTTGCCTGGTTCTGACCAAAGATGACGCCAGCTCCCAGGACAGAGCTGCGAGCTGGTTGAAATCACCCAGCATAAATGCCCGGAGGCCCCCCCGCCGTGTGCCAGAGCAATGTGGGATGCTGCCGCTCTCCCTGCTGCGGGGAGGCCACCCTCGCTCCGCGGGGAGGTACAGCAGACCCCCTGGGTCCGGCTGCCCAGCTGCAGGCAGCGCAGCTCTGTGCTCCCACCCCCTGCCCGGCCCCCACCCCTGCCCAGGCAGGGGCAGCCCCGTCTGGCCCAGTCCAGCCCAGTGCAGCTCAGTCTGGCCCAGTGCAGCCCCTCCTCTCACCCGATTGCTGGCAGACCTGCTGGCACTCCTCCACTGTCCTGAAGTTGTTGGGGTTCCCCCCGCAGCCGCTGTAGGTGAATGGCTGGCAGGTCCCCGTGGCAGGGTTGTGGACGTAGTGATGGAAGCGTCCCCTGCACGGGCCAGGCACGGGCGGGAGGTGACAGATGTCACCCGCGGACAGGGGGCTGCTGGAGGCAGCAGGACCCAGCTGGTGGCCCCAGCCAGCGTGCAGGAGCGGGGCCGTGGTACCTCTCTCCGGATGCAGGCAGCCACGGCCGCAGCCCGTGAAGCAGCACTTCTTGTGGCAGGGACAGTCGGTGTCGTCGCTGCAAGAGCTGTTGCAGGGGGCGAAGGTATGCAGCACCCTTCTTTTGGGGCAGACGCCCGGGTTGGCTGTGGGTGAGAGAGGAGACCAGCTCGCACTCGAGGTCTGTCCTGGCTGCGGCCCCCCCTCCCACCGAGCCCCATGGCCGCCCTTACCTGGCACCGGCGGCATGCAGTGGACATGGCAGCCCATGCTGCAGCACTTCTCGTTGCCTGGGCACTCGCTGTCGCTGCCGCACTCCACCAGGCAGATGGTTATCAAGTCAGGGTCCGGCCGTGGGCAGAAGCCCCTCTTGACTGGAGGTGTCCAGCAGGGTCAGACCTCTACCAGCCCCTGCCCGCTCCCACCGCCCATCCCACCCACAGGGTGCCCACCCCCGGGTCCTGCGGGCAGGGAGCAACGGGCACCCCTGTCCCACTACACCAGAGGGGATGAGAGCGGGGAGTTGGGTGCAGGGGCCACCCACGCCGGCCCTTGCGGGTGATGCACCCCACAGGCAGCGGCTGTGCTTGGAAGAGCCCAGACCCAGCACATCCCGACCACAGGCCAGGACGGGGCGCAGGGACTGGCGGGGCTGCAGGACCCGCTCCCCGAGGTGGCTGCAGTCACACACCCCCCTTGGAGGGCTGAGCACGGGCTCGTTCAGGGCTGCTGTGGGGGGGAAGGGACCCCCTCACCTCCTATGGGGAGCCGGCACTCCTGTCCACAGCCGGTGCTGCAGCAGCGCTCCCTGCCCGGGCAGTCCCCATCCGAGGAGCAGAAGTTGTGGCAGGCCTTCAGGGGGATCCTCCTGGGCGGGGGGCAATCGCCGTAGCCCTCTGGGAAAGCGGGCAGGGGGTTAGGGTGGGCGGGCGGGGCCCCCCAGCCTGGGCAGGGCCCCCCTTGGCGGGGTGGCACGGCCGGGACCTGCTCTGCCCTGGCAGCGGGGCACGTCGCGGTGCAGAGCACCGGTGGAGCCGCCGCTTCGAGAGCCCGCGGGGCCGCCCAGCGCCTCGGAAGCTGCCGGCGGGTGAGGCGGCCCGGGGAGACACCTCCCCGGGCCCCCGCGCTGCTCCCGGGGGGGTCCGGCCCGGCCGCTCGGGTGCGGGCTCTGCAGCCGCGGGGACCGCGGCGCTGGGCGGGAGGTACCCGGCGGCACGTCCCAGCTCGGAGCCCGTGGCCCCCACAGCGCGCCCCCACCAGAGGGGCGAGGGGGCGAGGGGGACACCGGGGCGGTGGCGGGGAGCGGGGCCGAGCTCAGAGCGCACCCCCGGGCCGGGGCTCACCTGGCACGCGGCGCCCCGAGGCCGGCCGGCAGTGGCCGGGGGGGCCCGGGGGGGCCAGCAGCAGCAGCAGCAGGAACAGCCCCGGCTTCATGGCGCTGCCCCCGCGCCGCCCGCGGCCGCTTAAGTACAGCCCGGGAGCCCCGGGCCCGGCCCGGGCTGGCGCAGCGCCCCGCGCCGGTCTCCGCCTCCGGGGACGGGGACGGCGCTCCCGGAGCCCGGCGGAGCCCGGCCCCGCGCCCCGGCCCGGCCCGCTCTGACGGAGCAACAGCCTCCTCTGCCGGCCGCCGCCCGGGATGCTGCGCCAGGATCGGGCCCGCAGCCCACGGAGCCCGGGGAGCCCACGGAGCTGCGAGACACCGCAGGCAGGGGCACGGGCGGAGCTGCGCAGCCCCGGCCCCGGCGCGGCACAGCAGGGCGGGGGCTGCAGGCAGGGAGGGGGCTGCACAGGCCGGGGGGACCCTTCCCCGCGGCCAGGGCACGGTGGCAGGAGGACACGCCAGGCTTCACACCGCCGTGTGCCGGCAGGACTCGAACACGCTGTCATTAACAGCACGCAGCTACGCGCCGTAACACGCAACGGGCGTGCGGCAGCCGGGGGAGGAAGGGCGCGAGGCCGAAGCCCTGCAGAGTGCGGGGCCACCAGTGCCAGCCAAAGGACCAGGCGCTGCTCGGGGGAGGCTGGCGACTCCCCGCACCGCCACCACGGCACTGCGGCACGTGCCGTGTCGGGGCAGGTGTCACTCAGAGGGACCCCATGCACATCAAGCGGGAATAGGACTGCTTTCACAGCCCCTGGGTTTCTTCCTAAAGGTTCTCTCCCTGTTTCGGACCCAGAGTTTCTGTAGCAAGAAGTGCATTGGGCCACTTGGAGCCGGGATGACGCAAACAGGGATTTCCAAGCGGGGTAATATGATCGTTGAACTGTAAAACGCCGCATGAGACCGCAGCGGTCACGTCAGCCTCAGCACAAAGACGCCTGTTTCCAGCCGGCCTGGCCTCGCGACAAACCCCCAGGCAGGGAGCGTCCTCCCACACACACTGGGACCCCGGCCGAGGCCTTTCTCCCCGTCTCCAGCTCTAGCGGAGGACCAGCCCCCTTCCACCAGCCCCTCAAAAACCCAGGTCCTGCCCCTCTCTGCCCACCGTGGCCACGGGCTGCCCCCCATGCCTTGCTGCAGCCCTGCCAGCCCCCTCCCGTGCCCAGCAAGACAGGCTGCCTCTGCCCGACCTGCTGGCAGCACCTGCCTGTGCCCTTTGCCATCCAGCGGGGCACAGCAAGCTGTGCTGGCATGGCCGCAATTCAGCAGCGAGAGGTGCCACGGTGCAGACCCCCGGCAGAGACACGTGCAGCCAGGCTGTGCGCCCGCACCACATAGGATGGTGAGCAGGGAGCAAAGGTCCTGCTTGGCGGAGTCTCGGGGCGCGGCAGCGGCAACGCCATGGGGTCCCCGCGGGCACAGAGCACACCTCATCCTCCGCATGGTCACCCTTCGCACGCTTGGCTGCACTGGGCTCTCTGTGACCTCCCCGCACCGGTAACCCTGGGCTTCCCCACCCTGCCCAGGGCCACCTCGTGCCGGTCCTGGTGCGCAGCGAGGTGAAAGGCAGCCCCTGTGTTGACCCCGCCGGAGCACTCATCTGCCGGGACTTGTCTGCAGCCAGCCGACGTGACGGCACCCAGCCGCCCGCCTGTCCCCGCAGAGGAATGGTGCTCGGTGCATGGCGCGAAGCAGCGGGTGCGCCCAGCCTGGCACGTCGCACAGGCTTCCCACGCTCCACTCTCCCCGAGGCCATGCTGCCCTGCGGGGACCCGGCCAGCTGTCACCCACAGCTCCGCAGGCAGACGCAGTGTGATGTGGGACCAGGCTGGGGCCAGGGAAAGCAGGCGCCGGGTGTCCGGGGTGGGCATGGCCGGGGACAGACCCCCAGCTCTCTGTCCTAGAACGCCCCCGTGCCGCGCCACCAGGATGGCCACCACCCCAGGGGAGTGTCCTCCTGCTCAGTGCCCCCTGGGTTCCTCTCCCATAAACTCGTCTAATCACTTGTCGCACCTGGGCAGCACTTGACGTCTGCAGCAACAAGTCCCACAGCTTAGCGAGGAGACTGCCCACCCTGTGCCCCTCGCCTGCAGGTCTCCCACACCGCCCCCAGGTCCTGCAGCTGCAGGAAGAAAGTCCCATCTGCACTCTCCAGGCCACCCTGGGTGTACCAGCCTCCCTCCTGTCCCCTCTGTCTCGTCTTTTCCCAGCCGGAGAGCTCCAGCCCCTTCCTCTGGGCTCCCCGTGGCCACGGGGGTGACCCTGGCCCACGGCCACGTCTCCCTTTCCCCCGGGGAGGGTGCTGTTGGGTGCTGACGTCCCTGCCCTGGCTGCAGCCTGGCTGCTGGGGCTGGGACAGGGCTGTGGTAAATGATTTCTCAGGCAACAACACAGCGTGGGGCTGTCGCTGCCTCGGGCACAACTGTGAAACGCAACAAGAGTTTCGGCACCCGAAGGTTATGTGTGTGGCGGCCCCTCCCCGGCTCCGCGCGGATATAAACCCCCGCCGACCCACGCTGGCCATCCGGCACCCACAGGGAGCACCATGAAGACCGCCAGCATTTTGCTCGTGGGCATCCTCGCCCTGTGTGCCCAGCTGCAGCCGGCTGCTGTGGCTGCCGGGGGCACGGGTGAGTGCTCAGGGGGCACAGGGCGGCTGCGTCCTGCTGGCTCTCGGGGTGCTGCGGGGCTGGCTTGGGCCAGGGGTCCCGCGTGGAACGAGCAGGTAAGACCGATCACACCGGCACAGAGCCAGGCGCTTCCCCAGCTCTAGGGCACCCCACGCACCACGGCCAAGCCACGAGGCTCCAGCTCTGCAGCGCAGAGAGGGGCCGCCGAGGTCTGCGCCTTGCGGGCAGCACAGGCAGGCGGGGGGGGACTTGGAAGCAGCAGCAGGACGCAGCAGCGCAGCGGGAGCCCTCCTGCCCATGGGGTGCACCGGCCTTCGGCTGCCAGCCGGTTGCATGACTGGGCCCCAAAGGAGTCAGATAATTCCCCGTGCGTCAGCCCATGCACACAGCGCGGGGACCCTGAGCTGCCGACTGCTGGGGCCCGATGTCTCCCGGAGGAAGGGGCATCCTTCTCTATCGCTGTCCCCTGCTTTCCCTGCTCCGTGCCGGCAGCGGGAGGCTGGCTATCCGCCCAGGGGCACCTTGCCGGGCCCAGCAACGCTCCCCTTTTAATCATTGACTGCCCTCCCTCGGCGGGCAGGGAGATGTGACTCCAGCACCTTCCCTGCTGCCACGAAGGAGCCGCAGTCACCCGCGGGGCTTGGGTGCAGCCAGTGTGACCAGGCTCAGCGGCGGTGGGCACTGCCACCCAGGGATGCTGCAGGGAAGAGCCTTTGGGGTCAGGCTCGGGGCTGCTGACCCTGCGTCCTCAGCCAGGATCCTCCCCCGGGACGTGCCTTGGCACGGGGACGGCTGCCTGCAGCCGTGCCGGCAGACCCCCGCGCTCCCCACAGCCGTCCTCGGCCTCTGTCGAGGAAGCGCCTGGCAGAGCCGGGGCGGGAGCGGCAGCATCCCGAATGCCACGCATTGGGGACAGGAGCCAAAGCATTTCTGTCTCCCAGAAAGCGATGCTGACCGCACGGGCTGGAGCCCAGCACGGCCACTGGCCCTGCCGCCGGCACGTTCAGTCCCTCTCCAGCTGCTCCGGCTGGCTGGGGGCAGCTCCAGCTGGATTGGCCACTCGGCAGCCAGACACAACCTTGGGCAAACCCACCGACACCCACGCTGCTCCCCACAGCTCTCGCCGTCCTCTGCGGTTTCCCCCTCATCTCCTGCCACGAGCCCGTTTCTGGGCTCCCGTCTGCTCCCGTCCAGCTGCTCCGGCGCAGCCCGGCTGCCGGCGTCCATGCTCGCAGCCTCCCAGCTCTGGCTGCTCCCTGCCAGCACCAAGGACATCCCACACAGTGGGGCAGAGCAATTGCAGGTCAGACCAGGGCAATAACTCTCAAAGACAAGCGCCGCCGGCAGCACCGGCACAGGAGCAGCAGCTCAGTGACGGCAGGGCACCGGGGCAGCCCCTGCCCTGGCAGCGGGGACGGCGCCGCTGGGTGGGCAGCGTTGGATCGGCAGCAACGCTGCTGCTCCAGGAAGGCCGCTGCTGGCTCCGGGTGGGCTCTGTCACTGCACGGCACAGGCAGGGACGGCACAGGTCCCTCGCCTCCATGCCGGAGGGCAGCGCTCACACCGCCCAGCCGACGCTCACGCCTGCAGCGGCCACGTTACCACCCCAATCCTGCCCCGGCCGCCGGAGCAGCGTTCCCTGGCCCTGGCACGGGGATCACTGGGCTGCAACATGGCCGCCTTTATTCAGGGAGTCCCAGGGTCAGCCCAGGGCTAGAAACACCAGCCCAGCCCAGTTCCCCAAAGCGCTGTCCCCGGTGGGGCCCAGCTGCACGGGCAGAGTGGGAGCTTCCCGGCCAGCCCGAGCATGGCCAGGTCCTGGCAGCCTCCCAAGGCAGCTCCCCGGTACCCAGCCGCCGAGCACCCCAGCCCGGAGGGCGCAGGGATGAGGACTGCCCTGCTGCTCTCCCCGCCACCGCCCTGCCACTCTCCCCGCCAGCCTGGGCCTGTGCGTCGGCTCCCGCTGCTGACAGCGGTGAAGCGCAGAGCGGCAGCTGGGCAGGCGGCTGGGCCATCCGCGCCGGCTCCTGTTACTGCATAAACACCTGCGGCGGGGAGGGGACCACCGGCAAAGGCAAACAGTTACCGATTTACTGCCGCTCCGCTCCGTGCCGTGTTGTTGACTGTGGGCTTAAATTACCTGGAGACGGACCCTGGCAGAGCGGACACCAGCTCGTGACTCGGGGCAGGGACCACGTCCCCCGTCCCACGCGCCCCTGGCCCACGCGGGTCTGCAGGATGCTCCAGCCCGGAGCTGGGGCTGCCCCTGGAGCCTCTGCCAGCGATGAGGGCACATCATGACTGGAGACGGGGCAAGTCTCGCCCTCCTCCCCACGCAGGAGAGGCTCAGCCTGCGACCGTGCCTAGGATGGGGCCCAGGGAACCGGGATGCTCTGGGATTGCTTCCCAGCAGAGGTGTCCAGCCTGTGCCCTCCAGCCGGGCAGCACCGGCACCGCGCGCAGGCACCTGCGTCGCAACGGCAGCCAAATGACCCAACACATTGAGCCGAAACCAAGAGCTGCGAGCAAAGGGGCCAGGGTCCTTGGGGCACCCAGCACAGTGCTGGGCGGCTCCCCTTCCATCAGCAGCCCCGGAGGAACTGAAGCCACCACCGACAGCACCTGCGAAGGAGACGGGAACTGGTGGAGCAGCAGACACTGATGGGAGCAGGGCAGCCACGCCGGGTGATCTGGGCCCCTTGGCTAGCTGGACCTATCCAAACAAACCCCAGCTCGGCACTGCCATGCGCTGCGAGGCATCCCGGCCTGCGGGAGGGCGGCGCACGTGCCGCGGGAGGGGTACCCCAGACAGCCGCCAGGCCGAGAGGGTCTGGGGTTGTACGGCCCCCGGCACTGCCATGCCCCAGAGCACCAGGCACGCAGCTGGAGCATGCTGGCGGCTCACTCCCCACCAGCCACTTGCCCGACCGGCGCTGCCGGCCAGTCCGGGCTGCATCCCCAGGGCTGTTGGAGGCTGCGAGGACAGCGAGGGCCATGGGACGAGGCTGCGGCTGGGCAGAAGGAGCTCCCGAGGCTGCCGGGGAGGCACGGGGGAGCCCCGGGGCGAGAACCTGCCCGGAGGTGCAGGCAGCCTGGAGGGCCCTTCAGTCGAGGAGAGAAAGCTGGAGGAGAACAAGTGGCTGGATCAGGAGCCGGGCGAGCTGCAGCTGCAGCCAAGCCGCAGCCCCGTCCGCGCCGCCGGCTCGTCCCGGCCTCTAGGCATCAGCGGCCCAGGCCAGGGGCTCCACTCGAGCTCGCGACCGTGGCCAGGGCGGTGGCAGGGATGGCTCATGCCCTGTCCCTGGCGCACCCATGCCTGCCGCGCTCTCCGCTGGCGGTACCAGCCGCATCCCCGCAGCCTCCGGCGGCCGAGCTCCGCACAGGGCCATGACAGCCCTGCGCTCCGGCTGCCTCAGGGGCCGGGGCCGGCCGGGGGCCGGCATGCGGCGCACGGGGGCCGCGGCCAGCAGCACTTGGCTGCTGTTCCTGCCGGGCAAGTTTTCAGCGTGGCTGCCCGGTCTCCTTGAGGCTCCCCCTTCCTGGTCGGCAGCCAGCAGCGGCAGATACCTGATACTCGGGTTGTGCAAGCGCGAAGGGG
Source organism: Aptenodytes patagonicus (assembly GCF_965638725.1). Lineage (NCBI taxonomy): Eukaryota > Metazoa > Chordata > Aves > Sphenisciformes > Spheniscidae > Aptenodytes > Aptenodytes patagonicus. The sequence continues at coordinate 568,409 of NC_134962.1, read as the reverse complement.
GAGCCTGGCCCTGCCCGGCCCTTGGGAGCCACCCGGAAGGCCGAGCCCTCCCGCCCGCCGGCCCCACCTGGAGAGGAGCTTAAAGGCCGGCCGGGCGGCCCTGCAGGCGCAGCACCGGCTCCCGCACCATGCCCAAGGCCCGCAGCGTGCTCGTCCTGGCGGGGCTCCTGGCTCTCTGGGCAGAGCTGCCACCAGCATCCGCCCAGAATGACACCAGTGAGTATGAGCGCACGGCACGGCACGGCACGGCACGGCTCAGCACGCCCCGGGCAAGCAGCCAGCATCACTCCCAGCCCCAGGGCCTGCTGGGGTGGGGGCCGGGATCGAGAGCCAGCCGGCGCCCGGCGCGGTTGGGCTCAGCAGCATCCCTGGACCCAGCCCTGGGGCTGGCGGCAGCATCTCCCGCCTCGGAACGGCAGCCCTCGCCCTGCCGTGGGGCCGGCAGCCCCGGCGCCCACCCACGCCCTCCGCCTTTGCCTTGCAGCGAAAGCCGGCGTGTGCCCGGACCCAGCGGCAGAAGCAGTGAACTGCACGGTGGGGTGCCAGTCCGATGGCGACTGCGAGAGCACCCTCAAGTGCTGCCCAGTGGCCTGCGGCAAGGCCTGCCAGAAGCCCAACGGTAACACTCCCTCCTGCTCCCGGCCCCGCTGCCCGGAGCTGGCCCCGCTGCTGCGAGCTGACAGCCCGTCCCAGCCGGCAGCACCGGTGCTCTGGGGCGCAGTAGCGGCCGTGGGCCTGGGCGCCCCTTGCACGTCTGGCTGCAGTGCGGGTATCGGGGGCTGCGCGGGGACCGTGGCGGGGTCAGGGTGTGCTCCCGCGGGGCGGCCTCCCGGCGCGGTGCACCCCCTGCCCGGGCTCGCCGGGGCCACGCTCACCCCTTCCTCCTCCCAGCGACACGGGGGTTGAGCAGACGCCTCAGAACAACGCTGGGGCCAGTGCAGAGGGCAGGGGCCTGCGCTGCTCCCCCTCACAGCCCTCGCTGCCCACTCAGCCTCGCCGTGGGCAGCTGCCGGCCTGGGATGTGGGCACTGTCCTGCCTCCCGACCCCGCGCCTGGGAAGAGTCTCCCAACGGCGCCATCCCCGGCCCTGCGCCGGACATGGCCCCACAGCCACCTGGCTGAGTACGCTCTCCGCGCCGGTCCTGCTGGAGAGCAGCCCCGGTAGACGGGCACAGGATGTGGGATCTCCAGCTGCAAACACACGGATGTGAACCAGAGGCTCCGGTACCTCCATCGCCGCCTGCAAGGACAGAGCTGGCCTGGCTGTGCCACAGCAGAGGACGGCGTGGTGCAGAGCCGGGAGCCCGGTGCTGGTGGCAGGCAGCAGCAGGCAGCGGGACGGCAGGGCAGGGGCCCCACGCAGCCAGGGCACAGGCTGTCTGGGGGGCACGTGCCCCTCGCTGAGGCCTGAGCTGAGCCCACGCGCCACGAGCGCATGGCTGGAGCTGTCCACGACAGCTGTGGGGGAAAGCGGGGCCAAGGCTGCCACCGGGACTGCGTGCTGCGGCTGCGCGTCCTGTGCCAGCCATGCACCCCTGAGCGGGAGGCTGAGCACAGGGACCATGGGGGATCACCACACTGCATGGCCTCCCCAACGTGTCCCCATCGGGTCAGGCTGGCAGGAGCACCAGTGGGCAGAAGCATGGGGTGGGGGAGCTGCCGGCCGGCACAGGGGTCCCTCCTCCGCGGCAGCCAGGGGCCAGGGCCATGCCTGCGGCTCCGGAAGCTGCAGGGCCAGCCTTGCCCCTCGTGCTGGGGCCGGCGGGTCTCAGGCCGTGTCCCTTCGCCTTTGCAGAGAAGCCCGGAACCTGCCCACCCGTCAGTCCGGGGATCCCCATGCTAGGCGTCTGCATGAACCAGTGCAAGACGGACTCCAACTGCTCTGGGAGCCAGAAGTGCTGCAGGAACGGCTGTGGCAAGGTCTCCTGTGTGACACCCCTCCACTGAGGTCAGTCAGGCACCCACCGACCCCAGGGTTCCCGCAGCACCCACGGCACAGCACCCGCGCGCCTGTCCCACTCATGGCTCTCTGCTCCCTTTGCAGGCGCAGCCGCCTCCTGCCAGCCTGGCCACAGGGAAGCTGCTGCCCGACGTGAGTCCTGCACGCCCAGGCCCTGGCCCCGCACAGTCCCTCCCGGCCCGGCCGCGCTCCCAGCTCGGAGCCTTCAGCCTCAGCTTCCTCTCCAGGGTCCCCTGCTTGGGGTGCGCCACAGCCCCCCGCACTTTCACCAATAAAGCAGCCTCTCCCTGCCGCGCTCGTGGCCGCCTCTCCGTCACGCCACGCTCCTGGCTGGGCAGCCACTCTGCCCACTCCCAGCCGCATCCTGCCCACCACAGCTGCTGCTGAGAGCTGGTGCCAGTGCTGGGGCCGCCTGGAAGGGCTGCACACGACAAGCGCCAGCGCTGACTGGCTGCACCGTGTCTCCAAGTGTCCCCAGCCTGCGCCCCTGCCCGGGGCTGCGCCACAGCCCCGGCTGCCCCACGGCCCTACGGCCCGGGCTGCCCTGGCACGGGGCCATTCTCTGCTCTATGATGGCCGGGGGACGGGGAGACTGCTAGCGTGTGCCGTTGCACAAGCATCACCCAAACCCCCTCCTGCCCCACATGCTCCCAGCCCGGCAGTGGCACGTTGCCCATGGCAGGAGCCCAAAGGAGCTGTGGGCAGTGAAGCCCACATGCCCTTGCCCCATGCCTGCCCCTGCCCCGTCCCTCCCCTGCCTGCTCAGAGCTGGGCCCCACTCCTGCTCCTGCCCCACTCTCCCAGGCACCTCCTGCTCCCCGCAGGGCTCCTGATGCCCCGGCCCTCCTGCACCCACCCCACTCCCACTCCCAGCCCCCAGGACCAGAGCAAGCAGTCCCACATGCCTTCGAGGGGCTGGCACCCCAGGGCCCCCACCTTTGGCAGGGGACAGAGCACAGCTGTGCCCCAAGGCAAAGTGAGCCCTGCATCCTGCCTGGCACAGCCGGGTGCCCGGTTCTGTTTCCCCCTCTCCCTGCAGTGTGGGTGCAGGCTGGTCCACCCTGGCTCAGCACCATGGCTCTCCACAGCAGCTCTTCCCGCTCCATGCGTGCCGGGAGGCAACTGACAACGCTCCCCGGGCAGGACTGGGTGGACGCTGAGGACCAGGGACAGGACATTGCTCCCCTGTGTCCCATCCCTGCTCGCCATTGGAGAGCACAGGCAGTGGGGCTCCCAGAGCGCTGCCTGTCCCCCCAGCCCGGCTGCTCGCGGGTCACTGGTGACCTGGAAAGGGCGTGCTGTGGAGGATGCGTCAGCCACAGGCTGCGAGCCCAGCACTGCCCCAGGAGTCTCCCCCAAGGCGGATTGTTCGTGCCTGGCACTCCCACGGTCTCAATACAGTGCTGCCATGGGAAGGAGCAGCTCGGCTTGGCCAGCCCCCGCCCTGGCAGGGTTTAAATCCTGGCCAGCGGGCCCAGCAGCACAGCCCCCCGACAGCAGCACAATGCCGGGTAAGCGCACCCTCCTCCTGGTGCTCCTGGCACTGTTTGTGGAGCTACCACCCACCCCGGCCCACCAGCACCGCACCGGGGACCAAGGCGCTGCCCCCGCAGTCACCCCAGCACCGCGCCGTGCCCCACAGGGACGCTGGCCCCCCGCTGCCCTGCCTGCCCCTGGCAAAGTGGGCAAGTGCCCAGCGGCGGGGAGCAGAGCTCCACGTCCCCCCAGGCTGTTCTGCCTCTCTGACCACAGCTGCCCCGGCGCTGAGAAGTGCTGCCAGAGTGGGCAGGTCAGGACCTGCCTCCTCCCCACCACAGGTACCGCCAGCTCCCCCCAGAGAGATGCCAGCGTGGGGACTGGGCGACGGGTGGGATGTGGGTGGGGGCCAGTGCCCATGTCGGGTGCCCCTGCTACGAGCCCCACTCCCTGGGCACATGGCCGCATGGAGCATCTCCCTCTGCAGAGAGCCCGGGCTACTGCCCTCGCGCCAGCAGTGCCAGCGGGGAGAGCTGCAGGACGAGCTGCCACAACGACACCGCGTGCAGCCCCGGAGAGAAGTGCTGCACCCGCGGCTGCTGCGCCCACTGCATGCGTGCCGAACCAGGTAAGGTGGCCTCGCTGTCCCCGTGCTGGGCTGAAGATGGAGACCCACGGGAGAGCCCCACGGGTCCACAGCCCCCATCACTCTGTGGGGGAGCCGCGGGCGCTGTGGGGCCAGGCTGGCTGCACGCCAAGCCCTGAGCCTCCCCTCCCCTCCAGCCAAACCTGGCCCCTGCCCGCGGAAGCGTGCCCAGAGGAGCGCTGCTGCCTGCCCCAACCGCTGCACCGATGACCGAGACTGCCCTGGGGACCGCAAGTGCTGTTTCTCTGGCTGTGGGCTGTCCTGCGCCCCCCCGGACACAGGTACAGCCCTGCCATCTCTCCTCCTGGGGCTGGGTGCCCGCAGGCCCCGCTCCCCCCAGGGCCAGGGCTCACCAGGCTCACGCATCCCCCCACCCAAGCGTGTGTGCCCCTGGCACTGTCCATGGCTGCCCCACAGCCGCCCTGCGGCCACCCCACATCCACTCTGCAGCCACACCGGTGGTAGCACAGCTCCTCCCCGGCAAAGCCCGGCGTGTGCCCAGCCGTGCCGCCAGACAAGCCCCAGTGGCCGTGCCTGGCCGAGTGTGCAGCTGGTGGCAGCCATCCAGGCCCTGGGGAGCGTGTGCCGCTGGCTGCGGCTCCCAGTGCCGCACACCGACCCCAGGCACAGCCCCGGCCCTCGTGAGCCCCTGGGCGGAGGCAGGCCCTCTGGGCGCTGTGGGAAGGGATCCCTGTGCTCAGCTCCTCTGTGACGGGTGGGTGATGGCCCCGAGCAGGCGTGGGGCTTCACCCCATCCTGCACCCCCATCCTGCACCGCACTCGGGCTGGGTGTTGGTGGGGACTGGAGCCAGGGTTGTCCCTCACCGCTCCAGCTGATAGCTGGCATCCCATATTGAGCTGTGACTGGTCCACTGGGTCAGACTGGTCTGGGTGTGAGGCTGGCAGCTGAGGGCAGCATGGGGCTCTGGGAGGGAAGATGGGGCCAGGATGGGGGCAGGATGGGGGGCAGCACGGGGGGGCAGGATGGAGACCGAGGCCATGCCAGGAGCGGGGCTGGGGGAAGCAGCATTCCGGCACAGCCACGGTCTCTGTTGTCACTAGGGAGCCGCCGTGCCGCAGCAAAGCCCGGTGCATGCCCTGTGGTGCTGCGGGGCTCCCTGGGACCCTGCCTGGAGCTGTGTGACACCGACGGCGACTGCCCCGGGGCTGCCAAGTGCTGCACCACCGGCTGTGGCCATGTCTGCAAACCACCCACTGAGGGTAAAGTCACCGGCACCCTGTGGGGCCAAGACCCCCTGTGTCCCCTCCCTGCCCTGTCCCAGGCTGAGCACCCCTGGCCAGGGCTGGCACCCCCTTGGCTGTACCCGCCCTCCCCAGGGGCTGCCTCTCACCGTGACCCTCCTGGGGGGTGATGAGAGCATGGGGACCCAGCTGCTGTCGCCATGGGGCAGGAGCCAGGTGAGGGGCTCACCCCCTGTGGGCAGGGCAGCTCCCCCACCCCAGAGGGGTGCCCTGCCCACAGGAGGTAATCCCCTCACCCCTCCCTCTCTCCGCATGTGCCAGTGCGGCCCGGGCTCTGTCCCCCCATGGGTGATGGTGACCAGGCGGCCGAGTGCCTCCTCCTGTGCCTGCAGGACAAGGATTGCCCCCCCGGCCAGAAGTGCTGCCTGCGGGGCTGCGGCCGGGCATGCATCACCCTGCTGCGGGGTAAGGCCCCCCCCCCCCCCCAGCCTGCCACCTCCTGGGTCCCAGCAGCCCAGGGCACTGCGCAGGTCTCGCCCCTGCAGCGGGTCCAGCCTGGAGGGGACTGAGGAGGGCCCAAGGTGGGGGCATCCCAGGGCCCCTCATCCCTCGGGGCGGGAGCACCCATCCTGCACTGACCACCTCATCACCTGCACTTCCAGGCACAGCCTAGCCCTGGCCGGGAAGGGTTGCACCAGGAGCTGCTGTTTCGGGGCCACTCCCCACCCTGCTGCCACCACACCCCTGTGGGTGAGCAAAGAGGTGCTGCCGCCAGCAGCGCCCACTGCCCCCCGCGCCCGTCCCTGCGCCGGACCCTCTGCACCGCCAGCAAGATGGCACTGGCATTGCTCTGATGGTCCTGGCCGGGATCCCTAGCACGCCCAGCCCCTCCCAGCCGCGCCATCGAGGGCTGCACGCCGCCCGCACCACCCCACACTAGGGCAAGGCTCCTGGCAGCCCAGGCACAGAGGCAAACCCCTGCATTCCTATCGGCCCCGGCCGCTTCACAGCACTGAAATAGAATAAACTGGCACATGGCCACCTTCTGCTCTGGGTCGCCATCCCTGTGCTCTGCTGCGGGTTCCCAGGAGGTGCAGGCAGCCCTGGGCTGCACACAGGCAGGGAGGTGCAAGCAGGTGCCCGGCACCCGTTCCTGCAGGCAGCCGCCGCCCTGGGGCAGGGAGAGGTTCCCGTTTCCATGCGGGCCCCCTCCAGCCATCATCGCCCCGTGGTGACCATCCCACTGGGTCCGGAGGCCACACCGATGTCCCCTCGGCAGTCATGGACTGGAGTGCAGAAACCAGTTCCCTCAGATTCCTTGCGCCAAGGAAGGGCTCATTTGCATTGCAAAGTGTAAAAACCGGGTTGGAAAAGCAGTCACGGGTCGGGGTAGATGAAGCACCCAGACAGGGAAGGGGGCAGGGAGCAGCACCCACATGCCAGGGGCCACAGCAGGACCCGCTCACTCCCCGGTCCCAGCCCAGCCCCATCACCATGCTGGGACACTGAGCTGGCCCAGGACACCTCTCCCACCTAGTGGTGCCGGATCCTGAGCGGTCCCATGCGTGGAAGCTATGCCCAGCTGAGCCAAGCCACAGCTGCGGGGCAGCACCACGGCGGCAGAGCTGGCAGAGCCCCTCTGGCTGCTCCCGCTGCCATGCCGGGGCCAAGCCATGGGGTCTGTCCACGGCCCCCACCCCAGGGATGCAAGGGGCAAGCAGGGCTAGAGGCAAACCCAGGCAGGGGGTCACAGGCAGCTGCGGCAGGGATGGGGTTGTGCGCCACGGGGGACAGCAGCCGCCTGACCCCAGCTGCCCTCCCCAGCCCCGTGGGTCACCCTGACCCGAAAGCACAGCTCGGCTGGAGATAAGCGGCATGGCTGGCGGGGCGCCGATGGGTTCTGGGAACTGCCCCTCCTCCTGCTCCTGCCTGCGGCACGGTCAGCCTGCCACAGCCAGCAGCCCGGCTTCAGCTGCCCCATCACCCCGGGCACCCGCGCCAGAAACTTTAAACCCCCGGACACGCACGACATACCCGGCAGCACCATGAGGCTGGGGGTTTTCCTCCTCCTGGGGCTCCTCATCCTCAGGGCAAAGCCGGGCACTGCACCACAGGAGAAAGGCGGTGAGTACCGGCAGAAAAACCCGGCAGCTGCCAGGCACAGGCATCCTAGGGCCAGCTCCTTGCACCTCGTCCCCCCCGTGCCCCTGCCATGTCCCCTCTGTCCCTGCCTGGCACATGCTGGCACTGCCCAGCACATGCTGGTGGGGACCGTGTCCCAGCTGGCTGCAGCGCCTGCACCGCAGCCCTGCTGCCTCAGGGAGCCCGCTCCCACCCCGGGCTGCACAGGCATGTGTCCATACCCTGCACCCCCACGTGCACCCCCTGCACCCTGCGTGCACAGCAGCTGTCAGCACCCAGGGGTGCCGCACGCAGCAGGGGCTCTCCCGGCCTCCCTGGGCACCCCCACACCGACAGTGGCAGACCTGGATTTGGGACGTCTGTGCCTGCAGAGCCCAGCGCCTGTCCTGGCGCCGAGGAGGGGTCTCTGGGCAGAGCAGGGGCTGCACGGTGAAGGCAGAAGTGAGGAGGGTGCTAATGGGGGCAGGCGGGGGCTGGGCAGGGGGCCAGGGCTGCACGGACCCCCACACCTGTGGCCCTGCAAGTGTTCGGGCTCTGCTCCTCACACCTCCCGTCTCTTCCCCACCCCTGCATGTGGCCCCCGACCACGGGGACAGGCCCAAACCCCAGCAGAGGGGCCTGGACCGTGGGTGCCACTTCCTGGGCACAGATCCCTGCTGCCGGGGCCCCCCCGCCGTGGGGGCAATGCCGGGGGCGGTTGTGCCCAGCTGCGGTGCTGCTTTACCCACCCCAAGACAACGGCCGGGCTCCTTCTTTGTTTTAACAAAACAGCTGCTGTTTGGAGTGAAACCTCCCGGCAGCGTCTCTGTTTGCAGCCCAAACAGCACAGCCCTGCCAGGAGCCGGCAAGGGGTGTTTGCAGAAACTGCTGCCCCCGCGGCATCTCCCGGCTGACGGGCAGGAGCCGGGCACAGGTGCCAGCTGGAGCTCACTCGCGCCTGTGCCAAAGGCAAGCTGTCCTGATTTTCCCAGCATGGCCAAGATGAGCACAGGGTGCCAGGAGGAGGAGGAAGAGGAGGAGGAGGCAGCGGCGTGGAGCACGCTGCTTGCAATGAGGATGCATGGGGCAGCAGGATGCTCAGGGATAGATCCTGACCACCAGCCAGTGCTGGCTCGGTTCTGGCTTCTCCCTGGCAAGGCCAGCAATACTCCTTGTGGCACTCACTGCCTTGCGAGGGCACACATAGCCCCATGCCATGCCATGCTGTGCTGTGCAGGTCTCGGTGTGGGGGTACAGCAGTCCCGGGGCCGTGCTGCAGGGGAGTCTCCAGCCCCGCTCCAACCAGTCCCTCACCTGCCACAGCAGCAGGGCTGCCCGCACCCCGGGCTCTGCCTGGCGACTCTGGGCATTGCCATCGGCCGGGCACTGCTGTGCCAGCGAGGGAGAGTCAGTGTGAGCCAGGCCCCTGGCCTGGGGCCCCAAGAGGCTGAGCTCCTGCCAGGACCCTGCCCCACCAGGCTGCGCTCCCCGCTTCGGTCCCCTGTCCCCCGCAGGGGCGACCCACGCCCCGCTCCCCAGGGGTCGGAGGGTGAGGAGCTCTGCCGCCTGGCGCTGCCCTGACGCCGCCATCCTACCACAGGGGAGCCCCAGAAGCCAGGGAGGTGCCCACGGGACTTCACGCGCTGCCTGCGCCTGGAGCCCCCCCTCTGTGCCAACGACTCCAGCTGCCCCGGCTGGCACAAGTGCTGCCCCCGGGAGTGCCGGCTCCGCTGTACCCCCCCAGCAGAAGGTACGGCACCGTGGCATGGCCACCAGCACCACCTCTGTCGTGGGACAGCCAACACCCTTCCTCCCTGTCCCTGTCCCCACCCTTGTGCCATCCCCATTGCCACAGAGCAGCTCTCTCCGTGCCACTGGCAGCCTTCTGCCCACGGCTCCCAAGGCTGGCATAGGGCATGTGGAGGGGTCCGGGACAGGGCACATGGTGGGGTCCAGCCAGGGTCAGGCAGAGGGGTCTGGCAGGGGCAGGCAGACAGGTCCGGCAGGGTCAGGTTTCCCAGCACTGCCCTGGGACACCACTGGTGCAGCCTCACCTCTCAGCCCCATGCTACTCGGCATTGCAGAGAAACCCGGCGCCTGCCCGGCGGCAGCCCCCGAGGGGCTCTTTTACCCCTGCTCCTTCCCCTGCCTGGAGGACAAGGACTGCCTGGGAGCGCAGAAGTGCTGCCCGCTGGGCTGCGGCCCTGCCTGCCTGGAGCCGGTGCAGAGTAAGGCTTCCACAGGGGCCGGCTGGGAGCGTGGCAGTGGGAGAGCCCCGGCTCACTGCGGGGTGGCCACGGGGCCCCTCCATGCTGTAGACTTCTGCCACCTCCCCGCCATGGGCCCCTGGGGCGGCCGCACGCCGCTTCCCCTACACCAGCAGCTCCTGGCAGCTGCCAGGGAAACCCAACGCTGGGATGCGGCTGCTGGGCGCTGGGCGTGTGTGGATCACAGCGAGGGGCTGGGGAGTCCCGGGGCGGGCAGGGCAGCCAGTTGGGGATGCTGAAGCCTCACGCCTGCTGTGCTCCACCAGGCCAACCCAAACCCGGGGAGTGCCCTGCAGCGCAGCCAGGGCCGGCGGGGCCGTGCCGGGAGCAGTGCCAAGGCGACAGCGACTGCCCCGACGCGCAGAAATGCTGCAACAGCAGCTGTGGCCGCCAGTGCCTGCCGGCAGCCCCGGCTGGTGAGACAGGATGGGACGGGCAGCGTGGGCAGGGCTGTGGCTTGGGGACCAAGGGTGATGCCGTGGGGCTGCAGCCGCCCCGAGGCACAGAGCTGTGGCACAACGGGGGCCCCCTCGCCCTGTGCTCGCTGGGGTGGGCTCTGTCAGGGCTGGTGGGGCTGGCAGGAGAGCTGCTGCCTGTCCCCGACCTCTCGCTGCTGTCCCCAGTGAAACCCGGCGCCTGCCCCGCCAGCCCCCCGCTGGGCACTGACCCGCCGTGCCAGGACCCCTGCGCCCAGGACACCGACTGCCCCGGCAGCGCCAAGTGCTGCCCCCTCGCCTGCGGGTTCGCCTGCCTGGCCCCACTGCATGGTGAGCCTGGCTGTGCCAGGGGCCAGTGCCGCCCCCGCCCCGCACCCTCCCCATGCCAGGGCCTCCTGCCAACGTGGTGGCATGGGAGGCAAATGCTGCCAGCAGGGCTGTGGCTTCAGCCATGCACCAGCATTGCCCAGACACGTGCACAGGGGGACACGGTGTTTGGGGCTGCGGTGCCACTGGGGCGTTACCCATGACAGGCAGAGAGGGGCCGGGGTGGGGACCTACCACGCAGCTCCCAGGTGGGTGCTGGTGTGGGGAGGGGACAGTGAGGCCACCCTCTGGCGAGGCCACTATCCCATTCTCACCGCCTCCCTGCCAGCACCTCTGCTCCACGGCGCAGAGGACACCAGCCCTGCCCCAGCCACCCCACAGCCGCACCACCAGCAGAGGTGCCACCAGGACCAAGACTGTCCCACATCCGAGGTGTGCTGTCACCAACGGTGCAGCCGGGAGTGCCATGCAGACGGACGAGGTGAGGGGGAAGGGAGCCGCCCCGGAGCTCCGACAGCTGTGCTTGCCCTGGTCCCTGCGGCTGTGCCTCCGAGCAGTGCCAGGAGCCAAGGGGATGGGGACCCCGGTGAAGCAGAAGGGAAGGGCTGTGGGGACCCACCCGGGCTGGGACCCCCGGGGCCCTGCACCCCAGCCAACTCGGGGTCCCCAGTGCCAAGCTGCCCCGCGCTGCGGTTGGGACCCCTCGGCATGTGCAGGGCAGACGCTACCCCAGCCCCGCTGCTGCCTGCGTTGTAGAACGACATCGGGGAAAGAGCTGCCGCGGGGATGGGGACTGCCCACGCCTGGAGACGTGCTGCCAGCACTGGTGCAGGCCAGAGTGCCGTGCTGAGGCAGCAGGTGAGTGCTGTGGCCGGGGCAGGAGCTGGGTGGTGCCACGCTGCCTCCTCAGCTGCTGTCCCAGTGCCAGGAGGGCACGGAGCGGGGCTGGGTGGGAGCCCAGGACTGATGGAGGGGATGGATGTGTCCCGGTCCCTGCTGGCATCCCCGGCCCTACGTGCAGCCACGAGTCGTCTGCCTCGCAGGGGTCCCCACGGCCGCGCCAGCCTGGCGGGAGGGGACAAGGTGCTGGAGTGACAGAGACTGTGGCGCCGGGGAGATGTGCTGCGGCGGCCAGTGCGCGGGGTTGTGCAACGCTGAGCGCCAAGGTGGGACATGGGGAGCAGCTCAATCCGGCGAGCCACAGGGGCAAGGGCGGCTCCCCTCCACAGCCCCCATGCCCCTTGGCAGAGGGGTCTGGTGCCAGCCCCGTGGTTCCCACGGGAGGAGATGCCGCAACGTTGCCACAGGGCAGAGCCGTGCTGCGGTGCCTGGTGCACCCAGGGCCACGGTGCTGAGGGGGCCGCGGTGCCAAGGGGGCTGTGGTGCCAAGGGGGCTGCGTGCCCCACGGGGGTGGCCAGGCTGCAGTGTAAGTCCGTGCAGCCATCCCAAGGGCACCACAGCTACCCCGCGCCGTGCCCTGCAGGGAAGGCCGGCTTCTGCCCGGCCCACGCCGGGCTGTTCCCCAGTTACGAATGCAGAGCCTGGTGCCGGCACGACGCCGAGTGCCCCGGCGAGGAGAAGTGCTGCCTGCACGGCTGCGACTACGCCTGCCTGCCCCCATCCCGAGGTGCGAGCTGCTTGGCCTCACACTGGGCAGGGCAGGGAAGCAGCAGGCAGGGGTCCCCCACTCAGCACCAGGGGCTGCAGGTCTGGGTGGGGGAGACCCGCCGTTGCCCCCTGCATCCCCAGCCCCACTGCCTCCTGCCCCCCAGAGAAACCAGGCATCTGCCCCTTGGCCGAGGAGGCGCCGACCACCGCAGCCCCATGCGGCACCACCTGCGCTGGGGACTGGCAGTGCCCGGGGACTGAGAAGTGCTGCAGCAGCAGATGTGGCCATGTGTGCTCGGCCCCTGAACGAGGTGAGGAGACAGTCACCGGGATGGCAGTGCCGCACGCCACCGAGCACGCTGGCAAACCTCCTGCAGGGCAGGATGTGAGGAGGTGCTGCCGCAGGGCAGGTGCTCAGACCCCCTGGGGTGCAGCCGTCAGGGTGACCCGGGGCTCCGGGAAGGCAGGTGCCCACAGTCCAGGGGGTTGCTTGCCCCTGCCCCTGCTGCCCCTTCCCGCCCCTCTCAGACAAACCCGGCGAGTGCCCGAAGGTGAGGCCGCGGCAGACGCCGGAGCCGTGCGTGGAGGAGGACTCCTGCACCCATGACAGGGACTGTCCTCGGCAGGAGAAGTGCTGCTTCTCTGGCTGCGCCATGCGCTGCGCCCGCCCTGCCAGAGGTGAGTGCTGGCAGCCCGGCCACCGGCATGGGGCAGCAGCATGCAAGTGGGGCTGGGACGCGCAGGGACCCCGCGCCCTTGCCCGGCTCCCCTCCTCCTGCAGAGCACCCTGGGGAGTGCCCTCGGGCAGAGCCGTGCTGGGACCCCCGGCGCAGGCATGGGAGCCGGTGCCTGGATGACAGCGTCTGCCGTCGAGAGGAGAAGTGCTGCAACACCGGCTGCAGCTGGGAGTGCATGGCCGTGCCCAGAGGTAGCAGGAGCAGCCTGCCCAGGGGAAAGCCGGCCACCAGCCCCCCACAGCAGCTGGGCAACAGCGGGTCACTGTGCCCCTGCAGAGAGCCAGGACAGGGCCAGTGGCCAGTGCATGGAGGAGTGTGAGGCCGACTCTCAGTGTCCCCAGGGGCAGAGGTGCACCAGCATCGGCTGCAGCCACATCTGCATGGACATTCCTGGAGGTGAGAGCCAGCCAGGCCCCCCAGGAGCCGTGTGGGGCTGCCCCGGGGTGCCCCACGGTGGGATGCCCCCAGCCGGGTGCCCCCAGCCGGGTGTTTGCCTTGCAGGCAGAGTGGGAGTGTGCCCCATCCCCAGGGAGGGGGGGACGTGCCTGGACCTGTGCAGCTTCGACGAGGAGTGTCCCTGGGGCCACAAGTGCTGCAGCAACGGCTGCGGCCACGTCTGCATGCCAGCCTCTCTGCAAGGTCAGCCACTTGCACCAGGGCATGGGTCCCCCCACCCAGCTCAGCCCAGCAGGGATGGAGCCTGGGGTCTCCCCGACACCGTCCTCGCAGGGGCATCCTGGCCCTCCCTCCCCAGTGAGGACTCCGCACTGTCACCACGCTGGAGCCCTGTACCGGGGGCTGCCGAGGTGGCTGTGCCCACAGGATCCCGCATCCTCCCCGCTCCAGGGACACAATCTGCCCCCGTCCTTCTTTCCATGCCTCCCCCTCTTTCCGTGCAAGTGATGAGCACACATGGCCTCAGCTCAGAGCCGCCACGTGACTGTCCTCTCCTGCCCGCAGAGCGTGATGCTGCGGTCGTGCCACAGCACAGAGCCAAGCAGTGCACGGAGGAGTGCGAGGCTGACTCACAGTGTCCCTGGGGACAGAGGTGCACCCGCAGCAGCTGTGGCCGCGTCTGCATGGACATCCCCGGAGGTGAGATGCAGCTCAGCCAGACAGGACCCAGGCATTGCCCCAGGAGCCATGGGGTGCCCCCCAGCCGGGTGCCCCATGGTGGGGTGCTCTGCCTTGCAGGCAGAGAGGGAGCGTGCCCCGTCCCCAGGGGCCGTGGGACGTGCCTGGACCTGTGCAGCCTCGACGAGGAGTGTCCCTGGGGCCACAAGTGCTGCAGCAATGGCTGCGGCCACGTCTGCACACGGGTGCCTGGTGGTAAGGGGGCTCAGGGCTGCCAAGCTGGGGCTGGCACCAGGGCTGGCACCGGGGCATGCGGGGTGCCAGCCAGACCTGCATGAAGGGCACAGCCCTCAGCATGCTCCCGGCTCGGCATCACCGCAGGGACGGCTCCTGCTGCTGCACCATTGCTTTGCTCCCAGCAGAGACATGCCTTCGGGGCACGGGGACCCGAAGGGACGCAGAGTGGGAGGAAGCTCTCACCAGAGCCGGCTGTGCTCAGCTGCAACCATGGCCGCCAGTCCCTCTCCCCCGCAACCTCAGGGCTCCCTAAAAGCACATCCTCCTTTTCAGACACTGCATGACAGGAGAGCAGCAGCTCCATGGCAGGAAGACACCTTCGTTAGGGGACACGGGGCGGTCATGGGCCCCAGCTGGCCTGTCCCCTCCCACCACCTCCAGCAATAAAGTGCATGCGTGGCCACCTTCATCTGCCCCCAAGTCTCGGCAGCACTGGGCTGGCCCCACCAGGCCCTGGGACGGCCCCTTGTGCTCCCAGAGCAGCCCCAGCATCGCCAGGGCCTCGCAGGGGAAGGGATGGTCCCACCGGGCTGGGGCCAGGGGGCTCAGCCCACGCCAGAGTCAGCACCATGGGGCCAGCGATGCAGTGCAGGCACAGCCTTGGGTCTGGGGCAGGCTGCAGGATGGGCACCGCCCCGGGCATCCATTGAGGCAGGGGCCATGTCTCCTCCATTGGGTCGCTTTAGCTCCCAGCCAGGTCACGTCAGCAGCTTGAGAGCAGAGCCGGGGCTGGGAGCCCATCCAGTGGCCAGGGTGAGCTCTGGGGCCGCCATGTAGTGCTCTGAAGGCACCCACCGCCCGGTCCCAGCAAGGGGGGGCGGCCCAGAGGGATGGGCACTGCCTGCTCCTGCCCGCACAGGCAGGAAGGACAAGACCCAGACGTGCTCATCCAAGGACCCGTCCTTGTATTGAAGTGTCACAGCCCCAGGGGAGGGCCGGGCTCCTGCGGTCGGGCACCACGACACAGGAGGGGGCAGCCGTGCTGCTGTGGGTGCACAACCCTGCCCTCGGGCTGGTGAGCATCCCCGGGTGAGCCACAGCCCCCAGCATGGCCGCCCCGGGAAGCAGCACCGGTCACCGCCAGCCCTGCGGGGAATGGCTCCCTGCAGGGACGTGGCCGGGGACGTGGCCACTGGCAGCAGCTTCCCCCGGGCAGGGGCCGTGCAGAGGCCACCGTGCTCCCCGGGCCGGCGCTATCAGGCACCTGGAACTGAGAGACTGGGGGTCAGGAGCGGGGCTGGGCTGGGCATCGCCAGGGGCAGGAGCAGCTGCTGGCCACAGCACACGGCACGCGGCACACGGCACACAGCTAGTTACCGATATGGGAGCAGGCCTGGAAGCACTCGCCCTCCGTCTCGAAGTTGTTCCTGTTGCCACCGCAGCCGCCGTAGATGAACTCCTCACACTGCTGGCTGGAGGCGTTGAAGAAGAAGCGGCGGAAGAGTGCCTTGCAGCTCCCGCAGACGGAGGGCAGGTAGCAGAAATCTGGCAGTCCAAGGGGAATGGGCTGAGCCGGCAATGGGATGGGGACACCGTGGGGCTTGGTGCTCCCGGGGCCCTCAGAGAAGTCTGCACAGCTCTGGTCCCCTCTCGCTGCCGAACCCTTCCCGCTGGCAGCCAGCTCTGCGCCCGCTTGCCCCACGCGCCAGCAGCCCAGGTGCTCCCCCACTGCACAGCGTGGTGCCCCCCCGGGTCTGCAGGATGCGGCAAGAGCTCAGGGTCACCCCAGAGAACCCCCTTCCCGGTTGCCTTGGCTCACCCCTCCTGTTGCCCTCCCCTGCGCTCACCACACTGCCGTTCCAGAGCCCCACCGCCACAGCACCGAGCCCTCACCCAGCACCGGCTCCTGGCACGTGTAGCCACACTTGCTGGGGCAGCACTTGGTGGCACCGGGACAGCTGGCATCGCTGGTGCAGCGGGAGCATGAGACGTCCCTGCGGCAGGTGCCGCAGTCCTCGTCCAGCAGGTCCTCCACCTCTGGGATGTGGTAGCAGTACCCAGCCTTTGCTGTGGGACACAGCGGCTGGGACGCTGGGGAGAGCCGCAGAGCTGGGGGCTGAGCAGCCCCCCAGTGCCCCAGGGCCAGACCCCGATCGCCCACAGCCCTGTGCCCCCGCAGACACCCAGCATCACGCAGAGCAGTGGGGAGCACCAGGCAGCAGCGGCACCCAAAGCATCCCTGTCCTCGGGACGTGCCCCAGGCACACTCACCCGTCCCTGGCTCCTCTCTTCCAGCTGTGTGCAGGGCCGGGCCAGACAGTGCGGCGAGGGGGAGCAGGACTGCAAGGAGGAGGAGGAGGCAGCTGGGCGGCAGCTCCATGGTGCCCTGGGCAGCCGGGTCTGGGCCCCGGGTGCGGCGGGCTGGGATTTAAGGTGTGCTGGTGGGGCGGAGGGAGCGGAGCTGGCGCCCGAGCCCAGCTAATTCCTGCCATGCGGGTAACGAGCCGCACCCAGGCAGGGCCCGGCCTCCCCGGCGGCATCCCGGCCGCAGCCCTCGAGCTGGGGGGACCGGTAGGACAGGACGGCTGCTCTGGTGCAGCCCATGGGGAGTCCAGCTGGGCGGCAGCGGTGTGCCCAGTCTGGGCTGGGGGCACTGCCGACACCTGCCCACAGCCCCCTGGGGACGAGCCGGTGATGGGGATGGGCAGGGGGAGGTCGGTGCTGGCCTCTCTGCTACCAGTGAGTGTGGTGGTGCCGTGCCAGGGCACGGAAAACCGCCAGCTCTGGCACAGCCATCAGCCAGGGAAGGGTCTGGGGCATCGCACACCATGGTGCTGCGCTCCCTGCTCTCCCTGCGATGCAGGTCCTCAGGGAAAGGCTGCGCATGGGGAGGGACGTGCCCCTTCTCCCCTTCTCATCCCCAGTTTGACAGAGGACATCCCGGGCAGGACAGTCACACACACAGGGCTGAGCCCGTGGGTACCACCTCGGCTCGCAGCCTGCCCCGGTCCTGGCCGGTGGTCGGACCCACGGCAGCACAGGGCTCCTGGCGCTGGGCCGGGCAGCAGGTGGGTCCCCGGCATCCCGCCGGCACCCGTGGGCGGGCGTGGGGTGAAACCTGCCAAAAGGAGGGAGAAACAGATTAAGCTGTTCTCATTCAGCAGGAATAATTGTCTTCCTAATTACTGCTGTAATTACTGTCCCAACGGGAAGCGGAGGGCGAGGAGAGCTCTGTGGGGAGAGGCCAGGAAAGTCGGAGCAGGGTGGGGTTTGGAGGGTGGCACCGCAACCTGCCCGCACCCCACTGCAGCTTTTCCCTGCCTCTCTTCTGAAGCCCCAGGACGGAGACCCCGGCAGTGTCCCTGGTGTGGGACATGGCAACGTGGCAAAGCCCGAGCGGGGCGGGAGCAAAGCCGGAGGGCCATGCCGGTGGCAGTCGGGGGGGGCAGGGTCAGGGCGGGCGGTGGGAAGGAGATCCCTGCACGGGACTGCAGTGGTCCCAGACCCACAGCTTGGCAGCCGCCCTTGGCATGTCTCCCACAACCTTGAGCTGTTCAGGACATTCCTGGTGGCACCGAAACTCCCAACCCCACACCCCGCAGGGGGGCAGGGCCATGACACCAAAATCCACTGGGGCTACATTTTTCCCCACTATCTCTCCACGGTATCTCAGCCACCCAGGTGATCACTGTAACGACTGACATCGTCTTCCAGAGCAGCCCCTGCTGTCCCTGCACCAGCGGTAATGCCGTGGCCAAGCCAGGGGGATGCCACGGTGGACGCAGGAGCTGGTCCCGCGGGTGCTGGGGTTCGGGGGGGGGGGGGCTGCTTCCAGGCAGACGTTGGGGTTGCACGCAACAGAAAACCATGCCCCACGGGGGACCCATGTCGGTGACCCCTGGCCTGCCTTGCCACCGTATCCAGCTCATGCGGCAGGGGACATGCAGCATGGGTAATGGGCGCAGCCGTGCAGGGCAGAGCTGCCAGCCAGACCTCCACCGTGGCGGAAATAGCGACCAGGGCAGCCTGGCCCAGGGAGCACCCAGGAATGTGGCACCTCCCAGGGCGGGCACCAAGCGGGGACAGGGATGGGGCTGTGCCACCAGGATGATGCTCCTGCCTAGCCCGGGTATGCAGCAGGAGAGGGGCTGGGGGAGCCAAGGGGCAGAGCGGGTCCCACTGGCTGTGGCACGTCCTGGCTGGCCCCGCGCGGAGCCCGCTGGCCTGTCGGGACCGACGTTCCCCAGGGCTGACACAAGCCCACACAGGGACAAGGACAGGGACAGGGACAGACCCTGCAGGGAGCGGGGACACCGTGGCACAGTGGAGCCAGCGCTCCCCACTGCTCCTCTTCTCACAACTCCATGTGTTCCCGGGACAGGTCATCCCACCTGCAGGTCACCTCCATCCCGCACACAGGGACACACCAACAGGAGAGGGTCCCCCCCGTAGCTGGCTGCTGGCAAGCGCGTGGTGCCACCCAGCCAGCCTGGACTGTCGATGGGCACACACGGGCACACACGGTTTAGATGGCACATGCACATGGAGCGTGAACTGCACACGCATGCACATGCACGCACACGTGTCCACACCTGGCCGGCTTGCATTTCACATGCACGTGCACATGCACATCCACACGTGTGTGCAGGCAGCCTGCCCGGCCGAGCACGCCAGAGCCCTCCTGCCTCTCCCAGGGACAGGCGGTCCCGGAAGGGAGCCGGCAGGGAAAGCCCCAGCCGCTCCGGTGCCTCCATCCTTGCGACACACCGCACCAGCAGACCCATCTGCAGCCCCACGCAGCGCTGGCACGGTGCAGCCCCAGGGACAGGCAGCAGCTCCCGGGACAGCCCCTGCTGCTGGTGCAGCCTGTGGCACGCTTGCAGATACCCCCACTCAGCATGGTGCTGGGGGTGGCTTCGGGGCCCCCCCGGGAGAGCCAGTGCCCAAGCGATTGCTGTGGGGCTCCAGGCACGCACAGAGCCGTGGGTGGGAAGCGCAGCCAGACCCTGGGAAGGGCTGTGTCCCTCGGAGCGATGGTGCTGGTGCAGATCCATGCCCATGCCCGGAGCCCCGGCAGCGGGTGGCCACAGGGGCTGGGGTGGCCGGTCCCGCCAGCCCCCTGGAAGGGTGCAGGAGGTGAGAGGCAGCTCCAGCACCACGTGATAGGGGCACGGGCACCCGCCGCAGTTCCAGCAAGGACATGGGACCCAGTGCTATGGCCCCGCAGTCCCGGCACCCGGGCAGAGCCCCCACGCAGCCTCTGGCTCCCTGCCCTCAGCACCGGGGCCCCGCATCCCCCCGGCCAGTCCTGGTCCCTGGCTGCCACCCCAAGGTGTGGGGCCGTCTGGGCACCGGCTAGCCAGGAGGTGCGGGGCTGAGGGGCCTGTGGCAGTGCAGGACTGTGGACCGTGTCCAGTCACAGGACGTCCCTCAGGAGCCAGCGATTGTTCCCCAAGGCAGAACAATGCCCGGAGAGCTGCCAGGGCACCATGGGCCGCTCCACAGCACCCAGCTGGGGAGCCACCTCCACTGCCTCGGCAGAGCCAGCCCCATGCCGGGGTCCCCCAGCCCCTTGCTGCCACCTGGCCTGTACCTGTCACCCGCAGTGGGAAGCTGCACCAGCTGCTCTTATCTTGTGGCACAGCACGGCATGGCACAGCACAGCACGGCTCTCTCAGGGCTGCACAGAGCCCAGCACCGAGCAGCAGCACCTTCATGCCTCTCTGCACGGCTCATCCAGCAGCAGCAGGCCATGGGAGGGAGGGGACGGGGGGGGGTCACGCTCGGACGGAGCGTGCCAGGTGCTGGGGCATGGACCGGGTCACTGGGACCAACCTCCAGCCCCGGGAGGATTTAAACCCCTGCCTGTGCCCGGACAGGCAGCCCCCACGCTGCCCGCCCCGCGCCATGCGGCTGCTGTCGCTGCTCCTGCTCCTGGGGCTCTGCTGCCTCTGCGCCCGGCTGGTGTCCGCAGGTGAGCGTGGGGTAGGTGCAGGGCGGGTGTGGGGAGCTGGCGGGATGGTGCTGCGCAAGGGTGCACAGCCGCATGCACAGGGATGAGCACAGCCATGGCCAGGGTGCAGCGTCCCGCACAGCAGTGCCATCTCCCCACACATCCTCGCACACTGCAGAAGTGACCAGCAAACCCCCCGACAGCTCCCCTGGGAGGGGTGCACGGGGTCTTGGGAGCCCTTGCCCCAGGGCCCTGCTGTGGGGCCAACGGCTACGCCCTGGCGTGCTCCAAAGCAAGGGCTTGGGACATGGACACTCCCGTTTCTCCCCAGGATTCACCTAGCCCCCACCTGGACCCAGACCAAGGACCCAGAGTGTGCAGCCACCCCGTACCAGACAGCTGGACAGCTGGCCATGGAGGGATCCATCAACTGCTGGATAAGCACCCGTCCCCCCGATCCCACCTCCACCCCCTCGCGCTCAGCTCCATGCTGAGCACGGGGGGGTCTCCGTGCCCTCCCACCCCCCAGTAAACCCAGTCTGCAATGAACACTGGCTGGCTTCTGCTGTGTCAGTCTCCTGGTGATCCCCCGCCAGCCTCCGTGGGACCTTCGGCTCCTGCAGGAGGGATGGGGTCCCGGGCAGGGGCTGTGCCACTGCAGCTGGCATGTCCCCGGGGACCTGCACACAAGTCCTGCCCAAACTCCACAGGTCCATCCATCCCTGCCGGGACCAGGCTCGTTCTTATTCCCAGAGACCCTCCTGGGAGCAGGTGCCTGGCGGGACTCCATCATGCCCCCACAGAGGACCCAGGCTTGCCCCAGGGCCACGGCAGCACAGCCGGCCCCAACCTCACCTTAGTGCAGCTCCGCAGCAGGAGTGTGTCGGGGCTGCCCTGAGCCCTCGGGGGTCAGTTGGCAGTGCCCCTCACATCCTGCACAGGCAGCGGTCCCCCAGCTCCTGACCCCACTGCCAGCACGGCACGACGCAGCACGGCGGGCACAGGCGAGGCTCCCAGCACCCCGGCACACCGCCTGTGCAAAACCACCAGATCTGGGACCTGTGGGTGTCCATGCTCGCGTGGCTCCTGACCAAGCCCTGCCATGGCGGCTGCTTTTGGAGGATGCCGGGGGGCCTTGGCCACAGAGCAGCTCGCCCCAGGGAGCCCCAGGGAGCTGGGGGGGACAGACCCCACAGGGAGGTTTCTCCTGGCCCAGAGATACTCTGCTGGTCCTGGGCGGGCGCCCGGTTGGGACCATCCCTGTGGCTCTTCCACGGGGGACAGACTCACATCACCGTGCAAAGAGCCCCGCCGAGCCCATGCCGGGCAGGAGCGAGCGCAGGAGCTCCCTGTGCCCGGGGCAGGGCTGGGGCAGCCACGATGGCCTGGCCGTGCCAGGCACTGTCCAGGGACAGCTTGTCACACCAAGCCGGTGGCCCAATGTGGGGTTTATTAGGAAAGAGTAGGTCCTGCCCAAAATGCCATTGGTGCCTGGGACCAGCCCTGGCAGAGGGAGGCAGAGGAGGAAGCCAGGGGTGGCCGCCCCTGTGCCAACCCACCACGGGCTCTCATTGCCCCACACGCTCCTCGCACACCCTGCAGCATTGGTCACCAAGCTTCATCGCCGTCACCACCACCACCACCATCATCACTGTCGTCATCATCATCATCATCACCACCATCATCTCCGTCATCGTCGTCGTCGTCGTCGTCATCATCGTCGTAGTCGTCGTCGTAGTCGTCATCATCATCGTCGTCATCATCGTCGTAGT
The DNA here is from genome assembly GCF_965638725.1 of Aptenodytes patagonicus. Taxonomy (NCBI): domain Eukaryota; kingdom Metazoa; phylum Chordata; class Aves; order Sphenisciformes; family Spheniscidae; genus Aptenodytes; species Aptenodytes patagonicus. The sequence continues at coordinate 546,590 of NC_134962.1, read as the reverse complement.
CGTCATCGTAATCACCGTCGTCATCGCCATACTCATTTTTATCATCATCATCATCGTCGTCGTCGTCGTCATCGTCGTCATCATCATCATCGTCATCATCACTGTCATCATCCTCCCCACTGTCACCCTGGTCAGACTCAGGCTTCTCTCCCGCCTCAGGCTTCCCCTCACTCTCTGGCTTCCCCCCGGTCTCCGGCTTCTCCCCCAGCACAGGTTTCTCCCCAGCCTCCGGCTTCCCCCCAACCTCCGGCTTCCCTCCAGTCTCCGGCTTCCCCGCAGCCTCCGGCTTCCCCCCACTGTCTGGCTTCCCTCCAGTCTCCGGCTTCACCCCGGTTTCTGGCTTCACTGTGACCTCTGGCTTTTCCCTAGTCTCAGTCTTCCCCCAACACCCTGGCTTTTTCCCTGAACTGGGTTTCTTCCCAGTGTCTGGCTTCCCAGCCAGCGTGGGCTTGTTCCCCACTGCAGGCTCCCCCCCAGTCACCGGCTTCTTCCCCGACGCGGGTGTTGCAGCAGCCACCGGCTCAGCCCCGGGCGGGCGCTGGTCCTTACCCACCCGCTCCGCACCCGACTCCCACTTCCCCTCCGGGGCAACCCTGCCGGGCTGCGGACAGGGGCAACCCACCGCGCTGGGCTCTTCCCCAGGCAAAGGGCTCTTCCCCGGCAGAGTGCTTCCAGGCTGCCCTGGCTGTGGCCACCTGGCAGGGGCTGCTCCGGGGAGCCCTGGAAGGGAGCAGAAAGCAGCAGCGTCAGCCCCGGGGCACCAGCCCTGCGCTGCCCTCCCACCCACGGCTCCCACCCACGGCTTCCACCCACAGCTCCCACCCGCCAGCACCCCGTGACACTGCACAGGGCTCCTGGATGGGCAAAGCCCACAGGGATCTGCCCCTTGATGGCTCAGGGTCTCAGACTTGGCACTTTGATGCTGAGCCGGGGCATCGAGGGCAGGACGCTCCCCGTGCTCGCAGCAGCCGGCTTTGCCATGGCGCCGCATGGCTGCCTTCTCCCCTGCGGCGTTTCCCGGTGGGATTTCAGGCCTCTGCCTGCCCACTGCTGCCTGCACAGCCAGGGCAACACAGCCCTCCGGGCCACGCCAGTGCCTCCCGGCGCGTGGCAGCGTTGTGGTGGGGCCGGCGTGCGTGTGTCCTGGGGTGCTCCCGGGGGGGTGCAGGGGACAGGTGAACGTTGCACTAGCAACTTCTTAGCAAAACAAATACAAATGCAGCATGTGCTATTTAACCAGGGCATAAATATATCAGTAAGCGTATTTAGCTGCACGCTCTCCTGTTGAGCAGCAGCAAGCGATCCCGCTCAGCAGCGGAGCAGCGCGGCACGAGGCTCCCCACCGGCAGTGCTGGCACCTTGACATCGCTCTGGGACAGGGCACGGGACCAACATGTTAGCAATGCAGGCACCAGCGCTGCCGGCTTGCTGGCAAAAGGCGGGTTGTATCGTAAGGCTTAAAACCAGGCTGTAAACCGAGACCAAAAGAAACTCGAGTTTCTTCAACACATTTTTATCAGCGTGCCATGGCCCCAGCGTCTTGTTACACAGAGCAACAGCAAACCTGGCTCCCGCTGCGCAGGAGCCGCTGCTGCCTCGGACTTTAAGCCTTAGAATAAAACAGCCCGGCTTGCAACACATGCAGGAGCATTCAGAAAGAAGGGGTTCTGTAAAATATCAAACACTGCTCTCAAAATCACTTCACTGATCATTCAAAAGAAACGCAATTTTCACTTCTTTGAAAGTTGGCCATTTAAAAAAAAAAAAAAAAGAGAAGGAAAAATAATTCTTCTTTGAGAATTTCCTTTCTCCCAGAGCTGCACCTCCCTGGCGGGGCTGGTGCTTTCGGAGGGCTCACGGGCGGGGGGAGATGCCCTGAACCTGCCACGAAGCAAAGCGCAGGGCCAGCTGCCAGCCCGGGCAAGGAACGTGCTGCGCTCAGGTCCAAGGCAGGCACAGGCGGGTGGGCAGCAGAGCTCAGCCCGCTGGAGCTCGGCTCTAACAACCTGCAGGTTCTTATTTTGGTTAGAGATGCCCCGAGCAGGGCTGTGAGGGGTGGGGGTCCCCACTCGCCCCAGGGGGTCCCAGCCCCGTGGATGGAAGCTGCTCTGCCCAGCCGGGAGGGACCATTCTGGCCCCCCCCCAGGCAGCCCAGTCTGGGTCCGGTCCAGCCCGTCTCGGTCCCATCTGCAGCACCCCAGGGGCCTGGCCAGGCTGACATTTCCACCGGTCCCTGCCCTGGTCGCCGGTTCAACTGACAAACCTCCTCGCGAGCATCCCTACGCCTGCGTGCTGGTACCACCGCCGTCTCCGTCCTCAGCAGGAGTTTTGCAGAACACGAAGATTATAAAATTTAAGCAAGGGCTAAACCTCACAAGGGTTACAACTCTTCACAGGAAGCTTTCATAAATACAAGGATGAAAACAGACATTTAAACACACATCACTGAACATCATCATCAACACTGATCTAGCTGAAGATGTCCCTGCTCGTTGCAGGGGGGTTGGACTAGATGAACTTTAAAGGTCCCTTCCAACCCAAACCATTCTGTGACTCTATAATTCTATGAAAATACGGAAAATATTCTTAAAATCTAGAGAGGCCGGGTGTTTCCATCGCGCCCGTACTTGCCTGCAGTGGGTGCTGCCTGCAGCTCTGCCCACAGGGCGAGGAGCCCCAGCAGGAAGATGCCTCTCGCAGTCATGCTGCCGGAGCCAGTGGCCAGGGCTGAGCCGGGCAGCAATTTAAAGTTCCTCCCAGGCAGCCCGGGTCTGGGAATGGGAGGAAGCAGCTCGCAGGTGACTTGTAGGAACCTCCCACGTTTTACTGTAATTCTGTTTTCTAAAGAGCCACTCCAGCTGCCTTTCTCCACCCACAACCAAGGCAGGAGCAGGATCCAGAGTCGGCTGGATCCGCAGTCGGCACAGCGCAGGGAGGACAGCACAGGGACGGGGAGAGGGGAAGGGCGAGCCCCGGCTGCAGGGAGGCAGATTCTTCACCGCTGCTCTTGATGGGAATCCCTACCACCTTGCTGAAGGCTGTGACCGACCCCTCTGCCACTGCCGCCCAGCAGCACTAGGGACAAACCATCCTCCCCGAGCCCCAGCGCGCAGGACGCTGCCGATGCCTCCCTGCGATGCTGGGCAGGAAAAGGCAGGGCTACCCACGCCCGCTCCCGATCGGTCCCGTTCCTGCCGGTCCCTTTGGGCAGGTCCCCACCCCGGGGACCGGGATCCTTCAGGCAGCGCTGGTCCTGCCACCAGTGCTGCCTCTGCCAGGGCATCTCCCACTTCCCCGAGAGCGTTCTGGGAGGTGTGTGAAGGAGCAGGCCTCCAGTGCCGTTGCTTTGTTAAATGGGATTTGCAAAGACAGTCCGAGTTAGCTGCAGGGAAAGAAAGGGCCAGCCCAGAGGCAGCCCCGTCCAGAACGGCACCATCTGCCACCGTCCCGCGGGAGCACAGCGCTCGCTGCGCAGGTCCCGTACCATCGCTTTGGTGAACTGCTGTATTTAAAAACCAGCAGGAATAAACGCCCCTGGCAGCCGGACCACTTCTCGTTATGCAGCACCACCAGTTTCTTTTCCTCGTGTCACTGCTGTGTTAAAACTGTGAGGGACAGTACAGTGGGAAGCACGCACATGCAAAACCTGGTGCAGTTTTAAAGACGAGAGCTCTCGACTGAGGCGGGGCATCTCCTGGCAGACAGCAGCAGCCGCGACACTGCTCAGAAAGATGTTTGGGAAACTGTGAGCGAGCTTTATCAACAGCAGCGGCCACCTGCACTGCCCCAGCGCTGGGCTCTGCCCGCAGGCAGGAGCCCGTCCCTGCCTCACAGTCTCAGACGAAATAGGTGCAGGGGATGAGCACCCACCCAGGCAGCAGCGCTGGGGAGCTCCCTCCTTCCACATGCAAATGCCCCTTGTCCCCAAGGCTGCTGTTTCGCACAGGAGCCACTATTTGCAGATTTTTGCAGGCCCAATATTCAAGGCTTTTTTTGAAAATCTGTCTCTAAACCCAATATTTCATTTGCTTGTTCCGTTCACAAGCAGCGTGCTCCAGCTCTTTCTATGTTACTAATGTAAATCCCCAGGTTTTGGCATCCCAATGTGCGAGCTGAAAGTTTCCTCAGCAAATTAACGCTGTCCCCCAGCCCCACGGGGTCCTTCTCCTTTGTGCCCTCCCCAAATCCCCTGTTACCGCGGGGCAGCCCCGCGCGGACCTGGGCACGCACCAGGAGCAGGCAGAACTCGGTGCAATCCTTCATCCAGCCCAGCCGGAGACTCCGGCAAGGTGCCCTCAGAGCAGCTTTCTGGGAACTCTTGAACATAAATTGCAGGGTTTAGTGTCCATGCCCAGTGAATTTACACGAGCATTCAATAATTGCATGCATGAGCACCGAATGAGTTCACGCAGGAGCGCGCAGTTATCACCTACATGAACACCAAGGTAATTCCCGTAGGAGCACCCAAACAGCACAGCACAGGGACCCAGGGGAGCACACGGCATCCGTAGGCAGCGTCAGCGCCCAGCTAGTGCACACACGAGCACCCTATCCGTTCACCTCTGAGGGCTGTTTTGGGCACGGATTGACCGGTTTAGGCAGCAGTGCGTGTGCGGGAGGAGGCCACGGGCTGCCCCGAGCTGCAGCCAGTGGGCGCATCTGTTATCCCTAATCAGTGAGTAGAAGTTTGTGTTAACCGGCAATAGATTAAATTAATTAAAAATTACCTTGAGTCGAGACTATTTTGCCCACGGCTGAGACTCCCCAGCCTAAGGACAAGGCTGAGCATCCCTTTCACCAGGTCGAGTGCCCACAGTCCCTGGAGAACCGTAAGCAGAGGAACCGTTTCCCCTCGGCAGCCGGGGACCGGAGCTCAGGCTGCTCCCCGCTGCTGCGAATCCAGCAGAAGGGTCTGCTCCGGTGAAACGGTGCTCCGATGAAATGGAGCTCTCTGGAGGGAAAAGTCTCAGGATTTCAAGGACGAGAGCTCACCCAAGGCGAGGAGAGCACGGGAATCTGCCTTCAAACCCCAGGTCCAAACTGCCGGCCTTCACTGGAGACCCACATTAAGAGTAAATGAAAAATTAAATGTACTGCCACATTTACTTCCCTTTTCTCTGCATCTGATTTCAGGGTAAAGACTTATTTAATATGTTTGAGATAACAGATTAAGTAGTAACTTCAATTATGTGAGTGTCAACCCATTTAAATTAAGTTATTCTCAAGTCACACAGAAGTGCTAGTCAGAATCTGATTTCATAATTTTTTCCTTCCCTACTTAATTATTTCTTCTTCAATTGCACACAAACCAAAGTGCAGTCACTATTATAGGAGAATTTAAGGACTGGTCTGGCCAGGACACACCAGCACCAGGCAAGAATGGGTTGGACTTGCTGGATCAAAAGACAGAGTTTAAATCTGCAACTGTGGGGCGAGTGAAATTAATTGGTTTGAGCTCGACATTATTTCTACGATTCTAAGCAAGTGTGTGCCGTGAAAACTGAAAAGGCAAAGTTCCTGCTCAAAGAGCTTTCCATCAAAGTCACGTCAAAGCGATGCAGGTGCAGCGCAAGGGACTGTGCAAGTGTGACTCAGGAGCAGGAAGGTGCACGGCTCCGTGCTGCCAAACCTGTGTGGGAAGAGGGCTCATTGCAAGAAATATGCTTTAAGTACAGGTTGAGTCTTCTCCTCGTGGCCGTGACTCAATTTGGATGCAATTTCCACGCAAACCGCCCGCGTCTGTTGAAGATCCAATGTTTCACACCGCGCAGCTCCACGGCTTAACCCAACGGCCCAGTGCTTATCGTGCGCTGCTGTCGCTGTTAATCACTGTCAAGCAGGACACCCCGCGGAGCAGTTTGTGCCATCCTGCTGGCGTCGGCAGCACCGACTCCCTTCCACGCATCTGGCGAACGATCCGGAACAACTTGCGGGACCGCGGGGCTCCTTCCAACCCCGGGACTGCCGCGGCGGAGAGCTCTGCCTCTACCTCTGCCCCCACACTCGCCCGCCAGCTCTTGGGAACAACGCCATCATTTTGGCACCTTTCCGTTTTAGCAGACCATAATATTGGTTAACATTTAGGGAACTAATGAAGGAGAACGCCTTACAAGCACATTTCTCTACTGAAATAAACACCTCGGAGAGATGAATCCTGCAGGTCCTGTTCCAGCGACACGATTCGGATCCCGCAGAGCAGGACCGTACCTGCACCCATCGCACATGGCAGCGCAGGTCCATGGAGAGTGGGGATGTGCACCAGAGCCCTCTGGCTCGCTCTCGGGAGGGACTAATGATCGCTGTGTGCCCACCAGGAACATTATTTGGGCCTCCGAATGCTTTTTGGTTGTGTTTCCCCTCTCCTCATCAGCCATTTCATGGTTCTCATTGATTACCTGCAGTGCAGCACCAGTCTCATGAGAAGCCAGGGGGTGAATAGAGAAAAGTAAACCAAAAAATCGCATCTTCTGCTGTGGCAGGACGCGGCAGGCGTGTGCAGCCCCTCACCAGGATCTTACAGACACTGGTGCCGCAGTCGTTTGCAAAAGGAAAAGCCAGAGCGAGTAAAGACCTGGAAAAAAAGAGCAAATGCCCACAGTGACGAGCAGCGCTGCTCCTGCACCCGGATCCTCCCGGGGACGGCTGGGCTGCGGCCAGGGCAGGTCGTCACTACTCCGATGCAGAGCTTGCAGCATCCACATAAACCCCGCTTCCACGGGGTGCCAGGAGCTCACCTCAGACCCCCTCCACGTGCCCACCTGGCTCCGCAGACACGGAACGTCCCCGCTGCTTCCTGAGGCTGACATGGATCGATGGGAAAGGGGCTCTTGGCATTCAAACCGCTCGGTTTCTCTCTCCCTTCTGTTCCCCTTCCTCAGCCTACTGAAACGCAGGCTCCTCTGCGATGTCCTGCCAGCCGTCTTTCTGTGAAGGCTGGTATAATTTTACAGTGTTTGATGCTAAGGAATAATGTCATGCAGTTAAAGTTTACAGGCTACGATCCCATTCCTCCTTCCCGACCCCCCTGTGCTGCTCGTCCTCTTACGCCGCGGCCCTGCAGTGACCTGCAAGGGCAGACCCAACACCGTCCTGAAGATCCAGCGGGATAACAAAGCTTTGCCCGCAAGAGTCTCGCTGCCAAACCAGGATGTGGGATTGGGCCCAACAGGCTTTCCGCTGCCGCCAAAAGCCTGCCCGCCCCACAAGCCTATCCACACTGAGGACACTGGAGACAGGCAGGACTTGTCCAAAGTCTCTCTGTGAATCAAAGAAGAACTCAGGTAACCCCAGCTGCGAAACGGCTGTTCGTGTCTGGCAGACATTCGCAGGCTGGTGTGTTTTGTCATGCGCACCTACCGCACAGATCCACGGAAAAATTACCATTAAAAACTGGGGACTGGAGGAGATCCAAACAAGTCATCTCATCAGTTACATTTAGGTGATTCCCTGACAGACATCGTTCTGACGTGCTCTTAAAAAGACATCCCTATCCCTGCAAAGAGGGGACTCCTTTATTGAGAACTTGTTCCAGGATTTAAGTCGTCTCGTAACTGGAAAGTTTTTCCAAAGATCTGGTCCAAGTCTCACTTGATTCAAACCAACACAAGGACTTTTGTCCTCTCACGGTGTCCCCTCTGCAGCACACGTACAGAGCTGAGCCCTCTCTCTATCGAGCTTTCACAGGTTAAACAAAACCATCCTTTTCACCTTTCCCCATGAGTTTCTACATCCATAGTTATTTTTCCTCTCCTCTGGACAACGTCCAACTTTTGTTGCTAACAATTTGGAGCAACCAAAATAAGCACATAAAAAGCCCGGTGCTGATGATAATGAAGTTATGGCAACACTGATGATGACTTGATTGGCCCCACATCCGCAGGTCAGGTTTCTGTAACGGCCTGATCTCATCCCGGGCTGATGCAGCCCCGGCCAAAGCGGCAGGAAGGAGACAACAAGGGCAGGAGCCTCTTCCAGCACGTGAGCCCGTGAGTCACCCAGCCTCTCCTCCCGCAGCCAGTCCGGTCTCCCGTGGGTGCCGAGAGTGGTTACTGCTGGCCCGACGGCTACGGCGGAAGAATCACACCGGTCACGCTGGGGGGACACGGCCACAGGCTGCAGCGACAAATGCCGAGAGACACCAACGGACCGTCCTCTGGAGGCACCACCACGCGTGCCTGCACCGCAGGCGCTGGTCTGCAGCGTCCGGCAAACCTGGCAGAGAAGGAGAATCTGCTTTCCCTCTCCGTGGCACAAAGTGCTTCCCCACTCGCACACAGAGCGCGCGAGGACAGCGAACTGGGAATGGCTGCTCGAGCACGCGTCTGTTCTGCACCATCCTCCACACCGGCCGCTCTGAACACGAGACACTGAACGGCCTCAGCACCGTGTGCTTTGGGAAATCCCGTTTGTTTGGTTTATCTTACAACCACCTTGGAAGTAACAAGGAAAAACATTACCAGCAAAACAGCAAATGATTTTTAACCAAAGGAAACGTTGTTATCCACCTGACCCAACAGAAGAGCTTCCTGTTGACCACGACACATGGTAAAAAGGTCTAGAAAGCGACAGACAAGTCATTTTGACTGTTCTGCACACATTAGACGAGACGAGGGAACGCTGGTTTTGAGCGCTTCCTCAGATAAACAATGAGATTCCAGAAAGATGAAAGACTCGCAGGAAAAAGTCAATCGGAACAGCAACGGGTTTATTTTTCTATTTGAGGCGTAGAATAACACAACAAAGAACACACAGATGGTGGAAGGACAAACATTCGCATTTCTGCAGCTGCGGTTGCTTCGGTCTCGCGGGCAGGGTCGATACAGCACCGGTGTCATCCGAGACAGGCCCCGTTCCTAGGTGGAACGGCGGAACAGCGCGACCGTTTAAGGCTTTAGGACTTAGGATTATTTTAGAGGTGACGGTCCACCGCTGCGTTCACCCACGAAGCCACGCTTCTTTAGAGCTAAGGACTTCTCTGTTGCTGCGTGTTCTTACACGACCTCGCACCCCTGCATGTACGAGAGGGGCTACGCACGCCGAGGGGCGAGGTTTAAAATACGCCACGAGGGAAAAACAACGGCGGAGGCACGGGGGGAAGCAAACGGGGGCGTCTTTGGACTGACAACGGCGAGGTCGGCCGGCCGGCCTCGCCCCCTCGGGCTGTCTGCATCCAGCTCGCTGCTCCGCCCCACCGCCCCCGGCCGCCGCCGCCGCCGCCGCGGGGCGACCCGGGGGAGGCTGCCGTGCCCAGCAGCCCGGCGGGCTCCGGCCGCCTCCTCCAGGCCAGGCCAGGCCGCGGCCGAGCCGGCAGGACGGGGGTCGCTGGCCCCGCGGCCGCCTCCTCGGACAGCCGGAAACCGCCCCGCGGCCCCGTCCGCAGACACCCCCCCGCGTCCCCGCGTCCCCGCGTCCCCCCGTCCCCCCCCCCGGGGCGCCCCGCTCCCCCGCGCCGGGCCGGGACTCGCCCCCGCACCCCCCGCCCGGGACCCCCCGCCCGGGACCCCCCGGCGCCGTTGCCGTGGCAGCCCGTCACTTCCGACGCGCGGCCGGGGCGCCGCGGGCCGAGGAGGCGCGCTGGGCCCGGCGCTTCCGGTCGCGCGGGCCGGGGCGGCCGCCGCCATGGGCGCCGCCCGCGATGCGGAGCAGCAGCCGGGGCCGCCGGGCGAGGAGGGCCCGGGCGGCGCCGAGGAGCAGCTGGTCAGCACGGTGAGGCGGGGGGCCGGGGCCGGGGCCGGGGCCGCGGCCGGGGCCGGGGCCGGGCGGGCCGGCCGCGGCTGACGCGTGTGTCCCGCAGAGCCCCTGGAACATCATGATCAAGCACCGGCAGGTGCAGCGGCGCGGCCGGCGCTCCCAGATGACCACCAGGTACGGGCGGGCCGCGGCCTCCGCCGGAGGGACCGGGCCGGTGGGGAGGCGGGATGGGACCGAGCCGGCGGGGAGCTGGGCCGGGGGCGGGAAGGGGAGTGGGCCGGGCAGGGGCTGGGCTGGGCTGGGCAGGGGGTGGCGGTGGGGGAGCCCGGGCCAGAGGGACCCGAGGGGGAAGGTTGAACAGAGGGAGGGGGCTGGACCGGGCTGGCTGGACTGGGCACCAGACCGGAGGGGGGGGGATCTGGGCTAAGACCAGACTGGAGCAAGGGGGGTCCCGCGCCCCCCACCTGACTCCTCCACCGTCAGCTTCACGGACCCGGCCGTGTCCATGGACCTGCTGCGAGCTGTCCTGCAGCCCAGCATCAACGAGGAAATCCGGGGCGTCTTCAACAAGTACATGAAGGTGAGAGCTGCAGGGACAGGCCCCGCCGCCCTGTCCCGTCGCGGGCTGCGTAGAGAGCGCTCCGCTTCCAGGCGCCACGTGAGGCCGTCGCACCTTTCTTGTGGCCGCGGGTGTGTGGGCGCAGCGTGGGAGCTGGGCCCGCGTGCCTGCCCCGACACTGCCTGGCTGCTCAGGCTCTAACCCTCTCCTGCCGCCTCCTCTCCAGTTTTTCCAGAAGGCAGCAATCAACGTGCGCGATAATGTCGGGGAGGAGGTGGACCCGGAGCAGCTCATCCAGGAGACGTGTCGGAGCTGCCTGGAGCAGGTGGGCACTAGCGAGGGGCTCCGCTTCCTCGGCAGAGCCTGGCGCCTGGCCGAGCAGAGCAGCCTGGCTAGGACACATCCCTCTTAATGGCTTTGCCATTAGCCGGGGGGAACATCCGCAGCCCTTGAGCGGTCGCTGTGCTTTGCTTCGTTCTCGCTAGGAGGAGGAGAGCAGTCAGGGCCGGGCGGCTCGTGCTGCTGCTTTCCACTGCTGCTCTCCGCTGCCGCTCTGTTGGCACGTGTCGCGCGGCTGGAGCTTCCACAGAGACCGGCCCCCTGGCACCCGTCGGAGAGTCCTGGTGGGGGTGGGGTGGGGGGGGGGGAGGGCGGGATTTTTGTCTTTCATGTCTTGCTGCAGTTGCCAAGGCTTTGTCACGCTCAGACTGTGCTTTCGCATCTCGCCGTCTGTAAAAGCACTGCATGGCGGCGCTCCGAAAGCAGAGCTGTTGCAGGGCTTTCGGGCAGATACACGAAAGTGGGGGTTGCTGGCAGGTCCCTCTCTGGACCCGGAATCGGGTAACCCTTCTTTCTCTTCTTGCAGGCCAAACTGCTGTTCTCTGACGGCAAAAAGGTTGTTCCCAGGTTGCCCCACGAGCAGGCAGTACCAAAGGTAAAAGTTGTTATTGTTCCCAGAGGCTTAAATGGCTTGTAAGAGCTGGGAGAAGGAGGAGAGGGGTTGGAATTGCTTTGTTCTCTGCCTCTTGTCCATCGGTGCACCAGCCAGGAGGCAGAGCTGGGGGATGTGAGGTTAGGAGGGAGCGGTACCTGCAGGGCAACGAAAAGCCCAGGCACAGTCGCTGCTTAGTGCAGTTCGGCGCTTCTCACCGAGACGGGGTGGGGTCGGCGTTTCCCTGCACGCTTGTGCTCTCTGCCTCGAGCGTGGCAAAGGAGAGAGCGGCCGGCTGGCTGCGTGGGGTCCTGCATGACCAGGCGGGGAGAAGGGCCCTGCTCATCCCACTGCCGTTCCTCTTCCAGCGTGCCCGACAGATGGATGAGGAGCTGAATCGTCGAGGGAGCCCCGTTCCCAAAAAGGTAGGAGGGTTTTCCGCACAAGGGATTTTATGTTTCGGGAAGCCTGCTCCTCGTTCCTGGCCATTCCCACAGTAAGAGCGTGCGCAAGTGCACAGACAGCTTTTGGGGTGCCTCGGAGGTGTTCGCTCTTGTGCCAGCTAGCATTTCTTGCTCGTGACAAAAAGAGCAGCTTCCCTGGGAGCGGGTGGGTAACGAGGGGGTTCTCTCAGCCTGCACAGCTGTGTCACTGAAGGATTTCTTCCACGCAGAGAAAGGGGCGGCCTCCAGGGCAGAGCCTGTCGAACGATCGCGGGGTCTCGGGCATGGCTGCGTGAGTATGGGTCCTGAGCTAGAGCCCCTGTTTTGGGAGAGCGGGGGGGAAATGAGACTGCCCGAATGGGGGAGTACAGAAACCCTGCGGTCTCCTTCCCCTCCTGCACAAAGGAAAGGTGCAGGGGGAGTGCCAGAGGGAGGGCAGGAGGGTTTTAGGTTGAGCTGTTCCCCGCAGGAGGCAAAGACCTTCAAGGAAGCGGTTTTAAAACAGGCCCGAAGGGGTGAAAAGGTCCAGATGGGACCATGCAGAGTGAGCAGTGCGAGGCACGGGTGGTGGTGGGATCTTGGCAGCTGGGGAGAGGAGAACGTGCAGCAGAGGTGAGGGTCCGGAGTTGGGCACTGCAGGGGAATGGAGGGTGTGAAGGAAGGCGGATCTGGAAGGGCTGGGGCTCAGTCCCTGCTGCTGGTGCCGTGGTGGTGACTGCGCTGGTCCCGCAGGGACTCGTTCTTACTGCATTTTCCTTCCCCTCAGGTGGAAGCTCAAAGTCTCTGAGCCCGTGAGAAGGGATGGACCAAAGGTATTGGCTGGCCGACACTGCTGGGCTCACCCTCTCCTCCCCTTTGCTTCTGCCAGCAGAGCCCTACTGCTGCGGGAGCAGAGGACAGCGCTGAGCTGTGCTCTGCCCCGACGGGCCCCTGCAGTGCAGGAGAGAAGCAAGAAGAGGAGCGAAGTGCCTGGAGGCCTTTGCTTGTCTCCCCCAGGCACTGTAGCCTGTAGCTCTGCGGTGTGGTGCCGCTGTTAGGAGACCCGGGGTGAGCAGTAGTAGCCAGGAGGATCCCACAAGCGTTTCCCACGAGGGAGACTGCTTAGATCAGCCCAGAGGGAATGTAACGTCCCTCCTCTGCGGAAGTCCAGAGGTCTGTGGCCAGCTCGCTCCCTCCCTCCCAGGCCGGGGGCGGTTCCGAGGTTCCCTGTCAGAGAGCCGAGGCTCGTGGAGCATGGGCCGGCACCAGCTTCATTTCTAATGTTGCCCCTTTTCCAATTACTCTGTAGTGGGATCCATCCCGACTGACTGAAACCACAACCTTTGTGCTGGGATCTCGAGCAAACAAGTAAGGAATGGCCCTGTCGATGGAGGGTGGTGTCTCCAAGGCAGGAGCCCGTAAGACTCCTCCCGTCACTTCGCTTCTCTGCCTCAAAAGCAGTAGGAAGGGCCTGGGGAGGAGAGGAGGTGTCCCTGTATCGCCACGGCCGCCCTCCGCACAGGTGTAACACCCCCTCGTGTTCCTCTTTCAGAGCTCTCGGGATGGGAGGAACAAGAGGGCGACTCTACATCAAGCATCCCCACCTCTTTAAGGTCAGATGCCGCAGCAGGACGCTTCCTCCTTCGGGGTTTGCTCAGAAACGGTTTCCGATGGGAATCAGGAGCGTGTGCTTCGGCTCGCTTGTTTTCTTCCTCCCCCACGCCCTTGTTTGTTATCTTGGAGCACATACACACGGTCTGGCTAGCACACCGGAACATAAGTTAACGGCTTAGCGCAGCCTCCGAGGCGGTGGGTTTGCCTGGAGCCAGGGCTTGAGGTTGGAGAAACAGCAGGCAGAGCTGAGCCCTCCCCCCGGCAGCCCCCGCTGGGCAGCACTGCGGGGGGCAATGCGCTTGAGGGAGCGCTGGAGCGGGGCGCAGCGTCCCGGCAGGAGGGTGGTCAGAGCGGAAGGTCTGTTGCCTGTGTTCAGCTAGGTCCTTGCTGCTTTATTGCAGTACGCAGCCGACCCGCAAGATAAGCACTGGCTGGCAGAGCAGCAGCACATGAGGGCCACTGGGGGCAAGATGGTGAGTACGCCCGGGCTCGCGGCTCCTGCAGCCGGCAGGAACCGCGCAAAGACCCACCGCAGGGCTAGGACGGGCGGAGGAGCAGCGAGCCAGGGCGCGTGCAGCGAGCGGTGTGCTGCGGGAAAGGCGGCTTTGGCAGGAGGCTAGGCAGGGTGCGCGGAGGCAGAGCTGCTCCCAGGGCGCTGCGGAGGTCCGTCCGCTGCCCCTTGGGGTCCGGGCGCACACGAGGGCGAGCAGCGCAGGCCAGGAGGCCGGCAGGCCAGGAGGCGCAGCCGGCTCCCGCGGGGAGCAGCGGCTCTGCGCTGGCTGGGGACGGGGGATGCGGTGCTGCCCTCGCTGCCCCTCGTGGGTGCCGGAGCAGGTGCGCAGCAGCCCTGAGGTGTCCCCCCGCCTTGTGCTGCAGGCCTACCTCCTCATCGAAGAGGACATTGGGATTTGGCTGCCAGTGGACGATTACAGGTGAGGACCGAAGCAGAGGTGCCGTGTGTGCTGCCGTGCCTGGGGCTGCTGCCGTGCCTGGGGCTGCTGCCCTGGGGGCCTCCGCCGTGCCTGCCCTGGTGCTCCACTGCAGGGCGGGCCCGTGCTGGAGGGGCCCTGCTCTGTGCCGGTTGCGGGGCTCGGCGCCGGTTGAGGGCTTGGTGCTGGCTGGGGGTTGGTGCCAGGGGTCCGTGGTGGGTACTGGGGGTTTGGGCTCGGTGCTGGCTGGGGGTCCGTGGTGGGTGCCGGGGGTTTGGGCTCGGTGCTGGCTGGGGGTCCGTGGTGGGTGCTGGGGGTTTGGGCTCGGTGCTGGCTGGGGGTCCGTGGTGGGTGCCGGGGTCCCCCCCCGTCTCAGCCCGCCTCTCCCCAGGGACTCCGTCGACCTGCGGCTGGAGGAGCTGAAGCCCTTCGTCCCGCCGGCCTGGATGACGGAGAAGATGCAGAAGCACATGGAGACGCTTCGCCGCGGGGTGGACGCGCCGCCCCCCGAGGGCCCCCCGAACCCTGAAGAACCGCCCCCCGGGGCCCCCCCGGGCCCCCCCCGGGCCCCCAATAAAGCCGCTTCGCACCCGCCTCCGCCGCCTCCTGGGGAAGGGGGGGGGGGGGGGGGGGGGGGGGCTGTCTGGTCCTTTAAGGGCCGGCCGGGACCCGCGGCTCCGCCTCGCGGGGCAGCGGCCAATCGCGACGTTTCCGCGGAGGCGCCCGGCGGCCAATCCCGCGGCCGCCGGCAGTTACCGCGGCAGCCGCATCCCCGGCGAGCGGCGATTGGCCGGCTCGAACGGGGCTGCGCGCTGATTGGCGGAGGGGCCGGACGTTGGAAACATTCAAACGGGGCGCGGGAGCGGGGCGGAGGGAGCCGGCAGGACCCGGGCCGGGCCGGACCGGACCGGGCTGCCGCACCGGAGAGTCCCGCCGGAGAGCCGCCGCTCGGCACCGAGAGAGCCCTGCCGCAGCGGGGGCCGGGTCCTGTGCCGAGCGCAGCCCGGTGCGGCGCCGCCCGGGAGCGAGAGCCGCGTCCAGCGCCGTGAACCGCCGGGCAGCGGCGGCCGGAGGCGATTGCGTCGCCCAGCGCCCCCGGGAGCCGCCATGGCCTCGCAGAACGCCGACCCAGCCGCCGTGCCCAGCGCGGCCGCCCGCAAAGCGGCTGAGGCGGGGGCCACGGCGGCCCGCGGCTCGGTGGGGAAGAGGTGAGCTGGGGCCGGGGCGGGGGCTCGGGGCTGGGGGCTGCCCCGCCGGACCGGACCGGTAACGTGTGCTTCCCCCGCAGGCTGCAGCAGGAGCTGATGGCGCTCATGGTGAGTGGGGTCCCGGGGCCGAGCCGGGGCGGGGGGGGCGGTCCCGGGGCCGAGCCGGGGGGTCCCGGGCCGCCCTGACGCGCTGCCCCCGCAGATGTCCGGTGACAAAGGCATCTCCGCCTTCCCCGAGTCCGACAACCTCTTCAAGTGGATCGGGACCATCGACGGCGCAGCCGGCACGGTGAGCGGCCGGGACCCGGCACGGCGGGACCCCGGGCAGGTCCACCCTGCTCCCCCCGGCTGAGGGTGGTCTCAGTCCTCCCCGCACCCCCCCCCCCCCCAAGCTGGGGCTCCCCCTGCACCCCGGTTCCCCCGGGGCTGGGGCTGCCCCCCCGCCCGGGGCTGTGGCCCCTGCCCTAACTCCTGCCCCCAGGCCTACGAGGAGCTGCGGTACAGGCTGTCGCTGGAGTTCCCCAGCGGGTACCCCTACACCGCGCCCACGGTGCGGTTCCTGACGCCCTGCTACCACCCCAATGTCGACACCCAGGGCAACATCTGCCTCGACATCCTCAAGGACAAGTGGTCGGCCCTCTACGACGTCCGCACCATCCTGCTCTCCATCCAGAGCCTGCTGGCAGGTGGGTCCCACGGCCATGCTGCAGTGGGGTGCTGGGGGGGGGGGGTAGTGGTGGGGCTAACCCACCCCCAGTGCCGCGCTGGGTGGCGGGGCTCGGGGGTCCAGGCCACCCCGCCCGCTGACCTAGCCCCCGTCCCCAGAGCCGAACATCGAGAGCCCCCTGAACACACACGCTGCTGAGCTCTGGAAGAACCAAGTCGGTGAGTGCTCAGGGCGGGTGCCCCCCCCTCCTCCCTCCCTCCCTCCGGGGTGGCAGTGGTGCAGCCCCCCAACCCTGCTGCGTCCCGCTGCCTGCCCAGCCCCGCGGCTGCCCCAGGACCCTCAGCCCTGCGCCTCCCTCTCTCCTCAGCCTACAAGAAGTATGTGCGGGAGACGTACGCCAAGCAGGCCAAGAGCCAGGAAACCTGACCCGCGCCGCCGCCTCCTCTCACCGCCTCTCTCTGTCGTACCTGGGTCTCTCCGCTCCCTGTCCAGCCGCTCCCCGCGGCTTTCTGTATCATAGGCTGTTTTTAAATTAATTTTGCAGTCCGAGCCATAGTTAATGTATAAATAAATGCATGTTTATAACTTTTCAGGGGATTTTATTGCAGCCTGGCACCCAGTGAGTACCTGGAGGCACCTTCTCTCAGTCAGCCCAGCCCCAGGGTCCCACTGGCCCCTCTGCAAGCGTGGGCAGGAAGGGAGGGACACCGACCCCCATAGGGTAACACAGGCTTTGTTAACACTTAGAGTGCCTGGAGCTGGTCCCATTCCCCGCACAGGGTGGGGGCAGCCCCCAGCACCGCCTGCCCGGGGCTGCTGCTCTGTGAGGCCGGAGTGTGCACTGGGGGTGCCAGCCCTGCCGCCTCCTCTCCTGCCCCCCTGTCAGAGCACCCTGCAGCAGTGCCCAGTGCGAGGTCCCCACTGAGCTGCCCTGGCCTCAGGGGCTGCAGTGCTGCCCGTCTCTACCGGCTGTGTGGCCTCCACCGTCCACAGCGGGATGTTGGCTCTGCTCTCCATCTCTGCCAGCGTGGCCCTCACCTGCTCGATCTCCTCCTCCAGGCGTGGGGTGGCTGGGGGCTGCGTGGGACCCCCACCTCGCCGGCTCCCCTTGCGGCCGGGTGGCCCCCGGCCCCCCAGCCCAGTGCGCAGTGGGGCCCCGCCACCCCCCTGTGTGGAGAAGAGCTGGCAGAGGTGGTGAGCTCGGCACAGGTCCTGCAGGAAGAGCTCCAGGGCAGAGAGGAAGAGCACCCACAACCGCTCCAGCTCCTGCCGCTCCTCGGGGCTCACTGGTACCTGCCGCAGCCCCGCCAGCAGTGCGTGCCGCAGCCCTATGGGACAGGGGACACTGAGCTGGGGCGGCCCTGAAGCCCCTCCACCAGCCCCAGTGTGGGTGCAGGGGGGGCACTGTGGCTGCTGCCCCCAGGCCTTCCCCCCCCCCCCCCCCCCCCCCCCGCTGCCTGGGGCAGCAGCCCCTTCCTTACCGGTGCTGAGCTCGCGGGCCTCCGCACTCCTCCTGCACCGCTCCTCCCGCAGCCGGGGGCCATCAGCGCTGCCCCCAAGCTGCAGCACCAGCTGCCGGTGCCCAGCTGTGACCTTGCAGAGGGCGGCCTGGGCAGCTGCGCATGTCCCTGCTGCCCCCCGCACACGGCACGCGTCCCTTCTCCCCGGTGCCATTGTGCCCTGTGAGGACGGGGCAGGGCCAGGATCCTCCGCAGCAGCCTCCAGGTCCCTGGGGGCCTCAGCTCCCCTGTGTCGCAGTGCTGTGCTGCAGGGATGTGATGGGCTCTGAGCCGTGTCCCTGCGTCCCACCAGCTGCACAGTGCCAGTCCTGCTGTCCCCACATGTGCTGGGTGTTCCCTGGCCCCCACCCACCCCAGCCTGGGGAGTGCGCCCTCCTTGTCCCCCCCCTGTTGTGCTCCTCCCTGGCTGGAGAGGCTGCATGGAGCCGCTGCAAGTGCCTGGGGAGGAGCGGGTCCCCAGGGAGCAGTGATGCACGGCGGGCTGGTACAGGCTGTCCAGGCACGGCAGCTCCAGCATCACCTTGACCCTGCAGAGATGGGGCTGCTGCTGCCCCCCCACCTTGTAGCCAGGTCCCCTGTGCCCTTTTGGGTGGGACATGGTGTCTTAGTGCGGGGCAGGCAGTGGTGGCTCCCCAAATCCCTTGTGGTCCCACAGCCCTGCCCTGGAGTGGGCAGGAGCAGCACCCCAGGGCCCCTGGCTCCCAGAGCTTCGCTGCCCGCTGGGGCCGTGCTCCATCACCCGCTGGCGTGTGAACCAGCCGCTCCGCATGGAAAGTCTGAGCTCATCGCTGGCGCCCGCCCAGCAGCCCGTGGGAACCGCTGCCCCCGCACCCTGCTGGCACAGCCCGCGGGGGTGAGCCTGACCGGCATGGGGTGTGGGGCAGCCACCCAGACACGTCCCCCTCCCTGGGGAGCGGCGCAGGGGGCACAGTGCCGCGGTCCCCTCCCCACACAAACCCCCGCACCAGCAGCTCAAGCCTTTCCCCTTTTAATGAGGCTCAGACTGAAACTGCATGCGACAGACTGGAGGAAAAGCTCAGCCACCGGCGATGGGGTGAGACTGGGGCCCCTGCATGGGGCAGGGTCCCAGCCAGCGCAGGCGGCCAGGGGCCGGGCGCTGTGGAGCTGCTGCTCCCTGGGCAGCGGTGGAGCAGGGCTGGGCGCAGCGGCCGGCCCGAGGAATGTCTGGTCCCTTACTGCACACCCTCCATCATCTTCAGGAACTCTGCAAGAGAGCGGCACGCTCAGCCCTCAGCCGTGCCCAGGGCAGGCAGCATGGGCACTCGGCCGGGGCGGCCACAGGGCAAGGGTTGGGGCCATCGCTCACCGTCGAAGTCGATGCGGCCATCGTTGTTCTTGTCCGAGTCCTTCATCAGGTCCTCTATGTCCTCCTCGGTGACGTGCTCCCCAGTGGCCCTCAGGATCTCACTCAGCTCCTCGATGTCAATGAACCCGTCCGCATTCCTGCAGGAGGGTGAGGGCAGGATGTGACCCCGCTCACCCCCATGCACAGGGGCAGGCAGGCACGCATCAACCCCCCACTCACCGGTCAAAGATGCGGAAGCAGTTGGCCAACTCCTCCTCGGACTTGCCCTTGGCGTCCTCCTTCATCTGGCGCACCATCATCACCAGGAACTCCTCGAAGTCGATGGTGCCGCTGCCTACAGGGAGGAAGCCGAGCACGGGTCAGGCTGCCCACCTGGCACCCACCGCCCGCCACCCGCCACCGAGGGCCTCTCACCATCCTCGTCCACCTCCTCTATGATGGCGTCCAGCTCCTCCTTGGTGGGGTTCTGGCCCAGCATCCTCATCACTGTCCCCAGCTCCTTGGTGCTGATGTCCCCGCCGCCGTCCGCATCAAACATGTCGAAGGCGGCCTTAAACTCTGAGGGGAAGCAGGGGGTCAGGGCCAGGCAGCGCGTGGGATGGGGGCGCGGCAGCAGGACAGAGCCCAGCCCCATGCCTTGACCAGGTCTGGCCCCTCTCCCTGCCACCTCCATGCTCACCTGCGATCATCTCCTCGCTGAGGAAGGCACGGGCTTCAGCCTGCTGGTCCGTCTGCAAGGCAGGGGAGAGCGGTCACCGCGGCTGCCCACGGCGTGCCTGGGAGCCCCTTGCATGGGTGCTGGGAGAGCCCCTGCCCAGCTGGAGCACAGGGCCATGCCGGGGCGAGCTGCGGACCCTGCCGCTGTGGTGCCACCCAGGCATCTGTGAGAGCGGTGGGCTACGGGGAGCTGCCTGCCCAGGGCCCCCCCACCAGCTGGGCGGGGGAGCTCCATGGCGCAGGGGCCGCAGTCCCCGGGTGCAGCCTTGGCATTCCAGGCACGCAGTGCTATTTTTGGGATCTCCTCAGCTCCCCTTATAGGGAGCAGCAGGGCCATAGGCACCTGTCGGCCTCGATCGAGTTTCTCCTGGAGGTGTGGGCCGGCTGCGGAGCCAGTGGTGACACCATGTCGCATGACCCAGCGCTTGGCTTTCAGCCGCCCCCTGCCACCGCCGCCTCCGCACAGCCCCAAGCTCCGGCCAGGGCTGAGCCAGCATCCCCAGGCACTCGTGCCGCTCAGGCAGCTGCACGGTCCCTCTCTGGGGCACGTCCCGTGGGGACCCTGCACCACCCCGACGCCTCCCTACCCTCGCCCGCCACGGTCAGCCCGGCCCCGGGGACCGCCTCCCCACCACCATCTGCAGAGGTGCCTCAGCAGCCCAGATCCACCGGGCATATGCGGTGCCCGGTGCCTCCTGCCCTGCTGTGTCTCAGCCCAGCATGCAGCATGTGGCATGCAGCACGCGGCTCATGGCAGCATGGGGGCTCTTACCATTGAAGCCATTTCTGCTGCTTCCCTCCCCCAGGGAGTCACCGCCTCCTGCAGCACAAGTCCCCAGAAGCTCCCTGGTGACCCTGGCGCCCCAATTTGTAGCGTCCCTGCTGCGTGGCCTGCCCCCAACTGCTGGCCCCCCGGCCCCGGCAGCCTATCAGCTCCCCGGTGGCGATCCGGCCCCGCTCATTGGCAACAGGTGCATTTTACCTAATTTAGCCAAAGCGTTATTGGCCAAGAGCTGGGGATTAAACGTGGATCTGAAGCCGGGATAGAAATTCAAGCCCTCCAGGGAGGGACACCAGAGCCTTGACAGGAGGGCGGCTCTGCCCCCCCCTGCAGCACCCCCCCTGCCTGGAGCAGCTCAGCAAGGAGGGGGTTAAAAATAGCCCCAGAGTGGCCAGCATCACCCAAACAAGGGGGCCAGGGCTTCCCCCTGCGCCCACCTGTCTGCCCCAACGCCGCAGGGATGGACCATCGCCTGCTCCCCTGCTGAACCCACAACCCTGCCTGGGACAGGCTCCCACCATGGGCCAGGCTCCCCCGGCGCAGTGTGCCCTCCCTCACCCCCCCAAGACCCCAGGGGCTCCAGCCTCGCTCCACCACCTCCGGCCCCCTCCTTTCACCCCCATTTTCTGCTTGGGTGGGTTGGGGCAGACCCGTGCTGCAGCAACCCGCCCTGGAGGAGGAAGGAGGCCCCAGCGGTGCCTGGGGCGTGAAGCCCCTGAGGGAGCGTGGAGCATGCCCCCCCTGCACTACGGGGTCCCCGGCACCTTTGGCACCTGGCACCTGGGTCCGGAAAAGGACCCGTCTTTCCATGCTGCCGGGAGAGTGGGAAACCTGCCCGGGCGCCTCCTCACACACCACAGCCCATGCCAGCCACCTTTGCCAGGGCCTGGCTGGGGCTAGTGGCTTTGGGACACGCTGGCCAAGTGGCCCGTGCCCATGGTGCTCCAGGGGGTTGCACGAGGACTCAGGGCTGCAGCGGGGCCAGGCTGACCACACCCTGTCCTGCACGGTCCCAGCGCCAGGGACATCCAGGATGTTCCCTGCCTCCTGGTTTTGCCAGGTCCCCCATTCCCTGCACCAGCCCAGCCCCTGGTGCATCCCACCCTGCCCAGCAGCTGGGCAGGGAGGGGCTGGGGAGGCTTTGGGGCCGCCCGGGCACTGGGTGCAGAAGCCCCCCCAGACCCTCCCGCACCCAGGGGAGTGCAGGGATCCCCGTCCAAGCCCGGGCAGGGTGCGGGGTGCTGGAGCAGGGCGCAGCAGGCAAGCAGGGGCAGAGCGATGGCAGCAGCTGGGCTGGTTCCTCGATATTAATAGACATTCCCAAGAAAGCGGCGAGGAGGGAGCGGGTGTGGTGCCAAGTAAGGCAGGGTGAGTGCCAAGGGTGCAGCCCAGCTGCACGGGGCTCGTGGCGAGGCTGGCTGGGGCAAGGGCGGTGGGGTGCCAGGGCAGCCCAGGGGACGTCCCTCAGGGGCTGCGGCACAGTGGGACCGAGAGCCTGGGTGCGGGGTACCGGGGTATTGAGGTACGAAGACATGGGGGTACTGGGGTATCAGGACCCCGCAGTGCCAGGCGCCGGGGTGTGGGGCTCCTGCGGCCCCAGCCAGGGGCACCCCTATCCAGGGGGCAGGGGATTACGGGAGCGGTGCCCGGCTCGGCCCGGGCAGGGGCTGGCAGCGGAGGGCAGGCAGGCACTGCGGGCAGCGCCGGGCAGACCTGCCCTGACCCGTGCCGGGCCGTGCCAGGCAATGCCGGGCCGTGCCGGCCGCGATCCGGGTCCCCGGCGGAGGCGGAGCCGCGCAGGGAGGATCCCGGGACGAGCCGCGGCGGAGCAGCCATCGCTCGGCAACGCCCGGCTCGGCACGGCACGGCCCGGGCCAGCACGGTACGGACCGGGCCGGCACCGCCCGCAGCGGGGACGCTGCTGCACCGGGCTGGGGCGAAGGCGGGAGCGGGCTGGGCCGGGGCTGGGGGCGAGGAGGGGCCCGGGGCTGCACCGGGGCGGTTGTCCCAGGGTCGGGGTGTCCCGCGGACGGGCTGTGCCAGCCCAGGCCCGTGCGGTGCCCTTGGCTGCCGGCGCTGCGCTGGGCCGTGGTGGGCAGCACAGTGCGGCAGCGGCGAGCAGCCCCTGGCCCCCTGCCCGTCCCACCGTGTTGGGGCAACCAGGCCTGACCCCCCCCTTCGGCAGCTGGGCTGGACGGGATGGCCGCCCGCATCCTGCACCGCCTGCGGCACGCGCTGGCTGGAGAAGGCGGCCGGGAGGAGCGGGTGCGTGGCGGCTCCGAGGCAGAGGACTTCCCAGAGAGCTCAGAGCTGGAGGACGACACGGAGGGGCTGTCGACGCGCCTCAGCGGCACCCTGAGCTTCACCAGCCACGAGGAGGAGGAGGACGAGGAAGAGGAGGAGGAGGACGGTGCTGGAGTGGAGCTGGGGGAGCCGCCGCAGCCGACAGGCGCGGCAGCGGGTGCAGAGGATGGAGGCAGGTGCTGGGGCTGGTGTGCTGGGGGGGCTGGGGCAGCCCTGCTCCCCGGGGCAGCAGCACCCTGGGGGGGACCCAAGTGAGGGTGGGGGCCAGCGGCCCAGAGACGTCGGGGCGCTGGGAGAGCCCCGTCCCCGCAGCAGTCGGGCTGACACCCCTCTCCCGGTGCAGAGCGCCCCGGCGGCAGCCTGCTGACCCGGCAGCTGCAGGAGCTGTGGAGGAAGTCGCGGGGCAGCCTGGCACCGCAGCGGCTGCTCTTCGAGGTCACCAGCGCCAGTGTGGTCAGCGAGCGCTCCTCCAAGTACGTGGTGAGTGAGCCCGGCGGGGCTGGGTGAGCGCGGGGTGGGTGTGGGGTGGGCGCAGAGGTGGCCGCGGGTCCTGCTCCCTCCCGGGGCAGGGGTCCCACGGGGCTGGCGCTTATTTCTCTCTGTCTTTCCCCGTGCTGCTCGGACGGTGCTGGCGGCTCAGATGAGCCTCAGGTAACTATCGCCAATGGGTGCTGCAGCTGCGGCAGCCCAGCCTGCTCCCTCCTGCCTGGGCAAACCGCCCCGTGGCCCCTCTGCGGCCGCACACCCGGCTCTGCCCGGCCCCGCGGGAGCAGCGCACCCATGGCACCGCCCTGACACCCGGCTCCCCCCCGCAGCTCTACACCATCTACCTGATCCGCTCCGGCCGGTTCGACAAGGCCCCTGCCGCCATCGCCCGGCGCTACTCGGACTTCGAGCGGCTGAACCGCCGCCTGCGCTGCCGCTTCGGCTGCGACATGGCTGGCATCGCCTTCCCCAGGAAGAGGCTGCGCCGGAACTTCACCGCCGAGACCATTGCCAAGCGGAGCCGAGCCTTCGAGCAGTTCCTGTCCCACCTGCACTCCATCGCCGAGATACGCCGCTCCCCCGAGTTCCTCGAGTTCTTCTTCCTGCAGGACCTGCGGGCTGCACAGCGCCTGACCTGCACCGGCATGTACCGCGAGGCCCTGGCCACCTGGGCCAACGCCTACCGGCTGCAGGACCGGCTGGGGGTCTGTGGCTCCGGCCGCTTCCTCCTGACGCTGGCCGGGCTGGCTGTCTGCCACCAGGAGCTGGATGAGCTCGGCGAGGCCCACAGCTGCTGCGAGCAGGCGCTGCAGCTGCTGGAGGCCCAAGGCAGCCACCCGCTGCTGGGGCCCTTCCTGCAGGCCCACGTCCACCTGGCCTGGAAGGTGGGCAAGGACAAGCGGCGCTCGGAGGCCCGGCTGCAGGACCTGCGGGAGGCCGGGCCGCCCCTGCAGCAGCAGCCCACCCTGAAGGAGTGCCTGATCAAGGAGCCTCTGGAGTGAGCGTCCCACCGCCGGCGCCCGCGCTGGCAGGAAGGCAGAGGGCCACGTGGGGCTCGTGCCCGGGGTGGCCGGGAGCAGCGAGGGCGATGCCACGGGCGGGGATGGGGCAGGGAGGCAGCGCTGCGCTCCCGCGGGCAGCACGGCCCACGCCCGGGAGCTGCCTCAAAAATGCACTTTCTCTGTGGTTAGTCCGTCCCACGGGGCCGGGTGCTCACGTGTGCTCACGGGCGCTCGCCACCCACACCGGCACTGCCAGGAGCCGGCTCTCCCTCTGCGGGGGGACTTCTAGAGTGGACGGGACTTTAGCTGGGACATACTGGCACTGCGTAAGGGAACAGGAAGGCTTCTGGCAGGGTCTGGGGCTCTTGCCAGGAGCTTCCCATAAAACTTATATAATAAAAAGGACTTTATTTAATAAAGTCTTGGTAGGAAGAAGAGCAAGGCGCCTTCTGTGTCTGTTCAGCTTCGCTTCCCCCAGGGCACCATCAGCGGGAAGCCTCAAGCCCCCCACGCTGAGGTGGGAGCTGACTCGTGCCCTTTCCCCGGCTCCCAGTGGCTGGGCCCGAGCCCGAGCCCGGCCCTGGGGAGGAGACCGAGGGCAAGCAGAAGCAGCAACTGATGCACCAGGGGCACGAGGAGGGCAGGAGAAGTGAGAAGGGGAAGCTACATGTGCCGTAGTAGCACTTTCCCCTCCTGCGACCCAGCCTGCTGCGGGGTCAGAGCCGGCCCCCAGTGCCCCCGGCGCTGCCCGCCCTCCCCCTGCCAGGAGAGGCTGCCTCGGGCAAGCACAATCACGGGGGCCAAGGGGACAAACTCCAGGGGACGGAGCCCAGCTGTTCACATGACGGCTTTATTTAAGGCAGGTGAAGGGTGGCCGATCGTAGTGTGCGGTTACGTGCTATGCAGCTGGCAGTCGGTCACAGGGGATGCCTCTGTGGGTCCCCACCCGTCGCAGAGGGCCTCTGGCACCAGCATTCTCCGCAGTGCTGGATCCAGCCCAGTCTCTTTCAAGGCTCCTTCCTGCTGCCACCCAGGTCGCGCCTTGCCCACATCTGTTTTGGTCCTGGGATCCCTCCCTCGGCGTGCCTGAGCCCCAGCCCGCGGGGAATTCCTCAGCTAGAGCTTGCTCTGGTTTGGCGTTTGCTCCACCCTGATGACTCCTTCCTGCGCGCAGGTGACCGCCAGGACCCCGTCCCTGCGCCACAGCCGTCCCTGCACCAGTCCCCGGCACCCGCCTGCAGAGAGCGCCTGTCAGACCGCGGCCCGCCGCCCCCCGGCACAGGCAGGGCTGGCCTTTGCCGCGTGGGTCCCAGGGAATGCGGTGAGGACTCACCAGCCCAGGGGCTCTCGCACTCGTACAGCATCCAGTGGTCCGCTCGGAAGGGCGCATGGAACCACATGGAATGGTCGAGGGACACCATGAACTTGATGCGGTACTGCCGGTGCGGGAGCAGGGCCGTGCCCAGGAAGGCGTAGTCGGAGATGTAGGCAGCCACACAGCAGTGCACCTTCATGTCAGTCTCTCCTGCAAAGCAACCGGCACTGCCCGTCCCCCACAGGGTGGCCATGGGACAAGCATGGGCACGTAGCGCGAGGCAAAGCCCCAGGAGCTCTGCTTCCCCGAGGCTCAGCTGCTGGCCAAGCAGAGCCGAGATGCTCTTTCAGACGCGCTCCCCTTGCCGTGCCCCCTGGGGAAAGCCCGCCGTGGCTGAGCACGGCACACAGGCATCACTTCACGCTCAGGCACCCACACCCGTATTCCAGCCTTGAAATCCCCAGGCTTCCCCGCAGGCTTAGGGTGCAGACAGCCTCTGAATCACAACCCTCTCGGCCCACTCCATCACGAGGATGCTCCACAGCGTGAGCTTGAGCTTGAGCCTGAGCCCTCGGCTCGTGAGGCAGCTGGACCACCCTCCCAGCAGGACCCACCTATGTAGCCTCGTGCTCGCACCCAGAAGAGCTGCTTTGGCTCCTGCAGCTCCGAGCAGAATATATCTGGCGGGTTCACGGGTTTGATATCAATCGGCACATCTTCGGCTTGAATCTTGTTGAGATGCTTTCTGTATCTCTCCGCCAAGTTAGGATTCCTGTAGACCAACACGGAGAAGTGAGGTTAATTCCAGGCAGGCCAGGGGCACGTCCTGCTGGCAGCGGCTTCAGCCCAGGGACCCAGGGCCACACAGAAAGGCAGGAGGGGCACGGCTCCTGCCCTGTCCTGTCCTGCTTCTCTACTCCCCTCCCAGGCATATTTGGGAACTCCTCAGGCAGTCGCCCCAATCCCTGCGCCTCCCTAAGCCCCAGCCGCAGAGAAGGGCATCCCCGGCGTGCCCCTTCCACCCCACTCACTGCAGGAACTTCTGGATGAGCTCCTCTTGCGTCAGCAGCTCCTCAGGGGGCGGCACGGCAGGCATGGTGAACTGGTGCTGCACTGGGCTCCCCTGGGAGAGCTGGAAGGAGGCCTGGCAGATGAAGATCGGCTTTCCGTGCTGGATGGCCTTTACAGAACGAACAGAGAAGCTCTTCCCTGTACGGGTCCGCTCCACCTCGTACAGCACCGGCACCTGGGGGTCCCCTGGGACAGAAAAGGGACGTTCTGCCATTGGGCCACCACGCACCACAGAGGGGACCTGACCTACAGAGGCCAAGCACTGGGGCCAGGCGGGCTGAGCCTGCTGTGCCCTGAGCTGGCAGTGCCACCCTCTCTCTGCTGTGCTGGAGCCGGGATGGCGGCACCTGCTCACCCCCGCGGGCCTCAGCCCCAGCTTCCCCAGCCCCTCAGCCGCTGGATTCACTGCCTGGCCCCAGTCCCACCGTAAGCCCCAGCCTCCCCGACCCCCTGCACCCCGTCCCCCGCCCCACCCTCCACAATCACCCGTCCGCCCCACCGCCGTCTCTCAGCCCCAGGCACCCCCCGACCCTGGGATGAGCAGCCCGGCCCCCCCCCCCGGTCCCTGACCTGCTCCTCCCACCCCGCCCCCCAGCCGCCGGGGCTCACCGGCTCGTCCCCACTTCCCGCAGCCCGGTTCCCCCCGGGCCCGGCCCACCTGCCCGCACGAAGTAGCAGTGCAGCGAGTGGACCTGTTCGTCGCGGCTAACGGCGCGGGCGGCCGCCACCAGGGCCTGGCCCACGATCTGCCCGCCGAAGAGGCGCTGCGTAGCGGGCACCCAGTGGTGCCGGCCCCTGCGGGGGAGAAGGCGGCGGCGGTGAGGGCGGCGGCGGTGAGGGCGGCCCGGTCCCGGCGGCCCGCTGCCCCCGCGCACCTGAAGAGGTCGAGCTCCAGCCGCTCCAGGTTCAGCACGCTCGTGATCAGCACGCTCCGCAGGTCCCCGGGCGGCGGCGGCCGCCCCGGCCCCGGCCCCGGCCCCGCGCCAGCCCCCCCGTCGCCGCCCGTCGCCGCCATCGCCTCAGCGACCCGGAACGGGCGCCACTGACAGCGGCGACATCCGGCCGCCGCGCGGCGGAGCGGGGACCGCCAACTGATTGGGCCGTCGAGCCGCCAGTCACCCGGGTGGTGGCGGAAAGCTCTGGGCTGGTTGGCTCGCCTCCTGCCAATCCGGAGAGAACGCCTCTGATTGGCCATATTCAGGGTGCGGGCGCCGCCCCAGCGGGTTTAATACAGGCGGCGGGGGCAGCGCGCTCCCGCTTGGCGGGCGGAGGCCGCGGGGCTGGATCTCCGGCCCCGGGGGTCCCGGGCCCGGCGCCCGCCATGGAGCTGGGGGCCCGCTTCAGGAGCTACGAGGACTTCAGGGAGCGGTTCCGCGCCTACAAGCTGGCGCAGGGGTGCCGCTACGGCCTGCGGAGCTGCGTCTCCGTCCGCTGCCACAACCGGCAGCACGGCACCGCCGTCCGCGAGGATGTCATGTAAGGCCGCCGCGGCCCCGGGCCGCTGCGTGGCCCTGCCCCGCCAGGCCGGGCTGGCTCGGCGCCTCGCAGCGGCGGTCCCTGAGGCAGGGCCGTGCGCCCCGCGCCGTGCTGCGGGGTGGTGGGGGGGGGGGGTTCGGCGCTGGCCGGCGGAGGCCCCCACGCGGGCTCGGGGAACGGGCCCACGCAGGAGCGCCCTGCCCGCAGCGGAGCGCGCCGCAGGCAGAGCCGTCAGCCGGCTCGCAAACCCCAAACCCGCGCCCTTCCGCAGGGCGCAAGCTCTCGTCCGCGCCCGGCTGAACGCTGTTGCGGCCGGGCTCTCTGTGACTGCGGGAGGGATGATCCCGGTAGCGTAACGCACCCGTAGAGGGGGGCACGGTTGGTTATGTCACGCGCTTGCCGTTTTCGTGGTCTCGGCTGTTCTTGTGCCGCTCCTGCCTCCCCCCTCGCTGCATATAGCTGTGTCCCGGCCCTCTCGCTGCCCCCTCGTTCCCCGGCTGGCGCTCCGCCGTCCTCTGCTGCTTAGCTCTGGTTTACTCTGCCTTTCGGCTCGACGATTCTCTTTGCCTCTTGTAGCAAAACCTGTAGCTTTGATCTTTGAAACTGCTGACAAACTATAGCTCCTGCCTTTTTCCGCTCAAGTAGCAGGACGCTAAATATTGGCGTCCGCTAGCGTTCCCTAGCTGCCTTTACCGCACTGCAAGGGAAAGGTGTTGTCAGGTTTCCCTCTCGCAGTACTCGATTCCGCAGCCTTTGCTTATCTGAACGGGTCTAGTGATGCCGTGACACTGTCTCGTTTCCGTCCCAGTCGGTGGATCTGCTTGTGTGTGCAAAGGCTGCAAGGCCGTTCTCCAGTTACACAACCACTCCCCTTGCCACCTTAAAATATAATTTAATCTCATGCCTTGAAGCCTTTCTTGCTATGTTCTAGCCTGCTCCTCCAGATGCAGAGGAGTTGCAGAAATGATACGTGCTGTAAGAGAGCAAGGCACAAACACGCAGGTATCAAGTTTTCATTGACGGCTTTGCTGTTTCTGGAGAGCAGAAATAGAGGCGCTGTTGGGAACAAGAGCTGGGGCTGCTTTGTAGTGTCTGGTCGTGGCTGTTGTAACTCTCGGTTCCTCTGTTTCTCCTGTGTTTGAGCTTACCCCAGGCTTTGCTGAGCAAGAAGCCAGCCCACATGTCTGACTGGCACGTGTGTGGGGGTTTTTTGTGCTCACTAACTGAGTATAGAGTTGGCATGCAAGAAAAGTCAAAACTAAATGCTGGCAGCCTACACCACCATTGCTGCCCCCGTTAACGCTTTCTCAACGCTTGCAGGTTCATGCGGGTGAAGTTTGGTTGTGCTCGGACCCAAAAATACAGCAAGAAGAGAAAGCAGCAGCCCAGCTTGTGTCCGGCTTATTTTGTGTTGCAATATAAGGAGGACATAGACCGGCTCGTGATCAGCGAACTGAACAGCAACCACATCCATGCGGACCCGGTGTTTTCCCTGACCAGAGCCACCGCTGTGACGGCAAGCGCCGTGGCACGTGAGGGCCCTGCTACAAAACTGCGTAAGCAGCAGCAGGCGGGTGGGACCGACAGCAGTGCTGCGGCGGATGAGGACTTGCACGTGGTTGTGGGACAACCGGTGGACGGGGCGCCTGCTCTGTACAGGGCTCCCACGCTCCCTGAGGCAGCGAAGGAAAATGCCTCGGCCTCGGTGCTCGTCAGGGTTGCTGAGGTCATGAAAACCTTCCTGAGGGTAGACAGGGGCTCGCTGGCCTCAATTAGCGCAGACAGCGACCACGGCCTGGACAGACTCAGCTTCCAGACCAGCAAGATGAAGAGCTCGTTTATGCAGTTCCCCGAGAGCCTCCTGCTGCACAGGGTGCCGAGCGAGGGGAGACACGTCCTCTACGCTTTCCTAGTAGAGAGTAAGGAGCGAGTGGGGAAAGTGGTACACTTGTCACTGCTGAAGTACGACGCAGGACACAGCGTCAGGAAAATGCTGACCGTCTTCAAGGAGTTCAACCCCGAGTGGCAAAAGGTCCAGGCTGTTTTTGTGGACGTGTCCTTCTTTCACAAAGCCATCCTCCACGAGCTCTTTCCCTCTGCCCAGGTGCTCCTTTCTGTCTATCACACTGTCCGACTCCTTGAGAAGAACGTGAGGGAAGCAGAAATCTCCTCTTCCTTCAAGCAGAACTTGACGCTGGCCTTGCAGAAGGCCGTGTTTTCCCCTTCGGCTGCAAGCCTGGATGCCCTGTCCCAGCTGGTGAAGCGTGTGGTCAGCCCGGAGCTGTACGACTACCTGCAAGCCAACTGGTTCTCCTGCGAGCTGCTGTGGTGCATGCACGTGGAGAAAGGGCTGCACTCCTGCAGCACGCACATGGACAGCCTGGACCTCATCACGCACCGAATATCCAGTCTCTTTGGCCAGCAGCCGTCCTTGGAGGCGAGCGTTCTTTGTTTTCTGGAGTGTGCAGACTGCCTTGATTCCACAGGCTTGGAAAGCCTGAACCAGGGTTTCTCAAGCACTGAGGAGGACAGTCGGAGCAGCCTCCAGGAGGAGCCTGACGCACGTGCCGGTGCTGCAGCAGCAGAACCAGGTCCCGTTTCTGGCTCTCTGGCTCTTGCCGAGCGCCCCGAGCCCGCTGGGCAGGCTGCCGCAGCGGGGACGGGCTGTGTGCTGGCCACACTCCGGGAGAGCTGTACGGACCTGGGCTCCTGGCTGTGCCTGAAGGAGTGGGAGGTGGTGCAGGCGTCCACCCAGCTGCTCAGCCCCACGCCGGGCAGCCTCGCGGTTCGGCTGCTGGAAGACGTGCACCGGGTGAGCCGGGACTGCCGGAGCTGCAGCTGCTGCTTCCACCGCCGCTACCAGCTCCCCTGCAGGCACGTCCTGGCTGTGCTGCAGGCGCACCGGGGGCGTGTGGAGGAAGGCATGGTGTGCAGGCGCTGGCAGCGGAGGCACCAGCAGCTCCCGGCCCCTGGGGCCAGCCTCCCGGGCCGCGGCGGGGGCTCGGCGGGCAGCCGGCTGGAGGGCAGGGGGGAGAGAGTCCGGTCCCTCAGCCTGGAGCTGGCCACCCTGCTGATGCAGTGCGAGGGGGAGGAGCTGGCGGAGCGCGGCTCCGCGCTGGCGGCGATCCTGGCCGCCTGGGCTGGGTCGCCGGGGCCGGGGCAGGCGGCTGGGAAGGAGCCGCTGACCCCGCACTGCTCTGGGTAACGGCGGCGCCGAGGAGACGTGTGATGGCGGAGGGGAGCTCCCGGCGGTCCCCGGCCCTCTGCGCCGTACGGCGGCTGCTCCGGGCAGCGCCCGAGCCCGCCTGTCCCGCGGGGCCCCGGGCGGGCGGCGGGGCCCCGGGCGGGCGGCGGGGCCCCGGGCGGGCGGCGGGGCCGTGCCCGCCCCCAGCCGGCAGAGGGCCCCGAGCGCTGCCTGACGTCACGGCGCGCCCGACGGTGATTGGTGGCGTCCCCGGAAGGGAGCGGGGCGTGCCGAGGCGCACTCCCCTGAGGAGGCGGTGGCGCGGGGCATACCGGGATATTGTTCCCCCGGTAGCGGCGGCCGCGGGGCGGGAGCGTCCCGCCGCCGAGCGCGCCCGTTCCGACACTGGCAGGGCCGGCGATGGCGCGGGCCCCGCCGGGCCCGGGCCGCGGCTCCCTGGTGGCCTACGAGCTGGGCGCGGGCGGCGGCATGGCCTCCGTCAGCTTCCAGAGCGCCGCCATGGGCGGTGTCTTCGCCCGCTTCCCCCGGGCGCTGCTGGTGCACCGGGCGGGCGGGCCGGCGGGCCGGGCGCTCTACGTGTTCCTGGTGGCCGGGCCGGCCCCAGCGCTGCGGGGCGGCATGGCCAGGGTGGTGCATCTCGCCGTCCCGCGGGACGAGTCGGCGGGAAGCCTGTCCCGCATGTACGGGGCATTCAGGGCCTTCAACCCCGCCTGGGCCGAGACCCGGCTCCTCCTGGTGGGCCCCGGCCTCCCCCAGCCGCCGGCGCTCGCCCAGGCCTTTCCCGCAGCAGAGGTGCACCTCTCCGTCTTCCACCTCTGCAAGCGCCTGCAGCAGCAGATCCAGCGGCTGGCCTTGGAGGGCCGCGCCGAGCGCCTGATCCTGGCCGCCCTGAGCGACACCATGTGCGCAGCCACCGAGAGCAGCCGCAGGAAGATGCACGCCCTCCTGGGGGACCTCGTGACACCGGACTTGCTGCCTCAGCTCCATATTCACTGGCTGCTTGATGATGAGATCTGGGCCGTGCACAGGGAGAGGACGTGGGGGGACAGCAGTAACTACTTTAGGGACCTGGAGGTGGTCACCCAGGGGTTAAGCCAGGTTTTCAGCACTGGGCTCTCTCTGGAGAGCTGCATCACCTCCTTAGCCCAGCACTACCAAAAGTGTGTTTCTAAGAGCACTCCTGATACCGCGACGTGCTCCACTACCCGTCCTGATCACCGTGCTGCTCAGGCAGCTCCCCAAAGCCTGCCTGCCTTGGGTCTGCCTCTCGCCCCTCTGGCATGCCAGGGGAAGCCATCTCAGAGCTCTGTCCAGGCCTGCCCCACCACGGCAGCAGCTCAGCAGCAGCAGCCGGTGGCAGCCTCTCTCACAGCTGCTAAGAGCCCCGTGATTGTTCTCCAGAGTCCACCGGCAGCTCCTCGGCTCCCCACGGCTCTTCAGCGTCAGCCTGAAATCCCCCAGGCTCTCCTCCTCCTCCGGAACGAGCCCGCGAGCCCTCAGTCCTCATTAGATCCTTCATCTCCTGTGGCCAAACTGGAGGCCACGGAAAACCCGGAGGGTGACAGCGAGGAGGAAATTAACCGAAGGACTGAAGAGCTCATCAAGCAGTCTTTGAGGGATATTTGCGCGGAGCCTGCTGCCAGGCTGTGCCTGAGCGAGTTTGCGGTGGTTCAGAAGTCCGTGCAGCTGATAGGCGCCGGGGAGGACGCTCTCAGCATACAGGTCCTGGAGGATGCCCACAGGGTGGACCTGAAAGGCCTGAGCAGCTGCACTTGCCACTTCAACCAGGTCTTCCAGCTGCCCTGCCGGCACATCTTGGCCGTGCTGAATTCGGACAGGAAGACCTTGCAGCCAGAGATGCTCAGCAGACAGCGGCAGAAGGGACGCGATGCCCATCAGGCCGGGCGAGACAGTGCTGATGGCCTCTTGGAGGTCCTGAAGAGCTCCTGGAACAAGTCCTTGGATAAATCCCTGGTGGTGTCCTTCCTCACGGCGGAGATCAGCCGGCTTCTCACCCACTGCAGCAGGGAGGAGTTTGAGTGCAGGTACAGGACCCTCCGGGAGCTGGCTGACAGCTGGATCGGGCCCTACGTCGAGGTGAAGCTGTAGCGCCGAGTGGGAGCCGAGCTGGCCGCTCCGTGTGCGGGTCCTCGGGAGCAGCAGGGCAGCAGATGTGCAGGAGGCCTGTTCATCACTCCACCGGTGTCCCAGCTTCCCCCTTTACTCCCCTCAGCCTGTCACTCCCTCGGGGCTCGGCATGGAAGGGGCAGTTTGGGTCCTTTATCTGCCGAGCAAGCATCGCCTCTTGCACGGGGCAGCTGAGGAACTGGATTGGGAACTCCAGACCGCGCTGGAATGGGTAACCAGCCGCTGACCTGGCTAACAGGAGATGTGGCTGGGAGCCAGCCATGGGTGGTGCGGCGTGGGAGATGATGGTATAATAACATGTGACAAAATTACTTGATCTGTGGCCAGTGCCTGCAGGTCTTTCCAGCATCCTGCTGCGATGTGTTGTGCAACAAAGCCAATAAATCGGCCTTGTATCGCTCAGGAGCTGCGTCTTGTCTCTGCGCCAGCTGCGGCCGCCCCTCCCTGCTGGCAGGAGGGGACGGTGGGGCTCGCTCGGCTCATGAGATCAGGCAGGGCTTTGAAGGGCGCTTCTTGGTGGTCTTGCCTCGTTGCGGTGCCCTCCAGTTAATGGAGCGAGCCTGCTTGTTAGGAGGCAGCAGATCCGGAGGGTGGCAATCTCCGCTGCCGGCCGCGCAGCCCGCGGTCTGGAGCAGAGGAGTTGTTTGGTTACGGCAGCTGCTCTCAATTCCTCAGAAAGGGGAACCCGCCCTCCCTCGTCAACAGCTCGTGTGCTGGGGGAGGTGGGAGGGATGCTGGGGGTCACAGCAGTGCAAACAAAGCTGCGGTGAGGTGGAGAGCAAAGGCTTTAAACGCATGAGATGGGGTGGGGGAGGAAAAAATACCAAGAAGAGCAAACAAGCTCCAGCCCTTGGGCGTTGCTCTTGGGCTGGGTGAGCTCCCTGTCCCCCCCTCGCCAGCAAGAGCAACTCCAACACCAGCAGCTCCAAAGCCCATCGTGCTGGGACGCGGCAGGCTGCGTCCTGCGGGACGTGGCACGGGGGGGCGTCGGGAGACCTCACTCATTGCTGTGGTTCAGTCACCGTCGGCGTTTTACCCGATCAGCGCTTCCTTCATTAATGCTTTGGTTTTGGTAGAGTTGGCCCGTCGCAGGAGTAGGACTGCTGCGTGGTTGGGGATTTCCTCTCGATCGAGGGTTTTGTAACATTATCTGATACTATCGAATCTCTCCGACTAAATATAGTGTAGTGTTTCCTAAAACACCTTTCTGTAAACTTGGAGCTGCTCATTTCACCCCTCAGCCGTGCTGTTCGAGAGGCCTGGAAGGCCCTGCCTGCTGGCCCCCTTGCCATCTCTCTTCCTGGCGTGTGTGGGCACCCCTCTGATTTTCGGAGGGCTCTTTCCTCTGCCTCTTGCTCTGTGCAGCTCCGACCCTGCCTCCCCTCCCAGCCCGGCACAGGCACTGCGGGAACGCCAGCTGCCATCCCCACCAGCCGGAGGATGAGGTGTCTGGAGGAGGGCCCAGTGCCGGCTCCCGGAGCTGGGGAGCGCTGGGCTCCCCTCCCCAGCTGGCGAGGCGGGGTAGCTGGACCCTGCGCCGGGTCGCTGTGACCAGCTCCATGGCCACAGACACGTGCTTGAGCAACGGCTGCTGCCAGCGCGGCTCCCTGGGCACTGCGGGTTTCCCTCCAGCATCCGCCCCGTCCACCTCCCTGCTGGGAGCACAGGAAATAACTCATCCCCGCTCTCGGGGTAAACATCTTTCCCAAGAGCGAAACTGCCCGGCTGGGACAAGTGCCCAGCTGTAATTTACCCTCTGCCTGAGCGTTGGGCCGTGCCCTCCCACGCTCCACTCGGCCTGACCCTTGCTCTGATCCTAGGGCAATCCTAGCTTCGTTCCCGGGCCACGGGCAGGTCCCGAGCCCAGCAGCGTTGAGGGCCGTGCTCGCAGGCTCACGGGCCCAGCTTTGTTCCTCGCTGGAGGGTGAACCGCTCCCACGAGTGGCTGCTGAAGCGCGGGAGGGTGCCAGCCCCCCGAGCCCTCCTTTGACAGAACTCTTCCCACCTTACTGGAAGGCAGCTCCCCTGAAGCACCCCCTACAGCCACACGAAATGCCCTGACGTGGAAGGGGAAGAAGGTCCCCTTGGCTGGGGACTAAAATACCCAAAGCCGCAGCTTCCTCCCCCAGATGGGAGCCCCCAGAGCTGCCCAGCGCTGGCCTTGCCCCATCGAGAACTGGTCTGGTGCTGGGCACACGCCAAGGCCTCATCCCATGGGGATCCCACTGGCGGGGCTGGGTCTCCTGGCTGCAGGGGCTCTGCGGGTCCTTCGGTGCCGGCTCCACCGGCATCCTGGTGCACGGGGCCTCCTGCTGCGGGCAGTGCCAGCTGTCAGCACGGCCCCGACAGCAGCGGGCCTGGCGCGGGTCCGGCAGCAATCGCCACTCCCCCTGCGTTGCTGCATGCGCCAGCACTCCCCACAGCACGCTCGCTTTCTGGCTGGAAGCGCTTTATTGCTCGCTCTGCCCTGTGCCACCCTCCTGCCCCCGCGCCAGCCCTGCCGCACCTGTCTGCACGGAGGAAAGTCCCTCCGATGCTCTGCCGCGCTGCCCGGGCTCTTGCGTTGGCCCTTTGGCAGCACGTGCCCTGCGCACAGGCGCCCTGGGGGCAAGGGGGGCTGCGTGCCGGTGGGCCCCGGGAGGTGGAGGGGGCAGCGGGGGGCACAGATACTGCCCGGGCAGCCTGCCGGCCGTCGCTGGGGGGACTGTTGGCGCGGGGGATGGCCCGGGGCAGCGCCCTCAACGCCTCACTCGTGTTTGCAGAAGCTCTTCAGCGGCGGGGGCAGGTCCAGGCCATCGATGGCCAGGCGGTGGACGATGTGCTTCTGGATGACCAGCCGGCAGAGGGTCTGCAGGGAGGGGACTGGAAGAGAACAGAAAGAAGCAGCTGAGTTGGCCGAGTCACCGGCAAGGCCGAGAGCAGAGGGGTGCGGAGGAGATGGGCCCCGAGGCTCCCCGGAGGCACTGTGTTTTAGGGCAGCGGTGGGTGAGCTTGCTCTGCGGCAGAAGCAGGCATCGTCCTGCCCTGGGCTCGAGCCAGCTGTGCGGGAGAGCCGGCGCCAAGGTACTCCGGCTGGGACAGGAGCCTGAGGGCCCTGGGCTGTGAAGCTCTTCCCGTTACCGGGAGGAAGGTTGGGGGACAGTTATATGCCCGAGCCGTGCGTTACCATGGCTGGTCTGCATTTGTTTTCCCTGGGGGCTGTCGAGCGGCTCCCTGGGGTCTCACACGCCCACACTGTGCTTTCCTTCCAACCTGCTCCGCTGGTCCGCTTCCACTGGCGCCGGCGCCAGGCTGCCGGGTGGGCGCCCGCAGGCCGGGGCTGTGCTGCCTGCAGAGACAGCTCCGGCGATGCCTTTGAGACAACCATCTTCTGAGCCGTTCCCGTGGCCACCTGCGCGGGCTCTGCCCGGTTCCTGCTCCTGTGACACGCGCCCCTGTGGGATTCCTCTTTCAGGAGCCCTTGGTGGCTCAGCGGCGTGGGTGCAATTAGCTGCGGCCAGTGCTTTCCTCAGATTTTAAACAAGAGCTGACTCAGGCGCAGCCCGTGGGCCTTGGTTCATCCGCTGCCTCCAAGAGCCGAACCGGAGGAGAGCACCCCAGGGCATCGTGCTCGGCCGGAGCGGAGCCACGGGTGGGACCTGGCCATTTCGCCTGCACGTAGCTGAGCACCTCTCTGGCTGCGGGGCCGGTGCCTCCGGGGGCTCGTGCCGGCACCGGGCAGAGCAGAGCTCTGCCAAGCACAACCGCGCTGTGCCCAGCCGGCTCCCGACCTTGGGGCTGTTTTCGGATGGCTGGAGTGCTTATCTTCACCTCGGCGGCGCAGGGCTGCGTAATGCTGAGTGCTGGGTGACTAGTGGCAGATGCCCTTTGCCTCTCCTGCTCCCTGCCCCCCCATGCCGCATCGCATGTTGCCGGCGGCTCAGCTGCTCACTTCTGGTTTTCACTTCACCAGCCGGACCCCGGCCAGGAATAGAACTGCACTGAGACCGATTTTTAAACCCTACGGAAGTGTTGCAGAAACCGGAGCTACTGAGATCTTTGTTGAGGGCGGGAAGCTAGATTGCACCTCTGCAGCAGTGCCTGCGCCAGCCCCGGTGCTCGCGGGGACCCACGGCCTGCGGTGCGGTGGGAAGGGGGCAGCTCTCCCAGAGGTACGTGCTACCAGCGCCAGTCCCTCCCGAGCGGCCGGGGACGGGCCCTCTGAGGCGGCTCAGCGGCCTCCTGCAGCGTGCTCCGGCCGGTCGCCCTCAGCACACTCCCGGGGCAGGGGGGCCTGGGTGGCCGGGCACATTTAACCTCCCTGTTTGGATAACCCGGCTCGCAGCAGCTGGCAGGGAGAATCCTGGATTTCAGCCTTGAGACAGAAGCGGCTGAACTTTGTGCCAACGAGAGAAGCGGTGGCTCCCGGCGGTCGGGGGCAGCCGGCCCCTCGGCCGTCAGGTCTGGGCTTGTTTCTGTCTGCGGCCTTGCACCCAGGGTGCAGACAGCGAATTATCCTGCTGATGTAAAGCAAAGGTGGCACGGCAGCATGACAGCTCACGGCTAGCCACCGTCACCCAGGCGCTAGCTCTCCTCCTGGCTCTCCTCTCACCTGATCCTCGGCATCTGCTGATTTTTCCAGTATGGTGCTAATTAGCACTTATTAGCCTGACTCCACGCAAGAGCCAGCGACCAGCGCCAGCCTTCCTGGCCCCTCCCCAGCCGGCTGAGGGATGCCGGATATTGCCCAACCTCCGATGGCATCACGGAGCGCCTGCCCAGGGCACCCCGCAGCCGGGGCACGCGGCAGGCGCGGGGGCGCGGCGTACGTGCCGAGGTGGGCAGCGGGGCACAGCCGGATGTTTTGATGCCAAGGCAGGACGTTGCTTGGCTCCGGGCTGCTGCGTGCCCGTGGGGCGAGGCTGGGCACGGTGAGGGCTCGCCAGCCCCCAAGAAGCAGCTCCGTGAGCACCGGCACTGGGCTCCGGTCGGGGGGATGGGATCCCCATCCGTCTGGCTGGGGATGAGCGTGGCACTGCGGGGGCACAGCTCCGCGGTGCCGCAGCCCCCGGTCCGGGGCAGCCCAGAACACCCGCCCCCATCGCTCCGCTCGGGAAGGGCAACCAGGCTGGGCTCTGCCCCAACCGCCACTGCTGGGAGCTGGTGCGAGCTCTCCCCCAGCCCGGGCGCAGCCCCGCGTGGCGGAGCTTTTGGGAGACACCACCTGTCAGTGGCAGTGTGGGGTCTCGCCCGTGCTCCGCAGGGGCCGGGGGCTCTCCTGTGCCCTCTACCCCGCGTCCCTCTGCCCCGTGGCACGCTCTGACGCTCCGACTGTTGGGGACTATGGGGTGACCCCACCGGAGCCCCCTCGCGCCCCGGCTCCTGGCCCTT
Source organism: Aptenodytes patagonicus (assembly GCF_965638725.1). Taxonomy (NCBI): domain Eukaryota; kingdom Metazoa; phylum Chordata; class Aves; order Sphenisciformes; family Spheniscidae; genus Aptenodytes; species Aptenodytes patagonicus. Next base: position 507,849 of record NC_134962.1, on the reverse strand, counting down.
GCAGGACATGCCCCAGGGAGGGGGCAGGTACCTACAGCCATATTCCACCGGGATGACCCGGACGCTCTTGGTGGAGGCGAAGACGTCGACCACGGCGTAGAGCGGGCGGGCGGTGGGCAGGTGCCTGGCGCTCGGCCCCATGTCCTCCCCGTTGATGATGATGTGCATGTCGGCGGTGCCGTCGGGCTGCGGGGCGTACAGCACGCCGATCCGGCTGCGCCGGGCGGTCGCGGGCAGTACGTTCATCTTGTACAGGTCATCCAGGATGTGGCTGTAGCGCCCGGGCCTGCTGCGCCCCACCAGCGTGTCACGGGGGATCCTCACCTGCTCGATCAGCAGGAAGGGCTCCCAGTGGGGGCCCCGCGCCCGCGCCGGCGCCTCCTCCCCGTCCACCGCGACACGGTTGTGGCTCCGGGTGATGGCGAACACCCAGGTGTCCCCCATGTTGACCAGGTCCGGGAGCGAGTACTCGGGCACCACCTCCAGGCTCTGGGGGTCGTGGGCTGTCAGCCCCACGCGCAGGTGCCCGCACCAGCCCAGCTCCTTCTCCTCGATCTCCACCAGGAAGATCTGCCCGGGCGCCAGCGGCTCCTGGCTGAAGCAGAGCCCGTTGGCGAAGCTCTCCACCCGGGTGGCCCGCGTGCGCGAGGCGTCCAGGCGGACGTTGGCGCCGTGGACGCGGTGGAAGCGTGCGGCGAGGCGGCACCGGGCAGCCATCGCCGCCACTGCTATTTTTAACTGTCCCCGTCACAGCTGCTGCGAGGCGGTGACGGCTCCTCCGGGCAGGGACAGCGGGGGTGGCTCGGAGGGGTCCTAGTGCCGCGGGGAAGGGCGGGAGGGGACCCCGCGTCTGCTGGGACGCAGCCGGGCCCCACCGGGGCTCTCCGGGCCCGCAGGCACCCCACGCGGTGCCTGCCCGGCGCTGCCCGGCAGTGCCCGGCGGTACCCGGTGATGCCCGTCTGTGCCCGGCCGTGCCCGGTGGCAGCCGGCCGTGCCCGGCAGCGCCCACCTGTGCCCGGCAGTACCCGGCCGTGCCCGGCGGTACCCGGTGATGCCCATCCGTACCCGGCGGTGCCCGGCCGTGCCCGGCAGCGCCCACCTGTGCCCGGCAGCGCCCGGCGGCGCCCACCGGGCGCCGCACCCCCGCCGCCGGCTGCCGCCGTCGTGCCCGCAGAGGGGCCGAGGGCTCCCGCCGGGCCCGGCTCCCCGCTCCCTCCGGTGCCGGGGCTCCCCGCGCCGCGGGCACCGTGGGGGCTCCCGCGTGGCGCCGGGAGCGGAGACCCCCCGGCTGCGGCCCCCCCCGGGGGTCCCGGGGCCGGAGCCGCTCCCACGTGCGCGCGCGGGACGGGGGCAGGGGCCGGCCGCCCCCGGGGCGCTGATTGGCCGTCGCGAGGCCCCGCCCCGCTCACGTGAGCGCCGGAGGTCATATGGGCGGGTGTCATGTGCCCGCCGGGATCGCCGCCTGCGGGAGCCGCGCCGGGAGCGGCCGGGGTCAGCGCGACGGGACGGGACCGGAGCGGGGCCGGGGCCGGCGGGGGAGATCGGGCCGGGGGGAGCCGGCGGGGCGGCCGGGGCCAGGCCCGGGCCCGGGGTGGCCGGGTCGGGTGCGGGGCAGTCGCGGGGCGCTGCTGGGGCCGCCGCCGTTCCCGGCGAGCGGCGCCCCGACCTCCCCTCCCGCCCCCCGCAGATGGGGCCGGTGCTGCTGTGCGCGCTGCTGCTGGGGCTGAGCCGGGCCGCCCCGCCGGACCACGAGGTGACCTTCCTGCCGGGGCTGGCCAAGCAGCCCTCCTTCCGGCACTTCTCGGGCTACCTCTGCGCCGGGCCGGGCAGGCGCCTGCACTACTGGTACGTGGGGCCGCGGCGGCGCCCGGGCTGCTGCCATGCTGATGCCGGGCTGCGCCCCGAGCAGCCGGAGCGGGGGTCTGGCCGGGCGCTGACGGCCGTGTGTCTGCAGGTTTGTGGAGGCCCAGAGCAACCCCCAGAGCAGCCCCCTGGTGCTGTGGCTGAACGGGGGCCCCGGCTGCAGCTCCATGGAGGGCTTCCTGAAGGAGCACGGCCCCTTCCTGGTCAGTAGTCGCAGCCGTCCCACGGCTCGGGGCCGCCGGGGGTTGGCAGGCTGCATGGCACGAGCCATCCCGCTGGGGCCAGCCTGGTTGTGCCCATCAGTCACTGCCTTCTGCTTCCCCAGATCCAGCCCGACGGGGTCACGCTGAAGTACAATGACTATGCCTGGAACAAGGTACGGGTGTGGGGGCTGCAGCCCTCCACAGCTGTGGGGAGAGGGTGGCCCCGAGCCAGTTCCTCCTGCGCTCTCCATGGAGCCGAGCCTCCCACAGGCTCCCCCCACCCTGCCCAACACACCCTCCTCTCAAGTCTGCTGTCGAGCAGAGCAGGAATGCCATCCCCCCAGCGCAGCCCTGGGGCAGGCTGGGCATCCACGGGTGCTGCCACCGGCGAGGCCAGCAGCCCTCTGCCTCACTGAGCCAGGAGGGGGGTCTCCTCTGATCTCCAGCTCCTCTGCTGTCCCTGCAGATTGCCAACGTGCTCTACGTGGAGTCCCCCGCTGGTGTCGGCTTCTCCTACTCCGAAGACAAGAAGTATACCACAAACGACACCGAGGCGAGTGACCCGGGCTGCTGGGAGGGACCTGCCTCCTGCCCGCCCCAGCCTGGGCGCCTGGGGGTCCTGCCTTGCTGCCTGACCCCTGTCTCCTCCTGCCTGCAGGTTGCTCACAACAACTACCTGGCGCTGAAGGATTTCCTCCGGCTCTTTCCCGAGTACTCCAAGAACGATCTCTTCCTCACGGGGGAGAGCTACGGGGGGGTCTACATCCCCACGCTGGCGGAGTGGGTGATGCAGGACCCCAGCCTCAACCTGAAGGTGAGCGGCTGGGCTCTGACGCCAGCCTGGGCTGAGCCGGGGAGCGGAGGGCTTGGCACGGCCTCGCTGGGGCTCTCGAGCAGTACCGGGGTGGGGACTGGCTGCGTAGCCAGTGTGCAGAGTCCCCTCTGGGACGTAGGGCAGGTCTGGCCCCGCGGCCTTTCATCTTCTCCTGGGGTGCTGGCAGCAGCTGCTGGTGGACGTGTCTGTCCCTGCCGAGTGGGACCAGGGGAGCGTTCTCAGGCACCCCCAACCCTTCCTGTTCCCTCTGTGGAGTAAACAGTGCCGCATCTGCTTCCTGCCTGCCGCTGCTGCCACTGCAGCTGCCCTGTGGGGAGCTGGAACACAACAGAGTTGTTTTCTTCTTGCCTCGCAGGGAATTGCCGTGGGAAATGGCCTCTCCTCCTACGAGATCAATGACAACTCCCTGGTTTACTTTGCCTATTACCACGGCCTGCTGGGGACCGAGTAAGAGGAGGGGGAGCGCTGCTGCTAGATGCGCTGTCCCTGCATGAGCAGGACGGGGACACGGCATGGGACGGGGCTGGCTGGGTCAATGGTGTGTGGGACAGGGGATGCTCCTGGCCTGACTTGGGCCAGCAGCCGGGCTGTGGAGATGGCCCCTTGTCCTGGGCAGCTCCCTTGGGCACATTTGTTTGTGGGGCGCGCAGGGCACCGGGCTGAGCCGCGTGCTGTGCGGCTGCTAGGCAGGGAGCCTGCAGCGCAGCTGTGGCCGTGGCCGCTGGCTTTGTGTCGGTGTTGCCATCTGGGCAGTGTGGTCCAATCCCCTGGTCTCTGCCCGCAGGCTGTGGAGGGACTTGCAGGCCTTCTGCTGCTCCCAAGGGAAGTGCAACTTCCACGACAATTCCAACCTGAACTGCACACTCAAGGTGAGGGGAGCCGGAGCCCCTGAGTGTGTGCCCAGCACCGGTGTCTGTGAGCAGCACCTACCCGCCTGGCTCTGGATAGGCCCACGGTCCCTCAAGCGTCCTGCTGAATCCCAAACCCTTCTTGCGGCTCGTTGCAGATGGCGGAGATGATTCAGATCGTAGAGGAGTCCGGCCTCAACATCTACAACCTCTATGCCCCGTGCGATGGTGGTGTCCCTGGGAGCATGAGGTGAGACTGGCCCCAGGGGAGATGGGTCTTGCTTTGGTTTGCAGCGCGTGGGGTCCTGGCTGGCAGAGGGGTCCCTCTGGGACAGGTGGACTGTGTCTGGCTGCTGTCGAGGACTTCCCCGAGGGAGGACCCCGAGTCCTTTTTCCTCCAGAGCTTTCAGCCTGTCCCTGTGCTCGTTCCGGCTGCAGGTACGAGGGTGACTATCTCATCACACATGACCTGGGCAACTCCTTCATCCAGATGCCGATGAGGTTCTCCTGGCGGCAGGTGAGCCTGGGTGCCCGTGCCACCAGGCTGCGAGCATCCTCTGCCTGGCCAGCGGTGCTGCCTGTGGGCAGGAGGGGGCAAAGAGCAGCCGCTCCCATGGGGCAGCACCAGGTGCTGCTGTGGCAGGGACTCTTCCCAACTCTCTCCCAGAACCTGTTCCGGATGCCGGTAGCCCGGAAGAAGGTCCGGATGGACCCTCCCTGCACGAACTCCACAGCCCTCCGCGTGTATCTGAACTCTCCGGAGGTGAGGAAGGCTCTTCACATCTCCCCCGACGCCCCAGAGTGGCAGGTGTGCAGGTGAGCAAGCTCTGGGCTGGGAGGGACCACTATGAGCCTGAGCAGCCGCGTGATGCCCATGCTTCCTCTGCAGCTTCGAGGTGAACCACAGCTACAAGCGCCTGTACATGCAGATGAACAACCAGTACCTGAAGCTGCTCGGAGCCATGGTGCGTGTGGGGGAAGCCACCGGGCCCTGAGACCGGCTCTGCAAACCGGCCTCCTGCCTGGCCGGGGCTGCTGCCCTGCGAAACGCTCACCCTCCTCCTGCTCTGCAGAAATACCGGATCCTGGTGTACAACGGGGACGTCGACATGGCCTGCAACTTCCTCGGGGACGAGTGGTTTGTGGACTCCCTGTGCCAGAAGGTAAATGGGCAGGGCGGGGCCTGCACCAGGCCAGTCACCAGCTCCAGGCTGTGCAGTTGGCTGCGTGCCGGGGCTGGCTGCGGCGAGGGCGTGGGCAGGGCTGGCCACCTGCCTCGGGCAGCCGGGGCACTGAGGGCACTGCTGCTGGTCCCAGGTGCAGGTGGCTCGCCGGCCCTGGCTCTACACTGAAGGAGGCGAGAACCAAATCGGGGGCTTCGTGAAGGAATTTACCAACATCGCCTTCCTCACTGTCAAGGTAGGGCTGAGGGGGCTCCGGGAGACGGGGACAGGGCCGCTGGCCGCAGCGCAGGCAGGCGTGCCAGACACCAGTGCTGCGGTCAGAGTGGGGCAGTGCTGGCTGGGCTGCGGGCAGCCTGGGGCTGAAGGTGCTTGCGGGGCAGTGGCAGCCCCACGGCTGGCACTGACCTGCTGCCGCCTGTTTCCCACAGGGAGCTGGCCACATGGTGCCCACGGACCGGCCGCTCGCTGCCTTCACCATGTTCAGCCGCTTCATTAAGAACGAGCCTTACTAGGAGCTGTGGAGGCAGCGCCTGGCGCCCCGGCTGCCCTCTCCACCCGGCACCTCCTGCACAGCTCGTCCTTGGTGCTGCTCAGCTGCGCCCAGGCTCCCTGCGCCATGAAACGAGTCACTCCTGCAGCCGGTGGGGCTCCCTGCTCCAGCCCAGGGGCTCTGCCCAGCCCTGAGGATGGTGCCCAGCTGGACAGGGTGGAGGATGGGGCTGCCTGCGGTGGGTGGGGGGCACGGGCTGGGGGGCAAGGAGTCCCAGGGGCTCTGTCCTTGCTGGGTGAGGAGTTGTGCCCCTGCTGCAGCCGCCTCCTCACTTGTGGCTTCCTGTCTCGCCTCCTCCCTGTCTGGGGAGGCAGTTACTTCCCTCCTGGGAAGGGAGCAGTCCTCACCACTTCCCCTCTGCCCTGCGGCCCCTGCATGCACACAGCCCTGGGCAGGCTCCGAGGCAGCTGCCCCCTGCTAGGAATGCAGTTCACGTGGCGGCTGTGGGCAGCTGGGTGCTGCTCCTGCAGGGACTTTCTGCTCCCCTCCAACCCACTCCCACATCTGATCCCGGTGAAGGAGGCTTACCACAAAGACAATCCCACCACCTGCTCACTGCCTGGGGCACGCAGCGCTTCTGGGAACTCGCAATAAACTCTCTGAACAAGGTGGTTCTGCTCCTCACTGCCCAGCTCCTTGCACCACCCTGCAACCCCCCGCTTTGCTTTCCTTTGAGGAGTACCAGTATGCACCAAGGATCTAGCAGAGGTGAGTGCTGACACGCTGTGCTGGGGAGCCAGGGTCTGTGGTCTGTACCCCCCTCTCCGTAGGGGGTCACTGCGGCCTGGAAACAAGCCACCCGCAAAAGCAGGGGAAGTGCAGTTGCTCTGAGCCCCTCTGCCACTGTTCTGAGCTGTGTCTGCCTCCCAAGTACCTTGGCCGGGGGAGCAGTGCTGTCTGCCTCCTTCCCCATCTCTCCCCACGTGCTGGCAGCCGTGCAGTCCGGCGTGGGCACATCTCCAAGCAATGAGGCCGCGTGGGTTGGAGTCAAGTGGTTTATTAGTGTAACAAGATGGGGTGCAGCAGGGGTTCCCAGAGCGGCTGTCTCCGCCTTGCTGCTACCCACCAGGGCATGGGTGCCCTGCAGAATGTGCCGGTGGTACCGGGGAAGCTGCTTCCTACCTACAGTCTACGGGTCCAGCCCGGGATCTGCCCTCGGTCCGGGGTGAAGGAGCGAGTGGGGAGAAGAGCTAGAGCTGGCGGGGGTCCATGCTGGGCTCTGCAGGCCTTGAGCTGGGGTAGGCGGGGGCGGTAGGGGCTGGGCGGTATTTCTCAATCACCTCCCGCAGCCCCTTGGAGAAGTGGAGATCAGCTCCCACCGTGAGGAATCCCTGCGAAGGCAAAGAGGATTAGCGCAAGGCTGGGTGTAATTGTGCCCTGCCCCAGCAGGACATGGTCCCTGCACCCGCTGGGGGTGCCCAGGCTGTCCCCATCCTGCCACGTACCGCATGGTTGGTGACCACCTCCTTGGTGAAGTCCATGCCTTCTGGCAGTGGGATCTGCACCCCCTTTTTAGTCCTCTCTGCAGGGAGGGAGAGATGCAGTGAAACAGAGTCCCACTGTGCCCCTGCCCCAAGCCCAGCTGTGTGCGGGCAGCAGTGGTGTCTACCATTAATGATGGGCATGATTGTCAGCTGCAGCAGGGTCTTCAGTGGGGCCTGCAGTGAGAACAGCTGGGGAGAGAGGAATGTGGGTGAGCACACCGGCAGCAGCAGCAGACCTGCCTGCCTGGGCAGGGCATGCCTGCACTTAGCACTGGGTGGGCTAGAAGGAGTGTCCTGCAATGCACAGCCCCTCCCCAAGCCTGCCCCGTGCTGTGGCTGGGTGCTAGCAAGGGAGGCCGGACCCCCCCTCCCCGGGCTGGCACGGGTCTGCTCACTGCTAGTGACTCCAGCGCAGACTGCTTGGAGTAGATGCGAAACCTGCAGGGGAGAAAGCAGCCGTGAGTGGGGCGCAGAGGGGACCTTCCCCGCAGCCTCCACGGGACCCCAGCACAGGCCGTACCGTCGCAGGTCCAGCTGCACGCGCAGCGCCTTCCCTTGCAGAAACACCTTGGCGCTCAGCTTTGTTTCCTAGGGAGAGAGAAGGCTGAATCACAGCCCTGCTGTGCCCACTGCAAGCAGGTAGCTGGCCAGGCTGGCTGCTCCTCTTGTTCCATAGGCCCAGCTGTCCCTCTGCTCTGGGACGCCAGAGCCTTCCCCCGTGAGGTGGGAAACGCTCTTCCCCTGTGCGCTGGGGTAGCTGTACAGGGAGCCCTGGCCACGTGCACCCCTCCTGGCCAGCCCCCCACTCACCATGGCCATGCTGGAGAGCTGGACGGGGGGGCGGCCCGGGGCCACCAGTGAGATGTTGAGGAAGGCAGAGACAGAGACGGAGGTGCCCGAGGGTTTGATGATGCAGCGGGGGGGAGCCGACACCTGCAGCACCAGCCGCAGGGGAGCGTCCACAGCAGGACTCTGGGGAGGGCAGGTGAGCCGGAGGCACAGAGCTGGGCAGGGCTGTGCTCTGCCCCAGGGGCTCCCCTGTGCCTCCCGCCCCGGCCAGGTGCTTCTCTCACCAGCATGAAGATGGTCCCGAAGAAGGTGGCTCTCAGCAAAACCTCCAGGTCCTTGGGCACCTGCAGGGAGGACAAACCACCGGACGATAAGCGAACAGTTGCTGTTGATCCCAGCAGAGCTGCTCCCTGGATGGCACCTCCTCTGTTCTGTGGGCAGAGCCCAGCCCTCCCTCCTGCCTGGCAGCAGGCCCCTGCCCAGAGAGAGCTGCCTGTGCATAGCCGGGTGACTGGCACTGCCTACCTTCTCCCCCTGGAGCTCTATGGCCAGCACACCCGCTTGGAAGTACGCGTGCATGGCCGAGTCAAAGAAGTACTCAGAGAAGGCGACGTAGACCATGCGCTCAGTCTCCTTGATCACCGGCTCCACCGCGTGGTTCTCCAGCTCCTGGTTCTCTCTTGCACGGGGGAAGAACGTGCCCTGGGCCGAGAACAGGAGATGTTTCTGCAGCTGTAGCGCAGCCCACCCCGCTCGCTCCGTGGTGCCCAGCATGCAGGCTGGCACAGCTGTTCCCATGTGGACTGTGGGAGGGTCGGCAGGGCAGGATCCAGTGTTCACCTTGAAGTCTAGGTCAAGGGTGTCCATGGAGACAGCCGGATCCCGCAGGAGGGAGTAGTCAATCCCGATGTGCTCATCCACATAGTTCCTCACTGCCAGGGAAGATGTGCTGTCATGACCAAGCTTGCGGGCTGCCTGGCAGCCCGATGCCCAGCTCTGCCCTCCCCACAGTGCGTGGGGTCCGGTCCCTTCCCCCAGGGCACCACTCACCCGGCACCGTGTCCAGCACCGAGTTCAGCAGCACCAGGCTGGCGTGCTCCAGGGACGGGCAGATCTGAAAGGCAAGGGGCTGGGCTAAGAGGAGGATTGCTCCAGGTGCAGATGAGGACCTGGACCCTCCCCTCCTGCTGTGGGGCAGGGCAAGGCCAGGCTCCCCTGTGCTCCATTGCCTGTCGTACCTGCTGGCTGAGGAGGAAGCGCATCCCTGTGACAATGAAGGTGCTCAGGAACTCGTAGACCTTCCTGCAGGACACAAGAGCAGCTCTGTGGCTGCCTGCCTTCCCCTGCAGCTCCAGCCCTGCCCCTCCAGCCCCATGCCAGCACACAGCCTGGGCTGGGGAAATCCCGAGGGTGCAGAAAGGGGGGCCGAGGAGCCAGGCACAGGTGGAGCTGGCCCGGCGGAGGGACAGGGCTGCTGCAGTGGGGTTGGGTGTACCTGAGCGTGCCGGAGAAGCCTGCATGCATTCTGGCAATGGAGGCGTTGCAGGTGATGTTGGAGATCTTCAGGCGCCCAGCCTCATCCTTGGCCAGCTGCAGCACTGTGTGGATGTGGACACCATCCGCAGAGGCATTGATGGACCCGATGTCATAGCTGGAAGCGAGGAGAGCAGATGAGAGGAGCACACAGCTCCTACCAGCTGCAGGGCAGGACAGCAAGGCACCCAGCGGGCATGGCCAAGCAGTGGCTGTGGCCCAGCCGTGGGGTAGGCTGGTGCCTGGGGGAGCAGGAGGGGGAGGTAGCTCACAAGAACCAGTAGAGCAGCTGTCTCCGGAAGCGCATGCTGATGGAGGCATTGTTGATGTTGAAGACAAGGTGCTGCTGAGGCTGGAAGTACAGGTCGGAAAATGCCAGCTGCAGGTCCTCCACCTTGACCCTGCAGGGGAAGGGATATAGATGGTTGGATGGACAGATGGACATGGGGAGCCGTGTGCGTGGGGAGCAGGCAGCACTCACTGGCTGATGTTGTAGTGGAACTGCCCCTCCTTCCCGTGCAGGTCTGACACCGTGATGTTCTGTAGCTCCTGCTCCACGAAGCGCAGCCCCTCCTGCTTAACTGCAAAGCAAAGCAAGCCTGGGCTGGCCACAGCCAGGCTGTGCTGCCCTCCCAGCAGCATCGCCCCCCCCCAGCCAGTCCCCCAGCTCCTCTCCAGCCGCCCCACGTGCAGGCAGAGCCTTACCCAGGTGCAGACCCCAGGAGCAGCATCCCAACCTGCCTCTTACCCAGGCCCCAGGAGCAGGGTCCCATCCAGCCCCTTACCCAGGTCCAGCCCCTTGGAGGTAATCCGGATCTTGCAGCCAGGTGGGCTGTGCGAGGCCATGACCAGCCAGGGCAGGAGGAGGAGGAGGAGGAGGTGGCTGCCGGCAGCCATCTCACACCTGGAGGCAGAGAGCAGGGTCAGCACGGGCTGGCCCAGTGGGGCACACGGGGGATACCCGGCCACCCTGGGAGATGGCTGCTGCCCAATCTGCTCGCAGCCCCAGAGCAGGGGATGGCCCCGAGGAACGCCCCAAGGCTCCGCTGCTCCCCCCCAATCCCCCTCGAGTTCTGCCCAGGTCCCCATTGCCTGAACCCCCATGGACCAGCAGCCCACGAGTGGCACAGCCCCCACCCTAGGGTGCTGCGCACAAGCCCCCAGCACAGACCCTGCGAGGCCCGCAGGGTCTCACGTCCCCTGGGAACGCTCGCCCCAGAGGGCTCCTGCTGGCCCCAGCCGCGCCCCACCCTGCCCTGAACACTCCCAGCTCCCAAAACTGCACGGCGAGGTGCGAGCCCAGCATGTGCTGCTGCAGCAGGGAACACCAGCACCCCACAGAGAAGGGAGCCCTCTCCTGTGGGGCCACCCCACAGCCCTCCCAGCCCCGCGGGGCAGTCCTGGCTGCCCTCCCCCCATGGAGATGCGCTGCCTGTCCACACACTAGGCTGAGGAGGGAGCCGGAGCCTGTCCATCCAGCAGCAACAGGCAGAGCTCCCTGCAAGACTGTGGGGACAGTCCAGGGCTCCCCCCACAGCATTCTCCCCCAGTTCTCTGCACGGGAGAGGACAGGGGACCCTCCTGTCCAGGGCCCGGAGCTGCCATCCTTCCCCGAGGCTGTGCACACGGACCCAGGGGTTCGCCTACACAATGCCGGCTCAGTTCGGGTACTTACAGTGAGGCTTGTCCTCGGCTCCCCTGGTGTGGGGAAGCTGAATCACGCGAAGGGAGGGAGGGAGAACACCAGTAGCTCCAGGAGTTTCTTTTGAGCTGGCTGAGGTTCCCCTGCCTTTATATATCCCACCAGCTGCCACTCCTTGCAAGCCCACAGCTGGGAGGAGACAGCGGGACGGGGAGGATGCAGGTCTCCGGCACGCTGAGCCCCAGCTGCCTGCCAGCACAGGCAGAAAGACAGCGGGTTGCTCAGACACCCAGGCTGCGGGCTGAGTGCGCAGCCTTCCTCCCCCACAGCAAACACAGCTCCCCACGTCCCTCGCGTGCAGCCACGCACCACATCCCTGGGCCTCCCCGGCAATGCTCAGCCCCGCAAGGGGCACGCGGGGTTGGGGACACCTCACCCCCCCCACAGTCTGCATCATGAAGCCTCCACCGGTGCCAAGCTCTCCCAGCCGCCCTCTGCCAGCTCCAGCCCTGCCCGGCGGGGTCTGCGCCAGGGCCAGAGCCCAACACAGGCCCCCTGGCCCTGGGTCGGGGGTGCCGACGGAGGCTGGTTTGTGCCCATCTGTGATGCGAGCCCCTGGTGGAGAAGATGCCGAGGCTGCCCGGACCCTCAGTGCTGCTCTGACAGCCGCTGCCCAGGCCCCTGGCACGAACTGGGCAGCTTGGGGTCTGCAGGACGTGCTCCTGCATGGACTTGCCCAGCTTGTTGCTGGCAGCCTGGCAGGCACTGGGGCTCGTAGCACTGTGAGAGGTGCTGCCGAAGCAGCCCCAGCAGCACCCATGCCGCCATCCTGCTCCATCCCGCCCCTGCAAGCACCCGTCACAGGGAGAATGGGCAGCTTCTCAGGTCGGGGCGTCCTCCCCAGGGCCCCGAGGGCCCTGCCTGAGTGAGCTGCAGGGGCGCAGCTGAGGGGCTGCCCCTGCCCTCACCATCCCCAAGCTCCAAGGATCGAGGCTTCACACTGTCCCTTCAGAGTCTCCTCTCCCCCCACAGGCCGTGCGACAAGGGGTTGGTCTGAGCCAGCACTTTGCGCTCCGGGCAATTATCTGTGCTGTAGGGCAGCAGAGCCAGGCTGTGTGGGGCTCGTGCGCCGAACACAGGGAGACTTGGGAGACTTAGTGCTTACACAGCACTTATCCCTCCAGAATTGCTTTGCCAGCACTAACTCATTAAACTGACCCCGGTGCTCTCAGAGCAGAGGGCAAGACTTCTGGGAGAGCGAGCAGGTCAGGCTGCTGCCCAGGAAGACAGAAAGCCCCTCAGAAAACTGGGCAGCGGCGACAGCTCCAGAGGCAAAGGGCAGGAAAGGGCCCTGCAGCTGGGGGTGACAGCTCCTCCACGGGGGCCGTGAGCCAGCGCCGGCCATCGTCTGCCCAGCGAGCCGAGCCCGCGGGCCTGCAGCAGGAGAGAGGTGGCTGTGCCCCACCGTGCAGAACGGCTGCTCTGCTGGGTCGGTGCATCCAGGGTCACCACCCGCAGCCCATCCGCACCGGCTGTGAGGGGACAGTGGAGGCTCCTGCAGCCCCCTCCAGAAGCTGGCCCAGCCAGGCAGGACCCAGTAACTGCCGTGTCCCCCTTCCCCACCCCACGTCATCCTCCAGCACGCGTTGCGCTGGATGCAGACTGCTCCCATCGTGCTGCAAGTACCACGCTCTCTCGTGGGGTCTGGGCTCCCGTGCCACATGTGGCAGAGGCACATCTGTCCCCACAAGCATGCAGCCTGGGGCTCTGGGAGGATGCAACCGGTGGGCACAGAGGAACCAGCCACGCCGGGGAGCACGGCCAGGCATGCGCCCCAATGGGCCACGCGGGAAGGCAGCCACGCCACGGCTCCTGCAGCAGCAGCTGCCGGTCCCAGGGCAAGGGAGCAATCCCAAGGGCCGGCGGAGGAGCGCAGCCACCCATCTCGGCGCCAGCACCCAGCTCCACCTGCAAAGCGCCGCACCGGGCATGGGGCAGGCGCACGGCTGGGCACACACCTGCACAACCATCCCCTCACACACAGCCATTGCCCGCCACCGGCCACGGCAGCCAGGGCGTGTGCGCCACCGCCACCTTTCTGAAACCTGACCTTGTGGGCCAAATTAACAACTAAACGAGCGGGCGTGCAGGCAGGAACGTGTACGGGGATGCTCCTGAACAGAGGGATTCCCGTCGGCAGGCACACGGGCACGAACAACGCTCGGGGCGGCCGGCTGCCAGGGGCTGGCCCGCGGGCTGAGGCATCGTCAGGAAGCGGCCGCTAGGCCCCGCCGGGCGGCGGAAGCCCCGCTGCGGGCTCCCAGCCGGGCCGCTGCCGCCGGCGGCCGCCCTTGCCGGCACACATCAATGCGCTGCCCCCGCCCTCAGGCCCGGCCGCCCGCTCCGCTCCGGCGCCGCCGCACTTCAAAGGCCCTTTGGTAGCGACCGCTTGCGGCCTCGCCCTGCCTGTGACAGGAACCGCCCGCGGCGGGCGGGCAGGGCCGCACCGCAGCGGCCACCGCGGGCCGCAATGACAGGCTGCGCGGCCCGAAATAGCGACGGCGGCGCGGCCGTGCCCACAACGGGGCGGGCCGCCGCGCCACACCAAAGATGGCGCCGGGGCAGGCGGGGCCGCCGCCCGCCCTCCGCGCATGCGCCCACCCGCCCGCCAAAGCGCGGGCCAGGCTCCGCGCAGGCGGTCTGCCGCCGGGCCGGGGCGCGGGGGAAATGCGCATGCGCCGGGCGGCGGCCGGGCGACGGCGCCTGCGCAGTGCCGAGGGCGGGGCGGCCCCGCGCCTGCGCACCGGCTGCCCGCGGTCCCGGCGCAAGATGGCGGCGGTGGGGCGGGCGAGGCGGAGGTGGGGCGGCGGCGGGAGACGCAGCGGTGCCCGGTGCCTACAGCCCCCGACCTCACGCTCAGGTAAGCGGCGCTCCCGCGCGGGCGGGGGCTGCCCTGAAGGAGGAGGAGGAGAAGGAGGAGGGGGGGAAGGGGGCGGGCGGCGACGGGCGGGCGGCGGAGGAGGGGAGGCGGCGCAGGCCCACGGCCGCCATCTTAGAGCGCGGCCGCCGCCGCTGCGCCCGCCCCGGCTGCTCCGGGCGCCGCGCTCCCGCCGCTGCCGCCGCGCCTGCGCGCGTTCCGGCGGCTCCTCCCCCGCGGCGCGCCGTAACGGCCTCCTGTCTCCGCAGCGGCCCCCGCGGGCCAGGCGCGGGACGCCCCGCTATGAGGATGCGGCCCCGGCGCGCCAGCGGCGAGCACGGAGCGACGGCCACGCGTCCCGCCAGGCAGCCCGCCACCGTAAGTACTCGCCTGCCCTGGCGCGGGGCCGCCCGGCCTCCGCCCCGCTTAGACCGTGCCCCCGGACTCCTCCCGTCCAGCCTGCAGAGTTGTCGCCGCCGCCGCCTCCGCTCCGCACTCGCTGGGCACCGGTGCCCGTGGCTGCCTGCCGGTCCCGGCCCGCCGCACCGAGGAGCTCCGTCCCGTCACCGCCTCCGGGAGGGCAGCCCCGGGAGCTGCCTCCGCACTGCCTGGCAGCATGCTTTCCCTCGGCAGACACGGTCCCTTGGTCCCCAGCGCGCTCACCACACTTGTGCGTGCTGCCTTGGGAGCTCTGTGCTCTGCTCAGCCCCTGTCCCGCCTAGCCAGGCGCAAGGGCTGGCTCTCAGGAAAGGGAGAAGTACTGATGGAAGGAGGCGGTGGCCTGACTTCCAGCCTCCTGAAGCAGCTGTGGTTCTGGGATGAGGGAGAACCTTGCTGAGTCCCAGGGGGCTGTCACTGCTCTCCTTTGTCTGCATTTGCTGTTGTCTTGTGTAAAATCCTACCTCGGTGAAATGGAAACAAATAATGATGCTGTTTGCTGTACTTCTTTACTCTGTGTCTTCTTCTACCTTGCTGTGGTCTCTCTGGTTGTGCTGCTGCTCCTAGGTTGTAAGCTCTCTGGGCAGGGACAGCGTTCTACGGTGTCTGTGAAGTACTGTATGCATTGCCATGGTGTATAAAAACAATACCGTAATCACCATAAAATGCTTACTCTGGATCCCTTTCACTGTCTAAGTCCCAATACTAGTTACATAAAAGTAGAGTTGCTTCTGTCAGGATTCCTGTTAGTTTGCTTTTTTCCTTTTCCCAGATCTTAAGGGTACTTGGATTTAATACTCATCAACACTGATCAAGTGATAAAGCTTCTTGTCTGCTTCCACCATTCTAGTTTATCCATAAATGGGAGAAGGCAAAAGCAGCGAACCCTATTTGAGAGCTGTTTTGAGCGATCAGTGGTGCAAAACACCAGCAAGTTACCGCAGGTGGTGTGTGCTAGCCAGTCTAGGAAGATCTTGATATCCAGCGCTATCTGGATCACTTTGGGAGGTCTGGTCCTGTCAGTACGTACCAGTCCATTATAACGTGTTGGCTGTGTAATGTGCAGGACACATCAGCAACTGCATGTGCAAATATGTTTTTAGTTTAAGGAGGAGGGGCTAAACACATCCTTCAAAAGTTACTGCACCTGCAGCACTGCCTGATGAGGCTCATGCCTTGCAGCCCTAGGACCCCTCGGGTTCCGGTGTGCTTCCTTGCACTGACAGCCCTGATGCGAGCCTGAGCTCCTGCCGTGTCTCTTCGAGACGGCTGGGCTAACCTTGCTGCCTTTCTGGCAGCTAGCTGAAGTGAAGTAACTGTAGAGGGCACGGTGGGGTTGGAGTTCAGGAGGAAGTGTGGGTAAACAAATATTGCGCAACACTCACCTGCTGGGGTGATTAAATGTCCATGATTGCATTGGTACGCTCTGTAGCAGACACTTTCGCCTGTGGGCTTGGTTATTGTTATCTGCCTAGTTCTGAGCAGAGACCGAAACTCCAGGTTTCTGCAGTGTCCCACACCTTTCCTTGCTTACCCTTGCTGGAAAAACGGAAACATCTTCCGAGATGCTGGAAGGGTCAAGTGTTCCTCAGCCCTGGCCTGCATCATACTGATTCCACAACCGGTACTATAGACAACTTAGCTAGTGCCTGCTAATTCTTGACCGTTGTCAGCTCCTACCATTCTGGTCTTCTGAAATAGCCAGCACAGTTTTTATGGACAGGAAGGGGAGCAAGGGTGAATAAATCCAAAATAACTTAGCGTGCAAACCAAACCAGAGTTGTCATTTAAGAGATGATATACAAGGGAGCCTACTGCTGGGGCTACTGTGGTGTTCAGTTAAAAAACACACTTCTGTATACAAGGTTGTGCTACTGCGGCCCTAACTTCGGTGTTGTGTAGGGTGTCTCCAAAGGCCTGAATAGAGTTAAGTAACTGAGGTAGATGGTAATTATTTAAAATGCCTTGTTTCCCCCAGTTCATTGCCACTGTATTTAGGGCTGCCAGAGGGGAGCAATCTATAGTGCTGTCTCAGAAACTTCCCCAGGGGGAAGAATGGTGACTAAGAGGGGAAAAGCCTGGCTGTTTCTCTCCAGCTGGCAACATTAAATTATGATTAAGATGAGTTTTATTGTTTCAACAGACCTTTTTTTGCATAACTGTTGTTACGAAGATGAAAAGGTACCAAAGGCTAAAATAGCCTGGCTGAGGCCTCACAGCTAGTCTGGGCCTGGGACACACTGAGGAAAATAATTCAGGAGTTCCTGACTCCTAGCCTGTGGTTCTCTGAACCGCAGAAGTTGTTATTAGTGAAGTACTAGGGCTATTTCATATAGCAGAAGTTTTTTAATAAAAGCCTTTTGTTTAAATTATGTGCAGTTATGTGTGTGTAAATGTTGATTTAAAGTGTCTCTGACGATAACAGATCAGATATGGCTAGTAGTATTAGTGTGGCAGGTGGTACATGTTCACAGAGGAGTGTATTTTATTTTTTATGCTCTCAGTCCTGATGTATGGGACCAGGCACTGCACTCTTAGGAGGGATCTAGCTGAAAAGTGAGTATTTTGAATGCTGGCCTTAAGAACTCCCTGGTTGACACCATTTAAAGCTCAGCATTCCTCATAGCTAGTTGTATCTAGGGTAACAGGTGTTTTTTAGGACTTGGGTGCCGTTTTGTGTGTACTGGTTCAAACCCTGTTTTATTATCAGAATGAACTTGTAGTGCTACAGCTGAGTGGGCCAAGTGGATCTGGGATCTTTCCTGCTGTAACATGGATTTTCTGTGTATTTTTTTCTAGTGTGGTTGCTGAGAAATGGCCAATGAGAATCACGGAAGCCCTGCGGAGGAAGCGTCTCTCATGAGTCACTCACCTGGCACCTCCAACCAGAACCAGCCCAGCTCCCCCAAACCTATGCGACTGGTACAGGACCTGCCAGGTAGTGACTCTGCTTTTGGGAAGGCGCCAGCATAGGGTTCTGCAGGGCCCTGCTAGCAGGGGAGAGAAGGTGAAGCGAGGCTGCTAAGGGAGGCTAGGAATGATGCGTATTTCAGAGTGTGCTGTGGCAGTAATGGGGACCTGAAGGGCAGGGCTGTTACTCAGGACTGCTCCTCTTCTGACTCTATCTCACTGTCTTCTCAGATGAGCTGGTGCAGGCTGGCTGGGAGAAGTGCTGGAGCAAGCGGGAGAATCGTCCTTACTACTTCAATCGCTTCACTAACCAATCTCTGTGGGAAATGCCTGTTCTGGGACAGCACGATGTCATTGTAAGTATGCGCTCATCCCAAGGGGCCATGCCAATACTGGGATACTCTGCAGGGACAGATGCCGTGGTCTTGTGGACTTCAGATTGCACGTGTGGGAGGGTCTTCTCTACCTTCAGAACTCCTTGCTGAGTCCAGTGTTTGGCTTGGTTCTGATGAAATGTTCCTCCTTCAGGTGCACGCTCAGGTAGTGCTGTTCCAGGTGTAGTGCACTGCTCAAAGAACACTCAACCTGGGGGAGTTTGTTGCATTTTTCTCATCTAAGTCTTAAAAAAAAGCATACGGGCACAGGTCTAGAAGAGATTTTTTTTTAGCTTTCTGCAGGTGTGAGTATTAGTGTCCTTATTTCCATCCACGTGGGAGCCTGGGGCAGTGAAATGGGAAATTAAGAGGGCTTAGTGCCTTTGTTTGGGACTCTGCAGTGGCAGCTGATGAACTGACGTGCTGTTGTTGTTTGGACGCTCATAGTCAGACCCTCTGGGATTGAATGCGGCTCCGATGCCACTGGAAGGTGGGATGATAGATACCTCTGTGGAGAGCAAGCAAAGGAAGAGGAGATTCTCTGAAGAGGTTCCACCGAGCGGCAACAGTGTGAAAAAGCCCAAGGTGGGTCTGGTGCTGTGAGACAAATACGCTTGAGGATGTTGTTCAAACTGAAACCTAGGGGGTCTGGAGCTTGGACCTGTTTTTTTTGAACTGTGCAAGGTCAGGCCACCCTAGTACAACTCAAGCTGTGACAGCTGACGCTCAGAAAGTACAAAAGTGAAAGCAGACTCGGGTCCTGCCTAGTTGCCATTTCTCTCTTACAGCCTGAGGTGGAGTATGGGAGTTGGGAGATAACAGATTATGACTGAGAAATATGGTAGCTTGCATGTCCATTTAACTTAGGCCAACAGCAGGCCAGATGTGCTCTAGCAATTCATGGGGGTATCCTGAGTGGTGTACTGGTGCAGGATTGTTAGGTGTTCTGGACTGCTTTCCCTTTACCTGTCTCTGTGGGCCAGTAATTCATTTTTTACATGCCCAGGCGGATGTCCCAGGGAACCCAGCTGCTCAGCCAGTCCCCAGCTCTCCCAGTATTCCAGGAACCTCTGTTTTGAAGGCATGGTGTGTTTCACCTGAAGATAAACAGCAGGCAGCTCTTTTACGACCAACTGAGTGAGTTGTCTCCATTTGTCTTCTGTTCTTTTCTCGGTGGTAGATTAGAGACACCTGGTTTTCCAGACACCTTTGAAGAAGAACCTGAGGGATGTAACACCCCCCTATATCTTTGCAAGGAGTCTTGATAGTTCAAGACTCTCACTTGGCTGGTGAAACAGCCCAAGGAAGCATCTTTAGAAGTAATATTTGATAATTAGCCAATGATTTGGCCATCCTGATGACATTTGCTTCTGCCATAGAGTATATTGGGACCTGGATATTCAGACAAATGCAGTGATTAAGCAGAGAGCACCGTCTGAAGTGCTTTCTCCACACCCCGAGGTGGAGCTGCTTCGATCCCAGCTCATTCTCAAGCTGCGGCAACATTATCGTGAGCTCTGCCAGCAGCGAGAAGGTAAGTTTCTGTTGGGCCCCCCTTATTTGTCTTATCAATCCTGCAGTACTGTGGGGTTCTTCCTTCTAGTTTATGTCTGTCTTGTCCTTGTGATCTCTTTTTGTGATGGTTATACTCTCTGTGACATTGTTGGTTGCAAACTCATTAGGCAGAATTCCAATGTGATGATCCTTATCAGGGCTTCTGGGCACCTCTTTATTGTATTGATTAGATCCTTTTTCTGTGCTTCTCCAGGGATTGACCCCCCAAGGGAGTCCTTTAATCGTTGGATGTTGGAGAGGAAGGTCGTTGATAAAGGGACAGATCCTCTTTTACCGAGTGACTGCGAGCCAGTAGTGTCTCCTTCCATGTTCAGAGAGATCATGAATGACATTCCCATCAGGTACTGTTCAAAGACAGAGCACCTTGCTGGGATGTTTTTGCATTGGTCTGGTCCAGTGATTTAGCTGCTGCGGTTCTGTGCTTTTGTGTTTTACTTTCACTGATGAAGCGGTAGGGTGCTGGTGATGTAAAGCTTGGGAACTGGACCTGGCCTCCATGCCTTCGTGGCAGCTTTGGAACTGATGCATGTGAATTTAAACTTACCTCAGGTTATCCAGAATCAAGTTCCGGGAGGAAGCCAAGAGACTGCTCTTCAAGTATGCCGAGGCTGCGAAACGGCTGATTGAATCCAGGTGGGAGTTCCTCTTACAGTGCTGTCACATTCAGAAAAGAGAAAAAGGTTATAGGGGCTGCTGCATCCCACCTTATTCAGCGTTGGTCATCATCGTACTGAGGAAGAGCAAGGTTAGGAAGGTACAGAAGAAAAAAGACAGTGCTGGAGGCCTCTTTTGATAGTAATGTTACAGTAAAATGTAATTTTGGGAAGCTGATCGTATGCAGAGACAAGTGAGAATCTTTGAAATACTGGACATAGAATGCCTTCTGTCATTTATCCCTGAGAAAAAAACAAGAGTGCTTGGGCACTTGCTGCTATTAAAGAGCAGAAAGCTTAGGGCGGTATTTTATTATACCATGTATGACTTCTCTGACAAGATCTGCCACAGGACAGAATTGAGGAAGATAGCCGTGTGGGGAAAATAAAAAGCTTGTTGACGGTGTAGTTTTCTCAGAGTCACAAGCTCCTAGCAATGGCTGCATTTGAAAATGAGAGGCAAGATCAAAATGGACCATTTCCATGATAGATCAATGCTTTATCTGCCTCTCCTGTTGCGGAGAGGACAGCAGACAGCTACGCTGTGTTTTGGAGAGAGCATGGCAGTCCCTAGTCATATAAATGTCTGGAAACACTTTCCAGAGGAGGCCTGGAGGGGAGTGACAGGGTAGGGCCTTGAGGAAGTGTCGGCAGCTGTGTTCCCCTGCTGATAGAAGACCATTGTGGTGGGATGGAATATATTGCCGTGCAGCCGTGGGTTAAATTTTGCTTCTCCATTTTGTGCAGGAGTGCTTCACCAGACAGCAGGAAGGTGGTGAAGTGGAACGTGGAGGACACCTTCAGCTGGCTGCGACGGGACCATTCTGCCTCTAAGGAGGACTACATGGTCAGTATCCCTCTGCTCGTGCAGCTGAGCGCAGGGAGCCTGGGAAAGAGGGGGGGTGCGTGTTTGGGGCCAGATAGAGGTCCTCCTGGAGAAGGCTGCGATTGCTTTCCTTTGCTTTGTGAAATGGGAGTGACAGTGGCATGCAGACTCTGCATACCTCTGGGGAGTCCGATGGTGGGTTGTGTAAGGGACTCTCTGGTTCTCTGGTTCTGCAGGACCGCCTGGAGCACTTACGCAAACAATGTGGGCCCCATGTGTCTGCTGCAGCAAAGGACTCCGTTGAAGGCATCTGCAGTAAGATTTACTACATATCCCTTGAATACGTCAAGCGGATCCGGGAGAAGCATCTTGCCATCCTCAAAGAGAACAATATATCTGGTACGCAGTCAGCTCTGAAGAGCTATAGGGCTACAGCACTGCAGCATAAAGGCAATGCACTCTGGCCTGTCCCCATTCAAATAGCGTTATCTGTTGGGAGGGCTGCTCTGAGTCCCCGGGATTGAATTTAATAGAGTCAGAAATAGCCAGTCCAGCATAGTTCTTAGCTGACAGAGTCACACAGTGCCTATGCAGTGGCAAGGTGTTTTCCATCAGGTACTGTTACCAGCTGTAATATCAAATACCATAAATGTATGATTTGTCAGGATTAAGTAGCTTGTTAGGAGCTGACCACACTGAACAGGGTATTAGTTCATTTCCCTGGACCGTGTTTTTTTGCTCTGCTTCTTCATGAATTCCTGGGGACAGCTGACACTCTCCTTCCTAATGCTGAGCACGCTCTCCTGCCTATATTCTCCTTTGCCACATTTCTTGGGTTCTGAGCACCTTCTGCACTCCTCTGCCTCCCAGTGCGTCACTGTGCACCCTTCTTCCTTTCCCAGCAGAGGATTGATGTTCCTTGATCTTTGTTCTTTCTTCCTAGTTTAGGTCTGTACTTGTGCCTCTAGTCACCTTTTCCTTCTTCCATGGTCCCTGTTTCATCACCACCGTTCTGTAGTCCTTTTCCTTTTCGGGTCCTAGCTCTCCTCAGGCTCCCTTCAGATCCTATTGTCTGCCTTTTGCTGCTTGTTTTTGCTGCTTGTCTTCCCACCCGATTGAATCCGTGATTCCTTTTGAGTGATCTTTCCTGTGAGCTCTCTTTTTTCCTGCTGAAGCCGAGGCTTAGCTGCTGTCTGTGATGGGTAACCACAAGGTGGCAGGAAGATTCCTTTGCCTCCTGCACTTGGCAGCCTGGGAATATTTATTGTGCTTTGGATGAATTTGGGGCAAACTGAAATAACAACGGTAGGGACAAGGAAAGTGTTTTACTCGTCTGGAATGTGCCTCACAATGCTGGAATGGTTGTGTACAGTCTACAGGTGTGCTGTGTCAGAGATGGAAAAGTACTGTGAAATGGGTCCTCTCTATGTTCTGGCAGCGGGTGATGGAATTAATTTGGGGAATTGGCTCTGAACCTAGGTAGCTGCCTACAAGATCTATGAAGGACCACCACGGTGTTTTTGGGGTGACCGGTCTGCTCTTTAGCCCTATTCCTGTTGCTGCATGTTTTGAGATGGAATTCTAATGGGCTGCCTTTCTCTTTATTCTCCGTAGCTGAGATAGAAGCTCCTGAAGTCCAGGACAGGCTCGTATACTGTTACCCAGTGAGACTGGCCATCCCCTCCCCACCACTCCCCAGTGTGGAAATGCATATGGAAAACAATGTGGCATGTGTGCGGTACAAGGGGGAGATGGTGAAAGTAAGCCGCAACTACTTCAGCAAGCTGGTAAGGGCTGACTGCCAGTCCTGCGTGACTTGTCACAAACTGCTCTTTGGTGAGAGGTTTCATTTCTCCTTGTCCTCCGAGAGGAGCGACTGTGCAGAGGGATGGAGCGCTGACCTGGCGGAGGCTGTCAGACACTGCCCTAATAGTAGCAGAAATGAGGACAGCTACTTTCACCTTAGTCAGGGTCAGGCTTCTGCTGGGAATACTTTCAAGGTGTTGCATGTATGCTTTGGATACATACTTGTTGTGGTTTAACCCAGCAGGCAGCTAAATGCCCCCCTGCAGTGGGATGGGGGAGAGAATCGGGGAAAAAAAAGTAAAATTCATGGGTTGAAATAAAGACAGTTTAATAGGACAGAAAAGGAAGGGAAAATAATAATAATGATAAAAGAATATACAAAATAAGTGATGCACAATGCAATTGCTCACCAACCGCTGACCGATGCCCAGCCAGTTCCCGAGCAGTGGTCCCTGCCCCCCAGCCAACTCCCCCCAGTTTATATACTGAGCATGACGTCACATGGTATGGAATATCCCTTTGGCCAGTTTGGGTCAGCTCTCCTGGCTGTGCCCCCTCCCAGCTTCTCGCTGGCAGGGCATGGGAAGCTGAAAAGTCTTTGACCAGTGTAAGCACTACCTAGCAACAACGAAAACATCGGGGTGTTATCAACATTATTCCCATACTAAATCCAAAACACAGCACTGTACCGGCTACTAGGAAGAAAATTAACTCTATCCCAGCCGAAACCAGGAGAGTACTGTGCTGCAAGAATGGTCGTACTTGCAGCAAGGCAGCCCTTGCTGAGAGACACTTGCTGATGTGGTACATTCATTCATGCCAGTAAAGAGCTTGCGGTTCACTCGCACGGTAAAAGCAGATGTGCTGACAAGCCTCCATGCAGAGCCCCACCTGCTCCTGTTGTTCGTCAGTGTTCCTCTCCATATCATGGTATGTTTGTGTACTGTCTTACCTTTGTTGATTCTGTGTTTAATGGCTGGGCTTTCTCTTCCAGTGGCTTCTCTATCGGTACAGTTGCATTGACGACTCTGGCTTTGAAAAGTTTCTGCCCAGGGTTTGGTGCCTTCTCCGTCGATATCAGGTACTGTCTCATCACAGTTGTTGTACATCAGAAAGCCTTAGTAATAGTGGGGAACTGAACTTGTTATCTTTGCTCTGGGGGAGGTCCGCAGCTCTGGGAGCCTGATGCAAAATAGGGCTTAAACTGGGTCTGTTGTCTGCTCCCGGTGTTTTGAGATAGGACTGCGGTCTGGGGAGCAATTGTGATCTTGACAGGAGACCTCAGGGTGGGTAAAGATAAATTTTTATGAAAGAAACTTGACTCTGAGAGCCAGCTAAAGGTTCATGGGGGATATATGTGAAAATTGACAGTTGGTTTGTGGGGCCTGAGTTGGATGAAATATCTAAAGAGCATTCTTGGGTACATGCAGGGGACCTACACGAATTTGAGAAAGGACGAGGGGGCCCTGCATACCTAGAGAAGTGGGTGCATGGACGTGTGGCCCTGGGTCCGTGGTCAGTGAAGGGAGCAGCAGGAACAGCGAGTGCAGGCACGGCTCACCGGGGTTTGCTCTCCTCAGATGATGTTCGGTGTGGGTCTGTACGAAGGAACTGGTCTGCAGGGGGCACTTCCCGTGCACGTCTTCGAAGCCCTCCATAAGCTCTTTGGAGTGAGTTTTGAATGCTTTGCCTCGCCCCTGAATTGCTATTTTAAACAGTACTGTTCGGCCTTCTTGGATACAGACGGGTATTTTGGATCCAGGGGGTGAGTCTTACGTTCCGGTGCCCTTGCCGTGTTTCTGTGTGGGTGCGTGCACGTGTGATGACTCAAGACAGGCTGACGTGTCTGTGTGTTCAGGGCGGTAGCTGGTTGTGTGATGTCTGCTCAGAAGGATGTGTACTTCAGGCCTGCCTAAAGGCAATGAGTGGACACAGACACGCTGTGAAACCGTCAGGAGTGTGCTGTTAGTCTAGTTAGAGGGCTCTGGTCCCTGGAGTAATGCAGTTCATAGGTTTGCCAGCGCTTGCCCTTGTTCTGAAGAATGAGAGACCTGGGCCCTCAGGCAGTCTGCTTGAATCAGCAGTCACCTTCAGTGACTACAGGTGGAGTGTGTCCCCAGTGACCAGTCCTGCTGTTGGAAGCAGCAGGCCCTGTACTGCTGGGGATTCAGGCTTTCTGAGAGCGCGACTGCCTTTTCTGAGGAAACAGATGCTTTTTAAGGTGTGAAAATTAGAATTCTAGCCTCTCTGATAGGGATCTTTGCCTTTTTCCTCCAGCCCGTGCCTGGATTTCTTCCCTATAAGTGGCTCTTTTGAGGCAAATCCTCCGTTCTGTGAGGAGCTGATGGATGCCATGGTCTCTCACTTTGAGGTATGTTCACTCACCTATGGAGTTGTTCTGAATGGAGTTGTGCAGTCAGTCCTCTTCTCCCCACTGCTCCCGCATCCTTACAGCAGGGCTGTAGTGCGGAAGGCAAAGGACGGTGACTGCTGCGGCACTGCTCCAGAAGCAGGAATGTTTCCTTTCAGTAGAACTCATTAGACATGTCATTGCTCAGCCAGGGCTGAGATTGTTCATTTTCTTGTTGAACTAGAAACTGCTGGAGAACTCCAGTGAGCCTCTCTCCTTTATCGTCTTCATCCCCGAGTGGCGGGACCCTCCTACACCAGCCCTGACCCGCATGGAGCAGAGCAAGTTCAAGCGGCACCAGCTTATCCTGCCAGCCTTTGATCATGAATACCGCAGCGGGTCTCAGCATGTCTGCAAAAAGTAGGCCTTTTTCTCGGGTCCTTCTGGGAATGCGTTTCTGAAGCCGTATGACAGAAATATCCTATCCCAGGTTGAAATCAATGGGAAGTAGGGAGCAGGCAAGGAAGAACGCAGTACATAATCACCCTGGATTTTTAAGATAGGCATACAGAGTGTTGTGAATTTCACGTTCGTTTAATGACTACTGAGGTATTTCACTAACAAAAAGCTTGTGAGTGGTGTATTCCCTGGGTACAAGTCCAGTCTGAACAGGTCATACATGTGGTGCTGTGGTGATCATCTGTGCTCCTCTGCCAGCCCTCTGATCTGGTGAGCGAGCTGAGCAGCATTTCCTGGGCTGCCAAATGCCGCAGCAATTCGGTGTCACCCGGGGGGAAGCAGAAGCAAGGGGCGGGTAGGATCTTAGTCCTCAACGGAGCAAGCTGGCCGTTGGTCTGCTGTTTAAGCAAGAAGTTCAAACAACAACTTGTTTAAGCAACAAGTGCTTAAAGACTAAGTTCTCTGTACCTGGTTATGATTGATGCCTTACCGCGATGAGACTCCTTCTGCAAGGACAGTGATGTCCCGGTTCATGTGCTGGTAGAGAGCTAGGTGGCTACGCAGCATCGGTGCTTCTCCTCTGAAAGTTAGTGAGCCTCTACCTTTACTCAGAAATGCCTGACGCTGCACTCTGCTTGCTCTTTTCCTCAGAATAATGAGAGAAAAGGACAGAGACGAATACTTGTCCTAAACGTGACACGCAGGAAGGGGAGGGGCGGGTGCTAGGAATTAGATCTGGGTGGCAGTTGTGTGACTTCTGGACAGGTGGGCCAGGGGAGATGCTAAGTGCCTGTTGTCTTCCCCTGCAGAGAGGAGATGTACTACAAGGCCGTGCACAACACAGCCGTCCTCTTCCTGCAGAACAGTGCGGGCTTTGCCAAGTGGGAGCCCACGCCGGAGCGGCTGCAGGAGCTCGTTGCAGCCTACAAGCATTCAGGCCGGACCCTGAGCTCCTCATCTTCCTCCTCGTCGTCGTCCTCCTCCTCCTCCTCCTCCACAGCAGACAAAGAGCGGGAGCTGGGCCGAGAGCAAAGCAGCAGCCGGGAGACTAATCCCAACTAAGGCGCAGAGGTGCGAGGCAGCAGGGGAGGTGCCGGCGGCCACGAGGAGGCTTGCCGGGGCAGTGGAGAGACTGCTGGCTACGTAGCACCGGCCCGGGGGACTCTTGTGCAGCAGCTCCACGGCACCTGCTTTCCTCTGCGAACTGCACGCCGCCCCCGCCCACGAGCACCGGGGAGCACCCGGCCACCGGTGGGGAGAGGAGGCTCGGCTGTGGCCCTCACCGGAGGGCAAGGGAACCCAGCGTGGTGCGGCAGGAGGAGCAGGCAGTCCCTTCGACGCCAGAGCGCCGAGGGAAGGGGCAGCCGGAGCTGGGACGCACACATGGGCGGAAGGACGGCGGGACAGATGGAGGGACGGACAGCAAATGCGAGTGCTCGGCGCCTAGCGCCGCAGCTGGAGGGGCCCCAGCAGCTGGCCACAGCCCAGCGCCGGCAGGAGAAGGGCGGGCAGAGCCCGGGGGCTCCTGCGGCCGGACTGGCACCAGCACAGCTCCGTGTCCATAGTGTAAATAGTTCTGTCCACGGCGCCCGTGCTCCTCGCAGGGCTGCTCCCATTGCATCCGTGTTTCTTTCCCACATGTGTGAGTCCCGTGTTCGCCGACACTGTGTACCGTATAGGGGAGGAGCGGAGAAGAGGAGTTTTCTTTGGTGTGTAAAGACGTCTTTGCAGCTGTTTTGTAGTCATCGTGGTTTTTATGCGGAGCCTCTGGGCTTTATTTAACCTCCTTGGGTTTTGTTTTGTAAGGATTAATTTAACACCGCTAACCATTTTATTACTTTTATCAAGAAGAGCAAAGTCTATTTTTGATTTCTGTTTCCTAGTTCTTAGGAACATTAAAAACCAGCATACAGCTCTGCCCCGTGTCCGTGCCTCTTCTCTGTCAGCCAGGGGCCTGTGGTCACCCCCTGCCCTCGCCTGTCTCACTGTGGCTGAAAGGCAGAAAAATGTTGGGTTTTTTTGCAGAACTATCTGGCATCTGTGACCCATTCTGTGCTGTGGTGCCCTCCTGGTGAATTTTTTTTCCTAATGACCAGCGTGAACCCCCTACAGCAACCTGACCACTACCCTCTTGGTTCATTGTCTGCCGCTACTGTGAAGAGTTTGGCTTTCCCTTCCCTGTAACGGCCCTCCAAGAAGTGCAGGCAGCTGTAATCGCCCTCAGGCTCTTCAGGGCAGAACCACCCCGCTTCTTCTTGCGTGGCCTCTGCTCCGAGGCTCTCGGCGCTTCGGTAGCCCTTTGCCCCCCGATCGGGGAGGCGCAGGCTGAGCCGTGTTGCAGGCACAGCCTCACTGGCGCAGACCGGCGACCGGTGCGGTGTTGAGAGCGCTTGGCTGGGCTTTCCCGCGGGCAGTCCCTAACGCTGATCTGCAGGGGGGGGATGCCCGCGGTGAGTGGGGAGATTTCCCGGGTAGAGCGGCCTGGGGGTCGATGCACCACGCTCTCAAAGCACAGGCCTCCCCTGGCTGGACTGGTCTTGCTTCAGCTTCCAGCCATCAATCTCACCCTGTCCCTGGCTGTTGTGTTAAAGAATCGTTTACTACCCCCAGTCTCTTCTGGCCTAACGAGGTGAGGGTGGCTCTGGGGGTTAAAAGCCGTGGTAGTTCTCTGACCCAGCTTCGGGGCTTTGGGAATTTCCTGGCTTTACCTCTAGAGCCCCCACTGCCTCTGGATGGGCTGCGGGCCCTGGAAGCCAGTCCTCCCCAGCTGGGTTTTGCTGTCCCAAAGGAAAATGGCTCCGGGGTGGGTTAGCATTGCCTGGAAGCCTGTAATCCTGCAGCCTTGTGGGGCTGCGTTTCTCGGCACAGATCAAACAGGTCACGAGGTTTATTAGTTAAAAGGCGGGAGATGAGGAAGCGCCATGAATCCTGGGTCCGTGCCACGCACATGGCGCTCTGTGGCCAGCAGTGGCCCACTGCTCTGCGGTGGGCACAGCCCAGCCCCACGTGCTGCCTGCTCAGCCTGCTCCCAGTATTTCCACAGCTCTCCAGGGATGCTTTCAACGACAGAGATGAGGAGATCATTGACCTCCTTTAATGACACTCGGGACAGCTGGGAACTCCGTCAGTGAAAGCAGCAGTTTGTAAAGTCTTTTTTTCCTTTTCTTCATTATTTTGAGCCAAGGCAGCCTGCTCCTGAAGTGCAGGTGACCGGAGCCACACACGGGTGCTGGGAAGTTCAGCAAACCTACTCCTTGGTCAGTCTGTCCTCACCGAGTCCTTTGTCTTGCTCCCTCGGGTGACGGCCAATTACCTTGTTAGGAATTTAGTTGCAGGAGCGTGCCGGGAGCCAAGTCCCAGCGGCAGAGGCTGGTGGGCTCTGGCTCCGGAGAAGCGCAGGGACGAAGTGACAGCGGGTGGAGGGTCCAGTGAGTGTGGAGGGGCCAGGGGTGCGTGCCTGGGACAAGGAGCAGGTTCTGCTTGCAGGAAATGAGCTGCCCAATCCTCAAGGCAGCCAGATGGGCCGGCACGGGGCACCCCCATCAGCCCGATGCCAAGATGAGACGTGACACTTCCCACCAAGATACTCGGCGGTGGCCGTCCCGCAGCGCTCGGGACTGCTCGCTGCCCAGCCGAGCCTGTACCAAGGGTGAAGCCAAGGGCAGGTGACAAAGGCCGGGCCAGCAAGGGCTGTGCGAGAGGCTGTGGTGGTGCGGGCAGCCGGGAGATGCAGCTGGGAACGGTGGGGGGTACAAGCAGGACTGGGAGGGACGAGGTCAGCTGTCACACTGGGAGCTGGACGTTGCCTGGTCCCCTGGAGTAAATTCTTTCAGATTCTGCCAAACTTTGACGATTTGAACTAAAGGGCCCCTCACTAATGCGGCTTCGGGCAGCTCCAGCCCAAGCAGCTGCTCTGGCGTGGGCCAGAGCTGCAGCCCAGCACTGCGCTTGTCAGGGTGTGGACAGTAATTACCTGGGCAGTTCATGGAGCTCAGCGACCAGGGTAGAGCCCTGCATGGAGAAAAAAAAAAAAAGTAATTTTCTTGTTAACCGGCATAGACACCCTGTCCTATGCCCCGAGGGGGCTGAGAGCAGCAAGGCGTGACCCTGTCACTGACAAGGAGCTGGAAACCCCCAGCAGCGCCTGGGCTCAGGCGTGTCCCGGGTCGGCCGTCACTGCATGGGGTCCCTGCCATCACCCCCACAAGCGCTGCCGCCTGTAGTGGGCGGTTGCTGCTGCTCTCCTCGCCGGCAGCACAGCGGGAGGGAGGTTTGCCCTGTCTGCACTGGGGAGGAATCAGCGCTGCCAACCTGCCTTCAGCCCTGGGCAGCGGGGGGGGGGGGGTCTCTGACAGCTGCTGCCCCTCGGGGCTGCTGGAAACACCCCTGCAAGGTCTGCAGCTGGGGGGGTTGCATTTGGCATGGGCTGGGGAGGCCCAGGCGTGGAGAGGGATGTGCCAAGGGTTCGGCTGTGCCCAGCCTGGCTCTGGCAAGTGCTGCGGCCCCCAAGTGCCCCTGGCCCTGGCTCCCTGGGGCGCAGGAGAGGGGCGAGGAGGCCGGGCACATGCTGGCAGTGCTGGGCGTTTCTCTGTGCCCCAGGATCCTCATCCTGCAGGTGACGTGCTGGGCCCTGGGACGGGTGTACAGAGCCCTCCCCGCTGGACGCTTCATGCCTGAAGCCGCTTCTTTCCCTGGGGCCGAGCAGGAGCCGCCCGTTCCCAGGCCAGGGAAGGGGAGAGGGTCTGCCCGTGCTGCGGGAGCCCTCAGGACCCTGCTCTGCGGCCGCCCTCTCCCCTGGGCCGGCATCTGCAGGGCCCCAGGGGCCACTGCCTGGGGGCCCCCAGGCAGGGAAGGAGCATCCTCAGGGCTGCCTGGGAGCGAAGGGGCAGCAGGGCTGCATAGAGCCGCACCGACCCCCCGCACCGACCTGCTGCAGCCCGGCGGGGGGCCCGGGGGACCCCGGCTGCCCCAGCTGTGCCCTGCGGCGCGGGTGGGCCTGCCCCTGCCCTAGCAGGGCTCTGCACGCCACCGGCACCGGCACCGGCACCGGCCGGCCGAGCATACGCCTCCCGCTCCGCGTTGCCAGGCCAACGCCGCGGAGGATGCTGGCAGCCCCTGCGCCGGGGCTGCCTCCGCAGCGTGGCGGGCAGCGCACCCCACGCCTCTCCATGGGGCGCCCGCCGCCGCCGGCACCCCGCCTGCCTCCGCGGACAGGGCCGCAGCCCGGCCCACCGGGGCCGCAGGGCCGGGGACCTACCCACGGCTGCGTCCCACCCGGGAGCCCCGGCGCGGACCGCAGGTACGGGGGGCGTGGGCTGGGAGCCTGCTCGCCCCGCTGCCTGGGGGCGTGGGCGGGGGTGGGGGGGGGCGCTGCGTGCTCTGCAGCAAGCAGAGCCCGGTGTCCGGAGCCGGCCCTGCCCTGGGGCCCCGGGGAACCTGCACGCACGGGGTGGGACAAGCTGCACCCGGGACCTGGGCCCCCACCCTGCAAGCCAGACCCGTCCCCCGGGAAAGACACGGAGGCCAGGATGGGGGCGAGTCCCAGCACTGGCGGCACCAGCCGGTGGTTACAGCCGGGCTGCGCCGGCCCTGTGAGGGGGCTGCTGCCGCTGCCCCTGCTCCCCCAGCCCCACTCTGCCACAGAGCCCCAGTGGCTGACTGGGACCCTGCCCATGGGGTGCAGCAGGGCCCGGGAACCTGCCCCCTGAGCCCTCGCTCACAGCGGCTTCCCTTGCCCCCCCCAGCACCGACAGCCCCCAGCCAGCCCTCCGGGAGCATGGCCCAGCAGGACGGCAAGCAGGGGCCTCAGACGATGGCACTCGCGGCCCCCGAGCTGGAGTGCAAGATCTGCTACAGCCGCTACGACGCCCGCACCCGCAGACCCAAGCTGCTCTGCTGCGGCCACCGCCTCTGCACCAAGTGCCTGCGCAAGATGGTGGTGCTGGGGGACGCGTCGCCCTGTCAGCTCCGCTGCCCCTTCTGCCGCCAGCACAGCCCCGTGCCCGGTGGGGACGTGCAGCACCTGCAGGATGATGGCGAGGTGCTGGCCCTGCTGACAGGCCGTGAGTGGGCCAAGAAGCAGGGTCCCCCCAGGTCCCCTGAGGTCCTCCTCTGCCCCAGCGTGCTGGAGCCTGCGCCCGGGCCCGACTGCCTGGTTGTCACCATCCTGGAGGTGCCAGAGGACGTGGCCCCGCCGGAGGGCCTGGGCAGGCTGGAGGTGGTGCGGCTGTACCACCCCGCCAGCCTGGACGCACTGCCCTGCCATGGCCCTGGGAAGTGCCGCTCCTGGGGGTGGCGAGCCGTCCCCCGCTTCATGCTGGGTGTCCTCTGCCTCCTGTACTTCAGCTCCCTGCCCTTCGGCATCTACCTCCTGCTCATCGAGCACCACAGCCTGGGCATCATCCTGGTCAGCCTTGTGCCCTCCACCCTACTCCTCTGCATTGTCTACAGCCTCTGCCAGTGTCTGTGCCGGGAGGTCTTTGGGTTCCCCCACTCCTGACCCTGCACAGCCAAGCCCTGTGCCCATACAGGGAGGCTTTGGGCACCTTGGAGTGTTGTCCTTTGGGGTACAGGTGTTCCCCAACCCACAGCGTGGTGGTGTGCCTGGACCATGGGGAGATGCTCAGCGCCTGTTGCCTTCCCTTGCAGAACAGTGCAGGCTTTGCCAAGTGGGAGCTCATGCCAGAGCGGCTGCAGGAGCTCGTTGCAGCCTACAAGCATTCAGGCCGGACCCTCAGTTCCTTGTCCTCATCCTCCTCCTCCACAGCAGACAAAAAGCAGGAGCTGGGCCGAGAGCAAAGCAGCAGCCGGGAGACTAATCCCAACTAAGGAAGCGTGAGTGCTCGGCGCCTAGCGCCGCGGCTGGAGGGGCCCCAGCAGCTGGCCACAGCCCGGCGCTGGCAGGAGAAGGGCGGGCAGAGCCCGGGGGCTCCTGCGGCCGGACTGGCACCAGCACAGCTCCGTGTCCATAGTGTAAATAGTTCTGTCCACGGCGCCCGTGCTCCTCGCAGGGCTGCTCCCATTGCATCCGTGTTTCTTTCCCACATGTGTGAGTCCCGTGTTCGCCGACACTGTGTACCGTATAGGGGAGGAGCGGAGAAGAGGAGTTTTCTTTGGTGTGTAAAGACGTCTTTGCAGCTGTTTTGTAGTCATCGTGGTTTTTATGCGGAGCCTCTGGGCTTTATTTAACCTCCTTGGGTTTTGTTTTGTAAGGATTAATTTAACACCGCTAACCATTTTATTACTTTTATCAAGAAGAGCAAAGTCTATTTTTGATTTCTGTTTCCTAGTTCTTAGGCACATTAAAAGCTGGCATACAGCTCTGCCCTGTGTCTGTGCCTTCCCAGGGCTCCTCGTCCCCTCTCCCCTCCCTGGCCAGCTCCCCTGGGGCTGCATGGAGCCGCCCGTTGTGAGTCTGGCTCCGGGGGACTGGGGGAGCCTGGTGGGTCTGAGCCCGGTCCCAGCAGCCAATGTCCCATTCAGCAAGCGGACGGGTGCTGCTGTTCCCTCCCCGCCCCCTTCGTGTGCGGTGCCACCTGCGTGTCCCAGTCAATGTGTGTCCCTCCCTGTGCTGCCCCATGGTGCAGCACTGTGACAGCCACCCCAGCCCTGCACCCCACGCGTGAGCTCACCCCACAGATGACCCCGGACATCCAGGGAGGGGAAAGGGGAGGAGGCGTCAGGAAGGCACCGAATCACCTGGAAATGCTGCAGCTCTTCCTCTGCCGAACGACGGGCCCTCAGGGACCGCAGCCAGCAGTGGGGCCGGCAAACCCCTGGCAGCCTGGCCAGGCGCGCAAGCAGGTCCCACTTTGGACAGCGCTGGGACGTCACCGGGGGGCAGGGGGGGCCGGGCAAGGGGCAGCCCAAGGGGCTTGAGGCAGGACCTGCCCTGCTCCCCGGGGGCAGTGGAGCTGCCCACAGCAGCGCTGGCAGTGGAGATGCCCGCATCCCCGCCAGCATCCTCGCCGGCATCCCCGCCGCAGACAAGCAACACCAGGAGGTCCAAGACAGAATCACGTTTATTAGTGCCCCGCATCCCTCCCTGCCCAGACCTCCCGCTCTCCTCATCTGGGCAGCCTCTGGGTCCTGTGGCTGGCTGTCCTGCCCTGCCATGGGGCTGTCCCCTCCCCACAGCCACAGTCTTGACCCCCACCAGGCTGTTGGGGACAGGGCACGACTGCCCCAGCCCTATCCCTGCTCTGGCACTTCTGGAACCCCCAGGGGGCACCTGCTCTCGCTGGGGGGAGATGCCAGCATCGCTGCCACACTCCAGATCTTGGGTTTCTGGGGCTGCTTGCCCTGCCCAGGGCCTGGCCCCCCGTCGGGGCTGCCCCCGCACCCATCCTGCATGGGGCTGAGGCTGGGGTCAGGGCCGGGGGGGGCATCCGGTGGTGCCCCCTCGCCCTCACTGGCCTCACCGTCCGAAGCGCCACGCGGTGCCCAGCCTGCCTTGTTCTCCTTCTTGAGGCGCCGGCGGGCGTTGGCAAACCATGTGGAGACCTGGGTGAGGCTCATCTGGCTGACCACAGCCAGCATCACCTTCTCCCCCTTGCTGGGATAGGGGTTTCTGGAGTGTCGCGCCAGCCAGGCCTTCAGCGCCCCGGTGCTCTCCCGTGCTGCTGCTGCCTTCACCCGCCCCGGCTCCATGGGCAGGGGCTGCCAGCAGTAGGGCGGGCAGAGCCCGGTGCTGGGCAGCAGCCCTGGCGGCACCTCGTAGGCTGGTGAGACCTGGAGGGGGCATAGGGGTGTCAGGGCAGGATGGGGCGGGGGGCACCCGCGGCCAGAGGAGAGGGGCTGGGGGACGTGGGGACTCAGCCCTTCACGCACGGGAAGGGGCAGAGCTGGGTCCTGCCCGTCCTCGTCCTTTCCTGTGCCCGGCACTGCGTGCCCCAAGTGCAGGGGTGCAGGAGGGTGCGGGGGGAGGGGCAGGGGGATGTCTTGGGGGTGCAGGGAACCTGGGACAGCAGATCCCCAACCACCCTACACAGCCCCAGCCCGGTCCTGGGAGGGGGCCCACATCCCGGCCCCCAGGGAGCTGCCGTGCGGCACTTACCAAGGGCGCCAGGAGGCTCAGAGGGGGTGGCAGCAGGCTGTAGCCGGCCAGCATGGGGCAGGGACAGGGCAGCAGGGCTTGTGGGGGCCCCCGCAGGGCTCTCCAGGGCCCCCTGCAGCCCCGTGGCTCTCGGCCTGTGCTCCCCTCACCCCGAGGAGCTGCCATGCTGCAGGGAGAGGAGCAGGGGAGCTGCTCCCAGGCGTTTTATAGCTGCCAGGGTCCGCAGTGACCGACAGCTGATTAGAGGGTATTAGCACCCATGAAAGCGGCAGCAGGGATCTGGGGCAGCCGATACCGCCCCCTCCCCGGCTATTGTTGGGCAGGGACTGGCAGGGAGCAGCCTCGCCTGATCGCCACCAGCCAGGACGTGTCCAGGACCCACACCAGGACCCCGGCCCTGCCCAGCCCCCCGACCCTGCATGGCCCCAGCACAGCCCACGCAGCCCCCAGGGATGGGGTGCAGCGGCACGGGGGGCTGGTACATGGGGCCCATGTGAGTCCCACAGCAACCCACGGCCACAGGGATGCAGTACCCACAGGGACACACATGGGACACACCACACGCGGGGCTCTACTGCAGTGCCAAGAGCCATCAGTCCCCGTCCTTGACCCCAGCCCTGACCTGGCCCCGGGGCAGGGGTTGGCAGAGCCCCCCATGTTACGGCAGGCCGGGTCGGAGGGCCAGGGGCTGGCGGGAGAACTTGTGCATGGCCCAGTAGGACGCAAGTGGCGTGAGGTGCTGCCCCGGAGCCCGCTCCTCCTCCGGCTTGGCCAGGTCCTCGCCCAAGCCCCAGTGCTGCCATGCCTGCAGCTGGATTCCCGGCTGCAAAGGACGAAGGGGAAGGGGCCCTGCACCCCCAGGGACGGCCGGGGACCCTTTGCCTGGGTGGGGACCCGGCCCCACAGGCACCGGGGCATTCCTGCCTGCTGGCGGAGCAGGGGCAGCGGGCAGGCAGGGCAGCAGTGGGCAGCTGTGCAAGGGGCCCTGAGAGCCTCTGATGCCCCAAGCCGCCCGGCTCCTGCCGCTGCGCCTCTGCTCAGACTGGGATTATCCCACAGGTTGTATCCGTCATTAAATACCGACTAATAACGCTCTCAGGATATTAAATATGTAACAAACCCGCTTAGCGCTGACCAGGGACGGGAAGGGGAAGGTCACTGGTGCTAATGAGCCTTGCTGCATCCCCAGGCTCCGCACAGGATCCTGGTGACAGCAGAAGGTCCTAGGGCCGAGGTGCCAGTGCTGAGGGGCCCTGAGCTCCCGCGGCCCCACTGTGCCCCATGGCCAGAGCCCCAGCAGCACCCAGAGCTCCCCACGTGCAGCAGCCGGGAGCCCCGGTCCCATCCGTCCCAGCACCGTCCCCACCCTGGGCTGGTCCTGTGCTCTCGGCAGCCCCAGGCGTGGAAGCCGCAGGGTAGCCAGGAGCCTGTGCTGCCAGCCGGGAGGGGACGGCCAGGCTGGACAGCTGGGACCAGCCCTGGCCACGGCCCCACAGTGGCCCCGTAACCTTGTCCCCACAGGACTCCTCCAGCCCTAATCAGCGCCACGGGCAGCGCTGCGGATCCACTTTATTAGATAATGGGGCTGTAATCTAGGAAAGCGCCTGTGGATTGCTGCGGCGTGCCTTAACCCTGTGCGGCACAGCTGGAGAGGGAGGGCCACGGCCAGCCACCAACATGGCGGATGGATACAGCTGGACGGTGACTGAGCCACGGCCGGACAGGCACAGCCACACACCGGCACAGCTGGGCAGACAGGGCTGCAGCCAGAGGGGGGACACAGCCACGTCTGGGACAGAGCGACAACCGACTGTGGCCGAGGCTGCTCGCCCAGGGGAGGTGCAGGGCCCCCCCCACCCTGCTTCCCCAGCTGGGCAGGAAGGTCAGGGGGTCCAGCCCGCGCCGGTCCAGGTGTCCAGTGTGCAGGCAGGCTGTTGCCTGCAGCCCTGAGGCAGGGGATGAGCGGTGGGCTCCCTGGGGACAGCAGGCAGCCCCAGCAGCCAGGGAGGGAGCGTACTGCTGTCATTTTGGGCAGAACACAGGCTCTACGTTCGCAGCACAAGCCCCAGTGCCACCCCCTTCCCCTGCACCAGCTGGACTGGGAGCCCGGCTGCGAGCCCGGTGATCACACACCAGTCCTGCAGCTGCAGGGCTCCGGCCTCACGGAAGCTCTTGCCGAAGTTGGGTGGTTCCAGGCCTTTTTCCCCTCCACAGATAATCAGTTTAATGCAAAAGCATAGAACTAAAACTCTGAGATTAGCTGTTATAATCACATGTAAATACTTCCAGACAATCCGCTCAGGGAGGGGCGGCATGTGTAGTTTGGGACAGAGTTACATGGGATTTAGGCTGTTTACTACTCGATTAATTTCATGACTCCAGCCCCAGACCCACCGTCATACCAGATGCCCGGCTCACTTCCCAGAAGTCAAGGTCACTCGGGCCGGAGGAAGCTCACAGCACAGGGCAGCCAC
Organism: Aptenodytes patagonicus; assembly: GCF_965638725.1. NCBI lineage: Eukaryota > Metazoa > Chordata > Aves > Sphenisciformes > Spheniscidae > Aptenodytes > Aptenodytes patagonicus. The sequence continues at coordinate 471,080 of NC_134962.1, read as the reverse complement.
AGCTGCCAGCAGCGACCTGCCCAGCCCCAGTGCCAGGCTCTGGGACCCCTGCGCCCCAGCAGGACACGCTGGATGCTGGGCAGGCGCTGGTGCAGGACCACGGACCCTCCAGGCAGGTGCACACGCAGGTTTCAGTCCCTTTTTATTCATAAGCATAGTCAAAGCTTGAGAATGTCAGAATTGAACCCCTCCCGCAACCACCTACGAACCAACTCCAGAGTCCATCCCTCTTCAGAAGAAAAATAGAACATCTTCCACCCCTGCTTCTTCCTACTCTGGGTTCCTCCAGTCCAAAGCCCTACTGCTGCCTGCCTGCAGGCCGGAGAAGCCAAGGGAGGGACGGCTGCCCTCACGCCGGGACCGCACGCCCCACAACTGCGGAGCAGGGAGCGCATGGCTGCGGCTGCACACACACCTCTCACACTGTACCGCGTGGCGGTGCTCAGCCCCATGGCTCTCTCCCAGGATCCTCGTGTACCAGGCAGACACCGATCCAAGTTTGGCCCACACAGACATGATTCAGGAAAAGGGATTTCAGACCATCAAGTGCAACAGGCAAAGAGACCGGCCACACGAGAGCGCTGCCACCGCTCAGCCTGCCTCGGCGCCTCGGCTGCAGAGCAGTCGCTGCTGGAGACAGCTGCCCATGCCGGGGAGGATGCGCAGGACCCTCGGCGCACGGCCAAGCAGCAGCATGCCCCGGCCACGGCGCGCTCAGGCACGTCCCTCGTAGCCCCGAAGCAATAAGGCAACTGCTGGCTGAGGAGGCTCCTGCCTGGTGCAGCTGTCCTGCTCAGCACGGGTGTCCCAGCACCAGCCGGGCCCGGCCCCGGTGCTAGTCTGCCAGCGTGATGACGTCGTAGTGGATCCCCTGCTGCAGCTGCTGGATCTGCTCGGCCGTTGCCTCGGCGGTGAACACGCCCTGTGCCTGGGCCATCGCAGCATCAGCCACTGCTGCAGAGGAGAGGGAGGTCAGCGCCTCCTTGCATCCGAGGGCGGGGGAAAGCAGGTGGCTGCCCAGGGCCCCCTCCACATTTGCCACCTGCCTCCAGGGGAACGGGCAGGCGTACGATGTGAGCGCAAGGGCCACCACGCTCACGCAGGGCTCCAGCGGGGACCCTGGCTCCGGTTAACTCTGCAAACACACATCAGGGTGTCTCCACCCTGTGGAAGCTGCTGCACCTCCCAGCACGGCAACTCATCTCCAGGGGAAGAGAGCTGGTACCGTTCCAGAACTGACACGCTAGGAGCAGCAAAGATATCCCCTCAGACACCAAGGCTGGCTGCTTCCCAGATCTACAGGGACACAGGCAGCAAGGTGGCAATCTAGCCTCGCCTACCCTGGCCCTTCCGCCAACGGCTGCTGCACTGCTGCCCTGCCACCCCTGCCAGCTACAGCAAATGAGCAGCCTCCGCAGGCAGAGCTGGGCCGAGACCACGGCATCTCTGGCTGCTAACAGGCATCGCGAACTGCCCAGCAGGACTGGCAACCTGAGACCCAGGGGGAGACGGGACTGCCAGAGCTACGCCAGAGCTCGGCCCTGGTCCTACCTGAGACCGCTGAGTGTGCAGCTGCTTCCAGCTGCGCCTGGGTGACAAGCTGCTGCTCAGGCGAGACAGGCATGTACTGGATCTGCAGGGAGGAGAGAACAGGAGAGTCCGGGAGGGGCAGGGTCCCCCCTGGAGTGCTGCTCTGGCCACAGCTGCTGCAGTGAGTCACCAACTCACATGCACCTTCTATTTCACATCCCTCCCTCTCCAGCTGTGTGCTCAGAGCCCATCTCATGGCAGCCCTGTCAGCTTCAGCCACCATGCCCAGCCCCTTACCTGCGGCTCCTGGAGGAACTGGCTGCCCTGCTCGTACTGGATGTGGGTGATCTGACCATCCTGTACCTGGGGACAAGAGCCGCAGTGAGGCTGCGTTAGGGCTAGTGGGCGTCCCAGCCCCTGAACAAAACTGTGACTCGAATGGAACAAGCCACAGGGAGCAGGAGGAGGCTGAGCCCCGCACACAGCACCCTCACGAGCCCCATCCACCACGCAAAGGGAGCAGACAGCCTGAAGCTTACCTGGATGTGATGTCCCTCCGGGACAACAACATACTCATGGGGAAGCAAGTGCTGTACACCATCCTGGGCAATGATGTACTGAACCTGCAAACACAGAGATTCAGACCCAAAAAAGAGGTCACCACTGCCCACCTCCCACACCGCAACAGGGCTGGTTCTTGTCTGTCTTCTGTGCCTGTTTCCACCCCACCTTGCCCCACTGCCCCCAGCTCTCCCCACTCCAGCTGCGCAGAATCTTTTGGTTCCTGGGATGTGGCCCCCCCTGTCACCTGGTTGTCAGAGGTCACTAAGTGCTGTACTGTCTGTCCGTCGGCAGTTGTGATCTCCTGGATGTACGTAGCCTCCTCCTGCAGGTCAGCAAGAGCCCAGCGCTGTCAGTGGGGGTGGGCCTGACCACAAGCCCTCCGAGGAGGAAACCCGCACAGCTTGCGGGGAGCAGCTGCACAGGGCGGGAGGATGAGACCGACAGGCCCGACTCACCTGGCTCGTGACACTCTGCTCCTGAGCAACGATGATGTGTTCCTGCCCCAGGGCCTGCTGCAGCCGCTCGGGAGCCAGCACTGCCTGGCCGGACTGCAGAGCCGCTGGAACGCAGAGAAAGCCGGTGCGGACACTGCTGGGGCTGCCGACCGGCCCTGCTCCCAGGCAGCCCCTGCCAGGTGCCTGCCCCAACGAGGAGCACAGGACAGTCTCTTAGCTCTGCTCACAGAAGGTCAGAAGCTAAACCAAACTCTCCCAACATGAAAGAAGCTAGAGGTCACTGTGGGCAAAACACAACCTCCACATCAGACCGCAAACTCTGCTTCCCATTTCAGCCATAAGCTGCTCACAGCACCACTGCTCCCGCAACGCACTGATCTATTGGGACCTGCTTGGAGGAAACACGGGACCCCTAGCTCTGCACAGAACCGCAACAGTCAGTGCCTCACCAGGCACCCTCGTCTCTGCACCGAGTCCTGCTGCCGCTGGCAATCCCAACCTTCAGCAGGAATCTCCTGGCCCCGACCCTTCTCAGCCCTGCTTGGCCCACAGGCTGGGTGAATCCCCACATGGGGCTCTGGCCACAGGAAACCCGCAGGTCACCCCTGGTCACAGGGACACATCTTACTCTGCAGCGTGGCCAGCGTGTCCTCGTCGCTGTTCAGTATGATGGTCTGCTGGGCAGCAGCTGCAGGCACCCCTGGCCTCTTCCCCTCTGAGCTGTGCAAACGCTGCATGTGGAACTTGAGGTGCCCATTACGGTTGAACCTACGGGAGGAACAGAGTGAGGTGGAGTTTGCCATGGGCAGCACAGGGCCTCCGTGCTCTCTGCAGGGACCCAGGCCACGGGCACCACGAGCACGTCCTATGACATGGCCTGTCTCAGCTCCCAAAACATTTCCATCACTGCCCAAGTACTGAACCTCCCCACGCAGAAGTTCCTTGGAGACGAAGCTGGGTCCACCTGCAGCAGGAACTGTTCTCAAGGGCAGAGTCCCCTCTAACAGGGGACTGCTCCCCAGGGTAGGGTCGGGGCAGCCAGCTCTTTGCCAACATCCTATCCCCTCTTGAGCCTTGGAGAGCTCTACAGGATCTCTCGAAGCGGCAACAATCTAGCAGGCTTCACTCACCTCTGCCCACAGATCTGGCAGGCAAAGGGCTTCTCGTTGGTGTGTGTCAGCATGTGCCTGCGCAGGTCCTTCTTGTTCTTGGAGGCGAAGCTGCAGTGGGTGCACTTGTGTGGCCGAAGGCTGGCATGCTGGACCATGTGGCTCTGGGGGCAGAAGGACAAGCACAGGGTCAGAAAGCCCTCGTTTCCACAAAGCTCTTGTTCCCAGGGCTGCTCTGTGCCACGGAACCTACCCGAACCTCTGGCCAGAGGGCTGCAGTGAATGGACAGTCGGGACACTTGAAGGTGCTGGGCCCAATGTGGGCTCTCTTGTGACTCTCCATTTCTGCTCTTCCTGTGAACATGGCTGTGCAAATCTTGCATGAAAACTTTTTGGCTGTGGAAATCTTGCACGAGAGCTTCTTGGCTGTGGAAACCTTGCATGAGAGCTTCTTGGCCATGCCTTGGAGTGCAGGCCACTTGACCTTTGGGGATGAGATTTCTTGCCCCTCGGAGGCTGGGGATAAAGATGAGTCCTTCTGGAGCTGCCTGGTGACACACTGCACCAGGGGCCACTTGACGCTGGTGGGCTGTGCCTCCTGGCCCTCCGCAGGCGAGGGAAAGGCAGCATCCCCGCTGAGGGGCTGAGAGAGAAACACCCAGTCACACCTGCTCACGCTGCTGCCCAAGACGGGGAGAAAGCTCAGCTCCTTACCTCAATGTGATGGAATTGGCTCCCCGGTATGCCGGATGACATGATATAGTGATTGTTATGGTCCTTCAGGGCCTCCTCTGTCATCACAGCTTCACTCACCACAACCGCATGGGAGGTCTCTGCAGGGCTCTCCTCCTCACTGCTGGAGAGGACAGGGTCAGGGAGGATCTGCCTCATCCTCCTCACCACTAAAGCCTCCTCACTTCAGGTCAGAATTGCCTCTGTCTCCCCACTCCTCCCATACAGCTGACCTGTACAGCGTGCCCGGAGCCTGAATCTCCTCACTGATGGGTGTGATGATGCTGTATTCTGTCGTCCCGCCAAAGGGGATAGTGATCTGCTGCAGCTCTGAACCCCCCAGCGTCGCCTCCTCATAAGCCTCTTGCACCAACGTCTCCCCAGGCTCTGCCATGTGCAGCGTTACCAACTTCTGCTGCTGCTGCTCCTCAGAGTCCATCTCTGCCCCCTCCTGTGCCTGCGGCTCACAGGGGGCCTGTGCCTCTCCTGAATCACCCGGCTTCACCACTGCCACCTGCGGGGGGGACAGCAGCTCAGCCAGAGGAAGGCAAGGCTCTGCAAGACACCCCCTGAAGCGGAACAGGGCTGGGCACTGTGGAGAGACTGTGGAGGGCCGGGAAGCCTCTCCCTGCCACACCCCGGCAGACACAGCCCCCCCTCACCTGCAGCGAACCCGTGGCCAGCTCTCGCTGAGTGCTCATGTTCAGCAGGAGATCCAGGGCGGTCTGTGTGGCCAGTTCTGCTGATCCAGCCACATCTGTCAGGGTCAGGAGAGGATCAGGCACGTGTTCGCCCACCTCCTCCCCATCCTCGCCCACCTCCTCCTGAATCCTTGCCCCCCTTCCCCGAGAGCTCACTTGCCTTGTTCGTAAATGATGGTGGCCCCTCCCAGGGAATCCTGCGAGAGGATGGGGGGCTCTGCTCCTGGGACGGCCTGGACCGCGTGGTAGGTGACAGGGCCAAGAGGCGCCTGCGTGAGAGAGAGCTGGCAGCGCGGCCGGGGCCGGTGAGCACCAGGAGGAGCTGGGGCGCGGGCAACGGCACTCACCGGCGGACTGGCCTCTGGCTCAGCTGAGGCTTGCACCTGGCTGTGCTGCTGCTTCAGCTCCTCGATCTGCTGCAGGGTGAAGAAGGGGCGGCGGCGGCAGGGCGGCTCCTCGGGGTGCCTCTGTGCCCACTCCTCGAAGGAGTCGGCGTGGCGGCAGTGCACATGGAGGCGCAGGTTCTTCTTGTGCTTGGTGGTGAAGTGACAGAACTCGCAAGCAAACGGCTTCCCTCCTGCGGGGCACAGGAGTCAAGCAGGGGGTCCCCGAGGGAAGGCAGGGAGAGCAGACAAGCTCTGACCGCCTCCTGGAGAAGCGGGGGCGTAGGACGTTGGGGCACGGGGCAGGCAGACAGCTCCTCTCACCCGTGTGCTTGACAGCCATGTGGGAGACCAGGAAGTCCTCCCGGAAGGTGGAGTACTTGCAGAAGCTGCACTTGTAGGGCTTGTCATTCATGTGCGACAGCTGGTGGTTCAGTAGGACCTTTTTGTCCTCGCAGACGTAGTCACAGAACTCACACTTGAACCTGCCAGGACAACGCCGCCCGTCACACGGGCAGCAGGGACCTTCTGTCTTCCCCTCTGAGGGGGAGCCGGGACACGGGCTCTACCAGGGCACACCGCAGGCTGTTGCCAGGCTCCTACCTGCGGTTGGCAATAGCCTGGATGTGCGTCAGCAGGTGCATCTTGAAGGTGTAGCGCTTCTTAAAGGACTTCCCACACTGCAGCGAAACAAAGCAAAGCAGCATTCACCTCCCATCCAGCCTCACTCACTGCCAGCCCTTCCCCAGCCTGTGTCCCCCCCTCACCTTGTCACACATGTGTGGTTTCTCCGTGCTGTGTGTCTTCATGTGCTGCGTAAGCCTCTTCTGCATGGGGTAGATACGGTTGCATACAGGGCACGGGAAGGAGTTCAGCTTTGGGGGCTGGAGGGAGAGCATGAAGATGAGCTCACCTGGGAGGGGCTCACCAGTTTCCTTACCCTCTCCCCACTGCAGGACCTGGGCTGCCTTTCCTCAGGTGATTCAGAAACACTGCCTTCAACGAGGCACCAAGAATTTGTGGGAGGCCCAGACATGCCTCTTCCCATATAACAGTGCCGAGAGACAAGCCAACAGGCTACTCAAACTCACCGGATCAGCTCTCTTTTTCCTGAAAAAGAAAGAAGAAAACCCCCTTGGTGTCAGCTACATCCCAAGTCCGAGCTCCCTTGTACCCAGACACCAAAACTACCCGTTTTGGAAAGGGCCAGACGTCAGGGGAAGGGGCAGCCATGGCTGCCCTCCCAGGGCAGGAGGAACAGTGTTAGTGCCATTCAGCCAGGCTGCAAGACAGTCTCTAGGACTGCACTTCCCTTACCTGTCCCGGCTGTGCACTGTGGAGTGCCGGATGACGTCCTTCTTGTACACGCTGGTGTAATTGCACTCCTCGCACTTGTAGGGCTTGCTGCCCACGTGGTTGAACATGTGTTCCTGCGAGAAGTAGAGTGGGGGCTGTGAGACCTCGGGCTACCAGCCACCCTCGTGTGTACAGGAGCAGGACAGATGGTGCTCACCTTGAGGGAGGACCAGCGCCGGGAGCGGTAGCTGCACTGAAGACACTTGAAGAGCTGCGGGTCATTGGCCTCGTGCGAGTTGACGTGGAAACGCAGATCATCGTGCGTGAGGAAACGTGAGCCACAGATACGACACAGGTAGGGCCTCATCAGGGGCTTGGGTGACTTGTAGTAGTACCTGCGGAAACAGGACCGGGGCTCAGAGCTGTGGTGGCAAACAGGGGCTGGACCGGCCCTGGGCACAGGCCAGAGGGCCCAGCACCGGCTCGGCACACACCCCTCACCTGCGCCCCATGTACTTGCGGTATTTCTTGCCCAGGAAGCGGCGGGAGGGCCGCCCTCGCCTCCTGGGGATGACGTCTGCCTCCTCGGGGCCGGTGTTGGAGGAAGGGTCCTTGTTCTCAGAGTCAGACTGGCTGATGCTGGGCTCCGCCAGGCTCTCGCTGGTCCCGTTCTCCAGGCCAGAGGAACTGGCTGCTTCCGAGTTCTGCAGCTCACGGCTCAGTGTGCTTTGGGACGTCACCAAGGGCTCCACCTCCCCTCCTGCTCGACAGAACACAGCACAGCTCTGTCACACACCCTCCCTGCGGGCTCCCGGGAGCTCGCGTACTGCTTCCTGCTCCAGCCCAGCATGGGGCTGCTGCCTCCCACTTCCCTCACCTTCAGGCACGTCCTGGGGCATGTCCTCCAGACGAGGAAACTTGCGGGGTCTCCCCGGGCGTCGACGCGGCCTCTCCTCGCTGGATGTGGGGACAGTGCGGCTGTACTTGGGCTGTCGCCCACGGGGCTCATCCTCAGCTGGGTTATAGTCACTGTCCTCTGGAAGTAAGTGGCCCAAAACGTCAGACAGAGACTGGGAAAAGACTAAGCTACATAAGATGTGGGGAGGATGAGTCCTACCTTCAGGGTCATCAATAGCACCAGCATCCATGATATCGTCATCTTCTTCTTCTTCTGGGACCTCCTCCTCTGCAGTCTTTGGAGCAGATCCCCCCTTTCGTGGACGTCCTTTCTTCAAAGCCAGAGCTGAACCCACTGCCACAGAGAACAGAACAAAAACTTTACCGGACTGTATGACAGAACACGTCCTTACACTCATACTCCTCCCCTTGTTTCTTCCCCGGAGAGAGCAGAGCCCATCCGCAGTAAGATAAATTTTCCTCAGCCCTCAGCACACACCTGGCTGGAAGTGCCGCTCTTTCATGTGGTTAATTAGCGTTTTCTTGGAGACACTCTTGTACTGACACATCTTGCACTTGAACTGCTGCACCACCACCACCTCCATCATCTCTTCCAGGGTCTCCATGTCCGGCTGGTCCAGCTCCTCCCCACCATCTGCCTCTCGGGCCTGATCTGGCCGTGTGGGCAGCTCCAGCACTTCCAACTGCTCGGAAGGGTCTGAAGGGCCAGGCTGGTCAAGGCATGTGGAGGTAGGTCCATCAGCAACAGCTTCTATCGCCAAGCTATTGGCCAGAGCAGAGGTGGCCATCTGGGACACCATGGGGGCACCTGAAACACCAAAACCAGCTCAGCCAAGGAGCAGACCCTCACCTGCATCCAGGCTGCACCCACACCTGGGGCACAGGGCTGAACATGAGCTCAGTAACAAGCTCCCAACAGTCAGCACATCCACAGGGACTCTGGTACAGGCACTGTGGCCGATGTAGCTGGGATACCTGCTCCAGGCCCCACTCTTGTGGAACAGGCTCAGAGGCAGAGACAGCCACCACTGGACGCCCCAGGGCACACCCTTACCGTCATCGGGGCCCTGCAGAATGAGGTACTGCGTAGTCTCTGCCCCACCATCCTCCGCACTGGTCACGGCGATGCAGCCTGGGAGGAAGAGGAGAGCAGAGTGGTTACTGCCAGACACGGGGCCTGTAGAGTCACCTGGGCTCACTGGGGCTCTCCCATGTTCAGACACAAGCGGGAAGGGGCGAGGAAGGTCTGGCTCCAGGGACAGAGCCTGCCCTAGGCTGCTGGCACCGCGGCTGAAGGAGCAGCCAGACAGAGGGACGTCTGTCCGGCAGCCACAGCAGCCACAAACTCCTCATCAAACCGCCCAGCTACTGCAGCAAGGCAAGAAAAGAAACGCCCACTGATCGAGATGCATACGTATGCACGTACACATTTCCCCCTCACCTCCCAGTGTCTGGCACAGCAGCAGCTCCCTTCCCCAGCCCCAGCACCCCGAGCCATTTGCACGTGGGGCACTCCAGAGGGAGAGCGGGCAGGTCTGCTGCGTGCGCGAGCAGCTGGGAGCACACACTCACTCTGGATGATGTCAGGCCCAATCGTGGACTCGATGATTTTGTCGATAGCAGAGCCTAGGTCCGAGGAAGTGGACGCGGTGGAGTCTGACACGATCGTGGCTCCATCAGTGATGACGCTGGAGTGGACCAGGACTTGTGGGGACTCTGACACCATGATGGACTGGCTCACAGTAGAGACACTGGAGACCAAGGTGGACTGGGCAATGGAGGATGAATCTGGCAGGTAAATCCGGGGAATGGCATCTGTGCTGGAGCTGCTCTCCGACACCTCTTCCTGGCAGAAAAAAAAGAGGCCAAAAGAGCTCAGCTGAGAGACCTTTGCCAGGCCAGGCCCTTGGGGGAGCCAGCATATGCAAACGACACCGGCGTATCACTGCAGAACTGCCAGGAAAGGTATCAGAGCAATTCCTTCGGTATTGCCAAGGACCCTGGATCTCCAGGGCTGCTCTTGCTACCAGGGAGAGTTCTCCTTCTCAGAACAGCAAGCAGACACCCGACCGGTAGCGTAACAGCACCTGCCGAGGCTGCTGAGCTACAGAGCTGGCTCCTGAAGTTCAGTTTGCCAGAAACGTCTAGAGAAATTCTCAGGAACCAGAACCACAGCTGCCCTCCCTTCCCCAAGCAGACTGCCGCTCCACCTTCCCCGTTAGCTCCTACCAAGGAGACCCCGCTGCTGTCGGAGCTCTGGCCCACACCGGAGTCATCTGTTCGGGAGAGGGGGCCGGGGGCCGAGGCGGCGTCGCTGCTGTCTGCCGACACGGCCTCCGAGGTCCCGACGCCCAGGCCGCTCTCGGAGGGCTCCTCCCGCGCCGCCTGCGGGGCCGCGTCGCTGCTGCTCTCCACCGCATTCTCCTCCATGCCCGCCCTGCCGGGGCCGCCTAGGCTCGACCTGAGGGGGCAGGCCGCCGCCGTCAGGGCCGCAGCCCGCCGCCCGCTCCCCGCCGCTCCGGGCGGCCCCGGCCGCTGCGGGGGTCCCGGCCCGCGGGGTCGCGGCTCCGCGCAACCCGGCTCGCCCGGCCCGGGTCCCCGGGCCGCCCCTCGGGGCACCCGCGGAGGGCCCGGAGCCGCCGCGGCGCCATGCCCGGGGGTCCCGGCCGCCCTCACGGGGGGCCCCGGCGCCGCCCGGCGCCCCCGGTCCCGTCATGCCCCGCGGCCCTGCCCAGCCCCCGGCCGCCATCTTGCCGCGGGGTCCCCCCCGCCGCCTCCGCGCGCGCGCACACGGCGGGGCGGCCCCGGTGCGCCGGGGCGGGGGAGCCGCCGCCGCGGCGGGGCGAGGGGGCCCGCCGCCGCCGCCCGCCCGCCGGCCCGCGCCCTCACCCAGCCCGCCGCGGCCCCGCCGCGCCTCCGCCGGAGCCGGCATCACGGCGGCCGCCATGCCCCCCCGCCCTCGCGCTGCGCAGCGGTACGGCCGCGCGGGCCCCGCGCCGGGACTACTTACCCCGGCCCCCGCCCCACCCGCGGCGCTCGCCGCCGCGGGGACGCGCTCCTCGCTCCGGCCGCCGCCGCCTCCCGGCACCGAGCGGCGCCGCCCGCCGCCCGCGGGCTGGGGGAGGCCTCGGCGCCCCGCCGGGGACTACTTTCTCCGCGGAGGGATCATGGAGAAGGTGCCGCGACCCTGCGTCATGGCGTCACGAAGCGGCGCCCGGGCCCTGAGCGTCGGCGTCGCGCCGGGTTGCGCCCGTCACGTGATGAGAAGGCGGAAGCGGAAGTGGCAGCGGCGGGCCGGGGCCGGGGCCGGGGGCTCTCGGCCCGGCCACGCTCGGCCCGGCCGCGCTGGCTGTGCCCTGCGGCCGCCTCGCAGCCCCCAGCCGGAGCCCCATCCCGCCGCGGGCGGAGCGGGGGCTCTGCGGTACCGACCAGCGCCGCGGCCCGCGCCCGGCCCGGCCCGGCCCGGCCCTGTCCCGGCGCGGCAGTGCCGTGCAGCCCCGGCGCTTCGGCTCCCTTTCTGTAGCCCGCGGTGGGCACGGAGCCCGGCGCGGCTCGTGGTCGCTTCTGCGGACCCGGCTGGGGCCGCCCTTCCCCGGAGCGACCCTGGCCGAGCTGCGGCGGCCTCTGCCGTGCCCTTTCCTGCAGCGGCCCGGGAGCCTTACCGTGTTCAGCCCCGGTGGCCGCAGTGTCTCAGACTGTTAAGCACTTTCCCCCTCGTTCTCCGGTGCGGGAATGGCGCCTGACAGGTGCTGTAGGTTTGCTCTGTCTTACAGAAGCCAAACTTGCCTCTTTGATGGCAGTTGTGCAGCTGGACAATAGCCATCTCCCTCTGTTCTCTCGCTAACCAAACTGTCATCAGGGTTGGTTCACCCCCTACCACAGGTGGTGATGGGTGCCCGGTTTGGCAGGCCTGGGTCAGCTGCGCTGGCTGCTGGCAGCACCTCCAGCGCCCGTGCTCGAGATGCGCAAGCTGGGGGGCTGCTCTGGGCTTGGCCGGGGGCTCCCAGCACCTCCTGATGCCACGGCGTCCCTGCAGGGATGCGTTCTGGAGCCTGCCGCTGCCCCAGCTCTCTGGCAGCGCTGTCGAGCACGGTGGCGTGCCGTCTCCAGCCGAGTTCAGCTGTGGACAGAGGGCCTGGCTGGCCCAGCCGCCCCCTGCTTGCACTGACGTCTTTAATGAATGCCTGGCTTGGGTGGCTCCTTGCTCTCACCGATGTTTTCTCATGTTGCAGTGCTCTACTGAGAACATCTCTATCCTGGGTTTTTTCTGGAAGAACAGCAGCCGTGTTGTGCCTGCACTCTTCCGAGGCTGGGACATGTTTGGGCTGAACCTGGCTGCTCAGTCCCTGTGGAAGGGACGTGCTCGCTGAGTGAGGGGGCCAAGGCTTCGCATCCCGGCTGTGGTCCCGGGTCCCGGGGCCACTAGGACTGAGTCAGCCCGCAGTGCGGCTCTGTCCAGAGCAGGTCTGGGCGGGCGGTTGCACTGTCTCGCTGGCCAGAACGGCCGGTACGGAGCTGGTGCTGACGTGGTGCCAGCTGCAGAAGGACAGACAGTGTCTCATCTGGCAGAGTCTGCGAGCGTGGAGTTAGCCTGCCAGAAATCCGAGTGGGCGGGTGTTGGACGAGCAGGGTGGGCTGGATCAGCGCTCTGCGTCATTTGGCGGTGGTGCTTCTGGTCCAGGGCGAGGAGGGCGGTGGCTGGATTCACCCCCCCCTCAGCCCGGGGCTCCTCTGTGGGGTTCTGCAGGTCCCCTGTGTCTGTCCAGCGCCTCCTGCCCCGGGCGAGACTTCCCGGAGGCGCCGTGTGCCCGGTAGAGGCAGCAGAGGAGCTGCCGCTGAACTGCCAGCCTGGTGCGCGTGCACCTTCCGGCTCTTTTTCAAGCTAATTAAATACATCCTTGAAAGGTTTATGCCTATCACGGAGTGACAGCATCAGTGAAGCCCATCCCCGGGCTGGCGGGAGCTGAGGAGGGGCTGGCTGCACAAGTGCTCCTGCTGCAGCAGCGCTGCCTGCCAGTGACTCGGGTACCGAGTCTGTGCGCGCAGCCGGCTGCTGTGATCACCATTTGTGCCAGAAGCCGAGAGAGACCAAGGGGTTGGGGTTTTTTTCCCCCCATTGTTCCTCTTTAAAGCAACCCTGCATAGCTCTGCAGTTGCTGGGCGGGAAGTGGAGCTGGGGAGGACACGGGGGGCTCCTGTGGGCAACGTCCTCTCTCTCTAGCTCCGTAGCTCACGCTGGAGGAGCCCGGCACTGTCCGTGACCAGCCGCGGGGCCAGCTCCGTCTGTGGGTTTGGGGTGTCCCTGTGCTCCCTGTCGGGGGAAGCTCCACGTTTCTGTCAGGGGGGGTGGGTTGGAGGAACCCCTGGGAAAAGCTGCCTCCCAGGTAGAGGAAACAGGATGGATTTGTGTCGGACTAGCAGGTTTCCTCTCTTTTTGCCTTCAGTCAGCTGCTGTCTGAGACAAGCAAAGGATTTTCCCAACAGATGACGGTTCCAGGGCAAAGCAGCCTGACCTCTGGGAGCCTCAGGGGCTAGTGCAGACCCTCCTGATGCTGGCTCAACTGATAGAAAGTTTCTTAAAGCTTCCCTGTTACCCTGCAGAGACACCCCATGTCCTCTGTCTCAAAGGATTGTACCAGCGGGAGCTTTGCTGAGATGGATAACCTGCTATTTTTAAAAATGCTGCGTGCCCCCGAGCAGGGGTGAGCGGAGAATTTCCAAGCCAGGCAAAGCACAGCTCCCATGCTCTGCTCTGGAGGCACAGCTCCTCTCTGATAATGCTGTGCCATTGTGGCTCCTGTGCCTGAAATCATTTCAGGGCCAAAGAAAACACAAAGAAAGCTCGGCAAGAGGCTTAAGAGAATCCAAAAATGGATGCGGCACGCATTGGATGTGTGTCCAAATACCTTAGCAGGGGGAGCGCCAGGTTAAAGGCCTTTCGGGAACAGGCTGAGAAGACAACACAAACGCTTGTGCCTGGAGAATAAGGCGATAAGACTCGAGTGGGATATGAAGCTGATTTTTAACAGGCCGGTTGATCAGCTGCACTGACAGGCTGTCCCAGGAGGTAGAAGGTTTCCCAGCTCCACACTCTCCAGCCCGGATGCGGTGCTTGGAAGGAGCTACAGCCGGACAAGCTGCCGCTCGGGTCAGGGCGAGAGCACGCTGACTGAGCGACTCTGGTCGGGGTCCTGCTCTCGCCGGCGCCCCTCAGCCGTGCTGGTCTGCCCTGTCCTCAGCGGCGGTTTGTTCACCACGCTGACCCGCCTCACGGGCTTGCCCTGCTCCCACAATAGCTTCTCCATGAGCTAATGGCTCCAGTCAGTGTCCCAGAATAGGTGGTGGCTTGTGCTGAGCACGGTGCCCAGGGCTGCGCCCCTCCAGCCTCCCTGCAACTGGAGATCCCAGACTTCCACAGTCAGTGGTTTTGTCGTCCGTGCTGTTTGTTCCTCCTTGTTTCCTTTTTTCTTTTTAAAGAAAACATTGCTGGTGATGTTTGTGTAGCTGCAGGGCATTAATCCACATCCACCAGGCTTGTATTTATATCCCACCTGGGAAGGGCAGTTGCATCAGCACATTTTGTAAAACGTTGAGCAAAACAGCCCTTGCTGCAGGAAATGGGTTTTTCTTCACACCAGATTGCTTCACCACTCAGCTCCTTCCCAGCAACAGCGGCTCCCGAAGAAGGCGCCTGGGGCTCTCCCAGGGGATTGCTCCGTGCTGGGGTGGCAGCAAGCCGGGACAGCTTCCCGCCGGGCACTGCTCCGGCTCCTCTGCTGTGTGCCCCGGGCTTGCTGGGCCACTGGTGCTTCTGTGGTGAGCAGCCTCCCTCTGGTGCCGGCCGTTCCTGCTGGGATCTCTGCTTCCCAGGGCACTGGCATGGGTGGGAGTGTCATAGGATAATGCCCCGTTTTCTGTGGCCACCGAGGCTGCGGCTGAACCCGTGGCCTCAGCCGTAATGCCACCCTTGGGCTCAGGCAGGGCGCTCCCGAGACAGGCAGGAGCCACTCCCAGCTGCTCTCCAGGGGCTCGGAGGAGCTGACGAAAGCCTGTGGCGAGGCCACTTATATCCTCGCAAGGTCCCCTTGGCAGGAGGCGGCTCGCTGGCCCTGGCTCTGCCCAGCCCAGCCGGGCCGGGAGGTGCTGCGGGCGGCTGCGCCGTGGGCACGAAGGGGCTCTCCTTGGGGCGATGCGGCACTGCGTGGGCTGGGCGAGCTCCGGACGGAGCACGCAGCCCAGCTCCCTGCCAGCGCCCCCACTACCGCTCTGCTGGGTGCTCCTGCCTGCCGGAGGGGGCCACGGTGCCCTCCTTGTGTCCCGCTGCCTCCTGGGCCGTCGGTGCCCACCGTCCTGCACACCGGCTGGAGCGACGGCGGCGCTGAGCCGTGCCATACACTGCCTGTCCCGTGTGTCTCATCCTGCGCCCGGGTCAGAGCCATGGCTGCCGTTCCTGCAGGGCTTCAGGACCATCAACGGCCTTTCCAGGATGTGTTTGGAGCTGCTGAAATGCAAACAGTTGCGGCTGCGGTCCTGCCCGGCCCCTCCTCGCCTGCCAGAAGTGCTGCTGCTGCTGCTGGTAGTTTTTTTTCCCTTCTGGAGGGATCCTGTGGCTTCCTTCCCAGAACCTGAGACCTCAGAGCCACGGTCCAAGGCCGCTGGCTTCCACCCTCTCCTGCACTGCTGATTCATCACTGCTGGTTAGTTAAAAAAGGGTAATCAGCAAATTACTGAAATATAAGTAAAATAAACAAGGTGGGCAGGAGAACTGTGTGTGTAGCAGGGCCCCAGAGGCCTTAAACACGTGCTGTGCCGGGCCGTTCCCATTGCCTGCGCGCATCGCCCGCACAGGGCTTCGCCCTGCCGAGCACCCGTGGAGCAGGGGAGCTCAGTACCCCGGCACTGCTGCGGGGGCTCCCAGCCTGAGCCGGCCCCGCAGCCCTGCCTGCGGCCGGACCCCCTCGGAGGCCAGAGGGGCCCTGCGGCTCTCGCATGGCAGCGGTCCTGAGCCCCACCAGGCAGCAACCGGGTGCGGTGTTGGTCTGGTTGGTCCCTCCTGCCCCATGGAAGCGGGTCGCTGGACCCCGGGGCCGAGCGGGTGGGCTTCCAGGGCTGCTCTCTGCCTCGTGGTGTTCAGAGGCACCTGCAGGGCTCGGCAGCTCCCGAAGGGCTGGTGGCTCTTGCCTGGGTGCTCTCCAACCCTTCTCCCCTGGCAGCGTGGCAGCTCTCTCCATCCCCAGTCCTCCCGCAGCCTGGTGGCTGCCTTCCTCCCCTCCTGCGGCACCCGTGCCTGCAGAAGAGGTTTTAAAAGGCCCCAAGGGTCATGCAGCCCCAGCAGCTCCCCGGCTGACAGCCAGGCCGTTTGCCATTCCCTGGGCTGCCTGGGTTTTGTCCATATGCCTGTGTTGACAACTGAGCCGCTCTGAATTAATTTGGCAGCAAGCGTTAGAACAGTTGTCAAATGTTTTACTGAAATCCGAGCATGTTGCATCTACCGCTCTTCCTTCTGCTTCTTGTAGTTTACAATTAAATACAACCAGTTTTGCCCATATTTCACCTTCTACAAACCCCCGCTTCCTATTCCTGAGCCGTTTCGTCACTGACAGCCGGCAGGTTCCTGGCGCCGTGTTGTCCCCTTCACATGCCGGACAGGCAGGCAGGTTCGCCGTCATTGTCACAATTGCTGCTCTTCCCGTTTTAGCAGGCAGCTGCCGTGCCTGTCTCACCGCTGGGGACAAAGCGCTGCCCACCCGTGCCGTGCCGTGCCGGCTGATGGTCCAGCATAGCAGCTGTGCCTTGAGGAGCCTGCGGCCACCCAGCTCCATCCTGCCCCGCTCCCCTCACGGCCCCTGCCTTACCCCCGTGGGGTGCAGGAGATGGCCTCCATGGGCCTGATCCGGCAGGTCACCCCAGAGGGGATGGCCCCAGGGTGGCTGAGGGGATGATAGCAGCAGAGCTGCTTATGGACACCCCTTCCCAAAGCCACCACGGGTGACAAAGTCTTGGTGCTGCCCCGTGCAGCCCGCGGGAGCTGGGGCAGCCCCAGGCCCTGCGCCCCTCTCACGTGCCTGAACGCGCTGCGGTCCTGCTCCTGGCAGGCAGGGAAAGTTTGGTAGAACAAAAGTTGGTCAAAGCTGGAGGTAACAGCTGAGACGGGATGAGGTTCAAGGGATGGGAATGAGTTTGCAGCAAAGCAAGTCATGAAAACAAGAGCCCCACAGTGTTTGGAGCTCTCATACCCCCTTCCTACGGCCTGGGGCTGCCGGGCTCTTCACACCTCTCTCCAGCAGATGAGATGGTCTGGGCTGTTTTCCCTCCAGATCGAACACCAAGGCGATTTCAGAGGCCTCTGCCAGAGGCTGACTTGTCTCGTCAAACCCTTCCTGGATTTCCCACCTTGAGGGCTTCCCAGCAGGCAGGAGCCTGGTTTCCTCTCCATCTTGTGGAGATGAGCAGGGTGCAGGTGAGCACAGGGGTTGTGCCGTGTGGCGAGGGCTCTGCGCAGGGGTCTGTGAGGCGCTGGGTCCCTTCCCGGCATCGGCAGGGATGTGTCCAGCAGGGAGGCTGCCCGGCAGCCTTGGCACAGGCTGTGCCGCTGTGCCTGCCGCCAGCCCCAGCACCTGGAGGAGCAGAGCGCTGGGTGGGAGATTCCTGCTCCAGCATCCCTGTGGGACCCAAACAGATGGGGGGGTTCCAGGGTTGTGAAGGGGCCGAGGAAGGCGCGGAGGGGGGATGTCCCAGCCCGATGCAGGGAGGTGACTGTGCCACCCACCTGGGTGCCTGGAGCTGGTGTGACGGCTGGGGGGGATCCGTCATGTGTGGTTTGCAGCTGGGATCGGCGCTGCCGAGTGATGAAACTACAGTGCTGGTTTCAGTGCCTGCAGGGCAGAGGTGATCCGCCCAGCTGACACCGGCTGCGTCATCCTCGCCCAGACAAGAGGCTGCGGAGAGCAGCGGCACTGGGGCTGGGGGGGCAGCAGGGCTGGGGGGCAGGACGTCGCCTCCTGTCCAGGCAAACGGGTGAAGAATTCGCAAGAAGCTGGTGTTGAGGGGGTGGGGAGTTCCCCAGGTGAGGCAAGGGACAGGCAGGGTCTGGCAGGGATGGGCAGGGAGACGAGCAGGTGCATCCACGGAGCATCGGGCAGGCGGGGAAGGCGTGCAGGGCTGGGGACCGGTGGTGCCGGGAGCGCTGTGGGACCGTGGCATGCGGCGTGGTTTGCCAAGAAGGGTCCTGGGCCCAGCTGGAGGATGTGATCCCAGCCCACGCGCGGCCCGACGTCAGGGCAGCAGATAAGGGAAGTGTGTGCAGGAATGTTGTTTCTGTCTGGAGCCCTTGAGCAGGAGCAGTGGGGCTTCCAAGCCCCTGACGCAGAGCTGCTCCCTGTGCCTTTGGTCCCGCTCCTGCGCCAAGCGTCCCCATGCCCGGCACACTGCACCATATGGCAGGCTGGTGCTGGCCATGGCAGCCGGTGTGCGGGTGGCAGCTCTGCTCCCTGGGCACGGGGTGCTGCGGAGCCCGTGGGATGGGAGCAGGGCTGGGCTCGGGGCGGTGGGGCTGGCAGCTGCAGCTGCCCAACATGGCTGGGGGCATGCACTGGTGCCCTGCCCGCCGGATGGGGAATCTGGCTCTGCCGTGGTGGCTGTGGCACTGGCACTGCGTGTGGCGGCTGACAGGTCCAAGCAGCTCCCTGCCCTCCGCACAGGTTGTGCTTCCCTGCAGCGGCTGGCGCTGTGCTCTCCCCGACCCAGCAATGTCTCACACATCCCACACAAGACGCTGACTCCCTCCCGCCCTGCTTCCCCTCTGCCATGCTCTGCCGCGCTCCTGCCTGTCCCCTCGTGCCAGGAGGGCGTCCGATGCCATCCACATGCCTGGGCCTGCCCCTCACTCCCGCATCCCCCCCTGTCCCCTGCCTGGCTCTTTGGGCTCCCCAGGTGGGAGGCAGCAACTGTGGCAGCCAGGTGTCTCCTTGCCCCCCTGCTCCTCAGCTCTCCCACAACCTTTGCCACCCTGATGCACCCCATGGCCGCAGCTGTCGGACCTCTCCCCTGGCCAGTTGGTGCTGTGCTCCCTCCCCAGCTGGCCCCCACTCTGCTCACCTGCGCTGGGGGAACAGAGCTGGGGAGAGCCCAGGCCCAGCTCTGGGGGTCCCTGGCTCTGTCCGGCCCCCCCAAACCTTGCTGCTGGCCCAGCCAGCACCTCCCAGCTGGAGACCTGCAGCCTGGCCGAGGTGCCACCATGTCCTATCAGCCTCTGCCCCGGGCAGGGCGGCTGCCTCCTCGCTGGCAGGGATCCAGGCAGGCATCCAGCCCCAGCCAGGGTCCTGGACCTGTTTCCCACAGGGGTGTCCCTGTGGTGTCCTCCTGTGTGAGGGTGGCCATGAGTAAGGGTGTGGGAAGGGGCTGCGGTGGCTGTTCCTTCCCGTTTCAGTGGTGGTGACGGGCAGCCTCGTGGCTTGGGCAGCTGGCTGGGATGGAGGACGTCTGCGTAGATTTTTCCGTATCGTTCATCCTTACAGGGGCTCTGGGTGTAAACGGTGCCCCTGGGCAGACATGGGCTGGGCAGAGCACCCAGATGCTCTTGGGGTCCCTGGCAGCCAAAAGCCCTCTCCCGCCTGCTGCGCTGCCCATGCTCACCACCGCCCTCCTCTCCCACCAGCGGCACCGGCTGCCCTGAGCATCCCTCTGCATATACCTGTGCCGAGGGACCCGTGCCTTGCCCCAGCTCCCCGGCCTGGCCCTGCACGGGGCTGGGGCTGCCTGCGGGGTTTGTGCTGGCAGCGCCAAGCCTGTCCCCATGGAGTTCCCCGGCCCAGCTCTGAGGCTGCTGGTGTTGCCAGACACGGGGGTTTCCCTGCTGCCCCAGCCCTGCCCCTGCTCCCTGCAGAGCCTCCAGAGAGTCACCAGAAAATCCCCCGGGCCGGTGCCAGGAGGAAGCTGGCGAGTGGGGCTGTGAGTCAGTGGGAGAGGCCAGGTTGGGGGGGCAGAGCTGTGGCTGGCAGCCTCCTGCCGGGACCCCAGCCGCCCAGCTCAAGGACGCTTGGGGCCATTGGCCACGGACCTGCCGGTGCACCCCGGAGCTGGCTGGAGCCGGGCAAGCGTGGGCTTGCTAGGACGGGCTGCGCGGTGTGCAGGGCCCTGGCTCTCGGCTCCTCCTGCCATCGCTCTCCTCTGAGCCCCATCCCGGTCAGCACTGCTCTGCTCTGTTCGGCCATGGCTCTGCCCTCAGGGGTGCTGCAGGCGGTGCAGTGCGGTACAGGCAGTGCCGTGGCAGTGTGCTCAGGCTGTGGGAGCTGCGGCTCCTGCATGCGGCAGAAATGAGGGATGGGAATAGCATGGGAAAGGTCCAGGGATTTGCCACAGCGCTGGGGAGGCCAGTGGGGATGCCAGAGCCAGATCTGGCCTCCATGGCTGTGCCCCGGAGCTGGTGTCAGACATCCCCTTGCCCGGGCTGCCCCAGGGGTGCGTCCTCCCAGCGGTGCTTTTGCATCCATCTCCGGCACTGGCTCCATGTGCTGTGGGCTGAGGTCCTGGCAGCCTGGAGAGCGGAGGACATGGAGTGATGCCTGCTCCCTGCGCACCCCAGGAGCTGTCAGCTGCAGCGGGGGCCTTGGGGCGCCTTGGCAGAGCCCCATTGTTGCTCTGGCTGCTGGCCAGGCAGAGAGCACAGGGAGCCACTGCCTCCTGCCTTGCAAAGAGCTGGGCCACGCACAGGGGTGAGGGGCAGCAGGCTGGACCCCATGGGGAGGGGAGACAGTGGGGGTGGCCTGGCTGTGGGGGTCCCTGGCCTGCGTCCTGCCAGGAGAGGGCTGTGCGCAGGCACGGTGGGCTGGACGTGTTTGTCATGCCAGGACGCAGGACAGCAGCTGCTTGTGGAGCAACTTCCTCCATCCAGGAACAAGGGCTGCTCTTGCAGGGCTGTGGTGGGGAGTGAGGCAACCCTGCGATTTCCCAGCTCCGCTTCCTCCCGGCGGGGCTCATGCTGCCTGTGAGCTCCCCGCGCCAGGCCAACCGCAGCCCCGGCACTGCATCCTGCCGGCACTGGGCGCCCGCCGCTCGGCGGCTCCCCTGCATGCAGCTGGGCTGGGAGCGGGGCCACGGGACCCTGGCTGGGCGGAGAGGGGGTCCGGGGCAGAGCCCGCACCCAGGGTCAGCCCCCCTCAGTGAGCCCATCTGCCCTGCACGGGTGATGCTCCCCCAGGGATGAGCCCTCCCTTGGGCATCGGGGCTCCTCTGCAAGGGCACAGGGGAGCGCGGCCCCCCTCCTCTCGCCATCCCCCAGCCTTGCTGGACGCCAGCGTAACCTGTTCGTCCTCTGGCTGGGCCAGGAGCTGTTTGTTTGGCTCAGCCAGAGCCAGGGTGATGCAGGGAGGGGGTGGTTGCAGGGGCACAGCCTGGGGAGTTCGGGAGCCAGGAGCACAGGGCACCAACAGGGATGGGGTGGCCCGGGAAGATCATCCTCCCGAGGACAGCTGAGGGCTCAGCGGGGCCCCGCGAGCCCGGGGTTAGCGAGAGTTGCGGAAGGGGGACCCGTCCTGGGACCTGTGTCTCGGGCAGCATCACTGGGCTACACCAGCCCTCCCACCTCCCACGGCTGACACTGCACCTTTCCCTCCTCTCTGCCATCTGTTTTCCTCTCGCTCCTCGTCCCTGTTTGTTTTCCCCTTCACCACTCCCGTTCCCACAAGCGTTGGCACTTTGGGAGAAGCAGGAAAACACTGTCCCATGGCGAGGTTTGTGCTGCGCCGGGTGGGAACCTGAGTCAGCAGCGCCCTATGGAGCAGCCGGTGGCGAGGACGGGGCACCCCCATGTCCCGTGGGCCCCGCCGGAGTGTCCCTGGGCACAGACCTCTTGGGCAGGCACTGCCCCTGGTCCTGCAGGGCTCTGCCGGGTGGCTGCCGGCGAGTGGGCTTAGAGGCACCCATGGGGTGATGAGACACGAGGGCCTCCTATGCTGGGAATGCTCTGCCCCACCTGGGTGACACAGCCACGGTGGGGGACATGGGGACGGATGCTGTGTGCTGGTGAGGGTCCGAGCTCTGGCGTCCGGCTCCCAGGCAGGTGGGCTGCAGGCACAGGAGCTCTGGGCAGGGGCTCTCCTGCCGGCTCTGCCCACGCAGCCCCGGTGCCCACCCAGGCCCCTGCAGGTCTGGCTCTGGTGGCATTGGCCCTCAGCCGAGCTCAGCATCGGCCGGTGCGGCAACATGGCTGCAGGGTCCCGAGCGCCCAGCTGGCCCCCCGGCCTCCACAACCCCCTGCTGTCCCCACTGCCACCATGGCCTTGGGGCCAGCAGGGCGATGCCCCTCACTGCTGGCCGCCCCGCCGCGGGGCAGCCCCCGGGCAGCCAGGCTGTGCCATGCCCCAGCACAGCTGCCCAGCTGCTCTCCCTTGCGCCTGTCCTCACGCCTTGCGTGTCCACGGGACCGAGCGTGTTTAGTTGCATGGCCACGGGACCGAATGTGTTTAGTAAACAAGGTGATGAAACAGTTAAGGCAGGGAACGGAGGAACCTGAGTGTGCCTTTAGTCACTGTGGGAAAGGAGTGTGAGTCGGCGGCTGAGGGGTCTGAGGGTGACTCACTGTCCTCCCTGCTGCATAAATAGGAGTGAGAGCCTGGCGGCACCCAGAGTGAGCAGCAGGGACCCGGCACAGCCACAGCCCTCCTGCTACTGCCACGCCATGGCACTCATCCTCCTGGCCCCACTCGCCATGGGGCTGCTGGCCCTCTCCTGCTGTGCTGCCCCTCTCCAGAGCAAGCCACAGGCGGTTGTCACCTTCCCAGGGGAGCTGGTCAGCACCCTGTCAGACCGGGAGCTGGCGGAGGTGAGGGGAGCGCAGCCCCACGGCCCTCTCCCAGCACCCAGGACCCCGAGGGACTCCCGGGGCAGCAGTACGGGGCTGTGGGCCAAGCTCAAGGGCTGACTGTCTCCCTGCGCCCTGGGAGGTGCCCGGGCTGGGGTCCAGCACCAGGGGTGTGCAGTGCCTGGGACTGCCTGAGCCCCCTCCCGCCTCACTCAGCCCCTCTGGCTGCCTTTCCTCCCCAGAGCTACCTGCTGCGGTTCGGCTATGCCACAGAGGCGGAGGCGAGGACGGGCAGCAAGCATGTGTCCCTGGCCAAGGCGCTGCGCAAGATGCAGAAGCAGCTGGGCCTGGAGGAGACGGGGGAGCTGGACGCTGGCACGCTGGAGGCCATGCGAGCCCCCCGCTGCGGCGTCCCCGACGTGGGAACCTTCCTCACCTTCGAGGGGGACCTCAAGTGGGACCACATGGACCTGACATACCGGTGAGTCTCTGCCCCAGGAGATGGAGCCTCATGCCTGCGGGGCAACGATCGCCCGGGGGATGGAGATGGGTGTGAGGGCCCAGGCAGGGCGGCAGCCTCAGCTCAGCCCACTGGCCGTGCCTCGGCACTGGGTCTCGGTGCAGCCAGGGCCAAGCCAGCACAGCGGCAGCATCTGCTCTCTGGTGCCTGGGAGAGCATCTGAGACCTGTCCTGAGGGCCGTGGCCGGCCATGCCAGCACTGCTGTCCCCTCCCAGGGTTGGGGGCATGTCCCCGCCATGCGCCTGGAGCAGGGTCACTCCTGCAGCACGAGCCAGGACCTGACAGCGCTGACCCCCCTGCTTCTCCCCCGGCAGGGTGATGAACTACTCCCCTGACCTGGACCGTGCCGTGATAGATGACGCCTTCAAGCGGGCGTTCAAAGTGTGGAGCGACGTGACCCCCCTCACCTTCACTCAGATATACAGCGGCGAGGCAGACATCATGATCATGTTCGGCAGCCGAGGTGACGTCCTGCGGGAAGGCAGGGAGCCGGGAGCCGGCTCAGCTGTGGGGGGAGGGCTGGCAATGTGCCCACATCTCCCCGGGCCGTGTCCCTGCATGTCCAGGGTTCCTCTGCTCCTGCATGTGCCAACAGGCACTTGCGTGTGCAGGCACGCAGGGGGCGCGCAGGGCTCACGTGCCTGGGGTCCGTGCGTGTGCCATGGATGCGGGGGCTCCTCTAGCAGGGCCGGGTCTGAGGGTGCTTTCCCCTGCAGAGCACGGGGATGGGTATCCCTTCGACGGCAAGGATGGGCTCTTGGCCCATGCCTTTCCCCCAGGCCAAGGGGTCCAGGGCGATGCCCACTTCGACGATGACGAGTTCTGGACACTGGGAACCGGCTTAGGTAAGGGCAGGGCCCGGTGGGTCAGGGGGGACTGATGGCACCCAACCCAGCCCTGTCGCTGAGCCGCCCTTCTCCCGAGCAGTGGTGAAGACCCGCCACGGGAATGCCAACGGGGCCGACTGCCACTTCCCCTTCGTCTTCGAGGGCCGCTCCTACTCCCAGTGCATCACGGAAGGGCGCACGGACGGGCTGCCCTGGTGCGCCACCACCGCCAGCTACGACCGGGACAAGAAATATGGCTTCTGCCCCAGCGAACGTGAGTAGCGGTGGCTGCAGCCCCTGCCCAGCCCCGCGGGTGCTCAGGGCCGTCCTCACCCTTCCTCACCCTGCAGTCCTCTACACCAACGGCGGCAACAGTGACGGGTCCCCCTGCGTCTTCCCCTTCATCTTTGACGGCACCTCCTATGACACCTGCACCACGGACGGGCGCTCCGATGGCTACCGCTGGTGTGCCACTACCGCCAACTTCGACCAGGACAAGAAATATGGCTTCTGCCCCAACCGAGGTGCGAGTGGGGAGGGGGCGCGCGGGGAGGGGGCATGCAGGGTGGCTGGTCCCCAGCTGTGGTGTACAGGATGGGCACCTGAGGGGTCTTGGGGCCGTCCAGGGGGCCAGGGCCAGCCCCACTGACACTGCACTGCAGACACAGCGGTGATCGGCGGCAACTCCCAGGGCGACCCGTGCGTCTTCCCCTTCACCTTCCTGGGGCAGTCCTACAGTGCCTGCACCAGCCAGGGCCGGCAGGACGGCAAGCTCTGGTGTGCCACCACCAGCAACTATGACACCGACAAGAAGTGGGGCTTCTGCCCGGACAGAGGTACCAGCCCCCTGCCCGTGCCCTCCGGCCCCACACCATGCTGCCGCACTGCTGCGGTCCCCATGGGGGTCACAGTCCCCGGCTGGTGTGTCCTGTCCCGCCAGGCACTGAGGCCGGTGCTTTCCCCCAGGTTACAGCATCTTCCTGGTGGCTGCCCACGAGTTCGGGCACTCGCTGGGGCTGGACCACTCTAGCGTGCGTGAGGCCCTGATGTACCCCATGTATAGCTACGTCCAGGACTTCCAGCTGGACCCAGATGATGTCCGGGGCATCCAGTACCTCTATGGTGAGCAGCTGCGCCGCGGTTGGGCATGCTGGTGGTCCTGCGGCACTGGGCCAGCCCACAGCCTCACACCCTCCCTTGTATTTGCTCAGGTCGTGGCTCTGGCCCCAAGCCCACTGCCCCTGTGCCCATGACCACTGAGGAGCCCCAGCCCATGCCCACAGAGGCTGGCAGCACCTCCACCACCGAGGAGGAGGAGGAGACGCTGGAGCCCACGGTCGAGCCCATTCCTGTGGACCCCAGCCGGGATGCCTGCATGGAGAAGAACTTTGATGCCATCACAGAGATCAACGGGGAGCTGCATTTCTTCAAGGATGGGTGAGCGGCAGTGCCCAGCACCCCCTGCCCTGGCAAGTGCCAGGGCAACAAGCAGGCGTGGGGGGACATGGGGCTGTGCCAGGCTGAGGTTACCAGGACGGCTGACCTTCCCCACCAGGAAATACTGGACCCGCTCGTCCTTCTGGAAGTCGGGCATCCAGGGCGCCTTCTCCGTCGCAGACACCTGGCCCGGCCTCCCGGCTGTCATCGATGCCGCTTTCCAGGACGTGCTCACCAAGAGGGTCTTCTTCTTTGCCGGTGAGCTCTGCCCCTGTTGCCCTCAGCCCTGGTGCCGGCAGCTGGCATGAGGAGCCCACTCCTGCCCTGGCACCCTCAGGGCTGGCTGATGCCCGTGCTCTCTCCCGGCTGCAGGTCGGCAGTTCTGGGTGTTTTCTGGCAAAAGTATGCTGGGCCCCCGGGGGATTGAGAAGCTAGGCATCAGGAAGGAAGCTGGCCGCATCTCAGGGGCCCTGCAGCGGGGCCGTGGCAAAGTGCTGCTCTTCAGTGGGGAGAATTACTGGAGGTGAGGGTCTGGATGGCTGCGGCGGCGCCTGCTGGCTCCCCCTGCGAAGGGCTGGGACGGAGGGCTCCCGGCAGCCCTCAGCATGGCTCTGCTCTCCCTGCAGGCTGGACGTGAAGGTCCAGAGGGTGGACAAGGGCTACCCCCGCGCCACCGACGATGTCTTCACTGGTGTCCCCCTCGACGCACACAATGTCTTCCTCTACCAAGGTGAGCGGGGACCTGGTGGGTGGGGGCCATGCCATCACCCTGGGCTGCCCTGAGCCTCCTGCGGGCAGGGGCTGCATCGACCCGGTGCTGGGCTCGGGATTCTCGTGGGCATGGGGAAACGGCCCTGGGGCAGGGCACGCCATCAGCCCCAGCAGGTCCCTGTGGTGGGGCTAGCCGGGCCCTGGCGAGGGCTGCCTGCCGGGGCCAGATCCCCGTGTGCCCGCGCTGCTCAGGCGGCTGCCAGGATGGGTCCTTGCACGGCCATCCTCCTGCTGACTCTCCTTTCTCTCGGCCTCCCTCCTCACCCAGACAAGTACCACTTCTGCCAGGGCAGCTTCTACTGGAGAATGACACCGCGCTACCAGGTGGACCGGGTGGGCTACGTCAAGTACGACATCTTGCAGTGCCCTCAGCACTGAGGACCTGACCGGCCGCCCGGCTCCAGCCACCACGCTGCTCCCTGCCCACTGCTCCCAACCCCACGGCTCCTGTCTTGTAGCCTGACCCCCCCGGGGCACTGGGGGCTGTGCAGCCTCGCGGCCGTGGGGCAGCCCCCACCTTGGTGGGAGCTTTGCTGTCTCCCCGTCAGGAGGGGGAAGGGAGTCCTGGGGTCGCCCCTCGGGAGCTGCCCAGCCCGGGGAGCCCCGGCTGAGGAGCAGGACTCTCACCGCAGCCGGCACCGTGCTGCCCCTGGCAGCGCCGGCTCCACCACGCAGAGGCATTTGCCTGGTGCGAACCGCACACGGATTTGTTAATGACTTTGTCTTTTTCCTGAGCCAGCCATGCCGGGTTGGGCCGGGCTCCACTGGGAGCTGGTGCCCCGGGACTTGGCCAGGATGGGGACGTGGGGCTCTGCCAATCTCATCTGCCCGTTTTTAATAAAGACAATCCTTCAGACATGGCCTCTGAGTGCTCCGTCAGCCGGCTGGGGCCACGGCGCAGCGAACCCCAAGGTGTGGGGTGCCAGCATCGGTGGGGAAGGGGGCGCTGGGAGGGGGAGTCTGCAGCCAAGCCCCACTCCTGCTGAGGGCTCTGGGATCCCTAAGGGACACTGGGTCCCACCGGGGAGGACGTCCCTAGGTCCCAACATCCCCCGCCACCAGCCCCATGCCACGTGCAGCCCCCTGCACCCCTCCAACCTCCAGAGCCCCTCCTGCCCGCCGATCCCCCCCAGGTCCTGGCTCCCCTGTACCCCGCCAGCCCCCAGCCCTCCCCTGCGTCCCCGGCTCTCCACTGGCGGTGAGAGACGGGCGTTTGTCGCAGGCTGGGACATGGCATGTGGCCGGGCCCCGCTGCAGCCCGGACCCCCTGCTGCGGCCTGCTACCGCAGAGCCGCCCTGCCCCAGCCCACCCCGACCTGACCCAGCGCGGCCTGCGAAGCCCAGCGGCGGGGCCGAGTCCGGGGCCGTGTCCGGGGGCTGCCCGGTGCCGTGGCAGGGTGGGGCGGCCGCAGCCCCGGGGCTGTAATTAGCGGCCGCGGGTCTGCGCAGGGCGGGGGCAGAGCGCGGCGGAGCGCGGTCCCGGCCCGACCCGACCCGACCCGTCCCGTCCCATCCCGCCGGGGTCCGGTCCCAGCACCCCCCGTGCGGCGGCGGCTGCGGAGCGGCGCGGGGCCGGGCGGGGCGGAGCGACCCCGCGGTCCGTCCCGTCGAGCCGAACCGAGCCGTGCCGAGCCGAACCGAGCCGTGCCGAGCCGAGCCGAGCCGAGCCGAGCCGAGCTTAGCCTAGCCGAGCCGAGCCGAGCCGAGCCGAGCTTAGCCTAGCCGAGCTGAGCCGAGCTTTGTCAAGCCGAACCGAGCCGGGCCGAGCCGTGACAGCCCAGCCAGCCGTGCCCACCAAGCCGAGCCGTGCCAGCCGATCCGAGCCGATCCGAGCCGGTCCGAGCCGTGCCAGCCCTGCAGCCGTGGGGGCGGCGCGGCGGGCGGTGCCGCGGGCACTAGGACCCCGGTCAGCGCCCGGCGGGGCCGCGCTCGGCGGCCGCCGGGGCCCCGAGCCACTTGTGGAGGCGGCGGGGCCATGAGCCGGCGGTTCACCGTCACCGCGCTGCCCCGCCACGGCCCCACGGCCGCCCGCGGACCCGACCACGGCGCGGGGGGCGGCAGCCTGCCCGGCCGCGACGGCAGAGGTGAGCGCCCGGGGACGGCCGGCGGGGCGGGCGGCGGGGGGGGCTCCGTGGGGCAGGCTCCGTGGGAGGCTCCGTGGGGCAGGGTCCCTGGGGCAAGGTCCGTGGGCAGGGTCCGGCGGGGCAGGGTCCGTGGGGAGGGGTCTGTGGGGCAGAGCCGGTAGGGCAGAACCGGTGGAGCAGGGTCCGTGGGCAGGGCAGGGTCCCTGGGGAGGGTCCACGGGGCAGGGCAGGGTCCATGGGGTAGGTTTCCCAGGGCAGGGTCCATGGGAAGGGTCCACGGAGCAGGGCAGGGCCGTCGGGCCACCGTGGGGGGGATGCGGAGTCGCCCTGGGCCGGTGGTTGATCGGCTGGGCCCCTCAGAGGCGGCGGGGACCCCCGGAGCGGGGCTGGCGCAGGGCTGTGGGGCTCGGGGGATGGGGGGCGTGGAGTGGGGAGTGGAGCTTGGCCGCCTGGGCCAGACACCTCATCCACGGGTTCTCCCCTGGGGCTGCCCCCACTACCTGGGGGGCTCCCATGCCCCATCACAGGGGTCTGTAGGAGCAAGGCCCTGCTCCTGTGGGACCAGGAGTGGGACGGAGCCGGGATCATGGCTGGCATGCGGGGGGATGGCTGTGGGGCACGAGGCCACATGCTGCTCCTCGGGGAGCCGTGGAGGAGGGTGGGCTGTTGGGCTGCAGTTGGGCCGGCGCGAGGGCATGGGGAGGGCAGGCTGTGACTAGCCCTCGGTGGCGCCGGCCCACTGGGCTGCAGTGGGCACGGGCACTGGGGCTGGCAGGCCATCGCCTCGCAGTGCCTGGGGACGTGGTGGCGGGGCTGCACCGTCACCGGAGCCATATCGATCCCAGAAACCCAGCCGACGGCAGCACCGCGCTGCACGGAGCTGTGACCTTGCGCCCTCAGCGAAGGGCGCTGGTGGGAGGCGGCAAGCAGCCGGACGGGCGCTGCAATGACCAGGCCAGGCTGTGCCCCCATGAGTGGGCTCCGGCCCCTGGGGTCCCCTGCCCAGGACCCTGGCCATGGTGGGGCGGCGCAGGGCTGGACCCGGTGGTGGGCAGGTGCAGGGCCACTTGTCACCCCACGGCATCCCAGGGTGGCTGGGCCTGGTCCATGGGCTGCACTGGGGGCAGAGCAGCCAGTGCTGAGCCGGAGCTGTGGCCGGAGCCTGCGGCCCTCCAGGAATGGCTTATCAGCTCGGCAGCTGATCTAGTCGCGGGGGGCCAGGCGAGCCAGGCGAGGAGCAGGCCTGGCCATGGGAGAGCTGGGGTGGGCATGCCGCAGGGGCCGCGGCAGGGGAGGCGCAGGGGCGGCGTCCCTCCCTGGCTGAGCTGTGACCTTGCGCCCTCGCAAAGGACAGCCAGCTGCCCGGCCCTGCCAGCAGGTGCCCCAGGACCGACCCTGCACCGTGGGTCGGCCGCAGCCATGGCAGGGTGCATGCCTAGGGGTCTGGGCAGTGTGCCAGAGAGCCCCAGGGCGGCCCAGATTCACGCCCCGTGTTGCTCCATGGCCCCGAGGCTGTGGATGCAGCCTCCCGGGGGGATAGATGGGAGGGGGTGCCATGGGGCTGGGCGCCCGTGGGGCTGGCATGGGGCTGTGGACGGCAGAGCTGCCTGCGCGGCGCCGGGGAGGGACCGGGTCCCAGGTGGGTGCTCGGTGCCGCCTGGCCCTTCCCAGTGTCACGCGCGGGGCTGGCAGCAGGTGGGGGCTGCAGCCGGCCATGCTGCTCGGTGCCGGGGCGGTGCGAGGACCCGCAGGGGCGGCGGGAGGACCCTCTACCCCGGCGCAGACCTCGGTGCTGCGGGACCACCCGGCCCCGCCCGGGGGCAGCCTGCCCGGCGGGCTGGTGCCACGCTCCCTGCGGCGTGCCGGGGCCGTGGGGCCGCCTTGCTGCTGCCCCTCCCGGCCGGCTCTGTCCGTGGGCGGCCCCACGCGGCCGGCGCTGGGGGTGGTGCTGGGGAGGGGTTTCAGCCCCGTGCGGACCCCGGGCAGGGGCGGCCTAGGGCTGCCGGGGCGGCCGTGGGAAGGGACTTCCCGGTGCCGGGCCGGGTGCGGGCAGGGCGCCGGCAGGACGCCGCAGCGGGGGCCCCGGGGCCGGGCGCAGGTTGCTGCTGCAGCGCGGCCGGAGCCGGGGCTGGGTCCGAGGGTTGGGACGGGACGGCCGCGGCCGGCGCGGGGTCCGTGCGGGGCCCGCGGGTGTCGGCGGGGGCGGCCGGGGCTGCGCGGGGCCTCGGCGCCGCCAGGGGGCGCTGCCGGGACGGGACGGCCTCCGACGGGGGGGGGGGGAGTGCCCCGCCCGGCCCCGCCCCGCCGCCGTCCGCGGGACCCGGCCGCTGCGGCCGCCCCCACGGGGGTCTCCCCCGGCACCCGCGGCGTGGGAGGCCGGGCCTTCCGCGGGGCCGGGGATCGGGTGGGCCTCCCCTGGGACCCAGCCGTGCGGGGCTGGGCTGCCCCCGGGGCGCTGGCCGTGGGCAGCTGCCCTGGCTCGGGGGGGACACCGGGGCATCCCTGCAGCGGAGCCCCCCCCCCGTATCCCGAGGCAGCCGGGCTCGGCGGCAGTCGCCGTGGCAACAAGCTGGTTAAGGAGCCTCTCTCGTTGCCATGGAAACCGAGCCCGGTGTCATCCCTGCCGGCGGCTCCTGATGCTGGGGGGGGGGTTCAGCCGCTCTCCCAGACCCGCCGGGGGAGGGCGGGGCCGTGGGCCGTAGGGCCGTGGGCAGGGCTGTGTGGGGCAGCCGTGCTGGGGGCCGGCCCCGGGCGACGCGTGGGCACCCGGGGTGGGGGGTGCTTGGGCGGCGGCGGTGGCCCCACCAGCCCTGGCTGCGTCCCGGCAGCGTGGGCACTGCCCACAGGGACACCCACCCCCCCAGGGCTGCTGCCCTGGGGGTGCGAGGGTGGGGCAGGGCCCCCCGCAGGGTGCCAGGGCAGGGCCCCCACAGCCCCGGCTCGAGGCACCAGGTGCCAGGCGCAGAGGGGTGCATGCAAGGGGCAGGCTCTGCGAGGGCTGTGCATGCGGGGGGCCCAGCCTGTCCTGCCCACCGCCCCCCGCTGCCGCGACCCCCTGGCTCGCCCAGCCTGGACCCACGCAAGGCAGATTCGTGGAAGACTGGGTGCTCTTGGGACGTGTCGTTAAAAGCGCCAAAGGGCTGCGCCATGAACGGGCCGCGTGGCACGGGGGGGTGTGGGACTGCTCCCGGTGGGGGCTGGGGCAGCTCAAGCCCCAGCTGCCACCTGCAGCAACTTTCCGAGGCCTCTCCATGCCACTAAACCCATCGTGGGGTGCTCCAGCGGGGTGCCACGGGCTGGGGGTGCTTGCACAAGCTGTGGGGCCGGGGAGGGGGTACCATGTGGGATGCAGGACAGCCCACTGCCTCAGTCAGCCACGCTCCTGCACCCAACCCTTCCGGGAGCAGCCGGTGATGGCTGTGCAGCTGCTCCTCGGCCAGCACCGGGCCCTCTGGCCCTCGCTCAGCTGTGGCAGCCCGGCGTCCCTGGGGCGCTGCAGCCGGCACGGGGCTGCTCAGAGGGGGGGTCCTCAGCTGCGCTACCCAGGAGCGGGGCCCAGTGGGAGGAGGTCGCTTCCGCGGCTGATCCCTGTGCCAGGCTGCCTGGCCGCCCGCTGCCATGGCCCTGCTGCCAGCAAGACATCTGGGCAGGGCAGCTAGGGACGCCACACCAGCTGTGCACAGTGCGGGGCTCTCGTGACGCAGGAGCTCACGTCCTCCTGCCCTGCCCCACTGCCTCCTGCCCTGCCCCACTGCCGCCCTTCTGCTCTTGGCCTTGGGCAGCTGCACCAGCTCCGGGCTCCTCGTGGCTCTGCCCCCAGCCCCACGGGACATGTCCCTCCCTCCATGTCCTGTCCCACTGCTGGGGCTGGTGGCAGGTCCCAGCTGGCACCCATGTCACCTCCAGGCTCTGTTTTTGCCCTGGTGCTGGTGGCAGGGCCCTGACCTGTCTGGACAGGGATGAGCAAGACCCCTCCATCCCGCTGAGGTGCTGTAGGACGTGCTGCCCCCAGGCTCATGGGGCCGGCAGGACAGAGCGGTGCAGGGCACACCGTGATGCAAATCTTCCGGCATGGCCCACGGCTGTGTGTGTGCATCGCTGCCCTCTGCACCCCACTGTGCCTCTGGGCTTCCCCTCCCACCCCTCTGTCCTCTTGGGGCCTCTCCTGCCCCAGCTCTTCTTTCTCCTGGGGGCTGTCTGGCCTCATGCCCTCGAGCCCCCGGCGCTGTGAGGAGCACCCTGCCGAGCTGGGACCACGGGGTCTCCTGTCCAGGCAGGGTGTGGGTCAGGCAGGCTGCTGACGGTGCCCGCGGATCGCTGCAGGCGGTGCAGCGTGCCCACTAGGATCTCTGCAGCATGACTGCCCTCACCTCCCGGGCAGGCTGCTGCCAGGCTGCCCACTCTGTGCCCTCAGGAGGTTTCCCAGTGCCTCCGGCACCTGTCTTGCCCCTGGGAGGTTTGACCACTGCCGGTGACAGGACAGGCAAGGGCTGTGTGGCTGGCTGCTGGGACGCCTGCCCTGGGAAGGGCTGCAGGGGCGGTTCCCCCCACCCGGGCTCTGCGCAACACAGTGGGTGCAGGGGTGTCTGGGATGTGCTTGGGTGGCTCTGCGGGGTCTGCAGTGGCACAAGGTGGTTTGCAGGGATGCTCCGTGTCCCAGACTGGCTCCGGCTCTTGGGGGTCTCATGCAGCTCAGCATTCTCCATCCCGGGGGGTGTGCAGAGGCATCGTGGGGGGTGGTCCAGCTGTGCTGTTGCAACCCCTTGGCCTGGCAAAGGAGCGTGCAGCTCTCCCTCGTCATTCCCAAGCAGCCTCTTGCAGTTAAGTGGGGCACTGATGCCGTGCTTGGCCCCATGCCAGGATCCTGCCTGCACCTGGGCTCAGGGGTCACTTGCAGCTGATCCCCCCCCCCATGCCCAGGGAAAGCCGTCTGCCTCCCTCCATCCCCAGCTTCTCTGCCCATACCCTGGGTGCTGCAGGGTGCCAGAAAAGGGGTCTGGCACTGGGGCTGCAGGCAGCGCAAGGGCATGGGTGCTGCCCAAGCCATGCCAAGCCTCTCCACTCCCAGTGCACTGGGGCCACGTACCCCAGCCCCAGGGCATCACGCTCACGGGCCAGGGTTAGGTCAGTGCCATGCTGGGGGGTTGAGCCCCCTTGGTCTGGCTCTGCCCTGGGGACACCCTCAATGTGCTCCCCCATGCCGGTGGGACCCTGCGCATGGGCTAAGCAAATGCAGTTGATAGTGTAGCCCCCCCCGTGCTGCTGGCAAATCTGAGCCCCTGAAATGGAGCCATAATCCAGGGATGAGGGGATTAGTGGTCTTTCACGTGCTCCCTCCCCCCCATCTGTTTTAGCAGGAAAATCCCTCTTGTGCGAGCCCACGCGCTGCGGCCTCCTGGGCAGAACCACCCTCTCGGTGCTCAGCACTCGCCGTGGCTGGTTGGCCCCTGCATGGCCCCTCGCCCACTGTCCCTCTGCCCGGCCACGGCCTCCACGCATGGGTGGGCTGTGTAAACCCCCCAGGACCCACCAGGGAGAGCAGCTCTGCCCACTGCATCCTGCCTGCAGCCCTGGCTGTGCAGGCAGCGCGCAGGGGCCAGTCCTGTCCCTTGGGAGTGGGCCAGCCCCTTGTTCCAGCGCTGGCTCCCACTCAAGGCTGAGGGACGCGGGGGTGAGGGCACGGTGCTGCTGCGGCTGGGCAGGGGCAGCCCCATGCTGGTGCGCGGGGTCCTGGGCAGGGAGGGGGGCTGGGAGCCAAATGTGGGGGGGGAGGGACGACGACAGCGCTCTGCCCACGCTGGGGCAGGCCCTGAGCTTCCCACCCTGCCTGCGGGCCATCCTGCACCCTTTGCAGCAGAGCTGGGGCTGTGCTCATGTGGCTCCCAGGGGATGCCCGGCCCCGGGGGTCCTGGCTGCAGCAGGCAGGGCAGAGGCTGGGGCTGCTGGCAGGGGCGGTGCAAGGGGTCTGAGCCCTCCTGCCCTGCAAGGTGAAGGCCGGGGAGCCTTCGCGCTGCAGAGCAGCTGGCCCCGTACCAGGAGAAAGTAAACAATTAATTACAGCCGTCAAGAAGTAACTAACGCCAGCCGGCTGTCATGATCTCAGCCCGCTCTGGAGGAGATGCCGGGAGCTGCAGCCAGCTCCGGCTCTGGGATCCTCCCGGATTAAGTGGGTGAGAGAAGGGGGGGCTGCGAGCGGCCCTGCGGGGTCCTGTCAGCAGCCCCCAGCCCAAAGGTGGCCCTGAGCCCCACAGCTCTGCCGGGGGAGAGGCTGTGAGGGCTGGGGGCTCCGCAGGAGGCAGCAGGGCCTGGGGGGTTGTCCTCTTCACAGTCCTTCTCCAGGGTCAGCCCCTGGACTTGCCGTGCTGCAGGTCTGAGGTGGGGCTGTGCCAGGGTGTTCCCGGGAGCAGTGTGACCCTGGCCCCCCTGGAGACCCCGGGGGGGGGGGGTCAGGCCAAGCCCGCTCCCGTCTGTGGGCAGCATTCCCCACTCTGCAGCGCTGCTGGGCAGAGCGGGGTTGGCAGCCTCTGCCGGACCCCTGGCCCCGCTGCTGGGTGGTCTGGCCATCCCCCTTCTCCCCGGGGTGCCCTTGGATGATGGTGGCTGCAGGCCGATCCTGCTGCTGGGGCTGGGGGGCTTCGCCCTCGGCCGGGGCCCTGCTGCCTGCAGAGGGGTCCTCGGCGTGGCTGGCCCTGCCCCACCCGGGACCTGCCTGCCGCTGGCCTCACTGCAGGCAGGGGCGGGGGCCGCCCGGGCAGGGGGTTGCCCTGACCCCAGGCCTCGGCGTCCCTTGGGGATGCGTCGGCCCCGCAGGCACAGGGTCTGCCCCACTGCACGCCCCGAGCCGGGTGCCCGGTCCCGGGGCTGCGCCGGGGGCCGGTGCGGGGTGCGGGGCCGTCCCGCCCGCGCCAGCCGGGGCCCGCAGCGCTGCCGTGCCCTAGTTCCTCCCCCCGCCTGGCTCAGCCGGGAGGCGGCGTGCGCTCCGCTCCGCGCCCTCCCCCGCCTCGCCCCTGCCTGCCGCTGCTCCCCTCCCCACAGCGGCGGGGGCAATGCCTCCTGCATACGTGATGAAGTGAGCGGCCGGGCTGGGCTCCGCCGCCAGCAGCGAGCCGTGAGCCCGGGCGCCTCCGCACTGCAGCCCCCTCCCACCGGCGACGCGGGGACGCGGCTGGCTGCGGAGCGCGGCGCTCGCAGCTCCCGGGCAGCAGCGTGCGGCCGCGGGCAGCCGGCGCCATGCTGAACAACCTGGCCGACTGCGAGGACGGCGACGGCGGCGCCAGCCAAGGTGAGGGACCGGGACCGGGGGACCGGGGACCGGGGACCGGGGGAGCCCGTGGCGGCCGCCCCTGCCGGGCTGGGGGCCGAGGCTCGGCGCCGAGCGGGTGGCAGAGGCGGCGCGGAGCCGGGGGCCGCAAGGCTGGGGGTGCCACGGCCGCTGGACCCCGCGGCGGGGCCGGCGGGCGGCACCGGCACCGGCCGCGACGGCGGCTTTTGGTCCGCGGCCCCGCGGGGCTGCGGCGGGCGATGCGGACGGTGCGGGGTTGCTCCCGCTGCCGGCGCCTCCGCGCAGCCCCGGCCCCGCTCCCGCCGCTGCGGCAGCCCCGGGAAACGGCGGCGCGGCTGGAGCAGCGGCCGCGGCGGGGCTGAGCGGTGCCTGGGGCTTGCCGGGGAGCCTCCTCCCGGGCGGGGGGCGTGGGCTGCGGGCTGTGCTCCGGGCGATCCCGCCGGGCGCCGGCCCCTGCCCTCTCCCGGGCAGCCCCCGGCGACCGCTGCACCGGCCCGCTCCCGCCCGCCCGGGACCCCCGCAGGGGTCCCCGCGCCCGGCTGCCGCCCCCCCTACCCCGGCTACCTCCTACCCGTCCCTCCCTACCGCCTTCCCCCTCCGGCTGCCGCCCACCCGTCCCCGGCTACCTCCTCCCCATCCCTCCCTACCGCCTCCCCCATCCCCGCTGCCGCCCCCCCAGCTCTCCCTACTGCCGCCCTCCGTCTCCGGCTGCCGCCCCCCCATCCCTCCCTACCGCCTCCCTCATCCCGCTGCCGCCCCCCCATTCCTCCCCGCTGCCGCCCCCCGATCCCCGGCAGCCGCCCCACCGCCCCCCTCCCGCATCCGCCGCCCCCCGGCGCCGCGCGGGGGCTCCGCCAGCCCCGTGCCGCCGCCGCCGCTGTCCGCGGTGCTGAAGCGGCCGCCCGGGCCCTGCGCCGGGGCCGGCAGGAGCCGATCGGCCCGGACCGCTGCGGTCTGCCGTGCCGAGCTGTGCCGAGCTGTGCCGTGCCAAGCCAACCTGAGCCGTGCCGTGCCGAGCCGTGCCAAGCCAAGCTGAGCCGAGCTGGTCCGCTCGGTCTAGCCCGTGCCGTGCCCTGCCAGTCCGGGCCAAGCTGTGCCATTCCCTGCCAACCTGTGCCATGCCGGGCATGCTGCAGCCCCGGCGCAGTGCAGGCGGGCAAGGCCGCTGCGGGCGAGGGGACGGGGCTGCAGCCCCGCGGGTGGTGGGGCCACCAGCCCCTGGCAGCGGCCACGCGGCTGCTGGCACTTTGGCCTGAGCTCTCCCCGGGGCACCTGCCAACAGCCGAGCTGCTGCGGAGGGTCCTCAGGCCCCTGTGGGGCCATGTCCAGCCCCAGGCAGCTGGGCCAGTGCAGCACCCTCTCCTGCAGGTGCTTCTGTCGGGCACAGGGATGGGTTGGAGCCAGGGAAATGCAGAGGTGTGCCCGAGGGGACCTGCAGTGCCTCTCTGACTCCCCCCAGCCCCCCACCAGGTCCCCTTGCTGGGTCCCCTCGCAGGGTCTGCTGAAAGCCCCAGCCAGGAGGGGACAGCCGGTGCTGGCAGTCACTGCAGAAGTCCCTGGCTGCCTGCAGTGAGGCTCTGGGCACAGCCACGACGAGGCTTTTGGTGTTCGCTCTGCTCCGCCGACCGGAGCCTGTTTATATGCTTGTTTATTCACGGCTCCACTCAAGGTCAGGGCTTGCAGGAGTCTTCTGGGGGCACCTTGCTGGGCTGGGGGGAGCCGCACTGGCCCCCGGACATGCCCTTCCCTGGGCTCTCGCCCTCCCCTTGCCCTCTGCAGCACCAGGATCTATCCCACTCGCTGCGTTTCCATCGCAGCAGTGCCGGCAGCGTGGCGGCAGGCATTTCTGCCTTGCTGGGGTCTGGCAGGAGGGCTGGACACGGTGCCACTACAGATGGACCAGACAGACTGTCCCTGGAGCTGGGCCTGGCGAGATGGTGTCCTGTGGGCCAGCGGACGTGGGGCTGGAGGTGGTGGGGGCCCTGGGGGGGGCTTGGGAGAGCAGGGGAGGGTCTGTGGGGAGGGGTGCGGCAGGGCCTTCTGCACCCGTGCTGAGGGCGGCTGCTGCGGGGGGGTGGGATTGCCTCCCCCCCCCCCCGAGGGTCACACTGAGATCACTGTGCGGTGTCTGCCTGCACGGACTGTGGATGACCCGGGGGGTGGCAGAGCTGTTGCATGCCAGTGGGGCCCCCCCATGCATCCCGGCTGCTCCAGCACTGGCCGTCTGTCGATTTGCTGAGCCCAGCAGAGCTGCTGAAGCCCTGGGTGCCACTTAGGCCATTTCTGTCAGAAAGGCTGAGCAGCATCCCCGCTCGGGTCCCCACTCTGGATAGACTGTGAGAGCCTCTGACAAGGGCTGCAAGGGCTCCAGCCTTGGCAGCCTGGCAAGGGCTGGGCTGGTGGCAGACCCCCTGGGGAGGTGGTGGGGAGCGAGGGGGCAGACAGAGCTGCTGCCTGCAGTATTCAGGCTGGCAGCTTGCACCGCTCTGTTTGGGGTGTGGAAATGTCAGACACAGCCCCGCTGCAGGCTACCGTGCCAGCACTCCAGCCTGGAGGCACTGGGCTGCCCAAGGAGGGGAGACCTGGGGCCAGGAGCTTTGCTGGAGCTCATCTCCACGGCCATTTCCAAGGCAGGGCTCGGGCTGTCGGAGAATCTGGGAAGCTGTTTAAATGCAGCCAGCCAAAGCGCCTGTGCTGGAAATCCTGCGCCTGCAGGGCCGGCTGATCAAAGGGAGGATAATCCCAGGTTTAGGAAGAAAGAGGATAGGTCTGAAGTAGCAGTTGGTCCAATTTGGGTCAGGCAGTGAAAGAATCCAGCCCAAAAGGCCACTCGGTGTGCCTACCAGCTGGAGGGGCCAAGCGCAGCCCCGGGGCTGGGGGAACATCCCCCCACCCCAACCACCCTCACCCCACCGCTGCGCTGCAGCCGGGAGCCAGCACTGCTGTGCACACTGCCAGCACGAGCCAGCACTGCTCTGGCCGCTGGTGGTCTCTGCCTTGGTGGGGGCTGCGGGGGCTCCGTGGCCTCTCTGAGGGTTACCCTACCTGGGGCAGCTGGCAGATACCCTTGCTCAGGGGAGAAGGAAGCCTGGGTAGGAGCAGAGGTGCCAGCCACCATAAGGGCCCTTTGGACATCCCCATCTGCCTTAGGCACCTCCAGGCCAGCAGCCCAGGACCAAGCCAGTGGACGTGTGGCCAAGTCCCCTTGATGGCCAGGGGTGACAAAACAGCACTGTGGCCTCCCTGGCCAGCAGCTCCTGCAAAACAGCAGCAGCTGGGGACATCAGCCAGGGCCACGTGCTCACCCATGTGCTTGCCGGGCTGCTGGGGTCACCCTGGGGTGCCCCTTGCCGCTGGCTGCGGGCAGAGCCCCGGGGAGCGGGAGGAGGCTGCTTGCCAGCCAGTGCCGTCGAACGCTCTGGCAAAAGTCAAGGTGCCCTGTGCGCCTCCAGGGGAGCCCCGGGGTGTCCCTGGGTGCCGTGAGCAGCAGCCGCACTACTCCTGCCCCTGGGGCTGGCAGGACTGGTGTGGGGCAGTGGCTCAGGAGGGGCCAGTGGCCAGGCCCGCACAGGGGGTCCCTGAGCTGTCAGCACCCCTGTGCCAGAACCTGGCGGGCCCTAGGGTGCTGCAGGAGCACAAACGGAGGCGCAGGGGGAGTGTGGGGCCGGGGCTGCCCCCACTGCATCCCCCCTCACCCGCTGCTCCTCCCAGCTGGCGCCACAGCCCCAGCCCCAGCGCCCAATGTCCCTGGCCAGGTCTCACTGTGTGTGGCAGCTGTGAGGGAGCCAGCCTTCGCAGTGTGCCGTGGAGGGGATGGGCTGGCCGTGGCCGGGCAGGAGTAGGCAGTAGCCCCGGCAGCAGCTCTGGTTAATTAGCCCATAGGGTTTGGCTGCTTGGGCTCTCCCCAGCCAGTGCTCGGTGCCCTGTGCCGTGTAAAGCGATTAGGGAGGATTTGGGATGAGGGACATGACGCTTCCCAACCCAATTTAGGTCTGAGTAAAAAGCCATTAGGAGATCACATTGTGGCTGGTGCTGCAGCCCAAGCACTGCCCTGTGGGGTGGGTGAGCTCCCAGGGGCGCAGGGACTGTTCCTCAGCTGTGGGGGCTCTGGGCTGCCGGGTCGGGCAGCGGGGTCGGCTTTGGGATGCCCTGGGCAGGCATGGTCGGTGGTAACCCCTGCCACGAGTGGGACTGCACAGTGCCCACAGCGGGGCTGCGGGTTCCTGGCAGCAATCCCGCCATGAGCCCTTCCAGCCGCCGCAGCAAATTAAAAGGCCAATTCATGTTGAGTGATCCCTGGGGAGGGGGGTGGCTCACCGCCGGGATCGAAGCCTGGCACGGCTCGGCTCTGCTCTGCTCATGCCGCCTCTCCCACACCGGGCTGTCCGGCCTCAGCACTGCCCAGCCCCATCCTGCGCTCCTGCCCCGGTGCCGCTCGTCCCTGGGCTGTGCTGGGGGAGTGGGGCACAGGCAGGCCTGGCAGGCGCTGGGAGGACATGGCAGGGTCCTGCGTGTCCCCACGGCCCGGAGTTGTCACCCCCTCAGTGCCGCTGGGCAGGGAGTGGCCGTGGTGGTGGCGGGTGGGGGACAGGGTGGGCCCTGCCCAGGACGGGCTATGGTACCTCTGCCTTCCTCTGCCTGCACAGACCACAAATCCTGTGCCAGCTGCCGGGGGGAGGCTGCACCAGCCCTTCTGCAGCAAAATGGTCCCTGGCAGGAGTGGGGAGTGCATCGTCACCTGGGACCCCACAGCCATGGCACTTAACTGCCTCCAGCCTGCGGGGCCAGGGGCGAGGCAGGTGGCCAGGAGTCCCTCCGAGCCATGCCCCGAGGGTGCCGGAGCTGTGCCATGTGCATGTCCCTGTGTCCCCACTTCCCACCAGCCTGGGGCCTCTCCCAGTGCCGGTCCTCCCAGCAGCACCACCAGGTGAGGGGCTCCTGTGACCTGGGCCGGCCCTGGCAGCCTGGGTGATGCCAGCACCGGGCCGCAGTCCCTGCGGTGCTGGAGAGGGGCGGTGCCCTGGGCCGGGGGGTGGAGGGACTGCGAGGTTTGGGTGCTGTTGTGGTGCCAGTGGGTTGGAGCGTGGGCACCCGGGGGTGCTGCTGGTGTCTGTCGTGCGGAGCCAGGCAGTGCCAGTCCCGTGGGGTCGGGGCGGGCTGGGGCCGGGGGGCCCAGCCGTGCTGTATGGCGGGTGCTGGTGGGCTGGGGTGCGGGTGCCATGCGGGGCCGGTGTCCGGTCGCCTGTGCTGTTACATAAGAGCGGGAGCCGAGGCCGCCATGGCTCACCGTTGCCATGGAAACCAGCACGGTGATGTCGTCGGCCGGGTACCAAGCGGCGAGGCGAGGCCCCCGCGGGCTCTGTTCTCCCGGTGGGATCCCAGGGCCTCACTAGGCTGCGAGCATGTCCCCCCTGCCAGGCTGCCCCTGCCCCCATGCCCCTGAGGTGCCGCCCAGCCTCGCTCGGTCCCAGGGTGGAGAGGTGGGCTCCAGACACCCCCAGTCCTGTGTCCTCACGGCCCTGTGCTGGGGATGGGCCCTGCTGTCGGCCTGGAGGGTGTCACTGTTGGCGTGGTGGATGTCTCACGTCTGCGCGGTCCCTGGAGCCGGTGCGAGTGGGTGGGAGCCATGGCAAGCGGGTGGGTGCCAGCCCGTGCCACCGCTGTTACCTAATGAGCGTTGGGTGCAGTGCTTTAAACTAAACCTGGAGCAAGGAGCACGTTGGGTCCGTGCTGAGAACTCCCCGCTCACCCTTCGGTGGGGGACATGGGGCAGGGCACATGCCGGCGGTGCAGCAGCCGGCCGGACCTGTGGGCCAGGGTGTCCCGGTGCTGCCACCACGGCCATTCCTGTGCAGGAGGAGCCTGCGGGCTCTGCCCCGCAGTTTGGCTGCGCCATCAGGGACACTGCCGCCCCGCTGCCCCATGCCGGAGGAGCCCGGGGACCGGTGGGAGGCGGGGCCCAGCCTGTGGATCGGCGTCACCTGCGGCACTTGGGGCTTCACCTCCTGGTCAGCCAGGAGCACCGCGTCTGCCGGGGAAATTGCAGATGGTGAATCACCACCGCACACAGGCAAACCGGCTCCCAGGATCCCGTATATGAGTCAACTGGCAGGAGGCAGGCGGTCTTCAAAGGACCGGGCTGCTCCAAACGGTCACAGTGTCTGTCCCGGGGCTGCTGCGGTGTGTGGGTGGCTGCACCACCCTGGCCCACAGGTGGCCCCTGCGCCGTCCCTGCGCCCCCAGGTGCTCCTGGGCTCCGGGCTCTGTGCTCAAGGCCAGTGGAGGGGATGGCTCTCGCCCCAGGCCCAGGGTGTGGAGCAGGTCTGTAACCCTGCCCGTGCAGGCAGCCTGCCCCGTGGTGCTGCTGCCGCCAGCAGTGCGATTGCCCTGGCTGCGGGGCCATGGTGGTTGGGATGGGTGCGTGGTGGGGAGCCCCTCTCCTCCCGCCCAGGTCTGGGGACCAGGGCAATCGTTTCAGGTTTCCCTGTGCCGCGGGGGCTGTCACGTGCTGAGCTGCTCTGCCCAGCACCATGTCCTTTGGCTCCCCAGCCCCGTGCGGCCCCTGCCCCCCTCCCCTCTGGGCCTCCGCTCAGGGCTGCGCCGCTCCGGCGGCACCATCCTCGCTGCTGCTCCATTTCCAGTCTGATTTATTTCTGCTGCTCTGCAGCTCGGCTTTTCCTTGCTATTAAGCCGACTCCGGGTTTCTTCTGCATGAGGCCGTTAATGCAGCAAGCAGCTGCGACCCTGTCCCAGCAGCTCTGTGGACTCTGTGCCGCTGCAGGCAGCTCCACTGCCCTGGGCAGAGCAGCAGCAACCTGCCCTTGGTGGCGCCACCGCCGGATGCCTCCCCGACTTGCGGCACAGCCGGCGAGGCCATGGCCCCTGCTCCTGTGGTGCATGTCAGGGAGCAGGACCAGACATCCAGCCGCCCGCCCCGCTCCCAGGCACCGCGCTGGGACTGTCCCTGTCTGTGGTGGTGTGCTGAGCAGCCGGCTGGATCCTGCCCTTGCAGGCGCAGCACTCTGGGCAGCCCCAGTGCGCTCTGGGCGCCCCGTGCCGTGAGTTATTGCTGCCAGCCATCCTGCCGGGAGGGTTCCCCCTGGATCCACACCGCTCACCTCACTGTGTGGATGCGCTCCAGCGGGTCCGCGCACCAGCCCGGCCGGGCAGGGCAGCGCGTGGCTCCTGGGGACAGGCAGCCCCTGCCCATGCGTGGCGCAGGAGGTGATGCTGGCAGCTGGGATGCAGGGGCTGCCATCTCCTGTCCTGGGCATGAGCATGGTGCCCATGGCCCCAGCAGCCCTCCTGCAGGAGCTGGGGTGCAGCCACAACCTCTTGCAGCAGCAGCCCTGTGGGGTGGATGCTCTCCCAGTGTGGGCTGGGGTGGGAGCTGCCTGGCTGACCCGGTGGCATCTCTGCAGGTGATGGCAATCCCAAGGAGAGCAGCCCCTTCATCAACAGCACGGACCTGGAGAAGGGCAGAGAGTATGATGGCAAGAACATGGCCCTCTTCGAGGTAGGGCGTGCAGGCGGCGGGGCAGGGAGGGTTCCTGGGGAGGGGGCCAAGCTGGGCAGCTGTCCCACAGCACCCCGACCCGTGCCCTGGGCACCGAGACATGCCAGAGCCCCAGGCCAGGGTCCTCCAGCTGTCGCAGCCGTGCCCAGCGGGGTGGGCGGTGGAGTGGCATCTGGCAAAGTCCCCAAGTCCCAGGGCTGGCTGGTGTCCCCAGGGACTGTCCTCACAGCTTGGGGTTCTGCTCTCTGCAGGAGGAGATGGACACCAGCCCCATGGTCTCGTCCCTGCTGAGTGGGCTGGCCAACTACACCAACCTGCCGCAGGGCAGCCGGGAGCATGAGGAGGCCGAGAACAATGATGGGGGCAAGAAGAAGCCGGTGCAGGTGAGGGACGCAGGAGGGACGCAGGAGGGACGCAGTCCCTTCTCCCGGCCTCTGCCTGTGCAGTCCCAGGCCATGGGCTGCCCCAGGGACAGCTGGGTGCCTCGGCCCCTGCCAGGAGGGTGGTTTCACCCGGGGTCCCTGGCTGCATTGCAGGAGGAGCGGGACCCCTCGCTCCTCTGCCAGCCAGGCCCATGAGCCCTGATGGCTGCCCGCTCCCTCGGCAGGCCCCGCGGATGGGCACCTTCATGGGCGTCTACCTGCCCTGCCTCCAGAACATCTTTGGGGTCATTCTCTTCCTGCGCCTCACCTGGGTGGTGGGGATCGCCGGCATCATGGAGTCCTTCTGCATGGTCTTCCTCTGCTGCTCCTGTGTGAGTGATGGAGCCGGCTGGGCCCCTGCTGGCCTCGCCCCGGGTCTGGGGGTCACCAGCCAGGCTGGCTGGACTGTGGAGAGGTGCACTAGCTGCCGGCCCACCCTGCCCTGCCCTGCCTGTGCCCCTGCCCCTGCCCCTGCCCCTGCCCATGCCCCTGCTCCTGCCTCACTTACAGCAAGGAGAAGCCTTTGGCTTCCCAAAGGAATCAGCAGCAGAACGGTGCTCAAATAGCGACCCAGATCGTAGCTGCCATGCGGGGGGGTTGTGGCGGGGAGTCCCCTGCCCTGGCCCTGCACACCATGCTGCAGTGAGCCATCCCGCCAGGACAGTGACCCCAGGGCTGAGGCTGGAGGGACTGAACACAGGCAGCGTCCGGGGCAGCCTGGGGATCCCCTGCCCCTCACAGCACTGCCAGTCCCTCCAAGGGGCTCAGCCCCCCAGCTGTACTGCCGGCCAGCCACCCTGCCTGCCCATCCATCCATCCATCCATCCGGCTCTCCCCCAGGCATCCCGTCCCTGTGGCACATCTCAGCGTGGCCCCAGGGAGCCCCATGTCCCAGCATGGCCCCAGCTCTCCCTTCCCGCTGCCCTGTCCCTCTGCCCCAGCAAGGAGGGAGCTCTGCCGGGTGCTAACACTGTGTTTCTTCCCGCAGACAATGCTGACGGCCATTTCCATGAGCGCGATCGCCACCAATGGCGTGGTGCCAGGTAGAGCTGAGCCCCTGTCCCTGTGTGTGCTTCGGGGCAAGGGGAGCTGGCTCCTTGCCGGGTTGGGCACCTGTGGGGGCCCCTGTGCCCCAGAAGGGCCAGGTGGCAAAGGGCTTTTCCCAGAGAGCATCCCCCCGAGGCTGTCCCGCGCCC
Organism: Aptenodytes patagonicus; assembly: GCF_965638725.1. NCBI lineage: Eukaryota > Metazoa > Chordata > Aves > Sphenisciformes > Spheniscidae > Aptenodytes > Aptenodytes patagonicus. The sequence goes on along the minus strand of NC_134962.1, from coordinate 426,536 downwards.
TGGGCCATGCCAGCTGAACTCTGGGGCTGCCCTGCGCCACGCACGGGAGGGCAGACATTGCCGCCAGCCACTCCCTGGCCTTCTGCCACCAGCCCGCGCGGGTTCCCCATGGCCCCGGGGGGAGCGTGGAGCTGGAGCTGCCACCCATCCCCAGAGCCGCGAGGTGCAGATGGCAGTGAGAGCTGCCAGCCGCAGCTCCTCCCTCCGCCAGACTGGCGAGGCCGTGGGGGAGCCAGGGAGACATGCCGGCAGGAGGATGGGGAGCCGGGCGTGCTGGGCACCGCCGGCTGGGCGGTGGGGCGGCCTCTCCCACTGGCCTCCCTGAGCCGTGCCAGATGCGAAGATGCTTCTGCGTGCGGTCTCTACCTCCGGGGAGGCACCAGTGGGGTCTGGCTGTGCGGGTGCCCCTGGGCTGCCTCCCCCAGAGCATGCCCAGCCCCACAGTGCCCTGGGGAGCTGGGAGCAGGTGAGCTGTGCTGGCCTGGCTGGTCCACCAGGCTGGGCAAGGCATTGACAGCCTCAGCGCAGGGTGTAATTAAAGCTATTTATCATTCTGCTGCCGCAGTGGGACCATTGATCCCGGCAGCCCAGCTCTAAGGGCTCTTCTGGGAGGATGGAGCAGGGCATGGTCCATGTCCCTGGGGCTCCAGTGCCTGTCTGGTGTCCCAGGGGACACGTGTCCCCACGGCCATCACACCTGGCTGCTGGGCTCCCGGGGAATGGCTCTGCCAGCACGGTCGCTCCTGCTGCTCCGGGGCCCTGGGGACTGCGTCCTGCTCTGTGCAGGAGCAGGGTCCAGGGCTGCCCTGGCTCCATCCTGCCCTCCAGGATGCCTGGCAGGGCTGGGGGTGCCGCTGGGGTCTGGCTGGGACCCATCTTTGCTCTCTCTGGCAGCGGGTGGCTCCTACTACATGATCTCGCGCTCCCTGGGACCTGAGTTTGGTGGGGCTGTGGGGCTCTGCTTCTACCTGGGCACCACCTTTGCCGGCGCCATGTACATCCTGGGCACCATCGAAATCCTGCTGGTACGTGCCTGGTCCTTCCCCCCGGTGGTGCCGAGGGCTCAGGTCCCGGCAGGGCAGCTCTGCCCTCACCTGCCCTTGCTGCCCGCTCCTCGTGGCCTGTCAGGGAGCTTTGCAGTGGGGCTGAGGGACCCTTCCCCGGGGTCCCCTCCACGGGGCCATTAACTGGGTGGTAATGCCATGACTCTTTCCCAGGCCTACATCTTCCCGGCCATGGCCATCTTCAAGGCAGAGGACGCCAGTGGGGAGGCGGCTGCAATGCTCAACAACATGCGTGTGTATGGCACCTGCGTGCTGACCTGCATGGCCACCGTGGTGTTCGTGGGGGTCAAATATGTCAACAAGTTTGCCCTGGTCTTCCTGGGCTGTGTCATCCTTTCCATCCTCGCCATCTACGCTGGTGTCATCAAGTCGGCCTTTGACCCACCAAGCTTCCCGTGAGTACGGCATCCTGTGGGGCTGTGGCAGGGCCCGGGGCACGCAGGCGCACAGCTGAGTGCCTGCACCCCCCAGGATCTGCCTCCTGGGCAACAGGACCCTCTCGCGCCACGGCTTCGACCTCTGCACCAAGATGGTGGTAGAGGGGAACGAGACTGTGGGCTCCAAGCTCTGGGAGCTCTTCTGCACCTCCCGCTTCCTCAATGCCACCTGTGATGAGTACTTCACCATGAACAATGTGACCGAGATCGAGGGCATCCCCGGTGCTGCCAGCGGCCTGATCCAAGGTGGGCACGGCACAGGAACCTGCACAGGGATGGAGGCAGGGGGATGGAGGAGCAGGGACGGAGGCATGGGGATGTGGGCGCGGGGACCGAGGCGCAGGACAAGCCCCAGGGGAGCCGTGGTGGAGCAGCGGCCATGCCTGCCAGGCAGCTCCTCTGGCAGGGCTGGTGGAGGGGCAGTGCTGCGGGGGGCCATCGTGCACATGGGTAGCCAACCCCTCAGGCATGCCAGGCAGGTGTTGTGGGGGCAGGTGGGCAGTGCCAGGTCCAGGTGAGGGGGCGTGCGGGTGATCCCTGCCGTGAGCTGCTCTGCCCCTCGGGTGCAGTGAGCTGTGCTCACGCCACGCTGGGCAGCGGGACGGACTCCTGCACTGCACGACCGAGCTGGGTGCTGCGGACGCCCGTGCATGGTCTGTGCCAGCCAGACCACAGCAGGACAGCTCCGAAGGGTGCCCAAAGGCTGGGGAGGAATAAATCCTCCCTCTGCTTCCTCTTGGCCTTCAGAAAGGCTGGTATTGATCTGAGGTTTTGCGAGGAGTGATTGCCCCTCAGGGGCACTTTGCTGCTGCGGCTGCAGCCGCACCGGGAGAGTGGCCAGGGCCGCAGAAAAACTCGTGAATTTGCTGGGAGGAGCCACTTTTGACCTGTTTTTCCAGAGCTGCTGGTACATTTGCCAGGTGTTCACACTCTGCAGTGGGTGGCGGAGGCCGATGCTCAGTGCCATGCTCGGGGTGTTTGCAGACCCCTGCTCTGCAGGACTGTGCTGGCAGGACCTGCTCTGGGTGCTCCCGCGCTGGGGCGGGTGTCAGAGCTCAGGAGTGTAGCACCCTGTCAGGCTTCCCTGCCTGCAGAGCCGCAAGCAGGATCAGCCCTTCCCTGGTGCAGCAGCCGGGCCAGGCGCTCTTGCAGTGCCAGGCTGGGTGTCAGGGCGGTGGCTGTGCCAGCTGTGCAGCATGCGGGGTGCACGTGGTGAGCTCACGGTGGCTCCATCTCCGGCAGGTCCTGTGGAGCAAGGCAGGGGCTGGGACACTTGGGCACGGCTGGTGCTTGCCACGGGGCAGCCCCGGCTGTGTCTCTGCTGGGTGCTGAGGCTGAAACTGCGCCGGGGCGGCTGCAGGGGCTGCTCCAGCCCATCCCTGCCATGGTGGCTGCATGGACCCAGGCATGGGAGCTTGGACTTGGCTAAGTGCATGGTGCTTGGGGCTACGGCTGCCAGGCCGTGTCACGGTGATGTGGTGGAGTGCGTTTGCTGGGTGCTCGGGAGGCTCCCGATGGCATCCCATGCTGAGATCTTGTGGGGCAGATAAGGAGTCCCTGGCTGCTGGGTACAGCCTGCTCCTGCTGGCAATGGTCCTGCTGGGGAGGGGATGCAGACTCCCCACCCAGCCCGGCCAGTCTTTGTCAGGGCAGCAGACAGCAAATGCTCCTGCATCTGGGGCACATGGGGCAGAGCCAGGACCCGGCTCTGGGGCGGCTGGTGGTGACGGGGACCGGGCTGGCAGCATCTCAAGACGGGGTGTCACCGCGCGGTCCCAGCAGAGGTGGCTGGGGTTGGCTGTGCCCCAGGCACCGGGTCTCCCTGCAGGGAGAAACATGCCTTTCCGAGAGGATGAGCTGGGCAGAGCTGTCTTGGTGGGGGCTGCCAGCCCTGTCTGTCACCCGAGAGCGGTCAGGGGAGGTCACGTGGCTGGGGAGGGGTGCTCAGTGCCGGGTTCTGAGGGCTGGTCCCTGTGGGGCCCCTTGGACCCGCTCAGCAGCCCCTTTGCAATGCCATGCCGATGGCTGTCAGCCTCTCCCCGCCATGCCCGGGCACTGGCTGCTCTCTGCTGCTCCAGTTTCTCACAGCGATCTGCGGCCAAGGCAGCACGCGGAGGGACACTAAGCCTGTTACATCAGCCCCGCACTCATAATCCCATCAAAAACATTATCAAGTTACTTTGACACGATCCACTTTCCTTAAACCTGTGTTGATCAGCATTAATTATATTACCCTCTTAATTATTTGCTACTGCAATCCCATGTCAGCTGCTCCAGTATCTTGTGGGGACAATGCCAGCAGCAGGATGGACCTGCTCTGGTCACCCACCCATGCTGCCGGGCCTGTCCCCAGGCCAGATGTTTCCGCACATCCGTGATGGGCTAGGGATGCCCCATCCCTTGCCCACCAGATGCCAGCGGCCCCAGCTGCTGGCCATGCTGGCTACTTAGTGAGGCCAGGGCTCGGGGAGTCAGTGCTGGATGCCCCCATGCTCTGTCCCTTTGGGCTGCGGGGCGGGAGGGTGCTGTGCCAGGTGCAGGCGGCTCTCCGGCACCTCCTCACGCCAGCTGTGCTGCCTGGCCTCCTGCTGCCTCGCAGAGAACCTCTGGAGCTCGTACCTGACCAAAGGCGTGATTGTGGAGAAGCGGGGGCTGCCCTCCGTCAGCCCCCCCGACACGCCGGTGGACATGGACCAGCCCTACGTCTTCAGCGACATGACGTCCTACTTCACCCTGCTTGTCGGCATCTACTTCCCCTCGGTCACAGGTGGGAGCTGCTGCCGGCCCTGCTCGCGTGCCACGGGACACCGGCTAGCACACGTGCTGCCGGGCATGCTCCCGCAGAGCCCCATGTGCACCTGCCCCCCATGTTGGGTGCAGTGGCAGTGGCACGGGGGTGGGTTGCAGCCTGCGCCTCCCACGCAGCCGCCCGCGCTCCAGATCTGACGGTGCCGCTTGGCGCCGCGCTGACGTCCTGCAGCTCCGGTATTTATAGCTGCCTGGGGGTGGAGGAGCCCCCCCCACCCCAGTCCACTGCGGAACTGCTGCGGGGCACAGTCGCTGAGTCCCGCCTGCAGCTCTGCCGGTGCCTCGGAGCCTGTGGGACCCCCACGGCTGTCCCAGGCACTGCGATCACTGGCGGGGTCCGGCACTGGACAGGCCCTGCGACGCTGCTTGGCACGTGGCCCCCAGCACCCTCCCACCCAGCACCTGCTTACTGGCAGGTCGTGGTTTTTAATGTGGCGCGTGTCCCCTCAGTGACGCAGGCTGAGCTGCAGGTGGCCGCGTCCTGGCTGCGGGGTCCTGCCCTGCTGGGCACAGTGGGATGGCTGCCCTGGCTGCTGTCACAGCAGGAGCACAGGTCGTCCCTCGGGCCGTGCTGGACCTGCTGGCACCAGCCATGTCCCAGCCTGGCCTCCTGCCTTCCCAGAGCAGTGCCGGGGCTGGACTCTGTCCCTGTCACTGCTGTAGTCACCGTCCCTGCTTGAGCTAATTAAGGGCTAATGAGACAAGTCCCTTAAGAGCATTTTGAGCCTAATCCATGAGTGGCCTCAGACTGTGGCTTGGGGGGGAGGTGCTGGGGGGGACACGCGGAGTGGGCTGCTGTGTGTCTGCTCCCTGTCCTGGCATGCTGCTGAGCTGGTGCCCTGCCACGCCCAGGGCTTGCGCAGAGCCCAGCGTGAGCTGTTCTGCCGGCTGGGATGGGCGAGAGCTGTGGATCTGCCAGCCGTGGCACCGTCCCCTCTTTCCCCAGGCATCATGGCTGGCTCCAACCGCTCCGGAGACCTGCGGGATGCCCAGAAGTCCATCCCCACGGGCACCATCCTGGCCATCGCCACCACCTCTGCGGTCTGTATCCTTCAGGGCTCACCTGAGCCTGGGCCGTGGGCGGGCTGGGCTTGCTGTGCAGGGCAGACCTGCTCGGGTGCCCCACCGGGCTGGGATGGGGGTCCCAGCACCCCGCTGGTGGGGGGCAGGCAGGCGGGTGGGTGGGACTCCGCGTCTTCCTGGCTCTCCTTGACTGCCCGGCAGATATCAGCTCTGTCGTCCTCTTCGGGGCATGCATCGAGGGAGTCGTCCTGCGTGACAAGTGAGTGTCCCAGGGCCATGTGGGGCCAGTGTGGGGAGAGCCCGACAGCCCCCCGGGGGCAGCCCCTGGGAAGAGGCTGGGGCAGGGGCAGCTCCAGGGGGAGGTAGGGGCAGCTGGGACACACTGGGCAGACAGAGCGGCACTGGAGGGTCCGCGGGGGTCCTGGGGTGAGAGCACCAGAGTGGGGAGTGCTCTCAGGGGGGCCCAAGCTTGTAACAGGCGCTGGGGACTCGTGTGTGCCCTGACACCTCCCCCTCCTCCCCCCCCCCATGTTTTGCTGCACATCCGCAGTCCTTCCACCCGCTCCAGGGCTGCAGGCAGCCGTGCTTGTTTGTCAACAGGCAGGGCTGCCGACGCTGCCTGCGTATCTGGGGCAGCCCAGCTCGCTGCACGCGGCAGGTGACACTTCTGGGTCGCCAGCACCAACACAAACGGGATCCAATCACACGCAGCCTTAATCGGCCTCCTCCCGGCACAGGGGATGCGGCGCGCCTGTCCCATACCTCCCCCTTCTCCTCCCCAGGGCCACGGGTGCAGGATGGGGATGGACCCCGGTTACCCAAGACCCCGCTCCCTTGCTCTCCCCCCGCGGTGGGTGGGGGCCATCAGCAGTCAGGGCAGGGCCCGTTTCCGGGCCCGTCCCCCCCAGCAGTGTCCCTTGGTGGCCGACCTGCCTGGGTGGCTGGGTTGTGCCGCCGCAGTGCTGGTGTTCTTGGGGCTCAGCCACAGGACGGAGCTGTGGGTGATGCTGGTGCCCCGCAGGTTTGGTGAAGCTGTCAACGGGAACCTGGTGGTTGGCACCCTGGCGTGGCCATCCCCATGGGTCATTGTCATCGGCTCCTTCTTCTCCACGTGTGGGGCTGGGCTGCAGAGCCTCACCGGAGCTCCCCGCCTCCTGCAAGCCATCTCCAGGGATGGGATCGTGCCCTTCCTCAGGGTAGGCATCCCCCGAGCCCGGCACTGCCGGCCCCAAGCACCCACCGTGGCCGCGGCTCCCATCAGCATGGCAGACCAGTGAGCACCCACGCTGCCCGCACTGCCTCCTCCCAGCACCGTCACCTGCCAGAGCAGCCCGGCTGCCCTGCCCTCGTCCCGTTGGCACCGGTGTGGCAGCAGGCAGCCGTGGGGGGTTTGGCCACGGTGTTGGTGGGACAACAGTGCCGGGAAAGGTCAGGATCCCCTCCCCCTGCTGCCGTGCTGCTTCATATTTTATCTGCTCTCTGAAGACGTGTTCTCACAACCTCATCTCTCCAAATCCAACCCGACAGCTCCCCCAGGGAAGAGCGGGCTAATTTTATCCTCCCTCCTTCACCCTGCCAGCCCCAGCCTGAGCTCTCGCTCGTGCTGCCCGTACCCTCTAATGTGTCCAGACACATGCCCCCGCCCTCGCGCCCGGACCCACCAGTGTCCCCACAGCCACAGGAGGAGCTGCTCTCCTCCGGCAGCGTGTCTGTCCTGGGCATGGGGTGCCTGACTGCACACTGGCTGTGGCCGGGCTGAGCTGGGGCTCATCCCTGGGTGGCGGTTCCAGGGGGACAGGAGCTGCTTTGGGTGCAAGGAGGGCCGTGGGGTCTGCTGGGAATGGGGCTGTACCAGCAGTGGGAGCCAGTCCTGCCAGCCTTGGGACCACTTCCCTGGCGGGACCTGGCTCAAGACGTGTGCCAGCTCGCGGCGGCGCTCACGCAGCCCCGGTGCACCCAGTCCTGGCTCCCGGCCAGGGCTGGGCACATGGGACAGTCTGACCCTGTCAGCCTGTGCTGTGGACCCTCGCCCAGGGCTGCACGGTGCCAGCATCGCAGAGCTCTGACGCACCCCTCTCCCCCCTGCCTCCCAGGTCTTCGGCCACGGCAAAGCCAACGGGGAGCCAACATGGGCCCTGCTGCTCACAGCCTGCATCTGCGAGATCGGGATCCTGATTGCCTCCCTGGACGAGGTGGCTCCCATCCTCTCCATGTAGGCAGCATGCTCTGTCCACCCGCACCTTCGCGAGTGGCGGACGGGCCCGCAACCCCTCACCCCAGCCAGGCGGGTGGCTCATGCGGGTCTCTGCTCCTTGGGGGGACACACACCCCTGCCGCCCTGGCCCCTGCCTGGGAAGAGGGGAGCCCCACAGGGAGCCCAGGGACCCTCCTCGGCCAGTGTTGTGACCTGGTTGCTCCGCGGTCCCGGCTCCCCCGTCCATCAGCGGGGCCCGCTCCAGCACTGGCCACCCCAGGGCTGGGAGGTGCGGCGGGGCTTGGCTGCGGGCCCGGTCCGGTCTGGTGCACCCGGTTCAGCCTCATGCTCTCTCCTGCAGGTTCTTCCTCATGTGCTACATGTTTGTCAACCTGGCGTGTGCGGTGCAGACACTGCTGCGGACGCCCAACTGGCGGCCCCGCTTCCGCTACTACCACTGGTGAGCTGGGACGGGATGGGACTGGACGGGACGGGGTGTCCTGCCACCCCCCGGGCCACCCTGGGCTGGGGACCCCGGCACCACTGCGGGGGCCAGGGCACGCTGACAGTGCAGTGCTCTCCGTAGGACCCTGTCCTTCCTGGGCATGAGCCTCTGCCTGGCACTGATGTTCATCTGCTCCTGGTACTACGCGCTGGTCGCCATGTTGATTGCCGGCCTCATCTACAAATACATCGAGTACCGTGGGTAAGGGTGGCCGTGGCGCCGCAGACCCTGCCCAGCACTGACAGCCTCCCCTCAGCCCCTTGGTGTGGGCTGCTCAGCTCCCCCGGGGTGGCTCCTCCCCAGATGCTCTGGGGTGCCAGCGTGGTGGTCCATGGCCGGAGCTGTGGGCGTCCCTTACGTGCTGCTGGTTCCCACAGGGCGGAGAAGGAGTGGGGTGATGGGATCCGGGGGCTGTCTCTGAGTGCAGCCCGCTACGCCCTGCTGCGGCTGGAGGAGGGTCCCCCACACACCAAGAACTGGAGGTGAGGCCAAGCCGGGGGGGGCTGGGGCAGGGGCCGGCCAGAGCACGTGTGCTGACTGCAGGACTGTCCTTCCAGACCACAGCTGCTGGTCCTGGTCCGTGGGGATCAGGAGCAGAACGTGGTGCACCCGCAGCTCCTGTCCTTCACGTCACAGCTCAAGGCCGGCAAGGGCCTCACCATTGTGGCCTCCGTGCTGGAAGGGACCTTCCTGGACAACCACCCGCAGGCGCAGAGGGCAGAGGAGGTGAGAGCTTCCCATGCTGGGGCCGCTGCCTGCGCCAGGCTGGGTTCTGCCAGCAGCGGGTGCCCGTCGCTGGGAGCCCAGCAGCATTTCTGTCCTGTGGCCAGGGCTGGTGGCCCCGGTTGGCCAGGAGAGCACTGGGGTGGCACCAGGCAGAGCTCGGAGACTCCACGCTTTGCCGGTGCTCATGGCACCGCGGAGACCTCCGGACCCCTGCCCCCTTCCCCAGATGCCAGAGACACCAGCACCATCCAGCACTGGTCCCAATCTTGGCCAGCTGCTGCAGGGCTTAGCACGGCACGGCACGGCACAGCACATCACGGCATGGCATGGCGCCCGGCCAGGGGTTGCTGTGCTGCTCAGCTGAGCAGCCCCTCAGCTGCCCCATGGCCACTGCAGCCCCGACCCTCCCCACAGCCCCTATGGCCCCCACGGTCCCCACGGCCCCCGTGGCACCAGTGCCAGGCAGGCTGGGAGACGGGAGCCTTTTCCCGACAGAGCGAGAGCCCTCCCTGTCCCCCACACCTCTCCACCAGCCGGGCGGCACATTAATGAGATTAAGCCCTTGGAAGCAAACAGTTTCTCTCCCATGCAGACATGTTATAATTTCTCTGAGTAAATAACTCTAATTGCTGCTCCGCCGCCCATCAGAGCCCTGGCACAGGGACACCCTCTGCTCGGCACGGCGCAGAGCTGTGCGCCAGCTCCGCTCACTGCCAGGCCTCACCCCTCCCGGCCCAGAGCTGCCAGCCTGCCGTGGGGCATGGAGACCTGGGTACCTGCAGGGACCTACACCCCACTGCAGCACCCCTCACCCCATACCCTGTACCCCACACCCCGCACTCTGCACCCTGCTTGGCCAGGGTACCGTTGCCGGGGCTGGCAGCCGCCGTGCCTGCAGCAGGCAGCCGTCCCCAGGCCCTGCGGTCTCTGACCCCCCTCTCCTGCCGCCAGTCAATCCGCCGCCTGATGGAAGCAGAGAAGGTGAAGGGCTTTTGCCAGGTGGTGATCTCCTCCAACCTGCGGGATGGCATGTCCCACCTCATCCAGTCCAGCGGGCTGGGGGGGCTGCAGCACAACACGGTGCTGGTGGGCTGGCCCCGCAGCTGGCGCCAGAAGGAGGACCACCAGACCTGGAGGAACTTCATTGGTAGGCACCACGGAGGGTAGGTGCTGCTGGGTTGCGGGGGGCCCTGCGAACCGCCCCGGATGACGTGGCCCTTCCCCTCCCAGAGCTGGTGCGAGAGACCACAGCCGGGCACCTGGCCTTGCTGGTGGCCAAGAATGTCGCCATGTTCCCGGGCAACCAGGAGCGGTTCTCAGAGGGCCACATCGACGTCTGGTGGATCGTCCACGATGGGGGGATGCTCATGCTGCTGCCCTTCCTCCTGCGGCACCACAAGGTAGCTTGGGCCCCACGTCATGGGGCAAGGGGCTGAGGCCGTCCCTGTGGAGCTGTGCCCATGCCTCCCTCCCTCACAGGTCTGGCGCAAGTGCAAGATGCGTATCTTCACAGTGGCGCAGATGGACGACAACAGCATCCAGATGAAGAAGGACCTGACCACGTTCTTGTACCACCTGCGCATCACCGCGGAGGTGGAGGTGGTGGAGATGGTGAGTGCTGGGACAGGGGTGCGTGCCGCAGTCTGGGATGCTGCGTGTGGGAGAGCCAGACAGATCCTGCCACGGGGGGACACAGCACCACAGGGGACACACCACCACGGGGACATGCAGCACCATGGGGACACGTAGGTCCATGGGGACACGCAGGGCCAGGCTGGGACCAGTGGGTGTAGCTCACCCTGCCCCACGGTTTCTCCTGTGCCCCCCCCTGCAGCACGAAAGCGACATCTCCGCCTACACCTATGAGAAGACTCTAGTGATGGAGCAGCGCTCCCAGATCCTCAAGCAAATGCACCTCACCAAGAATGAGCGGGAGCGGGAGGTGAGGATGCAGGACAGCCTGAGTGGGATCCGGCCCCCATGGTGGCTGTGCCGCTGGCCGAGCTGTCCCGTGGCTCTGCACACTCATCCTGCGGGGGAGTCGGGGCTGCAGGCTGGGGTCTGCCTGGCCAAGCCCTCTTCTGCCCTGTTCCCCTGGCTGACCCTGTCCTGCACAGATCCAGAGCATCACGGATGAGTCCCGTGGCTCCATCCGGCGCAAGAACCCGGCTAACACGCGCCTGCGCCTGAGCGTCCCCGAGGAGCAGGTGGGCGACAGTGAGGAGAAGCCAGAGGAGGAGGTGAGGCACGGTGCCGGGACAGGGCTCGGGCAGGCAGCTGGCCCTGGCCCCTGCCCACTGTTCCCCTCTCCTCTCTGCAGGTCCAGCTCATCCATGACAAAAACACCACCACCTTCTCCAGCAGCTCCCAATCCCCCGGCGACGAGGTGGAGACGGCCCCCGAGAAGGTGCATCTCACCTGGACAAAGGAGAAGTCTGTCGCCGAGAAGAACAAGAGCAAGAGCCCCGTCAGCCCTGAGGGCATCAAGGACTTCTTCAACATGAAGCCGTATGGCCCCACATGCTGTCACCCTGTCCCACCTGTGCCCCACGGCCCCGGCCATCCCTGCCCACCCCGGCCAGGCGGGTGCAGGCAGGGCCCTGGCAGCACCGGCTCGCTCCTTGCTTTGGGGGGGGGGGTACAGCAGCCCAGGTGGTCTGAGCTTGCCCCTGCAGAGGGGCTGGGTGGGAGGTGGGGTGGGGTCCCCGCGCAGACCTGCGCCGATGAGGGACAGGGTGCCTGGGCAGCGTGCGCTGCGGGGACTCGGAGTACACACCTGGCGCTCACATCTTCTCTCTCTCTCTCTCCCCCTCTCTCCCCCCCCCCCTTCCTCTCTCTCCCCCCGGCCCCATGGTGCTCCTGGCAGGGAGTGGGAGAACCTGTAAGTCTGGGTTTGGCTGGGTGCCGGGTCCCAGGGCGGGGGGAGCTGGGCCGCCGCTTGTGGGGCAACGCGCTTGGAGCCATTGGAGTTGCCACCGTGCATGAGGGTGGCTCGGTGCGCCGCACCAGCTGCTGCCAACATGGTGCTAGACGGCTCACCCGGGCAGCATGCGGGGGCCATGGCTGCCAGTCCCTGCGCAGACTTTGCGTGCCGCACAGTGCCCGTGCCGCGTGCTCCTCGTCTGCCCCGTTATACTGCTGGCAGCTTCCTGCAAGCCTGGGCTCGGGCACCCGCGGTGACATTCACACCGTCTGCTCCTGCTCACTTCCACATGGCTCGGCCCCAAGCAGCTGTGGTGTGCCGCTGCGCATGGGCACCATGCATAGCCCTGCAGCTCACGGCCGCCGGTGTGTGCTCAGAGTTGCCAGCAGCCGTGCCGGGCAAAGCTTGCTGCTCCTTGAGCTCGTGCTGCAGCCCAGCCCTGGACCCCTCTGGGGCAGGAGGCCAGCCCGCCCCGTGGCCCCTTGGGTCTGGTGTGGGGCGGGAGGCCGGCTATGCCCGTCCCTGTGCCCACACGTGCTGTCGTCCCCAGGAACCAGTCCAACGTGCGGAGGATGCACACGGCCGTGAAGCTCAACGAGGTGATCGTGAAGAAGTCCCAGGACGCCAAGCTGGTCCTGCTGAACATGCCAGGGCCTCCCCGCAACCGGAAAGGGGATGAGAACTGTATCCTTCCTGCAGGGTCACTGCCTTGGGGCTGGTGCAAAGTCCCCTCTCCGCTGGGGGGGGCCAGGGGCCAGGGGGCCGCAACTCCCTCAAGGCTGGTGGATCTTCCAGGCGAGTGTGGGGGCACAGGTCCAGTGCCTGAGCCTTGACCCCGCCACGCCTCCTGCCCCCAGCTGGGTCTGACAGCTGTCATTGGCATCAGCCTGCCTGTCCGGCAGAGGTGACACATGTGGGATGGGTGGTGGGGCCACATGACGTTGCCCCCACACACGTGAGCATGATGGCACGTTGCGGGGGTGCAGGCAGAGATCCACGGGGCTCAGCTGCCTGCTGGGGCAGGCTCAGCCACAGTCCCCGTCATGTGGCGCCAGCACGGGCAGGGTCCCCTGGCCCCTTGGCTCGGGCCTGACCCCACCAGCTCCCGCCTCTGGTACAGAGGTGTCATGCCGCAGGCTCAGCTCCCAGCGCATGGGGCCAGGCAGGGATGGCATGGGGCTGTCCCCGTGCTCCATCTTGGTGTTGGTCCTCCTTGACGGCCGTGCAGACATGGAGTTCCTGGAGGTGCTGACGGAGCACCTGGACCGAGTGCTCCTGGTGCGTGGTGGGGGCCGGGAGGTCATCACCATCTACTCCTGAAACACGGTGCGCAAGAGAGGTTTGTCTGCACGCTGAGAGCCCCGCCACCCCTTTGCACCGTGCTCCTGGAGGGGAGGAGGAAAGGCCTGACGGCAGCCAGTGTGCAGAAACTTCACCTGGCTTTGGCCGTGCCCCTGATCTCTCCATTTGAACTGCAGCACCAGATCTTCCGGGAGCATCCAGCACCAGAGCAGCTGTTCCTCATTGCAACATCACAGCACTGCTGTCCTTGTTTATATATAAATATATACACTGTACCGCGGACTGAGCACCAGAGCCCAGCGCTGCCGCCACCGCCCGTCCCCAGCAGGGCCAGCCCCGCCACCAGCCCCAGCACTGCTGCTTGCAGCCCCTGACGGGGCAGGAGGGTGGCTGTGCCAAGACAGGCACCAGGCCCCACCGTGCCGCTACCCCTGCGCGGAGCTTGGCTGGACGCGCCTGTGCCCTGTGACCGCCTGCCGCTTGTGCTCTGCCTCCCTGGGAAGGTGCTGGGAGAAGAGAGAGGCCACCAGCACGCTTTCCTCACCGGACACTCCTCTCCCCATCTCCAGCAGCGCCCGGGGCTGCTTCCCACGGTGCTGCACCCCAGCCGCCCCTCGCCAGGATGGGCCCGGACAGCCCCACCTCGCTGCTGCCTCGGCGCCGTCTGTCTCTGGAGGCCGTGGGCCAAGCTTGTGGAGATGCAGTGTGATGGTTTGGAGGGGGCAGAGGGTGGGGGGCAGCTGTGGGGGGTCGGGTGCTGGATTGAAGCAATCCCACGACAGCATGAGCTCCGGCCTGGGGTGGGTGGGGGGTGCTCCCTGTCCCCCTCCCCACTGACTCCAGGCTCTCTCTGCCCTGGTACTCTCCTGTTGCTTGTGCAGCGGCCGTGGTGTGGAGCTGCGATGTCCGGAGCTGAGCAGAGGCCCCGCCATGTGCAGCATGAGCTGGAGCCACTCTCCAGCCACTGGAGCTACATGGGTGCTCCTGACCCCCCGAGACACCAGCGCCTGCTCTTGGCCCCGGGCTCAGAGGAGTCCCATCCCATCCCGTCGTCCCCGCCCCACTCCCCCGCCACACTGCACCGGGGGGCACTAGGGGCTCTCAGGCCCCCAGCACCAGCCAACCCAGCTGGTCCCAGCACCTGCACGTGCATCCGGGTCCCCGTATGCCCTGCTGTGCTCCCCGCTGCTCCCCAGGGCTTCGCTGCTAACCTAGCCCCAGGCAGTCGCAGACGCTGCCATGGGGCTGTAGGAAAGTCCGGATCTGTGCGTAGTTTTAACATATGCAAAGTCTGTTTGCCTGGTCTGACAGGGCCGGACCCCGCAGCAAGGGGTGGCTGTAGGGGTCCCACCGCCCCCCAGCATCACAGCACTCCCTCACCCCATGCAGCCGCTGCAGCCCAAAGCCTGTCCCCTCTCGCTGGCCCACGCTGCAGCAGGCAGCCCCCGTGTGCAGACAGCAGGGTGCACCGGGGCAGTTCAAACACGTCTTACCTTTGGCAGCAGCTGCAGGGTCACCCCCTGTCGTTGCCCCCTCCCCCCCAGCAGCTCTCACACCAGAGAAACTGAGGAGCTTTTAACAAATGTGAACGGTTCCAGGAACCATGCAGGAAGCGGTGCCGAGGGCAGCCAGGGCACCCGCCGGCGCCTGCCCCGGCCCCATGTACATAGTGTACATAATACAGTATGTGTATTTTTAAAGTGATCATATTTATGTTAATAGAACCAGATGAAGTCTATATATAGAGATCTATATCTATTCTGAGAGATGCAGGGCTCTGCTAGCACCAGGCCGCGGGGACGGAGAGCCGAGATGGGCTGCTCCTGCACGAAACAGGCGCCCATCCGTTGCACCAAGTGCTCTGGAGCAGTGGTGAAGGCTATAGCCTTCACCGGCCACCGGTAGCCCCTGGGAAAGGGCCAGGTCGCAGGTTCATTCTCTTCTCAATTTAGCTTCTTAAGAGTTTTCAGGGAAAAGAAGTCACAGACTTTTCTGAACTTGTTTCACAGCAGATTTGAGCTTCCACTCGAAGTGCAGCCTGCTAAGAGTTGCCCTCTCCCAGCAGTGGAGGCTCACCAGCCTGGCCTGAAGCGGCAATGCTTTGTCCCCTGGCCAGAGCTGAGCCCCTGCACTGGAGCACTCACCTCCTCGGCCCCCCCAAACCGCTCCCCAACACTGCCCCGCACCCCAGCAGCCTCCAGGCTGGCACAGAGGAAGCGGGTGCTGCCACAGCGTCCCCATGGGTGGCCTGGCAGCGGCTGCCTCCTGCCTGGCACGGCTGGTCCCAGCGTCCAGCCCCCTGCCTGCCCATCCCTCCTGCCCACTGAGAGCGGCTGCAGCCCTCGGCCGCTGCCTCACTGAGGGCAGGAAACTCCCTCTGCACTGGATGACTCCAGTCCCCGCTCCCGCTGCAGAGCTCCACTACTCCTCCAGGTCCAAGCCAAAGCTATTTGGGGCTGCTTGGATAAAAAGCAGTGGGTTTTTGGATGGGTTTTTTTTTTTGCATTAAGATACTACTTGGACACACTCCCAGACCAAAACCAAGCCCCAGCTGCACATCTGTGCCTGCTCATACCTTGCTCCTACATTTCCATCACTCCCAAAGTGCCTCCCTTCTCTCCAGCAGCAGCCACAGCCACAGCCAGACTTTCTGCCATGGTAGCTCAGCTATCTGCACGGCTGTATCGGTCTGTGTTGCAGACTCTGGTGTGGAAGCTAGTCCCAAGGGCTTGGGGAGCTCAGTGTTTACAGGAGGTGACCATCAGGGTGAGCTGAGACCTGGTTTCAGCGCAGGAGCTCCAGGCTGATGAATGGTGCAGACGCACAGGGCAGCACTCTCTGGTCCTGCCACTGCCTCAGCCACTTGGGAGCTGTTGAAAGAGCAGGCAGGCATCTGCAAGTGAAAAGTTCCTTTAGCTTTGGGAAGGGCAGCCCCATGAGAACCAGGATTTGCCCATGTCTAGCTGCTCTGCCCCTTGGAGCTGGTCCTACACCACCACACACAAGCTCACATGCTGTTTCCAGCCTCCCAAAATTATTTGAGGCACTTCTACAGCAATGGGGGAGGCATGCAGCAACCTGCCCACTCATCTCATGCGCTAGCACCACACTTGTTGGGCCTATAACGCTTGCCAGCTGCTCTGCCTCTTCAAAAGATGCCACCCCGCTCCCTGTACTCACCCTCTAATTACAGCTTGGCTATTGCCCTGCTGTGCCTACAGCTGTGGGCGCTGTCCTGCAGCAGCGAATGTGGTCCCCCCCCGCCCTGGTGCATGGACCAGGTCAGCACTGAGGGCCAGAGTGCGGAGGCAGGTTATGCGCAGCAGCAGCCGCTGCAGCCACTAGCATCTGCCTCTGCTGAAGCCGCAGACAGCATCCACCCTCAGCAGCATCAGAGCAAAGAGCTCTTCCTTCGGCTGCAGGTACAGGGTAGCAGGGAATGACATTGTCTGCAGAGCAGTGGTGAGACAGCAGGCCAGGGCATGCTTTTCCACTGAGAGGTTTGCTTCATCGCCTCCCCAGCAGATCCCATTCCCCCTCAGCACCACTTCAACCCCCCATGGTAAAGCTGCGGTCCCGGCTCCCCCAGGGAGCAGGAAGGTGAGCCCTTTCCATCACTACTGCTGAAACAAGGAGTTTCCCTTCCTCATCCTCCAGCAAGAGCAGGGGCACAGCTCTAGACAGAGCCAGGGCTGCCTCAACACCCCTGCCAGGCAAAATTTGGCTGTGGCAAGAAAGGTGCTGGTTTCCACAGCGAGTTCTTGCTTGCTGTTGGCTGGAGAGGGCCAGTTTTAGCAGACAGCACTGCATGTTAGTTTACAAACCCAGCCCTGCACGTTTGGCCTCTGTGAGTGTTGTTTCCCCGTGGAGCACCCTTCTGCCGTTCCACCTTGGTGAAGACAGTGTCCTCCTCTGGTAGACATGCAAGTTCCTCCTTGGCACATGCGCAGACACGTTTTGGTTTTAGTTCCAGACAGGAAGGTCTTGACCCCCAAGTTTTTTTCACAGGCAGGCTGCTGCTGGGAGCAGCGCTGAGCAGACACGATCCACCCCGACGGTGGGATGGCAGCATGGCCTGCAGCAGGTAGGGAGCACGCGTACCCACAGCCACATTCGGCCAGCATGCAGCACTGGGCTGGTGATGGTGTATGCTCCAGTTCCTGCTGCGGGAGCACTGAGCAGAGAGCTGCCCTATCCCCCTCAGCTGGGCAGGCGCAGGCCCCCACGCGCAGCAGCTCACGTCACTGCAGCCACCACACGGCACAGGCCACAAGCCACAAGACAGCACTTACAGGAGGCACAGGCAGCGTCCAGTCTGGGTCAGTGTTGGTCCGTGGCTGGGCAAGAGGAAGCACTAGATACTGCACAAGGGTAAGAGTTGCACTAGAAGAGTCAAGACCCTCCTCTGTGTAGCAGGACTAAAAACTAGCAGAAAGACCAAAAGGTCTGAGATTTGCTGGTTACAACACTTTCTGTGCTACATGTGCAATATATTTGTTATGAATGTTATCACAAAGTCAGTTCATTCAATAATCTTTTAATCACTGTAGCTAGATGTTCTACGTCCATTCAAGTGACTTTTATTCGAGTGCAATATTTCAGTAGACATGTAGTGACCTAGTATGCTTTGTGTTTTAGAGAATCTGTGTGCAGAGCAATGCAATTAAGTTTAAAACCTTGTAAATAAAACAGGTTGCAAACAAAAAAAAAAAAAAAAAGAGTATTAGGCTTGCATTTAATTTCTGTGAGTGTTTCAGTATTGTGCATTAGGCCGCCTCAGTACAGACCCTGTGTTCTCTGTGCAGGTATTAATGGAGGAGTGGCTCCTCGGCTGTTGAATGCTCCCTGTTACTGCTTTACTGCTTTAACTGTGTTCATTTTTCTAGACTCCTGTCTGCACAAAATGCAATAAATGATTTTATTACATCCTTCACTACTTGCATGGGGAGTTTTCGCTTGCTTCCAGGGTCTCCACAGCTATTTTGCACTTGGCTGCTACCATTTCCCTAACAAGGAGCAAGCCCCAACAGGGAGCAGCAGATTGCAGAGGAAGCAAAACATCAGGAGAGGAACAGCCTCTCCCAAGTGCCACAGTTCCCCTGTTTAAGCTCATGCAAATTTCTGATCACCCCAGCAAAGATGCTTTACTTGCCTGCGGGGTTGTAGAGATGGAGAAAGGGATCTAAACAAAAAGAGACTGGAGGAAGAAAGATGGAAGACAGACATACTTCCATCCAATTTCAGGTTGTGTAGTAATGGCAGCACGAAGTCAAGGAAGGCCAGTGCTAAACGCACAGGGACTTGTAACCCTAACTTCACGCAGCAGCCGCACAACTAACAGCAGCTGCAGCACAGATACCGGACCAGATCGCTGCTGGCCCGAGTGCACCCCCTCCCACCCCCAGCAGCCGGAGAGGCTTCGGATCTCTCACACTGGCCCCTGCCACACACTGCTCCAACGCACGGGTCCCTCAACAGGCACGTGGGCTGCTCTGCCCGAGATCGTCCGAGTCCACTGTGCGAGAGGAAGTATCTGTGAGGTACTGCAAAACCAAACGGTTATAAACTGAGACAGACTACAATATTATCATAGCAGGTCACAGCAAGGTTTGTATGCTTTCTGCTTAGCATACAGCGCTGGGCAGCGTCTGACACAGCTTATCTGGAAGAAGAGAGTAATGGCAAATGCAGTGGAATAATGTATTCCAGTAGTACTCAAGCTGTCAAGTGTCAAAAATGCAACAAAACGTTTTTCCTGCCTTTTTATTAAAAAGTAATGTCCTCTTGTTAACAGCACAGAGAGAATGCTACAACACAAACCACCTGGGACAAAGAAAATCCTCTGCTCCAAGAACACTGCTTTCTTAGTTTCTTTCGGTTCTCTGCAGGAAGCCTACAGACTCTAAGAAGGCTGTGATGGGGAGGACCACATAGTTAAGAGATGTTTTGTATTCTGGTATCAAAGTATGTTACTGGTTAAAAACACGGTGAAGAATCACTGTCCGATTTTCCACTCAACTGTCCGCTACAGCTACCAAAGTGTTGAAAAAAATGTATAAAATTATGGTATTGCATCTTGGCACTGCCTCTGCACCTTAGATGGACAAAATACCCATCAACAGCGAGATGAAGTTTCAGAGAGCAGACATTCACCACCTGGTAACTGGTTGCAGGCATTCCCAAGGGAGGGCCAGCAGCACATCAGCGTGGCTGCGACTGAGCTGTTGGGCTACAGTAACCAACCATCCCAAAGCAAGATTATAAGAAAAGGAAATTTATACACCAAATTTAACAGATTGATCTTAACACTGACTACTTGGTGTTAGGAAAATTGACAGACCATTTGAAATCTCTGCCTTGGCTGGAAGCTCGTGTTTCAGATCTGCCACAGTACTCAGGCCAAAGCTGCCAGTTTCTGTGAGCTGGGCAAGGTGAGGAGTGTTTCTCTGCCTCACTCTGCCAGGACATGACAGTCCAGCTACGGAAGGACCAAACAGCACGGTCCTGGGTTACTGAGTAGTGGTCAGGCATGTGCTTCATGAGTTCAGCTGCTAGCGCTACCACTGTACTTTCCAACTGGCTTATATGCTATTAAAAAAAGAAATAAAAAAAGAAATCCAAAGAAAAATAGTGCCCATTCCAAAAAGGTGGGTCTCCAAGAAGGCCCAGTCAGTGTACCGCCCTGTTCGGTCCCCTATTTCCTCAAAACCACTGACCCAAAACTATACTAAGACCGTTCAGTGAGACCAGACTGCACCGCAATGTGAAGATGCACCAGCTACTGGGAGAGAGGAAAATGCAGAAGGACTGTCATTGCAGCAGCTTCTGGGACTGGACAAAACAACCGATTATCCAAAGCGGCTCTTAGCACACCGTGCCGCTGAGAAAATAGAGCATACTTGTCCAAACACTGCTAACCAGACCAAGGTGAGGAAGGGCAGCGCTAGCAACAGTCAGCAACAATGCCACTGGGGGTACACTCTCGCCAAAGTGGAGAGGACATGCATATCCAGGGGCATTTGTCCCATGTCAAGGACAAGAGACTCTTTAAACAGCTGTAAGTATGGAATGGCAAAGGGAAGGGGAAAGGGCCTGACAGCTCAGCTTTAATAGTGTCGCTGGTAGGAACCCATAGGTTGCTGGGCTGAGGACCCTGCTCGCCCCTGGGCCACAGTTTGGCTCACTAGGTGGGAGAGTGCAGGACCACTCTGGATAAGGGTGTCCAAGGCTTTCTGTACACTAGGGTTGTCAAAGTTAATACCAGAAGATACTGGCCTTTGAGCAGGTACATTGCCAGGTGCAGGGAGGCGATTTTGGTGCTGACCATAGAGTGACTGAGCTTGTGGAGGAGCTCCAGGTCTTGGACCTGCATTTCTTGAAGGGCCCTGGAGAGCAGGAAGCTGTGTGCTTGGAGTCTGCAATCTCTGCTGAGCCTGGTTTAAATTTCCAGCACTCATCTGTGCTGACCGGGCCTGACCGCTGGCCATGTTAGCAAAGTTCTGGTTCGGAGTGCCACCCGAAGTGCCCGCAGAGGCTGCAGAACTGCTGTTTGCTACTGCAGCTGCTGCCGCTGCCGCCCCGCTGTTGAAGAGACTGAGGATTTTTGCTTGAAGCTCCTGCTGAGGATTAGAAGAGGACACTGGAACAGAAGGAGCAGAGACCAGAGGCTGTGAACCCTGATGAGCCTGAGAGCTTGGAAGGCTGGACTGACTACCCAGAGATGATCCTGAAGGTGCCCCCAAAGACTGTCTTGACATGGATGCTGGGAAAGAAAGGAAAGAGGTTTAAAGCTCTGCAAATGCCCTTGAAGGGGCACCTAAAGAAAACTAGTGAAACAGCTACCAAAGACACAAGCATCAATGAATACCCACCCTCTGAACAGGAGAGCAGTGCAGCTCTGGGGAACTCAAACCATTCAGCAGAACTGTTGCCCTTTGTGCAGCAGCCAAACCAGTTATGGCAGTCCCATGGTTTCCCTGAGAGAATCCAATATAAAAGTTCTTTCACATGAAAGATCTGAATCATCTCAGGACTCCCAAGGACACGTCCATCTCAATAAAATGAGGCGCCGTGAGAGGAAGTTACGACACCAGGACTCCTCTGCAGTCCCAGGACTGTTTTCGGGTCCCAGCCCAGAGGGCCCACAAACCATTTGATTAATAGTCTTGCCTGGGGCTGAGAAACTTACCCTGCAGAGAATCAGTGCTTCCCCTCAGTAACCGTTCCTTCCGGTCTCTCAAGTAATTAATTACTTTATCAGTCTCCTCAGCAGTTAGATAGCGATTGTCTGCCAGCAGGTTCAAAAGAGTCTGAATCCCTGGAGGGTGACCTCCTCTGACACCCTCCTCGACGGGGGGTGGGCGCTCCCGCTCCTGCAGAACAGCTTCATCTGCCATCTTGGCAGCCTGCCGGGCAATTTCCTCGCGCTCCTTCTCCCGTGACTCTGTTTTGTAGCGCTCGTAATTCCTTGCCACCAGCACCATGGCATCAGCTTGGGGCATGTTGCGGTGTTCTGCACAAGGAAAAGAAACTTTTTAAGTAAACCAAAGTGATGTGAACAGGAGGTGCCTTGCCTCACACACACCAGCACATCTCATTCAGCAGGCAGGCACTGCTTTGGGATTGCAAGCATAGACTTGGGAAGCTTCCTAGGCACACAGCAACAGTTCAATTTCCTAAGCCAACAGAAGGCTCAAGGCTATCTCCCAGCAAGGCCATCCTTTTCTTCCATAGCTGAGGGCTCTGAGAAGATATCGTATCAGTCCAAGAAATATCTTTCTTGCCCCTAACCCAATTAAAAGGGAAAGCAGCTCCCTGTACCTCTCACATAAATTCTCCGTGCTCCAAGAGGAGACGGTTCCAGCCACTCTATTGCTAAAGCTTTGGACAGATCCAAAACTTGCCCTCTGAAGGCTGCTAAAGCTTCCCAGAGCAGGACAGTGATGGGAATACTTTTTGGTTCTGTACTGCCAATGCCTTAATATAGTGTGTGCGCATGCAGGATATGGGGAGGAAACAAGTACTGGCTCAATGCCACATTACTGCTTATGTTTACTACTCTGGGGCAATAAGCAGCAATCAAGTTCTTCTGTAATACAATGAATAATGGTCAATTCCAACTTTTTTTTTTTTTTGCACTTGCCTTTTAAAGTTTTTGAGGTCATTATTTCCACCTCACAAAGCACACATGCAAATACTCCCCTGAACACAGATTTAAGCAGGGAGAGCAAAAGAGAAGGCCTTTACCTTCCAAAAAGTGCCCAAAGCTCTGGGCACTTTTCACACCTGCAGATCATCAAATCCTGCCACCCTTTTCCTCTTAACAGGAAACTGGGGTTCATTTTCACATTACGCTTTGCACAAGTTGTGAAAGAGTTCCCTGAAACTAATGTGAAGGGAAAGGTGGCCGTGTGCAGTTCAAGTGAGTGTATGTAATCTCTAGAAAGAGCTGTGGATGAGCTAATGACTGGGGTTCTTACCAGATTTGATACACCGTTAGATCCAGTAAAGAAGAAGAGAAGCTTTGGTGGGAGGACAGGTGTTAAACCAAAGGAGTTAAAACCAAAACCAAGGGCAGTGGAAAGCCCAGTGAAAGTGTCCATGAGCTATATTTGTGCAGGAAATAAGAGAACCCTCCTATCACATCTGCATCTGATGTTAAAAGAAACTGGGCTTATTCAGTCAGTAAGCACACAAAAACCAGCGACTGTGCTTTCAGAAGTTTACTCTCCCAGATGCACCTCACAAAACATTACTTGAGAACACAATAAGGGAGAAATAACCTGATCAGAGCAAAAGGCTGCTTTCCGAGATCACATTCTGGCAAGACCTTTTTTTAATACCTACACCCACCCTCACACTCACAACAACCACGTCACACCCTGAGATGGAAACTGATGTGACAAGTGTAAATGGTGCTAAAATGCTATAAAGGTGGAGCACGCACACCAAATCACTTTATAGTTGTATCTTTTTATAACTCTTCCCAGTTTCACAATCAGATCTTTACCTTGACCAAATACGCTTTTCCTTAGATCACAATTGGTTTTAAAATCTGTCCTGTAATTTGTCACATTCCAAACATGCTCTCTTTGAGAGCAACAACTGATAAACTGAGGTTGGACTGGTATTACTCAGAAATCTACCAAGGCAATGCAGTCATTTCTAGAGCTGGGGTTCATGACTTGCCCTAAGATGCAAAGGCTGGTAATGTTAGGTGCTAAGAACACAGCCGAGATTCTCTCTTGGTAGAAATTAGACAGTCCTTTGGACAAGGGACAAATAAAGCATTATGGAAACTTGTAAATAATGATATTCACATTTATGACATGGTGTCAAGTCATTAATAACTACTTATGTCACAGCAAGGATGAACTTTGTCCTGTGGGATTCTGCTTGAAAGACAGTGTTCTAAAGCAGCACTTTGCGTGGTTCAGAGTGACCACAGAGCTACACAGCCTACTGAGACCTCAGTACCTTGTGGGGTGCCAAACATGATGTTAACAGTGCAAGAGCGGTGAACTTGATGCTGCTGGGTGATGACAATGGCAAAAGGAGACCCTCCTCTGCTCACATCGTCCAGGGCTTGCGTCAGTGACATCTCTGTGTTGAGGAAGATCAGGTCCACTACCATGCCCAGATCCCGCACCTTCCGCCCCACTGACTCCGCGTACTCCCTACCACAAAGCAAAGCCAGCAGAGTTTAACAAGTCAGTCACATACAGAAACAGAAACCCTGGCACATTCACCCTCTCTGTCATCTCAGATTCACTTTTCTGATGGCTTGCCCAACTTCATAGTCTTTAACAGGACAGTATTAAGCAATCTCATTACAATAATATAAAAGTCCATATCCTACCCTTATTTTGATCTGAATCAGTCATTTCAGTTTAACTGAAATAGATTACAAATCAAGCCTCAGCTTAGCTGAGAAACAGTGTTTGCAAAGGGATTTACATTATTATAAATTTGCTTGCATATAAATATGTTTAAACTGAACTCATTAAGTGAGGTAATTTATGCCTGCAGAGATCTAAGGGATACACAGCAGAGCAGCTAACCTACAGAAGTCAGTTACTTGTGCTATGTTCAGTATCTTAACTGTTCAAATGTGCCTTATCCTAATTCACTGTAGCACAGACCAACTTCTGGACTTGAAGATTAATTTTCAGAGGATAACTACCAATCCATAAACATTCATTTGAGTTCCAAATACATTTTCTCTTGCTCTTTCGTTCTACTAGCTGCTTTCTGCTCTAACCCAGTATCAACACAGCATCTATGGATCCACTGTTCCTGTATCCACTGTCCTGCAGACTTCCCATTCCAAACACAAACCATAGCTCACATGGCTGAGCTTAAAGTTTTCAAGTCTTTTTTTAAGCTTACTATACTCAGCACCAAAACTGCAATACTGACCGCATATGCGTTCTGAGAAATTTAGTCTGTGTGCACCCACACCTTTTGAAAGAGGTTCAATTTATCGTCTTTGGATGCGAACATTGTAATGGTGACTAAAACTGCTCCCCCCTGCCAACTGTCTTTTTAAGGATTTCTAAGTTATACCGATTGTGTATCTAAGTTATCTGGGAGTCATTTTTCAACAGGTCTATATTAGTTGACATCAATACTTCAATTCCCAAGATTTATTAACATGCTCCAGCTCTTAAGGTTTGTAGCTGTTACAGACCAAAACGATCCTTAGGATATTAAGCTGATCCTCTTGCACAAAAAAATTCTCACTGTATCAAATACAATAATTTGTGGTCTATTAGAATATCTTCTAAAGACTTTTGGTCACCAAGGGATAAAGAATCTAAAATTTCCTTTCAAGATTTGTTCCAATAGGTAATCAACTCCATTAAAAGCAAACCACAGAAGTGTATTTCTAGTTTCACCGCTTCCCTTGTTCCCATTTCCTGTTCTGTCTTCTACCACCAGATCAGTCAAGCGCCAGCTCTTTCTGCCTCACAGATATAGCAAAGTTAAATAAAAGCAACTCTTGATCTTTCTTCCGAAGGGCTAAGGAGACAGAGCTTTACATTTCCCCTTGACAAACATTTTCTTCAGACCCCAACCCAGATCTACGATTTATTTACATCTTTGCTATTCTTCGATGTATTTATTTGTAAAGATATAGACATCAGACTGGTGCCATCATTACAGGCCCCCCTCCCACTGTACCAGGCATAGGTGTACCCCTCTGTTCCCAAACAGCGCCCGCTCTTCAAACTAAGGACATACTAACATTTTTGATACAAGTCCCTTTGACTCCTAAAATTCTTTTAAGTCCTTACATTCCAAGAGAAAGCACACCGTTCTATAGGGATGGCCTGCATTTTTGTTTCTAGATAAACAATCTTGCATTTAGCACAATAAAAAGACACACCGTGTTTGAGTGCGGACACCTCAGTAAGTGTTCTGACTGCCACATGAGATCGCCCTGGTTACTACTTACACATGCTTTTGGTATCATTCATGACTACTTTCAGCAGTGATTTTCTACTTCTTGCACGTTGGATTAACAGTATTGACTGGTATCTGACCTAGTAACCAATCTGACAGGAGCTCTGAAACGAACACCCCCACGACTCCACCCTGACAACTGCTCTGTACTATCTGCTGGTTGGCACATATTAATAAGTTCCGTATCGTTCAACCCATGAATAGCAAGTACAGGCCACTATAACCTGTCATGACAGTAGGCTGATATGAAGAGTAGGTAGAAAAGTATGAGGAGAAGGTATAGTGATAGGTGAACAGAAAGGAAATAAAAGTAAAGCACAAGATACAACATTTCTCCATCTCATCAACATACATTCTTAGAACAGCAACAGGAGCTGTAGCATTCTGAGGGCTCTAAAGCCACACTCCTCAAGAGCAACCTGTAAGACAAACAGCCTCAAGGAAGGACTAAGTTTAATTCCATTTTCTTCTACCATGCAATAATAAAGTCGGTCATAACTATTTTCTTACTTCGTCTGTTTATTCACCACTATCACAGAACAATCCACAGGTCTCTCTGCATCAAAACGTCTCTTGATTTCCTCGTAGTACTGACGGTACAGCTCCTCTCGGCGCCGCTCCTCACGCTTCAAACGGTCTGAAAGCAAGCCACAGGGACAGAACAAATAGTGCCCTTTGGACCTGCTCGAAGCATCACAGAACGCAACGCACTCAGCACTGCAGGCATCTCCCGCATCCTCCCAGAGGAAGGATGTGAATCTGCCTATCATAATGTTACAAGTACTTACCTTCTGAATTCACTGGTGCTCTATCAAAATGCTCTTTGTAACGGTCGTAGTAAGAGTCATCCTTCCGCCGATAGTAGTCTTCAAGGCGAAGGTAACGGTCATAAGCTTCATCTCGTCTGCAACATTTACAGAAAAAGCAAGGGTTTCCATGCTCCAGCACAATCTCAGGCAATAACTTTTGCCAACGCATCATGCACAGATCTTGACCTCAAGTTTAATTTCTGAAGTACCCACCTGCTCCCCACAAGACACAAAGCAGGCACCCAACTGCCCCCAGCCAGAGCAGAGCAATCTCCTTATCTTAAATACCTGACACCACTCAAACCAGTGCAGCCATTGAGGCAGGATCGCCATAAAAACATGTTGGCAAATACAATCCCATGGAAATTACCTGTACAAAGGGTCCCGAGGGTCTCTCATATCCCGTGGATCCCTCATATCCCGTGGATCCCTCGCATCTCGTGGATTCCTCATATCCCGTGGATCCCTGTATCGATCATACAGCGGCTCCCGTGGGTCACGAAGATCTCTAACATCACGAGGGTCCCGCAAGTCTCTTGGATCCCTGATATCCCGTGGGTCTCTCAGGTCCCGTGGGTCCCTGTGGTCTCTGGCGTCACGCATGTCTCTAGCTCGAATGTCTCGAGTGTCTCTGGAATCTCGCCCATTTCTACCATCCCTGCTATCTCTGGGGTCTCTCCGTGGGCTCCCCCGAAGAGGGGAGCGGTCGCGTCTGGCATCTCGGCCATCCCCATAGGCATATGGCTCTCTGAGGAAAACACCAGGTAAATTCCATTAGACTGCTAACAACATGAGTAGTGTTACCCCTAGATCTCTTACCTGAGGTGCCAAAACGACCCTTCTCTCAGCAGCTGAATCCTCCCTCCTATCCCACAACAGCAACAATTGCCCAAAAAACGTATTTGTTGAAGCAGCCTGGAGAAGCTTCTTAATTCCAATGTTTATGATAGCCAAACAAGACCCAGAAAGCTCCTTAATGGAACATCACTAAAAGCGTAGAGCACCTGTGGAAGAAGTGAACAGGCACCTCAGAAACTACCGTTTCAAGGCCTCCAGCCTCCAACGTCAGCCATGGATCATCTACCAAACATGTTTTTGCAAATTCTTTGAGAGAATTCAAGGTGCTGGAGCCTAATACCCACAAATATGCAACAGCCAGGAGCATTCAAGGGATCCATTAAATTCACTAGTCAATGACAGCAGAATACCTGAAATAATTTGTTATTGGCATACAATTAAAAAAGGAGCTTGTTGTCACCAAAGACACTGTAGGTTCCATGTTGTGGTTGGGTTTGTGCTGCTAGCAGAAAGCAATGATAGCCGTGTCCTGGATTTGAAGGGATAGTTTCCGTAGAAAGCCAGTCTTAAGTTTACGATGCTCCACGTTAAGAGGGTACTAAACCAAATCAGCATGGCATCCTCAGCAGCAACAGGCTTCTCTGTCACATCTGAATGATCCATCTCATTCAGACTTTGTACTGCACTGTCTTCGGAGGCAAGGAATAACAACATTCCAGTCTTCATCTTTTTCCAGAACAGTAGGTTTTTTTCCAGGTCATATTTTGTTTTCCAGAAAAAAAAACAACTTTCACCGTAGTCTAAGCCAAACATAAAAAAAAAAATCTTGCAGAGAAACTACTGAGCTTCATGTATTTGGAATGTTCTTTCCCCAAGATACTGACAACCATGGGAAAAAAACCCAGCTTTTTGAATCTTTTTATTTCCAAAACTTGACAGACTTTTAGAGTCCTCTACCAGCCTAATCTAGTTTATGAAAGATAAGCAGAACATAAGTCTGCTTCCGCTACAGCGCATTCACATAGTAGTCACCTGGAAAGAACAGCGGCAGCAGTAAGTCAGTTGTGGCCAAGTTCAGTGCCAGGTAAAGCGGACAGTAACGAGATGGATGTGCAGAGTCTGTGCATGGACTTTGGTGGTTAGACACCCAGCTGTGCTGGGGGATACACAGGAGCATTGGCATTCTCTATTTTTATGTCAGATACAAAACAGATCTTGGGACAAACTACAGTGTTGCCACCAAGAGCATATATAGTCTCCTCCTGTAAAAGAAACACTGTATTTGCACACAAACAAGCGTAAACTCCTTCAGACTCTTGGACACACAAATCTGCTTTTTGTTTGTGATCTGTATTGAAACCACATCCCACGAGAGAGACACATCATTACCCCCTTCCCCCAACCTACAATGAATGATGGCAGAAACTCAAGGGAAATTTCTGATTTGCTCTAATGTATATTGAGTAACTGATCTTTCTGTAGCTGTAAGACTATATAGCAAAACAGCCAGATGCAGTGTAATTGTTTGGCATATGACATTTATTCCAGCTGGAGTGGGGGTGACCAGAACAGGCCACATTCATTATCTGCAGAGACAAAAAGATCCAGAATGAACAACGCACAACTGCAACAGAAGTACAGATGTGGCGCGGGTCTCCTCTGCTCTTGCACCTGCATCGCTGCCCTGCTGCTTGCAGAGGCAGCAACATGAAGGCACAGCAGCCTTCTGCTTCCACACCTCTGTCACCACAGTCCAACTCCTCCAGCGTCAGCACCACTGCCCGCATCTGCTCAGGACTCAGTACCGCTGGCCCAGCACCACCACCTGTGGCGCAGCATGGGACTCCACATCCCGGCATCAGCAGCTGTCGTCCACATGCCTGCAGCGTGGTCCAGAGTCCATCATCTGCTGTCTGTGCACCCACAGCCATGCCCAGGGCTCGTTGCCCATGACCTCATCACCACCTGTGCCCATGGTGCTGCTTGGGACCTGATGCTAGCAACAGGGGATGGCCACGGTGTCTGTAGTGCCAGCTGGAATCCAGTGCCTGTCACAGTGGCACCAAAGCCTTCGGCAGCCGTGGCAGTAGTCCAATCCACAGCCTGGTGCCCACACCTCCAGCGCTCCTTAGGGCCCGTGACATGGGCATCTGCTCTTGCATTCATGCAGCATGAGACAGGTCCCAATGCCCATGGCATCAGTGCCTATTGCTTGTCTCTATGCAATGTGGTCTGAGGACCAACGCTCATGGCATAGGTGCCTGCCTCTCAC
Organism: Aptenodytes patagonicus; assembly: GCF_965638725.1. Taxonomy (NCBI): domain Eukaryota; kingdom Metazoa; phylum Chordata; class Aves; order Sphenisciformes; family Spheniscidae; genus Aptenodytes; species Aptenodytes patagonicus. Next base: position 397,210 of record NC_134962.1, on the reverse strand, counting down.
ACCCGCAGTGCTGCCCGGCGCCTTCAGTGTTACACACCTGCAGTGCCACTGAGGCCAAAGATGTGCCATCAGTGCCTGCTGCTCATGTACTTGCAGTATTCTTGGGGGCCTCATGCCAGCACGGAGCACACCTGACACTGCCCAGGCCCAAGGCTTGCCGCATCTGTAACAGGAACCCCCAGCTGTGTGCACAAAGCACTTCCCGGGCAATGCCCACGCGCTGGTCTCTGCAAGCGCATTTGGCTCTGTGCAGGGTAAGCACACAACGTACAAAAGACCTAGATGATGCCAAGAACTGCAGCTACTCATTCCCTGTTTTTTGCTGGTAGATGTCTTGCTAGTTGCACTTTTTCCCCATTTTTGGTAATTTAACAGGTCAAGCTAGTAGAGCACACCAGACACGAGAGCTTGATTACTTTCAAGTCCAACACCTAACACTCCTTTGTGTTGAAAGCTTTACAATATAGGCATAGAAAATGCACGCCTTATACCAAACTGTAACCAGGGCATGTCTTCGTGTGCTCCCTAGTAATGCCATGGAAAGGAAACTGAAGTTGTCTTCCTGTGACAGGACAGTCCACATCTTCTCCACCTGCCTGTAACTTCACACACAGAGGATGTGCAGGAGCTGCACACACTGTGCCTACCGAGGGGTGGGAAACCAGGAGAAGCTGCCAGGTACACATCACTAACTGCACAGAAGGGGACTGGTTCCAGGTACTGACAATGCAAGCTCACATGCAGACGGGACAGTGCAATAGAGACAGTTTGCTCTGTCTTGTGCTTCGCTCACGTGCTCTTTTCCAGTCTCATTTCAGCACTGGAAGCTTCCAACATCAGAAGAGGCAAGATCCCGAAGTCCTCTGCAGCATGGCACTGGGAATGCTACGGCCCCATGGCGTTCTCTAGATATGCCTCAGCTTCTCTGATACTTGAGGCAGGAGCAAACATCAAGTGTATTCTTCCTCACAAATCTCTTACAACCTGTGCTGCTGCAAAACATAACGCTTAGCTGTAGTAACAGCAGCAGACACGAGGTTTCCCTCGTGCCTCCTGAGGTGTCAGCGCCAGAAGGGCTCTTAGAGGTGGAGCGGCCATGTCCCGACTGTCTCGCTTGAGCATCTCCATTTGACTGGGGAGGTGGTGGTAGGGAAGAGACACAGACATTTAGCACAGGCCACTGGGCTCATGCCCTAAAAGCCTGACCTTCCTAGTATAACTCACTGCTTCCAGGTACTTTACCTTCGTGCCGGACTGGACCTTGATGAAGCCTTATTCATATTTCTTCTTTCCACTGCTTTATTAATATCTGTAAAGAATAATCAACCCATCTGTTCAATGCTATGGAACAAAAAAAAGATCATCAGCACAATTCAAATGAAAGCAACTTAAGCTCAACAACATCCAGATGGTGCAAGAAAATCCATTCAGCAGAGAGACATTGTCACTTTGACAATTTTTTATTAAGTTTAGATAGTACAACATAATGAAATTTTCATGGATTTCTCTGACTTCAAAATAGAGTGGACAGCTTGGGTGAAGCTTTAACCCTTTACGTTCAGGCCTACATCCAGACTCTTCATTCCATAAGAGAACCTCTTTCTTCTGCAGTCTATGAGCAAGCAGAAAGCGACTCATGGACTCTAGGAGAAAAAGCAGAGTCTGAAAACCTCCGAGAAAGGAAGCTGATGGCCAGCATAGTCTTAAGTTCACAGCCAGTCCTGTTCAATGGAGCATGCCGCTACCCTTGTTGAAAATAATCCAAGGGTTCTCAAGTGGCACATGCAACTGCCTTCCAAGGGACTGCTGCAGCACTAAGTTGTACAGCCTCCACCACTGAGGAAACGGGATCCAAGGAGCCTGAAGCACAAGCTCCTTATGAAGTCAACATGGTGCATTCAAAACACCACTGTCAATGTGATGCAAACTGATGCAACAGATCAGAAATTTGAAAAATGGTTGGCTTCTGAGCATCTCCATGAAAAACACCATGAAGTGAAATACAAAGAAGTAAGAGAGCTGAAGAAAGAGTCTTGTCCTCAACCAGAAAAAGTGAAGTTGCCCAGAACTGGCAGGGACCGATATTGTTCTACTGTAAAGAAACAAAGCCTTCCGTAACAGCTGATTGAAGATGAAATAATGTACTGGAGGGGGGCAAGAACAAACAGAAATGACTTCAGACATTTTACTCTGAGAGCCTTTTTAAGGAAAAGGACATATCTGCTCCCTGAGAATCTATCAACAATTAAAATTTCTTATTAGTTATTTACATTAACCACTTTCAAAGCCCTTGCAAGAGAATAAACATGCCACAATGTCTTTAGGCAGACTCAGTCTTAACATCTTCTGTAACTTCCCAAATTATCCTTCATTACTTTCAAGATTAAAATTAGAATTAAGGGAACAGTTCTAATTTTGCTCTTGTTGTCAATCAAGCAGCAGTGTGTTCTCTTTTTGTGGGGGGAGAGAGGCAAGTGCAATCTGAACATTAACTACAAATGCAGCATAACAACATTCACAAGACCACAAAGCAGTCTCTCCAAGATCAAATACAGCTGCATTGTCTACTGTCACAAACTAAATTTGATGGACATTTATTCCCTACACAGTTTTACTCATTAAAGATATGAAAACATTTCTGTGCATTTGTGGAAGTATTAGTATAATGCAACACTGGAGTTAAACTCTCCCAAAGCCTTTTACCTTATTGTGTTATTAGCAATTATATTTAATACTCAGACTGCATAACTGAAGCAACTGTTCTACTTGCATTTATTTTTTAGTTGAAAATTCTTTTTCCCCTTAAGTCAAGTGTTACCTTTAAGCAAGACACTATCTGCTTTCTTTGGTTTAAGATTATTTTTATTTTCTGTTTTAAGATGCCATTGCAGAAACCTATTATGATTTTTACACTCAATACCATACATTTCTTTCAAATTAAAAAAATGTATTTAAATCTGAACAAAAATATTTCACTAGAAGAAAAAACACCTTTGACAGGGATCCTTCTCTTGTGCAAAACAAACAGATTTAATAACATTTTATTTAATGCCAACAGCATTTACAGGTTAAGTATTTGAACATTGACAAAACTTCCGAGAAAAAAAAAGTCTTCTGTCTTGTAGGATTTTGAGATGACAGGGCCACTGTAACCATACAGTGTAACCTTCTGAATAAACACAGGTGACGAGAGTTTCCTGAATCACATTCCTACCTCAAGTGCAGCAGTGGCATTGAACTAGAGCTTAACTTTTAGCAAAACATCCAATTCCAATTTAAAAGTCTTCAGAGCATAGAAACCACCAAAGCTCCAATAAGTTATTCCAGAAGTAAATTACTTTGCTGTTAAAGAAAACTATTTATTTCCATTTAAGAACTTGTCATACCTACACCTACCAGATTAAAACTCACTTATCTCCAGGTCTGTCTGTAACACACAAATCACATCACTCCTTTACCTTGAAGCTTTTGCTAGGGCTTGTTCTTCAACTCTTTAAGCCTTCTTCAGATTTTTCTGAGGCTTCTCCAATTTAGCATTATCCTTTTTGAACCAGGCATACCAGAACTGAACGCAGTATTCCAGCAGCAAAAACCCACAAGTGCCAAAACCTCCCTACTTACAAATCTGTGTTTTGTACAGCTAAGGATGACAGAAGCACTTCTGCTAGGTGCAGATCTTCCCTTTTGGCTTTACTGAAAGCTCAGTTCTGCCTCCATCCAGCTTAGGAAGAAGTCCAGGTCATTTCACCATCAGTGACTCAATCTTCATTATTTCATTCTCTCTTTTTAAAACATGATTGTATGTTTTCTTTCCAAGTCACTTATAAAAGCACTGTATGGCCAGGAATCAGTTTTTCCAGAACACCACTCAAAGCACTGAGCAATTCCATCTACGTTACGCTGAGATTAATTTGAAATCCATTTAACCCTGTGTTATTTTTAATTGTTCTAGTTTCTTAATCAAATCAAACATCTTACAGAAGTCTTTTACATCAACACTGCTACTTTCAGCCATAAAACCTGCAGTATCATAAGTTAGTTTGACAGGATTTAGTTTGATTGGCATTAATTAATTCACTTCTCACTGAGAGTCAGGTGAAAGAATCCCTTTGTTATCAGGGGCTGATGCCAGGCTCATCCCATTTATGCTGCCTATTGGCACATCCGCAGCGCTCTGCTAGGTCCCTGGAAACTCCCTAGTTTTCCAAGGCTTGTGGAAAAACAACATTAATAGCCTAGGCAGCTCTTCATTTCACTAAGCCTGATAGATGTTAGATTTAATTTTTTGGAGAGGTCTAGTTTTGGTAGCTGCTGTTTTATCTTTTTTAGTTTCCTACTGAAATGGAAACTATATCAAAAACAACACCCTCTGCCTCTTCAAAAATAGACAGCAGAAACATTAACTGAAGATTAGGCGGTCCTTTCCAGTGAGAAATTTTATCATTTCCAGACAGCTACACCTCAGCTTCTAAAACAGCCGCAGTTGTTCCTATTTAAGCTTCTAGACTTTGACAATACTGGCCATAATTTCTTCTTGTATCCTTCTACCCTCCTTGTCTATTTGCCTCCATTTCCATCTTCAGGCTTGTATTTGCTACTGTACACACACCTTTCCACAAGTCATTATTTACTGCTCCTTTCAACCCTTCCTAAGTCAAAATGTTTTTCTTTAAATTAGTTAGGTTTACTTCGAAAGTACATTTTTTGCTTGCATTTAATAGATTACTCTTAGATCTCTAACCATTCATTTCTGTTTGTTTGCTCCCAGCATATTTAGCAGAATTATTTTCATCTTTAGGAAAATGGCCTTTTTAAAGCACCTAGTATTTATAGCACTACTTACAGATTGATTTCATGTGTGCAAAAAAATCCAAGTTAAGATTACTTATTTAAGAAGCCGCTAAGTGCTGTGACCAATTCCTCTGAACCTGTCAAGATGAAGCCCAATATAGTTTTACAAATGTTTTTAAAACTAAGTGTATGAGGTTTCAATGACTGCTTTCCAGGGCTTACCTGTTGGACAGTTTCTTACACAGGGTAAGAGAGCTTTTCAAATACTAACACATAAAAATAAGTTCAGAGTAAGACCTAGGTAGCACGAGAAAACACTGCAGATGAACCACACAGCACTTACAGCAAATAACTCAGAAGGCAAATACATACCTAGTAAAAGTGACTTTAGACTAGTGCCAGGCAAGTTTCACATAGTGATCTTTCCAGAGAGCTTTAAAACAAAAGCACTCCTTCTACCAGAACGCATGCTAGGGTCAGTAGGAGAGCACGGATCAGTTTTCCTTACCTAATCTATACCCTTTATAAAGGCGACCCTTCTCACCGTCCAGAGCGGCCTGGACATCTTCTAGACGGTCATACTGCACGAACCCATAGCCATGGTACATGCTGAGGGCTGGAAAAGTTAACAGCAGGGCAAGACCGGTTACAACTAAGGGACAGTACTAACCCGCACCCAGGCCATCAGGTAATCCCACCAGAGGAACAAGCAAAGGGGCTCTACCCAGAAACGACTATGCAAGTTTCCTGGGAAAACCAAATCTACCAGGATCAAAATGCAGGACTTAGAGACTCTGAAATATATTTTGTAGACCAACCTCCTTCTGACAAGGCAGTGACCAAAATACAGCCCGTGAAGTGACCAAGATTTGATAAAGAGACTATGAAGTCACTTGAAAGAATATTGCAACATCACACTGCAACCCCAAAAGCTAAAACATAGCTGATATATAGGCATTATGTTTCAGCTGTACTGAAGGAATCACTTTTTCAGAGAAAATGCAGGCAGAAAAAATTATCATTAAAAGGTCACTTTTTAGGAGCAACATTAGTCACTCCTGTCATTATCATCAAATAGCATTTGACAAGCATGAATGTTATATTTCTCACTGAATTCCCAGCCACAAAAAGGCATAAGATAATATACTAACCCCTGATTTTGCCATATTTTGAAAATATCTCTTCCATTTCTTCACGAGTCATGTGGTCTGTGGGCAAATTGCCGACAAAAAGTCTTCTCTCTAAATCCTGAGGATTGGTGCTGTTAGTGAAGTCGCTCTGTTTGATGCTATTGCTCTTGCGTCCTCGAGCCATTTTGCTTTCGTTCCAAATCCAACTCTTCGCAAAAAAGAAAAACGGCCATGCATATAATTTCAATCCATGACATTAAAATTAAACTGGAACAAGATTAAACTTAACAGCTTTGCAGACTAGAAGCCAACTGGGTCTGCTTGACGCAAACTTCACTCCAGAGAAATCTTAATACAAGGGATACAGAGGTCTGGCAAAAACGTATACCACAGCATTTTGGTTGAGCTTTTCTGTAATACTGAAAGGTAGTAAACCTAATTATTTTGCAGATAAGTTTTAATGGTTTAACTCCAAACTAAGATACAAGTAAAACTCATTTTCCACTAAAACATCTTAACTTTAAGCTTTTCAATACACCCATTGTTGTAATATCTATTTCTTCAGTCCACTGGTAAGAAGTGTTGAAATTTATGCAATATTTTAATAAGCAGAAAGGAAACACTCATCACAACATTGCATAACAGGACCCAAATATTTCAATACAGGCTTTGAATGAGACATCAGGAAGTACTGCTTAAATGCTCTTAAGTGACCACGCTCAGATCACTTTACTAAATGAGAAATCTTAGCTTTCCAATACCAGAAAACACAGTTTCTCATTCATACCCCTACTAAACAGCATATCCTTGTCCCCATAGAGACGTCAGCTCCCACAGAAGGCGGGTCCACAGCTGGGAATTTAACCACCCCCATGTAAATGCTGTACCACTACTTCATCTCCTCCAGTACAGCAAAAGTACACTTCGTTAACCCACACTATTGCAGAAAAAGCTGGAGCAGTCAGCAACATTCACTGCACAAACTTACCCGAAGAATTACAGCAAAAAACCCCCAACAAACAAAAAAACATCACAAATTCTACCAAGCCAACAAAAAACCCCTCCAAACCCCACCTAGGATTCATACTTTCTGGTTTAAAAGTCACCATTACATAAAGCTTAAAAGAAAATGAAAACCACTGAAACTTTCAAGATTAACTTGAAAGTTTGAAAACTGTTTAATAAAGTTGCCATACTTCCTAAACATTCTTCTACAGGAATGCAGGATGGGATTTTCCTGTTTATAACATGCAAGAAACCTGGAAAAAGAAAGTTGATGAAATTGAGTATATCAGCAGAAACTTCTACTGTTAATCATGAGATGCCTACAACCAAGATACTCCCTTAACAGTAGCCTATATTCATTACAATTTAAAAGTAGCCTCTAAATAAACAAATCAAACATCCAAAAATATAACACAGTTTTACATAAATGCTTCTACAACACTTAACCAGCATGAAAAATATATCTACTCCAAATCTGAGACATAAAAATTTTGGGGTTGGTTTTTTTTTTTTTAAATCAATCAACTTTACATTCATATCACTTTTCTCCTTCTTTCAGGAAACACTGCAGGGATGGGAGGCAGAGAACACCTCCCAGTCTAAAACTTTTTAAAATGAACTAGACTGCCATAACAGGGAGGAGGAAAAAAAACCCAACACCGAAACCAAAATCAAACAAAAAAGTCATTTCTTCTACCATATTTGCCTCAATCCTCCTGTAAGTTTGTCCACACACAGTTTTACCTTCCCAGTCAGAAGTACCAAATCTTGTCCCATTTTTTCCTGTATAGAAGCACTAGACTTCCCTTCTGTTCTGCTACTGCAGCTCAAGTCCTCATCAGTTGAGGGGACAGAAGTTTTCAAAATTCTCCCAAAATGATTTAAGTGGCTATAAAACATGGAAACACCCATCTAGTCCAAGTTCCCATTTGGAGCAGGGTGACATCCAAGTTGGATCCAGTTGTCACAGCCTTCTCCAGCTGGGCTCCGAGCCCTACCAGGGATGGGGACTCGGAGCCCCTGCAAGTACCTGCTCAGGCAGCATGGCCTGCACATACCGTCTCGGAACGTCACGTATACACACAGCAAACAGGTGTCAACAAGACTGGTTGCTGCTGGCGGGACATTTCACTTTCCGTATAAAAAGCAGTAAGAAGTTCCCTTTTCTTTTTCTTAAGGGTGGGAATAGTAGGGGGTGCCTGGGGAAGAGGGTGCAAGAGCTTTCCATATGAAGAAAAACAGGGAGCTATTTTTCCACTTGCAGCTCACTTTCAAAACAAAGCAATAAATCCCAAACACTCAGGTTGAATTACTAGAGAACTTCCATATAAGAGCATTTACTGCCTCTTACCATTTTCTGCTTGGTAGATTACATAGTTAAGGGCCATTTAGTAATCATAAGACCAGAATAAATGAATATTGTCCCAGCTTTAGGCACGCTACACCAGGTGAACGACTAATTTCCACATTAAGTCTTTTCCTACGAGTGCAGCCAGAGAGGCCAACTACACACCTGGGCAGCTTAAAGGTGCCAAACCCCCCATGCAGAAACCAAGTGCCAGGCTGAGCAGGTGCCTACAACAGGACAGCCCGCGTCAGCTCACGTGCCAATAAACCTTCTGGAAGTTAATTAAAGCCATGTTTCCCTAAAAATCTTATATTTAAAACCAAGGTTATTTATTAACAGTGCTACAGCTTCAGAAAGCAAGACATACCTCAAGTGGGATGTTGAAACTAATTTGACACAAGTGAAACATTACACAGAAGTCTGCAAGAAGTTGTTCCTGGGCAAGGCAAAAAAAATAAAGCCAGCCACCACAGAAAGGAACAGTGCTGAGGAGCAGTGCTGAGGAGCAGTAAGCTTCCTGCCCAGCACCAGCTAGCAGCTCTCAGCACCTCGGAGCCAAGCCCTGCCAGGCAGCCACCCCATGCCGCACCCCCAAATGCCAGGCCTGGGGCCAGGAGGGCCATTCTCGGGCAGCACTAGCACCCACCCGCCTTGGTCCTCTGCACCCAGGACAGCAGGCAGATGCAGAGCTGCCCACGAGGAAAACGCTAACACGGAGAACGCTTTCACCTTCCTTCCCGAGGACCCTGCTGCCGCTGCGAGAAGGCGAGCCAGGCTGCTCAAACCGCAGCTGCCCACCCTTGCCCTTGTCACTACTCACAGCCTTCTCAAGCAGCGGTGAGGAAAGCCACGCGCCTGACGCCTCGCTGGCGGCCACCGCTCTCGCACCAGGCCGCAGGTGCTCCCGGGGGCTGCGCTCCCCGCGCACGCCGCGACGGCGACAACGAAATCGCCCGTTGCGCGTCTTGACCGGGGAAGAGGCGCTGTTCAGCTGCGTTAACCCTGCGTACCGGCCGGCCCCAGGCCACCGCGGGAAGCGGCCGGTGCCGCCCCCGCCGGGGGAGCAGGGGAGCTCCAGCGACCCCGCGCTCCCCGCTACCACTTCCCGGACGCGCCGCGCGGCGAGGCGGAGGCGCGGCCCGCCCGCAGGCCGCGGGGCACGCCCGGCCCGGCCCCAGCCCGGCGCGGCGGCCGGGAAGGGACTCAGTCGTCCGTGAGGTTTGCTGTGGTACGTCTTTTATTCGAGCGCTCCGCGTAAAGCCGCCCCGCCGCCCGGAGCCCCGGAGCCGCGGGGCCCCGCCGCCCGCCCGCCCACAGACAGACTTACCGCCGCGCCGGGCCCGGTCCGCCTCAGGCCGCCGCCCGCCAGGACAAAGGCGCCAACCGCTGCTGCCGCACGGCGCCGTCGCAAAGTGGAGGGGGGGCGCCAGCAGGACGGCGACGCCTCGCGCTTTACGGCGCGGCGCGCTGACGTACCGCCCGCCGCCGATGCCTGCTAAGGCAAGGGCGTGGCGCGCGGGGCTGCACGCCTTACCTGGCTCCCGGCATGCCCCGCGAGCCGCCGCCGCAAGGCGGGCTGGGACCTGTAGTCCCGCGGAGGGCGGCCGGGCGAGGCCGCTGGGTGGCGCCACCAGACCCCGCGCGAGGCGAGGGGAGGCGGGGCGGGGCGCGGGGGAGGTGGCCGGGACCGGGGCCGGGACCGGGATTGGGGCGGGATCGGGATTGGGGCGGGACCGGGACCGGGATCGGGATTGGGGCGGGACCGGGACCGGGGCCGGGACCGGGATTGGACCGGGACCGGGATTGGGGCGGGACCGGGACCGGGGCCGGGACCAGGGCCGGGATCGGGATTGGGGCGGGACCGGGATTGGGGCGGGACCGGGACCGGGATCGGGATTGGGGCGGGGCGGGCCGCGACCCCGCCGCTGCCGTCGCACCCCCGCCCAGTGCAAGGGTCGGGCTCCGCGGCGGCGGCGGTGCCAGCGGCCTGGCGCCCGCGGGCCAGGACCTGCCCGCGGCGAGCGGGGCCCCGGGCTGCCGCGCCGAGCAGCAGCGCCGGCACCGGCCTGCCCCGCTGTGCGGGCACTGGGACCGAGGCAGGCTGCGTGGGCCGGGGGCTCCCGCCAGGGCTCCCGCCTGAGCAGCTCCTGCCGGGCGGGGAACACCGGGCCCCGTCACCCCCGCGCCGCTCGGGGCTGTCTCGGGGCCGGGAGCGGGGAGCGCTCGCAGCCTGGCGCCACAAGTGCATCCTTCTGCGCGGCCGGTGCTCAGGGCTGTGGGGGACTTCCCAGGCCGGGCCTGGGGGAGCCGGGCCCAGAAATCCCCTCCCCACCTTTGCCTCCTCGTCTCTGCCCTCGAGACTCCCCTGGGACCCTTCGCGCTCTCGAGTGAGTCAGTTTTGGGAAGTGACAGCAGGCTGGGGAATCCAGAGCACGCGGTCCCTGCGGCTGCCTGCCCCGCCGTCGCGCTCGGGGAAGCACGCTGCCCGCCCCTCCCGCCAGCCACTGCGCGGAAGCCGGAGTGACCTGGCAAAGGCCACAGGCAGCCAGCGGCACATGGCTAGCAGCCTCCGAGCTGGGGCTGAGGCAGCGATTATGGCCAGGAAGGCTGTTGCCAGAGTGCGGCCATGCGGCCATCACTGTGGTGTGGGCACAGCGCAGCCATGGGGGGACGGGGCGGCAGTGCGGTGTGTGACCGGGGCCTGTAGGGATGCTGAGAAGCCACGGCTCCCTGCCTGGCCACACACCACGCTGGAAAGGGGAGCCCAGGGAAAGTCTCCAGCGTGTGCAGGGGAGCCTGGAACTTCCCTGGGGACCGCTCGGGGACTCCTCCGAGGGAACTGAGCCAGAGGCAGGTGGCTGGCCAGAGACACAGCAGGCCTCCAGCGCATTTGCCCCTTCCTGTTTCTGGGCTGATGTATTTGTGGGGACCCCGTGCCGAGGCCAGGGCCTGTGGGTGGCAATGAGGGGCTCTCCAGGGCCACAGCTCTGAGTTACCGTTGGGAAAATGAAGCTAAACCTTAAACTTCTGCTTCAGGAATGAGCTGGCAGGGCCAGAACGAACGCTTTCCTCATCAGAGTCCACAGCTGACTCCTGCCGCTGCCTGCACCTCGTTCACCCTGGGAAGGTGCAGGCAGGGCAGCGGCTCTGTGGGGCTTGCAGGGAGCTGGCAGAAGCCAGCTTCCCACCTCCAGTGGCAGCAAGACACTCACATAGAGCGACCGTGCAGGGACCCCCAGCCCCAGCGGCTCTGCCAAGACCCCGGGTGGCAGGCTGGGGCCTGGGACACCCTCTGCTGGCTGCTCCCCCGCCGGGACGGTGGCAGGAGAGGCCAGGGCGAGGGCCCTTCCCGCGGCCCCCAGCCGCGGTGCCCCCGGCCGAGCATCGCCGGCGGGCCAGGCTGGGGCCCGGGCTGCGGCAGTGCCTCCCCGCAGGCCGGGCTGAGGGCTCGGCCGCCGGCGGGCTGGCACCGCGGGGCTCGGGTGGGCCCGGGATGCGGGAGGGCTGGCGGGGAGCCGGTCCCCCCCCCGCTCCGCTCTTGCCGGGCGCTGGCGGGGCTCTCCGAGCCCGTCGCCGCGCGGGGAAGCCCCGGGGGCGGCGGCGGGCGGCCCAACGCCCCCTTCCTGGGCGGGAACGGGACGAGGCGTTATAGGGCGGGCGGCCGCAGCGCGGGCCGTAGCACCATGAAGCGGCTCGGGCTGCTGGGGCTCCTCGGCGCGGCGCTGCTGGGCGTGAGTGGGGCTGGGGCTGGGGCTGGGGCTGGGGCTGGGGCTGGGGCTGGGGCTGGGGCTGGGGCGCTCCCTCCCTCCCTCCCTCCCTCCCTCGGGGCAGAGCCCCGGCCGCAGCCGCCGGGCTTTCCGGGAAGGGGCACAGTCCGGCCGCTTTGGCCCGTTCCCTCGGCGCGGCCCGCCCTCGCGGGAGGCCCACAGCTGGGGCCGCGCCCGGGGCGGGGGCGGCGGCGGCGGCGGAGGAAGCCCGGCAGCGCTGCCGCCCCGCAGAGCCTGAGCCGTGCCGAGCCAGCTGGGTCCGGTCTCCCCCGGGACCCCCCCGCCGGCGCCCGGGAGCGCGGGCGTGGATGTAGGGAGGAGGAGAGGGCGGGGCAGGCCGGGCTCTGCCCGCGGGCCCTTCGGCCCGACCTCGCTTTCACTTTCCGCCCGAGGGAGCGGGGCCCGGCGGGGTATGCAGCCCAGCCCTGCGCCAGGCCGGGGATGGGGCGTGGGTCCCCACGGGCGGGGATGGGCAGCGTCGAGCCCTGGGGCTCCGCAGCCCTGGGCACAGCCTGGGCCCTCAGACAGGGTCCCCCCAGCCCGGGGCACAGGTCAGGCGCTGGGAGGCTGCGGGGGCGCAGGGACAGGCCTGCCTGCACCCCTTTCACTTCCCTTTCTGCCCAGCGTCAGGCGTGTGTGATGGCGGGGCCAGTTCCCCTCTGCTGGGTCAGGCGTCCCCAGGTTGGACCCAGGCTGCCCCATCGAGCCAGGGCTGCCCGAGGGGCCCCGCGGGGGTCTGCAGTGCCCAGCTGTGCTGGGCCGCAGCACCCTTTGTGCCTGGCCCTCCCTCACCTGCTGGCCCACAGCCCCGCTGTGGGTGGTACAGTGCTGTGGGTGCTCTCCTGCATCCAGACTGGCCTGAGATCTGCTTCTCTGCCTCCTCTCCACCCTTCCTCGTGCACACAGCCCCCTGCTAGGAGGAGCAAGGAAGGGCCCTGGCTGATTTTGCATGGATGATATACTTGCCCGGGGCTTTCCTGCCCCTCAGGGCCAGTGCTTCAGCCTTGGGAAGGAGCTGGTAGTGCTCTGGGCACAGGAGGCTCAGGTAACGTCGAGCCCCCTGCCCAGGGCCACAGCACCGTCGGCAGGGGCACGGAGTAATGTGAGATCAGCATCTGTTAGGAAATCTGGGGAAATGTGGGGCCACCCTACCGGAATCACTGCCACCCCACTTCAAAGAGAGCACTGGTGGCATCAGGCAACGCAGGCGGCTGCTGCGGTCTGTGGTTAGCGCAGGCATGGGAAGAGTGGTGCGAGGAAGCCCTCACCTCAGGACGTGGGTTAGCACACGCGTGCTCGCAGAAGTGAGGTGGTGCCGGAATGCTGGGGAGCGTCATGAATTCACAGGTCTTGTTTCTTCCAGTGCTGGGAGCCTGGTGATGCCATAAGATGCTTTGATAAGCAGTATGAACACAAAGGCAGGTGCTGCAACCGGTGTCAGCCAGGTACGGAGACCCCGTCCCCTTCCTGGGGCCCCAGGGTGCACTGCCCGGCCACAGTGGAGCAAGCACAGCTTGGTGTGACCGAGCCCCCGCCACCCCGTTGCCAGCAGTGCCGACAGCTTCACCTCCCTGTGTCACCTCAGTGCTAGAGCAACTGGGTACCTCATGGGTGCTCTGGGAGACCCCCTGGACCTCATCAAATCTGCCACAGCTCTCTTGGGTTTGTGTGCTCCTGCAGCTGCAGGACCCCATGGCATGGGCAGCTTGCGGGGAGCGTGCTGCCACTGGCACTACCAGATCATGATGGTATTCGCCAGCTCCTGCTGTCACTGCCAGATCGTTTTCCAGTCCTTGGAGTGCTGGAGGCAGTGAACGGCCCCCCTGCTCTCCTGCCTTAGCACCCAGCAGCCCTCCCCACCTGGCCCCGTGCAGCATGCACAGCCACCGGGCGAGCTGGCCCCTGCAGCCCTGGCTGCCGGAGTGGCATCAGGCTACCAAGCAGCATGCCACAATGGCCCTGGCATCCACAGCTGCCAGTGCTCCCCTGTCCTTCTGGCAGAGCTGCTGCCTGGAGAGGGGGAAAGCTCCCTCGCCCCCTCCTCACCAGCCTCTATTGCAGGGGAAAAGCTGGTCTCTGAATGCAATGGTACAGAAGACTCTGTCTGCACCCGCTGTGAGAGCGGACACTATCAGCAGAGCTGGACCAAGGAGAGGCACTGTGCCCCCCACGATATCTGTGAAGACAGTAAGTGCTCTCTGTGCCCACTGGACCCAGCCTGTGGGGGCTGCAGGGGCTGGTGTCCCCCCAGGCTCACCTGCCTGGTGCCTCACCTCGTCCATGCTCCCTTTGCCCAGATGCTGGCCTCATCGTGAAGACACAAGGAAACGCAACGCACAACACTATGTGCCAGTGCCGGGCCGGCATGCACTGCTCTGACATCAGCTGCCAGACCTGTGTGGAGAACCAGCCCTGCCAACACGGCTTTGGCTTTGTGGCAGGTGAGTCTGACCAGCTCATCCCTCTCAGCGGGACTGATGCCCTGGCAGCATTGACCTCGGGTCCTCCAGGGAAAGGGGGGGACTCCCCCAGCAAGGTGTCCCTAGCAAGGCTTTGGGAGAGCTGTGCCTGCTGCTGCACCTGGCAGCAATTGCCATGGGGAGGGCTGCTCACCTGACCCCCACAGCCCCTCACCTCCTGCAGCCCGTACTGACTTTCCTGCAACCTCTGCTCCTCTCCAGCCAAGGCTGCGGCCCGGATGTCGTCCCCCTGCGAGCCCTGTGCAGAAGGCACCTTCTCCAATGTCTCTTCTAAAACCGAGCCGTGCCATCCCTGGACAAGGTATTGTCCGAGTGCTGACCACATCCTTCATCCATCCCCAATTGTGCCCAGTCCCCGTGAGCATGTTCTCTGCTGCCAGCCTCCTTAGGGGCCTTGGGGACTGGGCAGAGGGTCTCTGAGAGACACAGAATCAGGCTGGCATAGGGCAGGAGCAAGAGGAGCAGAGCTATGAGGGTGGTGAGGTCCAGGGTGGTGTGGCTGAGCTCGAGGCAGACATCCAGGCCCTTGTGACTGTCCCTCAGCATGTGCACAGAGTGCTGGCTCCTCCAGGGATGTCCATGCTGTCATCCGCACTGGGAGGCAAGGGATGAGGGGCTACAGGGACCCCCCCATGCCCTGTCCAGGCTCTCCATCCCAGCATGCTCCTTGGCTGTAGTCATCAGCCAAGGCACCAGCCCTCTCCGTGGGGAGTCTGGCTTTGAGGATTCCGTGGGCTGGCAGGTCATCCCTGTCTTTAGAAAGCGGCTTGAGGGTTAATTGCATTCCCTGGTAGAAACGTGAGCCTTATTTCCAGGCTGAATTAGTCTCGCTTCAGCTGCCAGCCATTGGATTTCACTTTGCTTTTATCTGTGCCCAGAAATTACCTCCCCACGGAGCCACTTGTAGCCTGTCATCAAGTCATCTCTGAGCTGTTCTGCAATAGCTGCCATGTCAGAGTCCCAGGGTCTCCCTGACCGGGCAGGTCTCAAATATCCGCTCCCTCCTGTGCCTTGTCCCCAAACTTGTACCCATCTTCAGCAGTTTCAGCAACTCTAGACCAGGACCCTGGGGTCGGGCCCTGCTATGTACCTGCTGTCCCCGTCACACAGCACAGACCCTGGCGTCGGCTGGGAGCCCCTGGCCACTTGCCCCTCCAGAGCCTGGCAGGCTCAGCACAGGACACTGTCTCTCGCAGCTCAGGTGGCCGCCCAGCCCTGGCCGTTCCTCCTCAGGGGCTTTCCGCATGCTCAGGCTGCTGCTGTGGTTACATGGTCTCATTCTTCCCTGCAGCTGTGAGGAAAAGGGGCTGGTGGTGAAGGCAAAAGGGACGAACACCTCGGATGTGATCTGTGGTAAGTGCCCGGTGCCCTTGGCTGGGCCAGTGCAGAGCAGAGATCTCCTGGTGCTCCAGCTCCTGCAGCGCTCAGAGGAGCTGGCCTGGCCCGTGGGTGTTTTTGGGAGAGGAGGGTCTGACTGCACTGCTGGCATGATGCCTTTCTGCTCCTCTCTGTCCCCGTGAGGGATCCCTGCGGGACTGGACCTGGAGCAGAGAAGCAGCTTGGGGCACTCGGCATCTTGGTGGGAGTGTCATGTGGGTGCCTCACTGACCCCATCTCCCTCAGCAGAGTCGGGCAGGCGCTCCTCGCTATCAGTGCTGATCCCCATCACAGCTGCAGTCGTCACGTGCCTTGTGGGCATCTGCATCTACTGCCTGGTCCACACAGGTAAGGGGCTGGGACACGGGAAGGGATGCCTTGGCCAGAGGGGCCATACAGGGCTGAGGAGCTGAGCAGGGAGGATGGCAGCAGCTCTGTCAAGAGTGGGGCAGCCCTTCTGGGGACACTGCCAGGGCGTGGCTCCCTGAGCCCCTTGCCCTGCTGGATCAGTGGGCTCTGTCGTTGGGAGGAGGCATGTTTGCACTGCTGCAGCCCAAGCTGGGCCAGCTCTTGGAGGAAAGCACTGGTGCCCTGAGGGTCCAGCCTGGCTCCCCCGCCGTGGCCCCCAGCCTGGCGGCAGCAGCAGGCACATGAGCTGCAGGACTTGCAGTGTAGCAGCACCAGCCCTGGCTCTGACCCCCTGAGTGCTCACTGCAGGGCAGGGCAGGAGCACTCCCCTGACTGTTGCCTTCTCTGTCCTTCTTTCCATCCAGATCCCAGGCGACGGGTGCAGAAGCAGGTGAGTCTGCCCAGAGCCCTCCTCCAGCAGTGGGCTGGGGTCCCTCCTGGGCACAGCCGGGGAAGTGCCAGCAGCAGGGAGCAACAGAGCAGGGGCTGTGGCTCTGCAGAGCAGGAGGGGTGGGGGCTGTCCTAGGGCTGCCTGGCTGGGACAGGACAAGGGCTGGGGCAACCCTGGGATGCTGCTGGCAAATGCTGAGACAGGAGGGACCCAGACAGGGTGAGGCCCTACCCTGCATGGGAGCGTAGCGTCTTTCAAGATGTGGCTGCAGAGGTGGGGGATGTACCTGCCTGCCCTTGACCCCTGCCCCTGTACAGATAGAGCCTGGGAAGCCCAGAGAGAGACGGGAGGCCCAGCAGCCCATGGAGATGGGGGAGGAAGCCTTCCCTGTGCAGGAGACCCTGCTCGGGGGCCAGCCTGTGGCCCAGGAGGATGGCAAGGAGAGCCGCATCTCGGAGCAGGAGAGGCTGTGAGGGTGCAGGGCACTGCCTCCGACAGTAGCACAGACTGGGGCCAGCACCATCTCTTCTGTCCCCTCTCCAGCTGGGGAGGAAATCTAGCATCTGGCCTGGCTGCAAATGATGTGACGCTGCAGTGGACCATGGCATGACCACCCCCATGGGGATACCTCAGCAGTGCTTGGTCTGGCTGCCTGCCCAGGGCTGCCATAGTGGAGCAAAGCTCAGCTGCCTGCATGGGGATGCAAGAGCAGAGCCCAGTCCCACCGGCGTGCTGCGGTACAGTGCAGCGTGGCTGCTCATATGCTGACCCCCCCTGGCAGAGCCTGGTGCAGGCACGGGCCAGGGCTGCTGCAGTGGAGCAGAGTACGGCTGCTCAGGTGGAGACCCTGTGGTAGACCCCCGGGGATGCCAGGACAGCGAGTATGGGCTGCTGGTGTAGGACCACCGTGGGAGAGCACAGTTCAGCCACCTGCCCAGGGAGGCTGCGGTAGCACCCAGCTGGGCCACCCGCACAAGGGCCCCGTGCTGGAGCTGGGCCCAGTGCCTGTAGCGGGTGCTGGCGATGGAGGCCAGGTGGCTGCTGGTGCTGGTGCCGTGGCAGCCTGGGGCAGGGCAGCAGCCCATGTATCAGCCCGGCCGCTGGGCCCCGTGCTGGCCCAGCACAGACGGGCTCCGTGGGACAAATAAAGGCAGGGCTCGCTGTCCCGGCAGTGCCTGCAGCCCTCTTCTCTCGGCCGGGATGGGGGGGGGGGACGGGACAGGGACCGGTGCCCGGTGCGGCGGGGGCGAGGCCCTCGGACACCGACGCGCGGCGGCCGGGAGATGGTGCTGCGGGGCTGCGCGGGGCGGGACCGGACTGTCCGCGACCGCGTCCAACGCGGGCCGGCAGGGGCGGAGCGCGGCCCCGCCCCGCGTGGGCGTCCGGGCTTTCCGCGGCCGCGCTCCCTCCGCCGGCCGGGCCCGCGGAGCGGGGCAGCCCGTGGGGCGGCTCCGCAGGGCTCGGGGGGCGCCGCCGGGGCTCCCCGGAGCGGGCCCCTCCCTCCCCGTCCGCGCGCGCGCGCACCCACGCACCCAGCGGCACGTGCGCAGGCGAGGGCACACGCTGCTCGCCGCGTGCCACGCAGCCCACGCCGCTGCAGCGCGCAGGCCGGCCCCGCCGCCTGCAGCCATCCCCGTGGAGGCCACTGCCGCGGCCCGCACGGCTCCACACCCGGCCCCGCCACGGTGCTGCGGGGGGAACGACTGGGCTCGATTGTTCTCCAAAAAGCTGTAATTAAACTTTATTATTCTCCCAATGTGCATGAGCAGCACAGCCCGCAGCCCCTGCCAGCCGCTCCTCAGGCCTCCCCGCTTCACTGATGCCTACCAGCACTCCTGGGACTGATGCTCCTGGGAGGGACACTCTGGGGACAGGTGCTCCCAGGACAGATGCTCCCACCAGAGGAGGGAAGGGAAGAGACACCATCAGCTGTGCTTGATGCCTGCCATGGCCCCAGACCCTCCCTACGCTGTCCCCCAGCCTCCAGCACACTCTGAGCCTGGGTGTGCTCCTCCCGCATCTGCAGTCGGCATTCCCTGAGGCTGCCGGGCAATGTGACAGCTCCCACCCACTGACCCCTGCCTGTGAGGAGAGAGCACATGGGCTCCAGTCCAACACGGCCCCACCACCCATGCCCTGACCTCAACCCTGCATCGCAGGGGACTGAGTGTACATGCAGGGCTGCCTGCAGCAGGCAGGCTCAGTGCACCTCGCCTTGCCAGTCCATCACCACATGCACCGTGTGGGGCCTGTCTCACTGCAGGGCAGTGCTGGGGGGCGGGAGGGGGGGAACAGCAACAAAGCTGCTGTGGGCCCTGACCCGCTGGCATGGGACTGGCCTGCAGCAGCGCAGAGCCCAGCGCAGGCTCCAGGTCTGGAGAGCAGCTGCAGCCTGTGACCCGCCACCACCCAAGCGCATGCAGCGTGGCATAAGAAAGGCCATAAATCCCAGAGCCAGGAGCAGCTGGAACACGGAGAGACTTTTACTGTAAAGGCAGCGGCACATTATTTAAGGCTCCTCTTAAAACCTAATGTTAGGTTTAATAAGGGAGATAAAAGCATGTCAGCAGCTCTCCCTCTCAGGACATGATGCTCCCGGCAGTGCCCGCAGGATGGTCCCAGGGCTGGGCAGCATCCCCTCAGCACCAGCCCAGTGAACACCCTGCCCTGGGGACAGACATGACCCCGATTCCTGCTGGCCCTGCCAGTCCTGCCGGTGGAGAGGGCTGGCATCATGTGGGCCACAGACACTGAGCCTTTGGCCCCAAATGGCCCCCAAGGGACTGTCTCCCCACGACTACCCCATGGCAGTGGGCTGGTCCCTCTGGCTCCCTGCGTCTCCCAGTGCTGACCTCTCCCTGCTGGCATGCAGCGTGTTTAATGCCTGTTCCCGCATGTCAGACGTGCCATCTCATTAGCACGTCTGTCTCCCCCAAAGTGAGAAGGGAGAACGCATGAGACCTAATTGAATGTAACTAATTATTCACTCCACAAATGCTCTGTTTAAATGGGATTGTGAGGGACAGAATTACTCATTCTGAAACGGGGAGAGAAAGAGAGGAAGACAGAGAAAACAAATAGAGGCGGATGCTGGAGCTGCAGCTCCCTCTCTCCCCAGAATACCAATTACCGGATGAAGTGATTGTATAAATCTTTACCGAGTGAACGAACTGTACTAGTCACTTACTCCTGTCCTCTTATTATGAGGAAGCGATGAAAAATCATCCCATTCTCCAGTCCAGTTAAGGGCTCCCAGTTGCTGCCTCAGATGCTGTCCGCAGCTGGAGAGCTCGTCCTGGTGCTTTTCCCGGGCGGAGGTCCTACAGAGACAAGGCTGAGTGCGTGGCAGGGATGCAAACCACTCCCGCACCCCTGGCCCCAGGGAGGAGCAGTGACTGCATGTGCCCCGGGGAGCTGCAGGGCTTCTGCCCCAGTGGGAGCCAGGCAATGCCATGCAGCATCCCGGGACACGGGGAGACTCAGGCTGGTCAAAGGCCCCAGTGCTGCATGAACAACAGCTCACCTGAGGACCCCGGTACCTGGCACAGAGGCACCCTGGGCCTTGTGCCTGCAACTTTCCTGCCCCCATCTTCGGTGGGTCCAGCCCTGCCAGGCCACCGGCCCCTCTCTGCAGGCTCCCACAAAGCTCAGAGACCTCTCCAAGTGCTCACCAAACAGGGAGAGCACGGCACTTCCCAACTCCTTCCCATGCTGGAGTCAGCATTTCTCACTCCCTGGCGTCTCTGCTTCACGGGCTGGAGAAATGCGCTCATTAGCAGTGATCTCCATCGCTCTTCCCTGCCACATCGTTTAATCCCAGATCCCTCACACAGTTTCCTCCAAACACACCCGTTTCTGTCCTCAGCAGCGGTGTGGGATTGGAGAGGACGTCCTGGCTGCACAGAGCAGGGAAAGCCAACAGGCTCGCCCCCATGCCCTTCCCGGCGGTGGAGAGCACCCACACCCTGTGGTCCTGCTGCATGAGCTGGTGAGGACCTAGCTAGTCCCACACTCCCCGCAAGCAACACCGGGACCCCCCTCATCACGAGGCACCCAGCACCCTGAGGGCTGGTTTACCAGGACAAAGGCCACCCGGTCTCCACATCTTGCTGCCACCAGGAACAGAGATGCAGCAGCCCCAGGGCGCCCCAGGACCCTGTGGCACTCTGGGTGCTGTGGCTCCCCGGCTCGGCTGGGGGTGAGAAGCTGCTGGAAGAGTTGTGCGGTTGGGTCACTGTGAGGGAAAACAGACTGGCAGCAAGTCAGCGAGGAGAGGGCAAAACCTCCAGCCTGTCCTGCCTTGTACAGGATGGGGATTTAATTGTTGCCAGCAGTGAGTTTCCATGCACTGGAGATGTGTGGGTGTGGGTGTGAGGGAGAGATAACATCATCATCATCATGACAAATGCAGCTGTGCAGCTCCATTCTGTGCTTATTGGCTTTCTTCTGTTTATCTATAAATAATTGTGGGGACACAATAGACTTAAGACTGCCAAAGAGTTTGTCTCCCTCCAGCAACCGTATTGCCACAGTGCTGCCACCTTATCTGCTTGTAGAAAGATGAGGATGGGAAAAATATTTACTGTCGGGGATATTTGTCATCTGCAAATTACCTCTGCCTACAATCCGCAGCGGGGATCGGACTGACAGCGCTGATCTGTACTGCAGGCACATGAGCCCTGGGGTTCTCCACGCTGCCCCAGACCCACCTGAACCTCCTCCCTGTTAGCTGGCAGCACTGTGCCCAGAAATCCACCATGTGTGCAAATCCACACCACGGGCTGCAATGGCAGCCCAGAGGGATGAGGGAAGCAGCAGATGGTGCTGAACTAGGTACCCAGCAAGTGGCTTGACACAGAGGAGCACCATGATGGGACAACTGGGGCACTGAGGAGCTCAGAGGTTTGCAATGTTGGCAGCACCTCCCCGAGCGCACACCTGCACCCCCATGCTACACAGCCAGGGCAGTGTCCCCCCTAGCACAGCAGCCCCAGTCACCGACCACCTTGAGGGCCCCAGGCCTTGCTGCTCTCCTGCAAAGGACAAATGCACCGTGTATCCTTGCCACTCTCTCGGCACTCGACATCCCCGCCAGCCCCGCTCGCCATTGGGATTCCTCATATCCTGCAGCCCAGAGGCTTTTGTACAGCACTTATCACTGCAGTATCCAAGAACCGATCTAATTGATGTGACACCAATTATTCAAGTATCACTAAATGCAGAACTAATGCATCTGTGTGTACAAACCTCCTAGACCCTGACCATGAAATTATAACTCTGACATGAAAGGAGCCAGGGCGGGAGCACCAGCTCTCTCAGCAGAGCCCCCGCCACCACAGCGCTGGCCAGCCCTGCCAGGACACCTCCCCGAGAGCTGCGTGGAGAGGCAGCATCGCATGGGATGCCTGCAGCAAGGTCTGCATCCAGCTCGCTACACGAAGGGTCAGGGCCCGCAGCTCCCTGCAGACTGACCTGCAGCCACGGTGGGTCCCGCACAGCTGAGCCAGCCCAGGCAGCATCAGCCACATGAGTGCTGGCAGGGCTGCCACGACCGTCGTGACAGCCGACCTGGGGAGCTGCTTGCTCTGCAGGGCAGTGCAAGAGCCATTTCTGGGCTGCTCAGCACAGCCCATGCAGCTAGCAAAGCTCTTGGCTTGGACATGGACTGGTGCTGAGAAAAGCCATTCATTGCATTTGAAATTTTACTGTGAAATTAAGCTATGCCTGGACATGCAGAGCTTGGCATAGGCAGCAGTTTGTATTTTGTAAATTGCTTTCTACAATCAATTAAAGAAAAGAGGTGGCTGGTGGCCTGGGGGGGGGGGTACATGGGGTGGCTCCTCTTTGGCCTGGCTCCAGGTCACTGTGTGCAGCCCAGAGGAGCAGTCCTGGCCCCCAAGAGAGCAGCCTCAGCACAGGGAGACTGTGGGGCTGGGGAGAGCCTGCACCCTGTGGAAAAGGGTGTGGCCATTGTGCTGCGAGGGGGGAGGACGGCCCCATCAGGGGCTGCTCTGCTGCCCCCATGCCCGCACCGATTACCTGGCTGAGGGGCTCTTGCCCTGCCACTGCTGGATGCCTGCTCCCCTCTGCACCTCACTTGTCGCTGTGGTCCCTGCTGCACGCCCCAGCCTGGGATGGAGCAGCTGCTGCCGGAGCCGTGTCTCACTGCTGCTCCACACACCCTCCTTGCACCGCTGGCATCACTGCAGCAGGGGTTTGCAGGGCATGGCCCCACGGCATTTACCACACAGCCACTTGGCGAGGCCCCACCGGGCTCCCTGCTACATGGGATGTCACGCAGACCCGCCAGCCGGCCCCAGGCGTTGGCACTGCGCTGGCCAGCAGCAGCTCGCACTGGAGCCCTCCTCAGGACATACCTCTGCCCCTTCCCAGCCTCGTCCCAGCTCCGGCACCCCCGCCCCCAACAGGGACTGGGGACCGCAGAGTCGGCAGCACACTGTGGTCCCAGCACTGCTCCGGGGCAGCGAAGCAGAGAGGTCCCACGTGAACTGGGCGACACAGCGAGGCACAGCCTCAGAGGCAAAGCTCTGGCACCATCTCCCATCACATTTGGGCAGCAAGCATGGCGAGCGCAGCGTGAGTGTCGGGCTGCTTGGATGGCCAAGGGCTCGCCCTGGTTCTGGTTTGCTCAATGTTTTCATTAAGGACCTGGATGATGGAATAGAGAGAGCGCTTATTAAATTTGCAGATGACATGAAGCTGGGAGGGACTACAAGTATCTTGGAGGACAGGATTAGAATTCAAAATGATCTTGACAAATTGGAGAAATGGACTGGAAAAAATAGGATGAAATTCAACAGAGACAAGTGCAAGGCAGTACGCTGAGCCAGAAATAATCAGCTGTGCAAACACAGGCTGAGGATGGCAAGGCCGGCAGCGCAGAGCCCAGCTGGGCATGAGACCACGCAGGTGCTCGGGCAGGAACGGGACAGGCAGGAGGCATGCTGCCTGCTCAGCCTGGTGATCCTTTGGGGACCAGAGGAGCAGGGCCCATGGAGAGGCAGGAGGAACAGATGGAGGGAGTGAGAGGCTCTGCGGAGAGGAACCTCCTCTGGCCTCGAGCACAGACTGACCCCTCGGAGCTGTGCCACAGGCTCTCCTGGGGTCCCACACACCTCTCCCATGCCAGCCAGGAACCATGGTGAGGTCCGGCTGGACCCCAGTCACTGTGCACACTGGGAGCAGTGCCAAGCAGGGGGTCCCCCACAGGCTCTGCCATCCCCCTGCCTTTGCCAGCTCAGAGCCAGGGCAGCTGCTGCCCTGTGGTGCCCCAGGGAGATGCCCCTAAACAGGCCCCAAAAGCTGCTCAGCCTTTCCCGTTGCAGCCCCACTGAGGCACAGCCCCAGGCACCAGCGCAGCCCAGCACCGGGAGCCAAACAGCCTCTGCCAGCACAGGGACCTTTGCTCTGAAGGCGCTTCCCATGCCTGGGGTCTGTCTGCAGCCCCCTGCCCCACAGCGCACACCCCTGCGGGCGGCCATGCCCCGCTCAGCAGCACATCTACAGGGGACAGTGGCCGCAGGCAGGGAAGCTCCTTCCCGCAGCTCCGGCCCTGTGGCTCCAGCCGCCCCCAGGGGTGGACGTGGCTGCCTAGCCTGGGCTGAGCTGCCGTGGAGCCCCTCCTGCTGCCTTCCCTTCGCTCCAGCAATTAGAGCTCCAGCCAGCACCCTTCCAGCCTGTGCAAACACCGAGACTCATTTAAATAAATTAAGACGACATAATAAATCAAAGGGAAACGAGGGGCTGTGCCTGGGGGCAGGGGAGTCACTCGAGTTTAATTACATTGGCGAGCCTCTCGCAACAAAAGTGCGGCGAGTCCCACATGCAGCGAGCGCAGATGTGCAGGAGCGAGCACAGCTCTGCAGCAGGGCTGGCAGTACCACCCTGAAGCCAGTGACTGGCACAGCACCGGCACAGCACCAGCTCTGCCGAGCCAGGAAAGCAAGGCGTGTGCCTGTGGAGGTAGGTCCCGGGCACTGGCCACTTCTGGGCTCCCAGCAGCAGGTGCCCGTGTGGGCAGGCTGCATCCTGGCAGCGCAGTGAGAGCCCCAGCACTTGGCCACTGGCAGCTCCCTGTGGAGTTGCCAGCAGCACCCAGTCCTGCAGGGGAGCTGCCAGGGCAGCCCACAGAGCCCTGCTTGCCCCACGCCCCTGCCCAGGCCCTGCCAGCTGCCTGGAGCCACCGAGCCCAGCTGAGGCTCGGGAAGAAGCAGCAGCGCTGGCAGCACCCCTCCGCCGCTGCGTGAGATTTACAGCCCGTCCCCCGTTGTTTAAAGACTCTCGCTCACGGCTGCAGTTGGGACTCCAGAAAGAGCTTTGTGTTGAGGCAGCAAATTTATGAGGCTGGCTCCAAATCCCCAGTCACATCAGGGGCCAATTCGTCTTCCCAGGGCTGAGGATGAAATTAAATTATTGTAAAATAAATCTGTAAAAATGATGAAAAGACCATCACCCAGCGGCAAGGGTGGGGCGCCGGGAACACACACGCAGCCGTGACGGATGGGGCTCACCGGGTGATAAAGCGGCCAGACCCAGTAGCTCAGGGATTTTTGCTGTAATCTCACTAAAGAGATGTTGTTTACAGGAAAAAGGGTATTTTGGGGAGGAAATTGCATTTCAAGGTTAAAGGAAAAAAATTGAGCAAATCTCCCAGGGAGCCCACTTATGTGCAAGACGGCGGCAGACAGAGACAAGCACACGGGTGCCGGAGGGCAGCTAGGCCGGGACACAGGCTGGAGGCAGCGCCTTGCACACACGAGTGCAAAGGGCCAGAGCAGAGCACATGCCAGCCAGCGCGGCCCCAGCCTGCCAGTGCAGGGCACAGCTGATGCCGGCCTGCCGAGGCTCCCTGCCCAGCCTCACCGCTGGCTCAGGCGCAAGGCAGGAGTGGGCTGCGGATGCAGGCGGGGATGGGGGCTTGCTGGCCCCGCAGGATGCCCAGCCGGGCATGGCAGAGCGGGCGGCGATTGCCCTGGCTTACGACGGGGGAGGCCAGCGTGGCCTGTGGATCCAGGACAGCCTGAGGAGGCTGGGAGTCCCTGTGGGTGCCGCCAGCCCACCCTGATGGAGGAGCTGATGCTGTGCAGCAGCCAGCAGGGTGGATGCTGCTCCCCATCCCTGGTGCCCTGGCACTGCTGGGGGCCGCCCTGCCCCACAGTGGAGGGTGCCTGGCCCAGCTCAATGCCAGCAAACGCTTCCCATGATGAGCCCTGTGAGGAGGGCCCCGAGCGACCAGCACCCCTGCTTAGGGGGCAGGGGGGCACAGCCAAGCAAGTGCACTGCACAGGGATTTGCAGCTTCCCAGTTTCAGTCTCATCCTACAAGAAGGACGTTGGAGAGATCCCCCCCCCCCGGGATGACTGGAAAAAATGACTTCATCTTATACTGTGTTGGCTGGCCATTTAACAATGGGCCACTAGCAAGGCTCAGCATGGGGAAGGGATTTATTTGGGGACACGGTTGCAAAGACAACCCAGCACCAGGTGCTTAATAGTGATTCAGAGGTATCAGAGTGTTGCAGTGCTCAGAAAATGCAGCTGTAGGGAGTTCAGAGACTTTATTCTTCACTTCTGTGAAATCCTACAATACCAGTAGAGATTCCTCAGCTCTGCCCTAAGCACAAAAGCAGTGTGGAGAAAGCAGTGGCTTTGCAGAGCCAAGGTGCCAGCCAGCTTCCAGCCACAGTGCATCCTGGCTGCCCCAGCGCTAGCGGGACCAGCTCCTGCTGGCGCAGGTCAGCCTGGCACCGGGCATACCCACGTCCTTGCTCCCACCCAGGGCTTCTCACAGGGCCTGTTAAACCCAGAGGCTCCCCTGGGTTTATGTGCAGATGCACTCTGAGCATGGCACAGGGGAGGGAAACATTTCCCTGGCGCCGGGAAAGCCCTGTCCTCCCAGGCAGGGCTGGGCACTGCCAAGAGCCTCCCTCGCTCATCCCCAGCTGCTTGTGCCATTGCCCTGGGGCACCAGCAGGCTCTGCCTGAGCCTTCCCCGTGCTTTGATGGTCTGGCCAGACACTGTCACCCACCAAGAGCCTCCTTGCTCCTGCAAATGCTATGGTGCAGCCACAGCTCCAGGCCCTGTCCTGCCACCAGCACCGGGGCAGCTCAGTGAGCACCAACATGTCCCTGCTCACTGATGGGCACAGAGCTCTTGAGAGCGGGGACAGGATGCTGGGCAAGCCCCGCTCATGCCCACCCACGCTGCCCAGTGAGCACTTGCTGCAAAGCCCCTGCCGGGGCAAGCTGTCAAGGCTGTTGGGAATGGGTCTCCCAGCACCTGGGGTCTCTGCAGCTCAGCTAGAGGTGCTGTGTTTGAAGCAGTCACAACAACTAGCCCCTTCCCCAGCACAGTCCTGGGAGAGACAGGATGGAGGGGCAAAGGCGAGCACTGCAGGGGCCCTGGGGGATCCAGCCCTGCTGGCCCCAAGCAAGCAGAGCTGGAGCCCAGCGAGAGCAGACTCACCTGCACAGGTGCAGCAGCTGCAGCACACAGCATTGGCACGGCAAACGCATGGGCTGCTGCAGGGAGCTGGTGGTCCGGGCACCCACGGCAGTCCTCGGCAGCAGTGCAGACCCATCATGTCCCAGGGCCAGGGCCAGGGCCAGGGCCAGGGCCAGGGCCAGACCCTGCCTGCCTGCCTGCCTGCCTGCCCCCACCCACCCACCCACCCACCCACCCTCCCTGCTTACCCTGCAGAATGCCTTTAGCCTCCCTAGAGGAGCAGGCTGAGCTTCCTCCCACCACCCCACTCCAGGCTAGACAGGGAAGCAGTGACCCCCTCTCCTCCTTTTATCACCTAGCAGGGATGTGTTGAGCACTGCCCTAAATCAGCCCCATGTGCACCTAATGGCCTGGGTCACACCCACTCAGGGCACAAGTGAGCTCCAGCCAGCTGACCCCACTGCTCACACAGCCCCCCAGTGCGTCCCAGTGCATCCCAGTACATCCCACGCCTCACCCAGGGCTCCCATGACTGAGCGGCTCCTGGCCTTCCCCAGCCCCTATGGCCAGCGAAGTGGAGCCAGGGAAAGGCACTTTGCTGGACCTGGAATCCTGTGCAGCCCCTTGCCCGCAGCCTTGCCAACGAGTGGGGCCAGGCCACGCATGCTGCAGTGCAGAGAGGGGTCCCGCGGCAGCAGGCGGCGAGGCTGGGGGCAGGAGCTGGCAGCCGTCCCGTGTGGGCTGTGAGGCAGCAGTGTGCCGAAGTGGAAGTAAAGAGTTACTGAGCAAGCAGACGTTCAATAATTCATGGTCACTGAACTGCAACGGGAACAACGACAAATAATAATACAGGAAAATGGGGAAAAACCTGAAATCGTTAGGCCAATGGTTCAAGCATGAAGACAGTGTGCTGAGGGAGCGGGGCGGCAGTCATGCCATGCATGGATGGAAGGGTCGATGCCAGCTGCACCATGGCACCCTGCCCCTGGCCTGGCACTCCCAGCCCAAGGGCTTCCGATGGGACCATTGCCCCACAGGGGCTGTTCTGGGGCACATGCCTGGCCCAGGGGACAACAAACAGTGCTGCATGCCGGCCCTCAGTGCCCTCCAAGCCTGGTTGGCATGCAGGAAGCTTGTTCACGTCTCCAAGAGGCAGGGAAGGCAGATCTACTCTCTCTAATTATAATTAGTGATGCTTACCATGGGAGTTTGCAAACATGGTTTAATTAGAGCAGTCGGGCTCCCTCCACATGCTGCACCCTCCCCGGGGTCAAGGACAGAACAGAGCAAGGGAAGCAGGAGCTGGGGGATGCTCAGCAGAGTTTGGCTGCTGGGCTCAGGCAAGATTTATGCCTTCTCTTCGCCCACAGCCGTGGCCTGGAGGGCTGGCAGGGCTTGACTTGGCTTGGCTTGACTTGGCTTGGCTTGACTTGGCTTGGCTGGCGGGGATCACCCCATGCCTCTGCACAGACCCTCTCTCAAGGGCCCGGCACTGCCAGGACTGCACTCTGCTCCTGGGGACGGGGAGGACACCGTGCACACCGACTCAGCCAGAGGCCAGCAGACATTGCACTGGGAAATTTAATCTACAGCTACAAGAAAGGGCTGTGGAGTCTCTAGATGCATGAGCCTGCTTCTTCTGTCAAGAAGAAAAATAGGAAAGGGGCGTAGGGAATTAGACAAAAGCCACGAAGCAGAGAAGGAGGGTAGGGGGGAGCTGGGGTGAGCAGGCGGTGGCCAGCAGCAGCACCAGCGTGGGCACGGCTGATGCTGCAGCCAGGGCAGGGCAGAGCCCCATGGTGGGAAGGACTCGGCTGCGCCCCTCCCCAGCTGGACCTTCCAGCAGCCTCCCCCCTCCCAGAGCCAGCACCGCGCAGCCTGCACCCAGGGCTCCTCGGCTGCTCCCCTCCCTCCTGCCCCGGCCCTGTGCTGCCTCCGCAGGAAGCCTCTGCTGTGCTATGAGCTGCCGGGGCTCTCCCCAGCTCTGCAGTCAGTGGGGCAGACAGCATTCATGGCTGTCCCCCCCATCTTGTCACCTGTGAGAGCTGCAGGATGCTTGTCCACACTGCCCCGACCTCACTGCAGGAAGACAGGGTTGGGAATGTAACTGGCAATTGCTGAGGCTGAAGTGCTGCATGTTGCGGTGCCACCAAGCATGGTGGGGGTCGCACAGATCCCTCTCGCCAGGAAGCATGGCTGCAGGCTGGAACCACCCCATTGCTGGCCAGGCGATGCCGCTGTCTGCAGCATCCTTTGGGCTCATCCGAGCCGGGCCAGGCTGGCACACTGGCTTGTCCTTGCAGCCTGGCCATGGCCTGTGGCTCGTGGCCACACCCCGCCGGTGCCCAAAGCCCTGCAGAGCTGGGACCAGGACTGTGCTGCCCATGCACATGGGAGACCTGAGTGAGTGCCAGGAGGAGACAGGGCTGAGCAAGAGCAAGCCCCTGGCAGGCTGCAGCTCTGGGTGCAGCCAAGCCGACCACTGCCCAGGTTGTCCCATGACTGACCAGGTTATCTGGCGGGATGAATTTTGGCAACATGAGTGAGATCATCCCGAGCTCAAGCACAGTCGGCTGTGGAGGCCAGGCAGCGTCAGGCAGAGCATCCGCACAGGCTGAGCAGCGACTGAGCAGCATGGAGAGCAGTGACTTGGTCAGACCTCCCTGCAGGTCCCAGGCACTGCACGGGGAACCTGGATGACTAATTGCCATTGTCACCAAACCTAATTAGGAGGCTAGCCACAGCCAGCTGGAAACTGTAGGTGTTAATTCCTTCTGGTGGGAGCGGTGCCCTGTCCAGAGGGGCTCCTGCACTCCGGCCTGCCCAGAGCAGCTCCTCTCCCCAGCTGCCCGCAGAGGCCCTGCCTGTCCTGGTGCTGTGCCCCAGTCCTCACCCCTCCTGCCCTGCACGTGCGGCTGTTCCCCATCAGCAGGGTGCACGCCGCCTGGACACTGGCCAGCGAGGCCCCCCTCCATGGACCTGCGCTCTGGGCCCTGCACAGGGGGGGCATGGCGAGGCTTTTGGCAGGGAGAGGCTGGGGTGGGTGCCTGGGTCCTGCTTGCTCCAAGGGGGCTGGGCAGACACACATGCCTCCCCGCGCTGTGCATGGTGCTCCTGCTGCCCCTGCGAGGCCGTGCGGTGGCGAGAGGGAGCCGAGCTCAGTGTCTCGGTGACAGGTTTACAAATCACCATTGCTGTGTGAAGAGGGAACTTGGCTGCTTCGGCATTCATCCCCGTGCTAATTACTGCCTCCCCTAGGAGCCCGATCCATCTCGCTGTAATTGACAAAAGGCAATTAAAAAGCAGTTGTGAATAAAGGGGGACATCTCTGGAGGGCCTGGCAGGAGAGATTTAGGTGCTTTGCTCCCTGGCGCCTTGGACACATTCCAGCGGCGTGGCTCAGGAGTGATGCTCGGGGCGGCCGTGCCCCCTCCTGCCCTGCGCCCAGCCCAGCCCTCTGCTCGCTCGCGTCTCCTCCTGCCCTGCCAGCTGCAGGACCAGCCACTTACCCCATGCCTGGTGTCCATACAGACCTGGAGACCTGGCTGGCCGCGTGCTCTCCGGCCACCTTCCCGCAGGCAGAGACCAGGGCAGGAGCAGCAGGGCCCTGCACCCACATGAAGCCAAAGCCAGCACCCAGCAGAGACCCTGTCCCAGGGGCTCCTGTCCAGCCTGCACTGGGATAAGCGCATGGAGCTGGGAGAGTCCCAGCACCTTCCCCGCCAGGAGCTGCGGGATACACAGGGAACATGGGGAGAGGAGGGCAGAGCCATGCTGGGAGCAGCGCTGTGCCTGCCATGGGAGTGCCATGGCCCTACTGCCTGTGCCGCCGCAGAGCACGGCCTTGCAGGAGACAAAGGGCAATCAGCAGCGAGTGGCACGGAGCTGGGTGTGAAGAGCAGCTGATTGAGGAAGAGTCGCATCAGATGCCTCTTGTGCAAGCCAATCTCCTGATTGTGGAGAGCGGCAGGTGCAGGTGCTGCCAGCTCACCTGCAGAGATGCAGCCCTGCCTGCAGAGGGGGAGGGAAGGGCAGCGTGAGGGTAGGGGGGACACGGATGCAGGGTGACGGCCTGATGGACCTCCTGCTTGTAGGAGATGGGAGAACTCATCGTGCCAGGGCTGTAGCCAGCCCAGCAGTGCCCTGTGTCCCCGCACAGGAGTGCCCTATGTCCCTGCACAGCAGTGCTCTGCGTCCCTGCAGGCATTTCTCTCCCGAGGGCCAGGCAGCTCTGCTCCAGCCTTGCAGGGACAGACTGCCTGAGGACCACATGCCAGGCAGCCCCATGGGGAGAAGAGGGCAGGGGCACCAGGCCATGGTGTCCAGCTGAGGGAGCAGCACCTGTTGACACGATGAGCCGTGCCTGCCGTGGGCTGTGCCAGCTGCTGGTTCTGCCAGGGAGCCAGCCCTGAGGCATGGCAGAGCGCAGAGCTGCCCTTTCCACCTGCTGCTCGCTTGGGGCCAGGGCTCACTAGGGCTGCCCAGGGAGAGGCGAAACCGCCCCAGGCAGAGCTGCAGCCCTGAAAGCCCTGGCACGTGTGGCTCAGGCAGCCCTGGCCCCCCTGCTCATCCTCTGCGCCTGCAGCGGCACTGGCTGCACATGGCTCCTGTTGAGGGGAACCCACCTGTCCATGGCCCTGTGGTGGAGGTGAGGGTCCACAGCTGCCCTGTCCCAGGGAGGGGGCTGCCATGGGGCGCGTGAGTCTGGCAGGGCTGCCCTGCTCTCCAGCGGTGGCAGATGGCAGGATGTGCTGATGCCGGGGTGTTCTTCACCATCTGTTGGGTCTAATTGACTTCCTGCAGAAGTTCTTAAAAACAATTAAACCAGTGGCAAGAACAAAATTGTTAATTAAAAGGCCTTTTGATTAGATAGACAAATATTTACCAATTATGACTGACCCCAGCCACTATTTTTTGTCTGCAAACTCCACAATCAGCAGTTATCTCAGCAATTATGTCTGCGCTGATGATTCCCCCATGTAATCCCTCCCCTGGGGGTGTCCCTGCAGCGGCAGGCAGGCCAGCGGGAGGAGGGAGCCCGGTGCTGCTGAGCGGAGGGGTGAGCTGCCCCGCTGCGCCCCAGGCATGGCCATGCGTCAGCCCCACCCACGCCCCCGCCGGCACTGCATGGGTGTGCTCCTGCCACCTGCCCCGCTGCAGATGCCCTGCTCCAGCCACGGTGGCTTCTGGTGGCAGCATCCTCCCCTGGGTCTGGTGCTGGTCCCCAGGCAATTAGGCTCATGCCGCACCGTCCGCCAAGAGGACACAGCTCCCAGCCAAAAAGCTGTCTATGCTTTTGGGGGAGGCTCAGCACATGGCAGGGCTCCCCGCCGGCCCCAGCGGTCGGTGCCAGCCTCGGGGCAGGGGCTTTGCTTCCCGTGGCCAGCCTTCTGTGGCCCTCTCCCGTGCCTGGGCAGTGGGTGTCAAGGGCCGTGCCGGCCGCTCGGAACCCTTCTGCAGTGCCTAGCCCCACTCCCAGCCCACCAGAGCAGCAAATCCCCCTTCCCACCACATCCTGCTGGCACCCCACGGCCAAAGGCTGCAGGACGGGGAGCCTGTGCCTGTCCTTGTGTCTGCCCATCTCGTGTCAACGGGTCCTGGCACAGCACAGCCTGTCACCCATGGAGCTACACAGGGGTCGGACTGGAGCTACCACAGCCTGTGGCACGCTGGCCCCTGCCTCTGCAGAGGGGACCTGCGTGGTCACACTGCGCCGAGGGGTGTGCTGGGAGGGAGTCACGGGGTGCAGCACCAGCCGCACACTCCCAGGGCGGGATGTCGGTTTTAATGTGGTAAGAAATTGATGGATGATTCTGAGTGAGCAAATGTTCAGTGTAAATTACCCATGTTAGGCTCCAATCTGTGGCTAATTCATTAGACACACGTTTCTACACAAAAATAAAAAGCCTTCTGCATGCATTGTTCACCAAATGCTCTAAAGAAAAGGTGTGAGGAGGCGAGGCAGGCTCTTGACCCACTCTTCTGGTTAAATCCTAATTCCCAGCCTCTCTGCTCCTGCTGCGATGAGTGGGAACGGCTCCAGCCTAGCCGTGCAGCCTGCCAGGGAAGCACTGCCAGCGCCTGCCTGTCCCCGGAGCCCGGCCGGCCATGGGGCTCGGCACCTCTCTGAGACCAGAGGAGCCGGGGAGGAGTGCATGGCATGGCATGGGGAGCACCGACCACTGGCTCTGGTGGGAGAACGAACCCTGGGCATCGGACCTGGCAAAACACCGGGATGGCTGTGAAGGCCCGTTCCCATGATCTAGCACCATTTAGAGTCTTATTAATGGAGTGGGAAAGCTAATTGTGATTAAAGTAACGATGGCGCTAAACAGATAATTCTGCACTGAAGGGCAAGATAGATTTTTTAAAACTGAATAAAAAAGGAAAAGACGGAGTAACCACTCTTTAAAAATACAGAGATCAGTAAGTGAGGATTCATCTTTTTATTAGCACAGGGATCTCAAGGGAGGCATGCATCTGCATCCCCAGTGCCTGAGACTGCACAGCTCTTAATAAATGGTATGCCAGCGATGCTGGGCCTGCCCGCTTCATTACCATGACTACTGCACTCTGCTTTTACAGAAAACTAAATATTGAACAGAGAGCAGGTGTGTGGAGGATCCCAGCCCTCCCAAGCCATTAGTGCCATCTCCACAGGCAGCCGCAACCCCCGGGAGGGAGCGCTCAGCCATGGGGCCACAGGCCAGGCAAAGCGGCAAGCGTCTCTGTCCCGCGTGCCTGGCCGCGGGAGCTTTCACACCCAAGCCAGGGGAGCAGGGACCAGGCCAAGCCCTGGGCAATGGGCTCAGCAGGAGACCCTTTTTCTCCAGGGAGCTTAAAATTACTGCCTGAGCAGAGCAAAGCTCCTTTCCCCGCCAGCAGTGGCAGGGAGAGCCCAGTCGGGACCTTACCTCACTGCAAAAGGCTGCAGGAGTGAGACCCTTCCCGGCGCTGGGGATCCTCCTCCCCTGTGCCAGCCGTTTTGCCATGCCTGCCTGCATCAGGGAAGCTGCAGGGCACTCGGTGCACTGGCCCGAAGCAGATGCACCCCAGGGACGAAGGATATGTGGTAGAGACATCCCATGTCCAGCCTCCCTGCGGGGCTTGGCTGCTGATTTCAGCAGACCTCAGGAACTCAGCAAATGTCCTGTGGCTCCCTCTTCCCGCAACGACTAGCACAGGGGCAGTGGGGAAGGAGTTTGCATATCAGGACTGCTGGAGGTTATTGCTTTCATAAATAGATGGCATGCAAGCGCTTGAGGTAAGCAAGACAGGGGGAGAGGCCATGCCTCAGCATGGCTCCTGCCTGCAAACAGCTTTCACCTTGTCTTGCATTTCAAGGGCTCCCCAAGGCCCATTGCTGTCTGGCAGCTACTGGACTCCTGCTCCCTGGGTGCCCCGGGGCGTTCTGCTCCCCAGTGCTCTCCCACCCTCCCTGTGCATTCCTATTCACCCCTCTAAATGTTCTAATACTGTAAAAGATCGATCAGAAACCTTCCACTCCAGAGGGATATATATTATCTAAATTTGATAAGACAACTTAATTTCTCTCTGTGTCTGTTACTGGCGATAAAACTGGGAGACTTTTATGACCCAGAGTCCTCTGTAAGATTGTCAAGAACTTATTATACAAGGTATAACTGGATTTCTCTCCACAGATGGCTTGCAGCCATGAGCTGTAACACAATTCTGCAGCACATTTGGTAGAATAAATGCAAAGAGCTTGTTACAGTGAGTTAGATAAGAGAGATGGGAACATGGCTCTCACAGGCTAATTCGGCATCTGATCTGCCTTTTCCCTTGCTGTGAAGGACGACTTGGAAAAGTGCATTTCACGGTGAGGAAGGAGCCAAGCCCTTCTCAGCACCGCCTGGGACTGGCACAGCAGGCAGTGCAGTGCACTCGGAGGGACAGGACCCAGCGCACCTCAGCAGAGCCACTCGCCCCAGCCCTTCACACATGCAGCAGCCGTTTCCCCGGCAAACCAGCACTGGCAGGTGCCTTCCTGTGCCGTGGTGAGGGACGGCAGGTCCCTCTCTGAGGCCCTTATGGCAGGCTCATCCGTTATAGTTATCACACAGCCCATTCAGGCTCTGAACAGATAAAGACTGGTGATTTTTTATTTACTGATTTTTTTTATTTCAGCATCCTGTGGGCAGGATGCCATGCAGCACACTCATTTATCTCAATTTGTTCCCTCCCACTTCCCATCCCTAATTTTTCAGCAGAGCCTTGGAGGTGAAAGCCTTATCTATGTGGTTCTCCTGCACACAGAAAGCAATTGTGGCGTCTCCTTGTAGGGGCCCTGACGGGGCTATTTACTGTTGGAGCAGTGGCTACCTGGACTGGAGATGCGATCGGTGCCTCCGCGGCCACACATGGCCCCAGGCCAAACCAGACCCTGCACTGCTGTGCCCAAGGCTGCAGTGGGGCTCGTGCATGGGGCTGCAAAGGCTCCCAGCCATGCAGCAGCTCTCCAGTGACCGTCCCCAAACAACAAATATCCCCCAAACTCAGACCATGTTAGAGCAAATGGGAACCGCTGGAAACGATCAGCCTGTGACAGCATCTTCCTCTCATGGCGGTTCGGGCCGCCCGCTACCACACAGCCCCACCGGGCTGCAATCCCTGGTGCAGGCAGAGCCAGCCCCGTGCACCCTCCCTGTGGCTGCTGGCAGCACCCCCATGGGCACACTGTCCCCCAGACCGGGTGCTCACCGGCCCCCAGCACGGCTGAGCGTGGGCTGGGCCAGGTTGCTGCCTGTGCCATGCCTGCACCCATGCACCACTGCGGGCAGCCACTGCAGGCATTTGGGAAAGCAGCACTGGTCCCCGGCCCTTGGACCCCACAGGGCACAGTGGGGCCGGGAGCCTGGCTCAGAGCGGAGGCTGCAGCACAACATGGCCACAGTAATGCTGGGCGAAATATGTTGTTATGTGCATCAGGTTTTGTAATGGAACATGTTTAAAATTCAATAGAAAGAAAGATTAAAAAATAAGTTTCTTATCTAAAGGAGCCATAGAGCCAGTGAGGAAATTATGAATGTCTCGTTGTCCAAGGTTAAAGAGTGAGAGCTGAGGCATGAAAAGGCAGGAGATAAGATGAAATGTTTTCTGTTCAAATGAATGGGCTCCACTCTGCTCCGTAATAAACGATCAGTGTCAATATGACAAATTAATTCTGCATTGAGCTCCATTCAACGTGTGCAGGTGGGGAGGGGCCAGTGGCGTGGCAGAGTCCTGGCCACAGCCTCCACCGCCACATCCGCGCCGCGGAGCGAAGCTGGGACTTCCCAACCTGTTGCTCCGTGAGCATCTCCTGGAGGGCGGCGCAGGAGAGGCCCCATGTCCCTGGCAGCCGCCCTCGGCCGGGAGCCACAGCCTGGT
The DNA here is from genome assembly GCF_965638725.1 of Aptenodytes patagonicus. Taxonomy (NCBI): domain Eukaryota; kingdom Metazoa; phylum Chordata; class Aves; order Sphenisciformes; family Spheniscidae; genus Aptenodytes; species Aptenodytes patagonicus. The sequence goes on along the minus strand of NC_134962.1, from coordinate 360,659 downwards.
TCTGCAGCCCCTCTCCGTGGCTGGCGGAAACCCCCGGCCAGCAGTGGGGCTTGCAGAGCAGCGAGCGCCCGAATGGGGATGGCCCTGCTGCCCCAGAGGCTCCACGCCACACTGGCTGGAGCCCAGCCCTGGATGGGGGCAGCTGCTGCACGGGGGGGGGGGGGGGGGGGGGGGGGGGGGGTGTCTGCTCACAGTCCCACAGGCTGGGCTCCATGAGGGAGCAGAGGGGAGGGGGGTGCCCCAGGCCCCAACCATGGGCTGCAGGGTCTGGTGGGGGCTGCAGCCACCCCTGGGCACTCCCCAGGCCCCAGCTCCAAGTGTTCCTCTGCCCACAGGGAGAGGGGGACCACGGCAGGACCCCAAGGACAAGAGGACAGGGATGATGCGTCCCAGACCGGCAGCTGCAGTAGCTGCAGTAGCTGCAGTGGCTGCAGCAGAGCCGTGCCAGCACGAGGAGCTGCTGGCAGAGCAGCCAGGTGACCCCGAGGAAGAGATTGGACCTTTTAAAAAAGACAGTGACAAATGAAGCTCCCTTCCAGCTCAAGGCACAGAGGAAGGGGACAGGGAGGCACTTCCAGGAGCTGCAAGCTGAAGGTCACCCAGGAGCCAGATGATGCTGCCACGGGGTGAGGGGGGACACGGGGGGGGGCGGTGCAGGATGGGAGGGTGAGATGGTGGGTGCAGGACCCGGATGGGCAGTGCCAGAGGTGCAGGCAGTGGTGGGATGAGAAGGGGAGCAGGAGCCGTCCCCACCTCAGGAGAGGACGGGCAGGGAGCAGGGGGCCTGTGGATGATGCTCCTGAGCACTGTGGTAAGTGCCTGGGGCTGTGGCCCAGCTGTGCCAGCCCTGCCCAGGGTGGTGCTACCAGACCCACCGCCGTCCTGCCCGAGCCCCTGCGCTGGTAAGCAATGCTGCTGGGAACTCATTTCCCGCTGATGAGCAGTGAACCCAGGGACAGGAACACAGTTCCCTGGGGTGGGAAGCAGACTGTCCGACCAGGCAAAGCCCGGTGAACTGGCCACCAGCCCTGCCGCTTTCGAGGCACCGTTCCTGCTGGAGAGCAGCCTCTGGCTGAGCCCAGCGCTGCAGCCGCCTGGCAGAGCAGGAGCCAGTGCAAAGGGCTGTGCCACACAGGGCAGGGAAAGGACAGCCGCACCAGCCAGTGGATCCCAGTGGAGGCACGGCCGTAACAGCAGCTGTTATTATTCACAGGAGATCCTTAGCGCAAGACACACTCACGCAGAAGACAAATTGCAGCCGACACACAACACTGTTGCTCCGTGTTTATCTCCAGCTGCCTGAGGGCAAGAGCAGGTGAAGTTACAGGACACGTGGGATGGCTGGAGCCAAGAGCTGCCACAGCCCTGAGCGGATCCACAGCCCTGTCCTGCCCCAGCACAGGGCTCTCTCACCACCAGCCTCTGCCTAACCAGTCGGGCAGAGCTTCGCCCTTGCACTGGGCAGGCAGGCATCTCCATCACTACCATGGGGCAGGGCTGGCTGCTGCTAATGAACCAGGGGGATGCCCCCCTGGGAGTCCCCGGGGATGCAGCCGCACATGGGGGACAGCGTTTGTGAGGATGGGCTTGCTTTGCAGGTCCCAAGCAGAGCATGGGGCACCCAGCCACTGTGCCAGTCCCACACAGCCATGCCGCCACCAGTTGCACCACTGCAGAGCTAAGCTGTGCCCGCCGGTGCTGCGGCGGTCAGCAGAGCTGGGTGGCAAAGCTTCCTTTGGAGGTGCAGCAAGTGCTCCCGCATCAGCACCCAGCCACCCCAGGAGGGGATGGGCAGGGCTGCCTGTGCTGTAGCGCTCCCCCTTGCTGCAGCACCGCGGGTCTGTATGGGAGCCTGGGGAGCTGCGGCAGCCAGGCTGCAGGGCCTGCTCCTGGAAGAGTTAACAGCCTTCCCCACCTTGTTCTCAAAACACTGGAGCTGAAATGGAAACAGCATCTCAACAGCTGAGATTAAAACAAGAAAATGAGTATAGAAATGATGTTTGTTAAAACGAAATAGCTAATATAATCCTCAAAGGATTTTTCCTTTTGACTTAAAAAAAAATCTAATATCTTCATTTCCATACCTTTTTTAAGCTAATTTGTGGAAAATTAAAATGGTGAGCCCACAAAGGCTGCAGTTTAATTGAATCTTGCATCAGCCCTTGGTGAGCAGTCTCTCTTGGATTCCTTGATTAGTTCCCTCCATTAAATCATTTTTGCATCGTTTAGCTGAGATACTGTCTTCTGGCGGGTCTGGGACTCAGGGACCTGGATAGCTCAGTCTCCATCTGAGCAGATGTAGAACGACACACCATGCTCTGGAGAACTGTCTTATTTGGCCTCCTGTGTCTGCACAACTCTCTCCTGCACCTTGCTGGCCCGGGCAGGCAGCGCTGTGCAGGGCTGCCTGCCGGTACAGGGCCCAGCCAGGACTCAGCACATCCCCAGGTGCTGGGAGTGGCACTGCGGGACTTGCATGGGCAGCAGCCAGAGCAAGCCCAGAGGTGGCAGGATGGAGGGCAGCGGGGGCAGTGGGAGCAGCGGGAGCAGTGGGAGCCATGGAAACAGCGCTCAGCACCAGATGGCTTAGAGAGGGCGCACTGGCCTGGCCATGTGGGATGTGGGGTGCAGCAAGGTCCACAGTGTGACATCCCGGCAGGGGAAGTCCTTCCGCTCTGCCTGCCTGGCAGCGCCCTGTGCACAGTGCTGCAGGCACCGGGCCCCAGCAGAGCACCGGTCCTCAGCATGGGGCATGCATGCGGCATGCAGCCACAGCACTGGGAGCTGTGTGAAGTTCACCTTCTGCCTCTCCCTGCTGAGCATCCCCTCTCTCTAAGTGTGGATAAATTATACCTACCAGGGACGACTCATAACTTAGTGGGAAGAGCATTTACAGCCTCCCTGTCTCATGGCACAACAGCCCAACAGGGACAGAGCCACTAAATCTCTCCGAAGCCACCAGCAGCAGCTGCACACCAGGACAGCCAGCATGGCTCCGGCCTGGTGAGCCATGTCCCAGCCCCGCTGGCTGCCCGACACTGCCCTGCTGTGCTATGGAGATGCGGGCACTTGATGAGCCAACTTGCCCTCGCGCATCCCCCAAGCAACCCAGGCACCTCTCCCTGCCCCAGCCCGTGGCGCATGAGTTTTCTGATGGCCTTGTCAGGCTATCATGTCCTGTAGATTAAAACAGATTTATATAAAGTCCTTTTCACCCCATTAGATTACTCTGGATTAACCTTGATCTCAGTAATAGATGCTATAAATGTAAGTCCTGCTCAGGGGGATTTTATCCATATGTTCTTGGAAGGCAGAAAGTAGATAAATTCTTAGAGAAGGTCTTACTGAGCGATTAGAAAGATTTAACCTCTTCAGAGCCAGTCGGAGCCGCGTGCCCCTCTGCAGGGCGAGTGTTCAGCCCCACTGCCTCGGGCAGTGCCCCCCCCCACAGCCCCACCACCCCCGGCCCCGGGCTGGGGCACATCCTGCACTGCCACTTGGGGAGGGGGATATGTGGTGGGACGCCGGCCTGGCTGTTGCTGCGCAGAGCCGCCCCTGCGATTCAGCCTGCACAAAGCATGCTCTTGAGGCAGCCCTGCCTGCTCGATCCTCTCCTGACGGATGCTGGCATGTGTGCGGGCAGGGCACACCACTGGCCAGCCATTCTGGCTCTGCGGTAAAGCCTTGACTTTGCACCTGAGCAAGAGTCCCACAGCAATTTCCTCCTGTATCCTCCAGGACTGCGAGTGCCCCGGAGTGGATGGTTACCACCAAGCACCTGAGCTCTGCTAGTGAGTCCTGCACTGCCTCTTCAGAGCCAAGGGCTGCCCGATGCTGCTGCTGCCCTTGACTCACAGCCTGTGCTTCCTTGAGAGTGTCCTGGTTTCGGCTGGGATGGAGTTAATTTTTTTCCTAGTAGCTGGTACAGTGCTGTGTTTTGGATTTGGGATGAGAATAATGTTGATAACACACTGATGTTTTAGTTGTTGCTGAGCAGTGCTTACACTAGTCCAGGACTTTTCAGCTTCCCATGCTCTACCAACTGAGAAGGCTGGAGGTGCACAAGAAGCCGGGAGGGGGCACAGCCAGGACAGCTGACCCCAACTGGCCAAAGGGATATTCCATACCATGTGACGTCATGCTCAGTACATAAACTGGGGGAAAGCTGGCCGGGGGGGGCCGCTGCTCAGGGACTGGCTGGGCATCAGTGAGCAATTGCACTGTGCATCACTTGCTTTGTATATTCTTTTATTATTATTGTTATTATTATTACTATTTTATTTTATTTCAATTATTAAACTGTTCTTATCTCAACCCATGAGTTTTCTCACTTTTACTCTTCCGATTCTCTCCCCCATCCCACTGGGGGGGGGAGAGTGAGCGAGTGGCTGTGTGATGCTCAGTTGCTGGCTGAGGTTAAGCCACGACAGAGAGCTTCATGCTTTTTCCATCACCAGAAGGGAAAAAGCCTGTTGGGCAGAGCAGACTGCAGTTCTTTCAGTGTTTGATGGCCGACAAACAGTTAATTGAAGGAGTGATGAAGGCAGGGCAAGGAAATTCAAGCAGCTGTGAGAGCATAGGAAGGAGGGAGCCAGCACATCACTGTGCATGGCACCATGCGCGCACCCGCAGGTGGTGGCTCAAAGGGGTGGCAGCCAAAATTAATTCCCCATCCCCTCCTGCTGCTGCTATTAAATTGCTCTAAGCACAGGCTAGAGCCAGAGCCATGGTCAGCTCTTCCAGGAGAGTTTGGCTAGCAAGTTGCCTTCTGCTTGCTGATCAGAGAAGCACCTAACAGAGGAAGAAGAGTTTGGCACTGGGCTGGGCTGCAGAGAACTGGCCCTGCTGGAAGCTGCTGTGATCACGCAGACCGTGCAGAGGACAGGCGCAAGGTGTTGACAACAGACAACAGTAATGAAGAGGAGTCAGCTCTGCAAAGCTACATGGTGCTGCAGACAGCTGGGGTGCATTTGGGGTGGTCTGTGAACATGCTGGCTCCTGGGGAGTCATTGGTTTAGGCTGCAGCGCTGCTGCAGAGCGCTCTCAAGGTTGGAGCTGGTGGGAAGGGCTGGTACCACTAGCTTTCGCTTTACTTTAGCATTAATCATTGACTGTCTGTCATGGTCTTGGCAGGGAAGGGGCTTGCAGTTCTGCCCCTGGCAGCAGAGCCGGGTCCAGCAGGCTTGGCAGCACGCTGCCTGTCCCACCTCCTGACCCGAGGTGCTCCCACGGGGCCTGGCTCTCCCCAGGCCAGGCTGGGGGAAGGCTGGCTGGGTTGTCAGCATTGCCTTGCTGGGGCAGCATGCTGCACTGCTCACGGGGCGACAGCCCTGCACGATGGGGCAGTCCCCACACAGCATAGCCCACCCCAGGGAGTCATGAGGGCAGCCCAGCCGGTGGCTCTGCACAGCAATGGCATGCACTGGCCTGCGCTGGGGAGGAGGCAGGGGGGTTACTGCCCTCCTTCATCAGTCCCCAGCACGAGGGCTGCCTGCTCGGTGAGGTGTCCTTGCAGCACGTCACGAGCAGGGGCTGGTGGAGGTCACCTGCCAGTTACACAGAGAATGGCAGCCAGCCTCATGGGAAGGCTGCTCAGCACTAAGCAGCAGAGGAAGCTTGAACCCAGCCTGCTGAGGATGAGGATAGGCCTGTGTCCTGCCTGGACTTAGCTGGCACCCAGGGAAAAGTCTGCCAGGGCTGGCTAGGCTGTGTCATGGCCAGCGCTGCCCACGGGGGTGCTGACTCTCCAGTGCCCTGCACCTGCCCTGCCAGCTAGTGCGGTCCTGCCTGGTTGGGGTCACCTATGGCACCAGACTTCAGCTGCTGCACTGGCAGTGACCCCCCCCGCCGGGGCTGCTCGAGCCCTATGCACCACGGACCCACCTGCAGCAGAGGAGGGCCAGGGAGAGCGAGCCGTCTGCTCCTGCTCATCTCCCCCCAGCCAGGCTGTGCTGCGCACCTCCGGTGCTGTGAGCACTGGAGGAGGCCTCACACCGTTAGCAAAGTTTGATGGAAATGCGCACGGTCGGCTGTGCCCCGCAGTCAGGGCCTCCACTGATGAGCTGGAGCACGAGGACAGCTGAGCCAATCAATCTGGCACGAGCAAGAGCTCTGTGCTAGGCAGCAGGCACATGGAATGCAGAGTGCATAATACATCGCCTGCCCTCAAAGGCCAGCATGTTCATTAGTGCATTGACCTTGCTGCCTCCCTCCCCTGCTGGCATCTATAGCGCAGCCGTAGCCATGCATCTCCCCAGGAAGGGGATGCCCCACGTCCCTTGCATCAACCAGGGCCCATGCTCTGTCCTGGCTCTTCTCCTCCTGCAACAGGAGATGTTTCCCATGCTGGCCTGTGTGTCCCTCTGCAGGCCTATGTCCTTCCCCACACCCCACAAGGACCACAGCCGGGCACAAAGCAGTATTTGCAGAACAGTGTGTGCCGCTGGGCTCTCCTAAGCTCGTGGGAGAAGCAGCTAGTGACTGCTCCCCCGTAACCGTCAGCTGGGTCAGGGCTGCTCCCAGCAGCTCTGGAAGAAGAATCTCTCTCAACAGCCTGCCCTGCCGACTGCTGCACAGCACCATGGTAGCGCTGGCTCCTGCCTTAATGCTGGAGAGTAACACCGTGAATTTGCAGAGCACCTGTGTGCGACCTGACAGGCCGCCAGGTTCCCTGTCCAGAGGCACGTCTCTCCAGAGCCTGCGGCTCTGCAGGCTGCGCCATGCCGCAGCTCTCTTCCCTGCTGACCAGGCTACTCCACACACCCAGCCAAGCCTGCAGGTGGCTCTGCCCGTGCCCCTGGCACCGCTGGCCTCCCCAGGCCCCCTGTTCCTCCAGGCCCAGGAGCCTCAGCTCACTAGACCTCTCCTCGGGACAGGGCTGCCACGACCATCTCCAAAGGGCCGGGGTGTGCCAACCCCCTGCACAGAGCTGGCAAGAGCCCCCAGTGCCCTCGAGACACACCCAGACCTGGCTGGTGCTCACAAAGCATGGCAGCCACTGGCAGCTCTAGCCCCGGGGCTCGCAGGGAGCAGCCAGGGGCAGACCAGGCACAGTGCTGGCCTCGTGCCCGCACAGCCACCAGGTCCCCAGCAACTGGGAGCACAGAGAGCCCCGGCCAAGCACAGCGCGGTCCCAGGCTGCACTGTCCCCAGCCACTGCCTCGAGGTGCCAGGGTTTGTCCTGCTGTGTTCCCCCTCCCGGGGGGGGCCAGGAGGTCTTACCAAGACATACAGAAATTCTGCCTGCTGCCATGAGCTGTCACCTCTGATTCTGCTGAATATTTAAAAACCACCTGAATCTGAAGTGACAAATCCATCATTGACCATCTGCCACTCTGCACAGTCACCCTGCAGCAGTCCCTGACATTTCCAGCTCTGCCCTGACGCGAGCCAGTAACTCGGAGATGAAAGGCATCAGCCTCAGCAGGCTGACAGGCACTGCCCCCTGCCAGCCCTAGGCCCCTCCACATCCCATGCAGAGGGGACAGCTGGGGTACAGGGGCCCCTCCTGCCCCTCCCCGGAACAGACTTGGTGACTGTCTGCTGACTCCTGCCGAGCATGCGGCTCCACGTGTGCTGGCCCCACCACCAGCACAATCTGTGGAACAGAGCCCATGGGACACCCCACTGAGGGCACAGCTGTACCCAGAGCCGGCTGGGAGCAGCACCCCAGCCATCCCTGAGAGGGGTGCCATCCCTGGGGACAGGGGCTGCTGCAAGCCCCGCAGGCAATGCTGTGCCCTCCTGCACCTGTGCCGCGGGTTCCCCCCAGGACAGCCGAGCATGTGGGGCTCCAGTGCAGGGTCCTCAGAAGCCTGCCCCCTCCCCAGAGCTGCAGAGGAGCCCTGCCACATCCCCACCATGGGACAGTGCAGCCAGGCTGCCACACGCTCTGCGCAAGGACTCGGGTGGATGCCTGCTTGTGCACAAAGGACAACCCACCCCGGGGCCCCCTCCATGTCACCTGGCAGTGGCTGTCCTGTTTACTCCAGGCAGATCAGCATTGGCACCCTGCAGACCCACAGCTCCAGGGAACAGGCTGCTTTGCAGCAGGGTCATTCCCAGGAAAAGAGCAAGCGTTAATTGCCACTCATCCCCTTGGCAGCAAAACACCGATTCTCCTTTGCTCGGCTGCGGCAGCTCCTGCAAGGTGAGCCCACACTCAGCCCAGTCCCTCCCTGCCACCACAGGGATGGGGCAGAGGGGGTGCCCTCACTGTGTGGTGCTCTGCCCCCCAGCTGCTCCCCACACTGGGGAGAGTGTTACAACTACCAGCAAGGCTGCCGCACCCTGGAAATGTGGTTTGGGGCTCTGTGACACAGAGTCGGTGGCACTGCTCATCCCAGGCCATGAGCCACCAGCAGTCCTGGCACTGTGGGCCAAGCCCCAGAGCCCCGGCAGGGAGTGGGGGCTGCCCAGGAGCTCTGCCCAAGGCCCAGGATGCTCCCAGGCAGGTAGCGTGGCTCCCGTCCCCCAGGGCCCCAGGAAGGGCTGACAACACTCACCATGGCTTCTGGCAGCTCTCCCACAGAGGAACCGCACCGCAGCAAGTCCATGGGGCTCCTTGCCACCTCTCCTGTGTCCACAGCAGTGGGGGAGTGGGGCCGGGTGCCAGGAGACCCCATGGGGGATGCTGGGGGCCGTGGCCCTACACCTCCAGCTTGGCTCCGGCCTCGAGCAGAGACAGCAGGGCTGTGGGAGAGCTCCTGCCTGCCGTTCGCTTCGTACTTGTAGCTGGCACAGAGCTGCAATTTACAATCAACCTGCTGTTTGAGCTAATTGTGCTGTAATTGCTGAGCTGTGCTCCCTCCTGTTTCACCAGAGAGCAGTGGTTCTTACACTCCTCTTGGCAAGCCAGCACATCCCACGGTCGGCCCCATTGCTCAGCCCACTTGCTCCCACCCCAGCCGTGCCCCTGGGCAGAGGCAGTTTTCCTTTCACTCCCTGTGCCAGCAAACACCATCTCCTGTGCCTGGAAGCTGCTGGTCCCTCTACGAGCCCCCACTGGAAGCGGTTGCCCACAGGCCCAGGGTGACTGGGGACCACCACGCCATGGGACGCGCGGATGGGCAAGCGCAGGGCACTTCTCTGAGAGATGCCTCTGCCTCCTTGGAAGGCATCTTGCCAATGTTTCATTTTGATTAGATAAAATTTGTGCAAAGGGAGGAGCAGAGCAGACTGTGCCTGAGTCTGGGGGACCCGCAGGATGGGGCCTGGGGTGCCCACTGTCCCACTGCAAGGTGATGAGCTAGTGAGCAGTAAGGGAGGGAGATGCCAGGTTATCAACCGTAATTAAAGGACACTGTCACTGGAGGGGCTGGGCTGGTTCCCAGCAGCTCCCTGTCACTCCCCCGTGCTGATGCCACAAAACTTGTACATCCTCTGTGCTATTTAAAAATCCTATCTTTAATAACTCAAGGACAGCAGGAACCTGCAGGACAGGCACAGGGGGACATCAGGCACGATGGGGACAAGTGCAAGGGGAAGCCGGTCCTTGGAGAGCAGGGGGTGCTGCAGGCGGCTCCGGCCCCGAGCGCGCAGGCAGACGGCCCCCAGGCTCGGTGGCCCCCGGGCTCGGTGGCCCCCGCTGCGTCTCGGGGTCGCCCCCGCGGCCGGTGCGGGGTCGCGGCGGGGCAGAGCCGGCAGCGCCGCAGGCAGCGTCGGCCCCGCGGGCTCGGGGGGCGGGGGGCCTCCCGCCGCTGCGGGGCGGCGGGGTGCGCAATCAGCGCTAATCAGGTAGCTCACTAATTGCTGGGCCTCCTGCAGGGCGGTGATGGCTGGAGGGCGCCCGGCGGCGCTGCCGCGGCGGGCGGGCGGTGGGGCGGCTCCGGCTCCGGCTGCCCCGCACCAGCAGCTCTTCCCTGCACATCCTCGCCGCTTCTCGTCCGGGGCAGATGTCATGTCTTTTGTCTAAAGGCATTTATAAAGAATGAGAGTTAAAAACTTACAAAGACGCTGTGATTGTTTCAAGCGAAAATGGTTTTAAAAGGCAATTTTTCTGAGAAAACTTCCTCCTCTTCCGTGCCCCAAGAGTTTTTCTCCAAGCGCTGCGTTTCCCACAAAGCATCACTGCGCAGTTCCAGCGGTGAGCGTGCGTGGGGCCACATGCTCGCTGCCTGGTGTCCCCTCTGGTTGCTTGGCACGGGAGGCAGGGCAGGTTGGCCGGGCGCTGTGGGGCAGCTGCCTGCACAGAGGGGCATCGCGTGCTGCTGCGACGAGCGTGCTGTCATGGCAGAGGGTCCTGCCCTGCGCACGTGGCTTGGCAGGACGTCCGCAGCCTGTCCTCAGCGTAGGCTTGTTCCTTCACACACATCTCCACCTGACAGGCTGGGCCCTATGTAAATTCCCACCATAATCACACTGAGAGCTATCAAACTATCTAATTTAATTTCTTTGTGAAAATAAATAGCTGAAGTGGCCCTAGGTACATGCATAAATACTTCAGCTTTATGTTGGGCCCGTTATTACTTCTCCCAGCTTGTGTAGTTGTAATGCACACTTAATAAGTACACATTTATTGCACATCTCGTCCTGGTAGAATAGTGAGGAGTTTTTGCTGAATAAGCAGGAAAACAGCTTAGTCTGTAATAAAAATTGGAGGGAGTCAAAAGAAAATATGCTGGGTAATTAATGATTGGGCTTTGAACAGCCATAATTTTTTATTAAGCAAGTATGCAAATATGGTGTAAGTGGCTGTGTTACTATTTGATGGCTTTTTTAAAACATCGATGGCTGATCTCTAGTAAGACTATCTCTTTTTCTTTGTGCCTGTGTGCACAGAGACATGATGGTGAGCAAATGTGAGCATTTCCGCATGTCCATGCAGGTGTTTGGGAGCATGTACACAGGGAGCATGCATATAGGGAGTGTGCATTGCTCGCATGCAGCCCTGGCCAGTGAGAGCACGTGGCTTCGTACTGCTCCCCAGGTCTGCACAATACACTGCCTTATCTTCCTCCTCGCCTGCTGTCATCCATTGTCTCTGTCTTTCTGCTGCTTGCTTTGCCTCGCCTATACATTTTTTGCATGCTTCATTAATCCTGATAAATATGTGGATTAGTGCTACACAGGGCTGGAGAGACTGGGCTGGGAGAAGAAGCTCCCGGGATGCTGCCACCACTGAGCTTCCAGCACCCTGCTCCCACTCCTGCTGGCCAGCGCTGGCACCCATCAGGCTGCCCGTCCACCAGCTGTGCCCGACAGTGCTGCCGGGTCCCTGCTGCAGCCCCTGGGACAAGGTCTTGCTACGTACCCGGCACCTGCAGCTGTGGAGAGGGGAGAGCAGGCAGCCCTGGAGTGTGGGACAGGCAGGGAGAGGGACAATGGGTCCCTGGGCCTGGTCCCAGAGATCCAGCCTTCCTATAAAGCCTGCAGCAGCCCTGTGAAGCAGAGATTTCCCATCCAGAGCTGCTCCATCCCCAAGCACCAGCACCACAGCCACACAAGCCGGGATGGGCACACAGGTGACAAAAAGTTACTGAGCCGTGGCCAAACCAGCCAGGGTTATCACTCCTCTGGTTACCAAAGACCACTGTACCCTGTGCAGACCCTGAGGCACGGTGGGGCAGTATGAGGGGTTGACACGGGCTGCACAAGTATTCGGCTGCCCCTTCTCTGTGAAGAGGGTCCCAAGGGTGCGGCTGTCCTGGGGCTCCAGGGGCAGGAGGGACCATGCCAGCACCGCAGGCGTCCCAGCCACAGGGTCTGATCAGGGCTCTTGGGGCTGTTGATGATGCAATACAAGGGAGCCCTAGAGACCATGGGGGCTGCCCACGAACAGCGCATGGAGGCTTAACTCCCCGAATGAGTCCTGCTGCTCCATGGTCAGAGAAGATGGCTTAGTGGAGCAGTTTTTGACATGCCGAGCTGGAGCTCGCTCCCTGGGGAGCAGACCCTGAGTCCCCCTCCCCACTGGAGCAGCAAGGCAGGGACAGGCACCAGCTAGCGAGGACAGCCAGGTTGCAGGAGTGACAGGGCCATGGCAAAGCACACAGAGACACTGGCAAACAGCAAGCTGATCTCCCCATTAGCCCTCATTAGCACGTGGCTGAAAGACAACATGAGTTTAAATTAAGAAGACATCACAATGGTCCCAACTGTGTTACCGCTGTGCTCAGGAAGAGCCCGACAGCTGCTATTTAATATACCTTCATGATCTGTCAGGGCATATGCATGCTGCACAGCGTTAGCATCTGTGCCTCAGCACACACATGCTTCTGCATGGCTGCACACCTCCACATGCAGACAGCAGCACCTGCCTCTGCACGTGCCCACTGCTGTGCAGGCATGTGTGCAGGGGGGCAGGACAGCCACGCTCAGCCCTGTTTCCTGCTGCTGCCAGCCTGGCCCAGCACATGGTGGTACAGGTCTGCTGCTGGGGAAGAAGGGTGCTCCTCTACCACCAGAACACCTTGCTATGGCTCTATGCATGTCTTTGTGCTGGGCAATGGGGGTGTGCCCATGCATGCCTCCGCGTGTGGCCATGCCTGTGGTGACACAGCTCTCTTGCACATGCGCTGAACCTCAGGGAGTCGTGAGACAACTGGTAGAAGCCTGGCTGCAGGCTGGTGGAGCCAAGGGGTGGCAGGGTGCAGGCTGCTGGGGGGGAGATGAAGTGGTGATATTAGTGCTCGGTATTTATACCGCATGTTCCCAACATGAGGCTTGCTAATGACTCCCACTGACACGGGGGAGCTGGTGGCTGTCATGAGAAGGGAAAAGAGAAGCAACTTGCTCGTGGGCACAGAGGGAGACAGCACCTGCATGGCGGGAGGCGTGGGGGGGCTGATGCTGAAGGCGTGAGCTCACCCCTTTTACCAGAGACAGGGCCCTGCTCACAGGGGCTGAGCAGCCTGTTGGTGTCCCACACTGCTGCCTTAACTGCAAGCTCATCTGCCAGCCCACAGTCCATGCCTGCTGGCCTGCAGGAGCCCGGATCAAGGACGGCACCTGCACTTTGTGCCAGGACATGCAGAAGGGCCGTGGCGGTCTGTCCCATGAACGGGATGGGTGGCAGGCACCGCACAGTCCCACAGTGCCAGCAGCCTGGTGGGTCTCGCACAGCGATGGGATGCTCCCACCAGCCTTGGCCAGGCAAGGAAAGCTGTGCTCAGGGACTGGTTGCTTCATATCAGGCATTGCCAAGGCCACAGCAGCGACAAACGAGAACAGCCATGGATTTCCCTGCCAGGCTTGTGAACTTCCCACATATTTAGTGACAGTATTGGAAATGCAGCCGAGTGCATTAACCTATTTCAGATGGTATTTACTATGCACCAACACCTATGCAGGTCACACGTTGGTGCAGTGAGACCCACGGGTGCTGCCCTGGGCAGCTCTGGGCACCTTGCGCAGGTTGGGGAGCGGTGGGCATCAGCAGCTGGGAACTGCAGGCTGTGATGACACAGGGGTTGGGGCTGCTGATCCCAGGAGGCCTGGGTTGCTGCGACCACTGGACCCCTCTGCCTGCGTGCCAGGCATTCCCCATCCATCCACACATGGCAGTGCCTGGGGCAGAAGCCAGGGACCATTTTCTGCACCACCCTCCATTTGGCTGCCCTTAAGGGCAAGGTCTGGAGCCTGACTGGTCTGTGCTTACCTCACTGCAGGGAGCACAGAAGGCACCCCCTCCCGCCCCCAGCCCTGAGAGCATCCTGCACAGCCTGGGGGGATACAGCAGAGAAATGAGTGTGGGGACAAAGCGCCAGGCACCCCTTCATTTCAAAGATGGTAAATGGGAGAAGGAAAGGTCATCTTCCTGGGCCCCCTCACTGGAGGAGCAGAAAGCTGCAGCAGAGAGCTTAGTGCAGACCTGCTGCCTCAATTATTTATAGATACCACAGGTAGAACATGCTTTAATGACATTTGTGCTGGAGCTCAGCAGTGCGGATCTGCACCGAGCCAAAAGGAATAGGTCAGATGCTTTACGGATGGTAAAAGCAGCATGTCAATCACAGTGGCATGCTCACCTCAGTTCCTATATCGTGCTCCCCCTGCCCTGTGGAGAACTCGCCTGCAGCCCCCATGATGGATTGATGGGCAAACCCACAGACACACAGTCATAAGTCACCAGGCTTTTTTATGGGTAAATCACAAGTAATAAGCTTTCCCACTAGAATTAGATTGACATCCTGGAAAATTATGCTCTGGTTTTACAGCAGATGACAGAAAAGCAATGAACTCCTTGAAAGGGGATGCCTATCCTCCCATCAGGCAGCCACGGCTCGAGGCTGGGCAGGACCTCAGCACCCCATGTTGGGCAGCCCTGGGGAAGCTCTGCCCTGCTGGGGACATCTGCCCATCCACCCACCCACCCACCTGTCTGCCTTCCTGTCCGCCCCATGCCAGCCCTCTTCAGCCCTGGGGTGGTGCAGACCGGGGGCTGGTTGTGTGAGTATGTGCTAGCAGGCTGGGCAAGGATGGGGCAAACCTGGCAAATGCAAACCTAAGCAGGAGATGAAGGGGATAGGACAGATCTGGGGATCTGACCTGTGGCTGGGCTACATCAGCTCTGCATACAGGGGCCCATCCCAGACCACAGTGGCCCTGGGGTGATGGGAGAGTGTTGCTGTGCAGAGGCAGCGCTGGGTCTGTGCAGCCCTGGACAGGACAGCCTGGCAGGGGAGCACAGCTGCCTCTGGGTCCCAGACATGTCTGTTGCTCTGGTGGCAGGAAAGGGATGTGTCTCTGCCTAACCTTGTAATCCTGCAGCCACCTTCTCTCTGCAGCTGGTGGGCTGGGAGTCCACAGGTCAGGGTCCCAGCAGCCAGACCTGGAAGCAGCAGAGGCTTCCGAGCAAGCCGGCTGGACATAACACGCTCCAGCACCTCCAGTGGCTTCCTGGAGAGGAACCCAGGACACTGAGCTGTGATGCTGCAGCATCTTCAGCTCGCCCGTGCATCCAACAGCATGCTTTGTTCTGGGATTTAAAGCTAATTGGTCCTAGTGCCTCTTTGCATTTCTGCTTGCAGAATGTAATTTTCTTCAGAAAATGCTCTTTTGCAATTACTGTGAATTACACATGAAAAGCAAGTGACCACATATTGATTGGAGCACAGGAAAAGCACCAGAACCATTTAGAGTAGATTAACTTTTTCTGGAAAATGCTTTCACAGTTATTTAAAGAGATTAATCAGTTCACTTCAGGTCATTTACCATTGTTTCTATGGCCTAGCTTCCCCCTCCAGCACATGGCCTGGAATATCCCCCTCTCAGCTGTGGGAAGAGCTAAGGCCTTCCCAGGAAGAGGTGTGCCAAGAGGAGGGAAGGAGCCCTTGTCCGCATGGTGTGTGCACAGGGTGCTGCTCTCTTGGTCCCTGCCAGCAAAGCAGGTGCTGCAGCACGGCTGCCCAGGGCATGCGCAGAGGACACCTCCTCAGCTAACGGAAGTACAACCGTGCTTCGTGCCAGGTGCAGCAAAGGGGTTGGAGAGCAGTGTTTCTGGGAAGCAGCCTGCAACGCAGGCCAGGGCTGGGCAATAGCTCTGGGAGCTGAACCTCCAAAGCAAGCCGTGCCCGGACAGGCCCTGCAGGAGAGCTGCACGGAAGGGCTCCGGAGAAAGCTGCAGGCAGCAGAGTGCAGCTTTCCACCGCCTGACAGCCGCCTTGGAGCCAGGGCCTGCTCTCTGCACTGACGGCGTGCGCCAGGGTCCCTCCTGCATTCCAGAGTCATTGCACCCGTGCGCTCTCAACCTCTTCCAGCTCATGGCGATGGCAGGGTGGCATGGCCATCCAGCACCCTGCAGGCAGGGCAGGCTCCCTCCCTGAAATATTTCAAAGCATTTTTTTCTTTAGGAAGAAAGTATAGAAGTCAAATGGCTCCTGTGGTGGAATACTTCCCAAATGTCAACACAATCTGTGCTACATTACGGCTAAATGTGATAATCTTAACGCCTGGCTTCTTAATGTCAGTGGCACTGAAGTCTGATGGATTGACAGCCAGCCAGAATGACATGCAGTCAGAGCTGATAAGGGCTCTCTCCAGGGAAATCACAGCTTTTTAAAGATGTTGGCAGCTACTAGCAAGTACCTTTTTATTTAAAAGGATTACAAGCATTGATTGCACTTCCTGTTTTCTTTTTATCACATTTCTGCACCAAGTGAAGCTTGTGCTGCGAGCTGAGCCTTTCAGACAATTATTCTGGAATAATGAAGGCGTGTCAAGTTGGCTGTAATGAGTATTTTCAATGCCTAATTTGTGTGCAATGTGAGGGGAGTTCAACAGCTGCCTGGTTCCTGGCTAAAGGTGAGTGACTTCTGACCACGGAGGAAGCTGCTGTAGGCTGACTCAGCTGGGGATAAATCGGGGTGGATTGTTTCTGTTAGCGATGCGTGCTTCCCCCAGCAGAAGAGGGATTAAAACTTCTCCAATTACTGTGGTTAAAACACTAGCTAAGGGGACACATTCTGCTTAGAAACGGCTGGTGCCTGCTTGCCCCAGCGAACAGCTGGACTAATTCATGCTCACCTGAGCAGCTCCTCTACAGCACTGATGGAGACAGATGAAAAATATATGTCCATAAAACCACAGTGTAGCTGGACAGGGCAGTTAACAATCCCCGAGCCACAAACACTCGCTGTTGCTGGCAATAGATGAGGGATGTCCAAGAACAACCACTTGGCATCCTAATGACAAACAACTGGCAAATGCACTAGCAGAAGAGGACGATGGGCAGCATGCCACGCTGCACAACCCAGGAGACGCAAATGCTGAGGCACTCGGCTCCCGCTCCCATTTTTACCCTTCCTTGCTGCTCCATGTTGTGACATTACATGCCAGATGCTCACCCTCCGCACCTGGGTTCCAGCAACGGTGAGGGCAGGCTGGACTGAGGCCCTTTGTAAAGCTGGGGCTGTGTGATTACTGCGCAGGGGCCCCCTGTTTTTGCTTTGCTGTGGTGGTACAATGGCTGCATATCCTGATTGCTTCAGACTCTGCCTACCTGTGTTGGATCCAGCTTTGCAAAGCCCAAGGTCTTTCCCTAAGAATTTGAAGAACAGTCATTAAATCCATGCTCATCCAGAAAAGGATCATGAGGCCGGGAGAAAGCCCAGGCTGGGATGTATCAGTAGCTGATAGCCAGCCTGGCCGCTCTGCACGGCACCAGCGTCCTGAGGAGGCAGCAGGAACGCCCATTCTCCACCTGGCATGCTCAGCAAGACAAGGGGGAGATTTCAGCCCCACTGACTGCCCAGGAGCAAGATTCCAAGGCCAAGTGAAAGTCAATGATTTTGTTTCTAACTTCTCTGGCTGTGGCAACACATAGCCATGACAGCTGCCTGGGAACTCAGCTCCCGTCCCTGCCAGTGAGCGGGGAGGAATATGTGCTGCTGCAGACCACAAGCCTAAGTCCCCTCTGGGATGCTGGAAACACTCCCGGGATGGGCTGGGAGGCAGCAGAGCCACAGCAAGGAGAGAGCACAAACTGGAGCACCGTGGCACAGCAAGAAACCCCTAACAAGACACAGCTGCTGTCTTTGTACTGAGCACAAAGAGCAGAGATGCAAAATTGAGATTATGCTGAGCAGCGAGAGTATGATACCAACCCTAAAGGAAGCTCAAGGGCTTGGTAAATGAAAGGATGCAGGGAGCTGTGATATTAGCTCTGGCAGAGGTGGCTAAAGGAGTCAGCTTTCCAGTGACAGAGCAGCTTCCTCGGAGGATATGGGGGGAAAAGTGATCACCTCCCTGAGCAGCATATTACCAACGTGAGCGGGAGGCAGAGGCTTACATGGCCTTGCTTGCACTCAGTTACCAGAGATGTATTTTTCTCCTGGGGGTGCAGATATCACTGCCCTTTTTTCATTTCCCCTTAATGATCCCGGCGGATCACATCCATCTTTTGTAAATAACTCTCTGGAGGAGGCTTGGACACCTTGCCTTCTGGAGCTTGCTGTGGCTCAGAGTGAAGGCATTAGAGGTGACCGTTGTAGCATCTCTGTGCTGGGCCAGGAGTGGAGCTGCAGTATCCAGCCACCGTTGTAGCACAGGGGCACCAACCTTGCAAGACTCATTCAGAATGTGATAGTGGCAAATGCTACCATCCTCTGCCAGCAGACAGCCGCAGCCTCGCTGCCTCGTTCAGTGAGGGTCATGTCTCAGCCTCAGAGGGGGGTGGTGAGGGGGTGACTTGCGCACAGGTGCCAAGAGCCCTGTGGAAGGACATGGAGCACCGCAGGAGCCCGGGCACCCAAGGAGCAGCCGCTCTTTGGCAAAAACGCCAGACAAAGCAGCATCACTGGAGCTGCTGCGCTCTGCTCCTGCAAAGCAGCTGGCCGCAGCAGACTTCCTTCAAAGAAACACCCGAAGCTACAGGCATCACCACACAGGGCACAGCACAACCAGGTTCCGACTGCCGCTATCACCTTCCGAGCATGCAGCAGTCGCCTCCGCATGCACCTGCTTTGCTCCTACAGGAGTCTGCTCTGCCCAGCAACTGCCTATTCTGTGCAGCCACTGCCCCGCTCCACGCAGACAAATGCGGGTGTTGTTAATGAGCTGGGAGCCCTTGGCCCATGGTTCTGCATGCTCCACACTCCTGGGGCTGCCTCTGATGTGAAACTGACCTGGAAGAACCATCTCCACTCCACACTGGCCAGCAAAGCAGCCCCTGGGTTTGCCCAGCCGGCCAGCTCAGCCCCTGGATGTGAGACAGTCGTGTCACTGGACACCAGTCTGCAGAGCAGGACTGGCTTCCTCTCCTGCAGAAGCAAGGAGGAGATCAACCTGCCCTTGCCCTGCAAGGAGCCAGAGGCTGCTGTGCAACTGCTGAAGAGAGAGAAGTTGCTATAGAAAAATTTCCTCAAAAGGGGCTGTGTTGAGGGGGCATGGAGCTCTTAAAACATCTTCACAGATGCTTCTGCAATCAGCGCTCTCAATAATCCTCCTCTTTTGTAGTTAAGGGTCTGGTTCTGGCTGGCAATTTGTTACTTTGAGCTCTCTCCATTCCTCCACAATATCAAGAAGCAAATCCTTCTGCATGGCCCAGGCTCATCACACTCAATGCTAGGCACTTGTTACCTCCTTTGTTAGGAGCACACTAACTGCAGGCACTTCCTCTGTCAATGGGGAGTTCCTAGGACAATCCAGCCCACCTGATCCCCAGCATCCCAAGGTAGCTAGGCTGCTTGTTTGGGTGCCTAAAGTTGGACAGCAGGATTCAAAGAAAGCACATCTCTGTGATAGCTGCAGCTGGAACACGAGAGCTCTTGTTGCTAAGAACCTGGGCTGAAAACCTGGGATGCAAACACACAGCAACCATCAGTAGCTCTCTGCAAACAGCAACTGGCCGATGTGTCCAGAACTGCCGGAGCATACAGCTGTGAGTGCACTGCTGACACACTTGCTGTGTGTGCGCAATTAACGATGATGCTCGCAAAAAGGCCTCCTCAAGGCTGGCAGCTATAGAGGCATTCACTGCAACTGTGAAAAGAAAAATAGCGTGTACGTTGAGGTCTGGCAGCACACCTTGCACATCTGAAAAACCCTCTGGCCTCAAGACTCCTCCCTTCTGTTACAGAATCCCACTAACTGCTGTCATCAAAGGTCACCAGATGCTTCTTCCATAACATTTAGTGAATGATCAAGGGAGCAGGATGGGAGTGGAGGCACAGGGATGCTGAAGGATATGGAAATGCTTAAAGACCTCAGGGATCAATAAGCCTGGTTCAGAGCAAGGACTGCAAGATGCTATTTAAATGACTGTCACTTTATGGAGAGGTTTAAATTCTACCTGTGCTATCCGCTGACCCACATTGATGCCACCACAGAGTTCAGCACACGTCCCCCTCTCTCTGTGCCAGCCAGCTGCTGTGTGCTGCCACCACTGATGTGTGCCAGAGCATTTGCAGCTGCGCACCTTGACGAGGCTTCCTAGGCCCAGAGACATTCACGCTTGTTTGCCATCAAGAAAACCACCAGCAATTGATTTATCTGTAGTCAGGCTAGAGTGTCATTTATTTGCATCATTTCAGTATTAAAACTGAGTATGAAGGAGATTTTTTTTTGCTGCAGCCAATAACTGAACACTGCCATAATATATGCCATTACCAACAGGAGAACAGGTCATGGTAACAAAACCTGTTGACAGTGCCCAGCCGTATTGAAGCTGGGAAGAAGTACATGAGCAGGATCTGTGCTTTGAGTGATCAGCTGGTCAGCTACAAGGCTGTCCATGACTTCAAGAGAACAACACTAAAGATGCACTTTTTAAAGAACATTAAGGAACTCTGTTGGCTGAGACAGGAAGATCATGAGGATGCATCATCAGACTTTCTTTTGTCGCTTGGCATGGTTTGCCTCTTGTTCTTCCTGCCATTGTTCTGCAGGATGAAGGAACAATGACCCCCTTGCAGGATGAGCTGCTGCCACTCTCCTACAGGGGCAATGCTTCTGGGGCTGCACCAAAGAGCCTGCGCCCAGCTGCAGCGGCTCAGACCCCGGACCCCAGTGCTGGGGTGGCTCCTGCTGGGAGCAAGCATGGCAGGCAGGCACCACAGCCAGCCTGGACCACACACCCAGCACCTCGTGCCACTCAAAGCACAACCCAACTTTCTCCTCTTGAAGAGAGAGAGAAAGCTAAGGACATTTTTTTTCATCGTTGCCTTCAAATTCAGACAGAAAAACTGACCCTTCTCTTGAAGAAGCTCTTTCTGATGAGCATTCCAATGAAAAATGGGAAGAAGCCAGAGAAGCAGCATCCTGCCAGTGGGAACTTGCTGCAGGAGGCAGGCGGTTTGGCTGCTGGGTCCTGGCAGGGAACACACCACACCGGGCTGCGCTGCGGCCCGTCCTGCCGGCAGGGCAGCCAGCCCGGTCCCTCTGGGGAGGCGCTGATGGGACCACATTGACAGTGCAATATGAGGAAACAAAACAAGACAAAATAAGCAAATAAGACTCATGCTAGACGACAAGGAAATAATTTATTTCCAGGTCCTAGAAAGACCTTGAAAAAATAACAAGGGTGAGGAAATGAACCTCTTAATTTCATTTGGGTAGAGAGAGAAAACCAAAGTGACTCTATCAGACATTGTGGCAGCTGCCAGCTCCACCTGCCTGGTGTGGGTGGGCAGACAGCGCGGGGCAGTGCCATGCAGAGCAGCTGGCTCGCTCGGCACCATGCTCCTCCCATATTTACATGTGGGACAGAAATTAAAATGCAAGCGTGCGTGCATGCACGTTGGGGAGAACTGGCTGGTCAGGGATGGGGAATAACCCCGTGGGAGGGTTGCTAAACACATACCCTGTCAGACCCCATCTCCTACAGACAGAGCCCTGCTATTGCACAACACTTTTGCTAGAGGAAGGGCCAGCTCCAGAGGGGCTTGGGCACAGCTCTTCAGCCTGGTGGGAAAACACGAACACATTCCTGAGGAAAGAGAGGGCTTGTTCCATTCTCCTGCTCTGGGGTTCGGGGCATCACCTGCCTGAGGCGGCATGGCCAGAGCCAGCACTCAAGGGCCAGTACAAAGCAGCCCATTGGCCCCGCTGCCTCCCCAGCATCATCACAGTGAACCAGCAGCATGCTGGGGCGTGGGTGCCAGCAGCAAGTGCCTGCTGCCTCCTTGGTGGGGGGGACCAGAGAGACCCTGAGAAGCGAGCGGCTCCTGGTCCCAGTGCAAAAGCCAAGCTGAGGCTCCCGCATGGGCAGATGTGGCAGCAGCGGGCAGGAGCAGCCAAGGGCAGGAGCTGCGGAAAGATGCGTCCTGCCCCTCTCCACTGTCAGGTCTCATGCTGCAGCCAAAGGACCAACACCAGCAGCCGGGAAGCAAAACACAGTAAAAAATGAACACGCATGTACATTTACATTTAAACCTTCTCCAAGGACAGAAAACACTGTGGCTAAACTAAAAGGACAAACCCAATGACAAGCCCAGGATGTGTCAGGCCTTGGGAGACCTTATCAAGTTATCTATCAATGATATAATTGATTTTTTTATCCAACATGAACAGATAAGGAGCTGCACTAGCCAGCACAACCTGAGAAGTTGCCTGCGGGCGTTGCTCAACGCACTGCTCAATTTACCCCTGGGGAAGTCAGCAGGCTGGAAAGGCGCAGGGCACTGAGCACTTTCCTCCAGCATCATCTGCAGCCCGAGGAGCAACTGCACATCCTGCTGGCCTCCTCCTGACCTGCCTCTCAAAACCAGAGATTTCTTGCAAAGGCGGCCCTGCTGCAGGAGCTCATGCAGGTTTCTTGCAGGGCACTATGCTGGGGTGGGGACACCCCAGGTACCCCAAGGTGTCACAGACCCGCTGCCCAGCCTGCAGCAACCAGCTTGGCCACACAACAGCGCCAGCAGGATCTGGCCTTATGCACACGTCCTGGGGATGGTTTTTCTATCACCGATGGTGATGCTTTGCTGTCAGCTGGGTGTAAGCAGGAATTATACCTACAAACCAGGGGGCTGGGGTTCTCTCGTGCCCTACAGCATGGTCCTCTAGCTGGCATGCAGCTCTCCCCCACCACTGAAGGCCAGGGTACGCCAACATCCTGCCTTCTGCCCTGCACAGCCCACGCCATTTGGTAGAAAGCTAACACTTGGCTGAGAGCCCTGCAGACCTGGGCCCAGCCTGCCCCGAGGGGCTAACAGAGCCAACCCAGGCAGTGCCACTCCGCGCCCCTCCGACGGCACTCCCCAGCACCACAGCTGCTCTGTGGCTCAGGCCACAGCACCATGCCTCGGCGGTGGGCGGGATGTCCCTGTCCATCACTGGGGCCGTGGGGCACATCAGGACCTCACAGACAACATCTGCTGGGCAGGGAAGGAGAGCCCCTTCAAATCACAAGCATATTTGATAACCACAAGAGAGGTCTAAGAACTGAGAGGCGAAGCAATTGCAGCTTAGAGACGAAGTGTGTTTTGAAGTGAACTCTAGTGCAGCGGTCGCTCTGTGCAGGACGACCTTGGAGCCCACATCCAGCACATGCATCCCCAGCATGGCATGCTCCCTCTGACACTGCACCAGTAGCTGGGCGCTGCAGAGGAGCCTATGCACAGAGAGAAGGAGGACTCCAAAAAGCAAGTGGAACCTAAAGGGGGGAAAAAGCTGAACAGAAGTTAAAAGCTTGTTTCCCTCTGCAAGGAAAGCTCTTAAAGAAATCAAAGCACTTCAAATGCTCTGACTCAAGTGACAAAAACAATTTAGACAACAAAAGGCTCCCGGTTTGCTCTTACTCTCCTGAACTGGGCTCACTGAACAGATCTATTTAGATGATAATTTGTGGGGGAGAAACCCCCTCCAAACTCTCTTGAATTAGATTTTCTTAAATTAATGCGTAGTGTTTTAATGGAGACTGGCAATAAGGAGATGACGACGGCCACAGTGGCTCCTTTGGGCACTCCAGCCTCGCCGTGCGGGTGCAGAAGCGCCCCGAACAGGAGGCAGCTGCCGAGGAGCATGTCACCCAGTGCTCCCCAGCTCCACAGTGCAGCCCCTCTCCAGCAGCCATGGAGCCTGGCCGGAGGCGCACACTGTCCCCTCGTGGCACAGAGCCCTGGTCCAGGAGGCGCTGGGAGCCTCATGGGGGTTTGGCAGGACAGCTAGGACTCCTCGCTGTCCTCCTCGCTCCTGCGCCCAGCATAGAGCGCTGCCAGCTGCCGGAAACGTGGCCCCCAGCCCCCCAGGTAGGAGAAGTCCTGCTCCGAGCCGCTGGACCAGGTGTTGATGGAGCTCAGGGAGGGCACGGGGGAGTCCAAGCCCTCGAAGGCGTAGGTCTGGAACGAGTCGTAGGGCGGCACGGAGAGGTCCTCATCTGCCTGCTCCACCTTCTTGCAGATATAGTCTCTGAACACGGAGAAGTCTAGGTCCGGGCTCTGCACCCACTGCGGGAGGACGTGGAGCTCGGAGGCCAGGTTTCCGCTCGGGCCCCCCTCTCCCGGCCCCCCGCCTCCATCACTGCCTTTGATCTCACTGAAGTCGTAGAGGCTGCGCAGGGCTGACATGTCATAGGCCTCTGTGTCCTGCTCGCCACCCCCTTCATCATTGTATTTGATGACATTGTCCCTCATGTCCTCGTCATCCTCAGATGTCAGGTGGCTTTTGTGGTGTCGCTTCAGTGTGAGGATCAGAAGGACCAGCACTGGGAAAGGAAGAGACGGTCAGACGGGTGCAGGGGCTTGTGCAAGCTGTGCTTCTGCAGGGGCAAGGACAGCCTGTGCTTGGTGGCAGGGTGCAGAGGCACAGCACCCTCCGGCACAGGGAGCCCTGCAGCTGAGACTGCTGGCATGCCAGCCGGTTCCTATCAGCCAGGCTCATCAAATAGCAGCTGTGCTGTGTCACTGGCTGGGAGAGAGGTTTGCCTGGGCTCCAGTGCAGACCAGGAGCTTCCTTTCCCATGCAGTGCGACCACTAAGACAGGAAGGACAGATGGATGAACACACAGCTGGACAAATGGATGGATTCTGCAGAAGATGAGTAGGAAAAGGGGGTGCATGAATCACAGCAGCAGCCAAATGTTGGGAGAGTGAATGTGGAGCAGATGGCACAGAGCCTGAGCAACGAGCCGCAGATGTGTCCTGGATCATCATCCATTCATCGCATCACCTTTAAAGCACCAATGTGCACTTCATTCGTTTGGGCAATTAGGCAGAAATTTGTTTGCACTGCGTTGGAAAATGAAACCAGTGTAAAGTGCACCCTGTGGGAAAGGATTTTCTAAATGGAGACACAGCAGGAGACGGGGAGCAGGGATGTGCCAAGGAGAAGAGACTTCACTGAACAACGCACTGGCTTCCACAGATGTCTGGACAGCCCTCAGGAGCCAGTTGTGAGCCAGCACCGATATTGAAGGGCTTTCAGCAGCAGCATCCATCAACTGCCCTATGCTAAACCTGAGGGCACTGCAACACCCCTGTCAGAGTCCCTTCCCACGTGCACACAAGCCCACACCTCCTCTGCACCTTCACACTGTGCCATGACGGCCCAGCACAAGCTTGAGCCAGTGTGTCAGGGGCAGCCAGCAGCATTCCCAGGGCGCAGGTCCCGACCTGGGCAATGCTCTAGTTTGCGTGCACCTCAGCTCCACGTCCTGCCCATGTGCTCATGCACACTCTAAAACTGACCCTCCCAGCACTCTGAGGTAAGAGCACAACTGCGTGCCCCACACCTGCTGCCCTTGGCCACTGTGCTGGGATGCACATGCGCCCCATCTGCTGCGAGATGTCTGCTGTGAGCACAGCACAGCAGCCTGCGAGCAGCTCTTGGCAGCTCCCCCACCCAGCAAGGTGGGGAGCAAGCCAGCAGCTCTCCAGCCTCCGCCAGGCAGCAGCCCGCCTGCCTGTGCACAGGGAGCCCTGCTCTGGCTGCCCTGCTGAGCCCAGCACACAGGAACTGGGGGAAACATGGGGGCTTCCCTGATGGTCACCCACTGGCAGGGGGTCGGGCTTCCTGCCCCCCCCCCCATGCTGCAGCTACCAGCAAGGAGATGGGTGGCAGAGGAGCCTGCACCATGCCCACAGCAACTGCCTGTGCTCATTTGTGTGATGCTGGATGGAGAGGAGATGGGACAGGACAGGAGGAGGCCGGGGGACAGGAGGACACTCACCGACGAGAATGAGGATGCACACCAGCAGCGCGATGAGAGCACCAGGGCTCAGCGTAGCTGATACGACGTAGGCTGTGCTGTTGCAGGACTGGATGGCCCCGTTGCTGTCACAGCCGCAGACATGGATGGTCAGAGTCCCTGTGCTGCTGAGGGCCGGGGGGCCGCTGTCCACCACCAAAATGGGAAGCAAGTACACATCCTGCTCCTGGCGATTGAAGCCCATTCTTTGCGTGTGCACCGCAGCTGTGTTGTCTGCAGGGAACAAGTAAACCCACAGCAAAGTCAGTCCCATAGCTCAGCCAGCAGGACTCCCTGTGAGCTCCTCCACACTCAAGATGAACACTCGGGGTGCTGCTACTGCTTGCACAGTGGTTGTTCATGCACCAACTCCAGCAACCACCCAAAGAGGGGACGGGGCCTCCCTCCTCTCCATCATAGGGGAGCAGGGAGTGAGCTCGTGGCTCCCCTGCACCGCAGCCCCTCAGCAATCCGAGTGCCTGGAGGTGGCCAGCTCCGCCCCAGCACGCACCCCTTTGCTGGGCACCTTGGGGCCAGCCCAGTGTTTCACCTGCCAGCGCGCCCAGGGCACAGCGAACCCAACACAGGAGCAACAGCACGCGGGTGTCTGAGCCGTGCTGACAAACACCACAGTCAGAGCAGAGAGAGGGGGAAAAAACCTTCCTCTGAGAAAAAAAACTCTTCTTCTGAGAGTGGCACAGAGCAGGAATCAGGATTAAAACATCTGTTGCTCACATGGAGATCCCCTCCTGACTCGACGTGGCCTGCTCAGTCCAGAGCAGATGGGGGTCTGTAGATGGCACTGAACCTGCAAGGGCAGTTACTGCTTCCAAACCTGAGAGCTGTGGGTGAAGGGTCCTGCCTCAGCCGGAGGGCCAAATAACCCTAGGATCCCTTGTAACTTCTGAAGGAGCAGGCAGAGCTCCTTCCAAGCCTCCCAGCTGAGCCAGCCATCCTCCTCTCTGTCTGCTCAAACCCTGCTGTTTCAGGGGCTCAGCCAGCACAGCATAACCCATTACGATCCCATTAACACGGCCACTTCATGGGCCCCTCCAGGGCCCCAGCACCAAAGATGAACCCCAGCAGCAGCTGCACACAGGCGACCTGGAGCAGGGAGGGTAGGAACAGGGACTGATAATCAGCTCGGCTCCCTGCTCATGTGTGCTACTCACTGCCAGCCAGCAGCAGAGCAGGCAGGAAGGGATTCAATAGTAGCTGAACAATTGTGGCCAGATGTCAGAAGTCGCTGCTGACTGTCTGCAGTCTTTATCTAACAAAATGTAGATTGGCCTGCTCACAGCAAGGTGCTGCTGTCTACAGACTCTCTCCTCATTGCACCTGATTTATGCTGGACCGGACCCTTTCTGTATCAATCAGCTGTTCGATCGGAAAAGACATCTATTCTAATTCTGGCTCTTGGGCTGCCTGCCACCATGGAAATTGCCGTATGGATTGGGTGCTGCATGGGAGCACATGGGGCACGGCGGGGACAGGAGGCGAGCCAGGAGCAGAGCAGAGGGGCAGGCACACACCGAGCCATGGGACAGGAAAGATCCACTGGCCAGATGGGAAGCGGGGCAGATCCTGGAGACGCCACGCAGCAGCCAGGGCAGAGCAGAGCAGAGAGCCCATCTGCCCCCTGGGTGCTCAGGGCTGGGGGCAACATAGTTTGGGCAGAGTCTGCCAGGATCCCAGCGCTCAGCCCTCGCCCAGCTCTGCCAGTACAAACGGCAGAGGCACAGATGACCTGCCCACAGGACTGCTGCAACCAACCCCAGCAAAGGCCAAATGAGGGCAAGGCTGGTCTCTGCTTCACGGCAGTCTGGAAGAGGAGGAGCTGGGGCAATCCGCACCCCCCATGCTGACACGCAGGTGCGGACACAAAGCCCACCCAGCGTGTGCTGGAGCCGAGCATGGCTAGGTGCAGCAAGAGCGAGGAAGATGGGCTGTCTGTGCCCAGAGGGGAGGCAGCAGTGCACAGGCTTGTGCCCAGAACAGCACTCAGCTGTCATGGTGCTAAATACCAGATTGCTGCTTCCTATCATCAGGTTTCTGGACTCAGCCCACCACATTTTTTTGTGTTGCCAGAATATGGCTGTGTTGCTGGGGAGAGCAGAGCTTTTGGCACCCTAGCTGGGGAGAGCTGTGATTCCAGCATAAAGGAGACAGGGAGAAAGTCATCTCTTCCAGTTCACCTGAGAGCACAGGTCTGCCTTGAAGAGTTCAATGAGGAAAGGGCAAGGACACCAGAGAGAAGACCACACCAGCCAACATTTGGAGGCTGCACTGAATGCCACAAAGGCAATGTTCAAAACCAGATCTTATTCATGCACACAGAACTGTGCTGCAGGTCACTAGGAAAACTTCCTTTGGATGTAGCATCTTTTATCCACTAAGGGAATTTTCCAGGCAACCTCACTCATCCTTGCTCACAGCAGCAGACTTCAGGCAGGCAACATCCTCAAGAGCACAGAGCAGAAGACAGCAATAAGGCAAATGCTTGTATGAGTCGATCTGGGACAGTTTGCCTCAGAAGGGAGATACTGCCTGCAATGTCAGCACTCTGCCTGCAAGGCTGCAGCGCCCAGCACCAACCCATGCTTCCCGAGTCAGACGTGATCCGAGTGCTGCAGCGTCCTCAGCCCACGGAGGGGATTGCCCACAGCAGAGAGCACGATCTTTCTGCACCACATGTGCTGCCTGGCTTCTCTGTACGCAAGGCAGGGCCCACCAACCCTCTGCCTGGGCAGCCACCTGGTCCTGCAGGACATCTGCCACCATGGCTGAGACTCCTGGCACAGCACGTGGCCCCAGCACAGAGGCAACTCAGCAGAGCTGTCAGGAGGAGCAGGGGAGAACCAGCCCCCCAGGTGGCAGGGAGGCTGAAGCAAGTGCGGCAGCCTGCCGGCAGCAGTGTCTGCTGAGAAGCTGCCTATTGCCTACCAAGGATGAGCTAGAGAAAAAAACTATTGTTATGCTAATCATTTGCACAAAGGTAACGATCTCATTTGGTGCTGCTCCCTCAGCTTGCTGCAGCATAGCAGGGAGATATAAATAACGTTAATGGCACCATCTCAGCAAGAGGCCAGGACTACTAACTCCTAGCTAGCCCAGCTAAACATAAGCCTTGGGCATCTGGATCCAGTGGAGATGAAGCCACAGGACAAATGGGACAGACCCACTTGCTGTGAGCGAGCAAGGCTGTGGCCCTCAACCCAGGAAGGTTGCCTTCACTGGCACCATCACACCAGTCAAGTAACCAGCCTGAGCTCATGGTCGGATCCTGGCTCGGAGGATCCCTGTGCACACAGCCCTGTACCTCCACGTGCTGCTCAGCCTGCCTCTGGCCCAGGTCTGATGAAACACTGTGCTTGGGAGCGCTCTCAGCCGCCCAGGCGAGCACCCCTTTAGCGCTGTGTAAATGCAGGCGTAGCACCAACTCCTCACCTCTCTGGAAATGCAGCAGAAGGCTGGTGACTTCCCTTTTGTTTACAGCCAGCTCCTGTTAGGGAGGAGGACCTGCCACAAGGCACACTGTATTTTTAGAAACAGTTTCTAGAAATCAAGGGGAAATACATGTGCAAGTTGCAGAGAGGCAGCCACTAACCTCAGCTCAGACAGTGCATTGCACCACTGAGCCCCCTCACCTCCAAGTACAGGAAGGAGAAACATTTTCACTGCTGAACCCACAAAGTCAAAATAAAGCAGCCAGTATTTAAATATAGCAGCAGCACAACAGACAGCTCTGCGCTGAGAAACCTGAGCTCAGGAAGGGGCTGAGGTCTTGGTCTCTGTAGCCCAAAACTCAGTGCTAGGGAGAGAGACAAAAATCACAACTACAAAACACTTTCAAACATCATGAAACTATGTCTTCCCTCTTGAACAGGGTGATGTGAGCACTTCCTACAGGAGGCAGATCCACAGAAATTTCATGTCTACACCTACGACATTGCTCACCAAGGCTCGACAGCTACATCCCAGTCTGGCAGAGCCCAGCCCACTCCAGGCACTGTGACGGCTCCAGCCTCCTCCCTGCTGCCCACCCGCTGTGCCCACTGCTCCCCAGGCACCCTGGACAACTGTTTTCTGTCAGGTGTTTACACATCTGTTCCTTGCAAACTTCTTCTGTGTTCCCTTCTGAGATACTCCAGAAAAAGCAGTGCTGCTGCCATGCGATGTAGTCTATTTCACCATAGAAGTGAAGAAAATTTTGCCCAGATGTATCCTGGAAAATGCATCCAAAGCAACTTCCTACAAAACAACGTAATTTCTCTTAGTACAGTTGTTTCTTTACATGCAGCTGACCCAAGGCAGTTGCTTCAGGATGTGTGTCTTGGCATAGATTTGTTTGTATCGGCACAGCCTGAGACGTTGCAAAGAAAAGCCAGGTAGGCCTGGCCCTGCAGCCTCTCGTGTCTCTTCCTCTGTAGCAGCTTTCTGCGAAGTCCATTTTTGGAGTCATGAGGTTGAGGAGCAGTGTTTCCCAGGAGGTGGTACTGAAATTTGAGCAGACGTTAATCCACAGCTTTCCTGCACAGACGAGTTGGGATCTCCACACTTATGTTTTCCTGCACAGTCCTCGTGTAGCACTTTGTGCTACGGTCACACCACTCTAAGCATTGTGCCATGTGTTCCCTGAAGCCCCAAGTCAAACCATTTACTATCATTGCCATTTTGCTATACAAACTGACATTTCCTCTGCAGGTTTCCTATGCCACCCTCTCCCTGACCATATGGTGATGTTATCCTGTGTCACATCATATCACCTTGTGCAATGGACAGGAGACGGCACCTCTGCCTGCTTGAGGAGCAAGTCATCAGACAAGGCAGAAACCAATGTGGGTCGAGTGTGCAGGGACTGGTCAATACTGCTGTAAGAGGAAAGTTTAGGAACACAATATACTCTAGTGGTAGCGTAACATCACTAGGAATAATAAAATGACTCCCTCTCCAAAGAGGTTCTTGGCAGCTTCAAAGACAGAACTAATAAATCCTTCTCATAACTCAATCTTGAACAGCGCTAGGAGAGCAGAAGGGAGCAAGCTACCTCCAGTTTGGATTTCGATATCCCTGCCCTCCCCCATGCTCCCAGGGCCACATGAGTGTTTGCCTTCCCCTTTTCCAGCAGCTGTTCTGCAGCTCCGGTGCCCAGGCACCCCAGCTCCAGGGAGGTGCACACAGCTCCTGGCCAGGCCCGTGGCCATGCTGCCGCTGGAGCTGCTCAAAAGGAACAGACCCCCCACTCCAGCCCCAGGCAGGTGCAGCTGGTAGGAGAATAATCTGATTTTTCCCTTTTGCCTCTTCCTTCTCTCAAGTTCTCTGGGTGTCAGGCCACGGCACCACTCCTGCTCATTTACCTTTTGCTCAGCACCCATGGAGATTTGATGCTTTTTCACCCCCCATCAGATCAGCACCTGCGCTGCTCATGCTGAGAACAGCATCCCTGTGGGGCTGGAGGAGACTTCCTCTATCCTGAGGCAATCCTCAAATCCTAACATTTTGCTTTTGATTGTTATGATTTTCAGATCTTCTATCACCCATTACATGCTCTTAATGAGACCTGCAGAGAGTTCAGACATCTGCTTGCCTAGCCCTTGAGCTCTGGAGTCAGTAGCTCCATGTGTCGCTCCATATTGTCTAGTACCCCTTCCAGGTTGCGGGACTTGGATGCTTTCTACCATCCCTTCCAACACAATTAGCATTTCTTGGACAACATGATTTCAGGGTTTAATTGCCTTTGATCCTCCTGTAATCAATTTTCTCAGGCCAGAAAGACCCAGCAAAAGGCGAGTTAGGAGGCAGAGGATGGTGAATGCCTTTGGAATGGCACCAATTGAACCTAGGTGAGGTCAGTTTTTCCAATTCTATCTCTTCCTTTAGGCACTTCATTTGCTGGGCATCTTCCTTCTGGATCAGGGCTGTTGTTAGCACATACAACATTTATTCCTTGTCTGATGAATTAGGAAGTCCTTGAGCACTCCCTTGGACAGGGCAAAAGCAAGGAGAGATGCCAGTAGGAAACAGCACTGTTTCTAAAAGCCTGACTCCTGCAAACCAGCTGTAATTCAGCTAATGCAAGGTCTCCTGCAGGGTCACCTTTTGCTCTTGTAGCTCTGACCCGGAGCATCAGAGCCAAGGCAGCCCTGCGTGCTGCTGGGAGCTGACAAGCGGGGCTGCAGGTGTTAACTGCAGGCACTTTGCAAGGGCCATCCCCACTCTGTGCAGTTTTGGCTGCAGTGGGGCCTGACCCAGCAGCATTTGGGCAAGCGGCAGTGTTGTGACTGTATCATGGAAGCATCAGCCTGCAGCAGACCTGCCCTGTGACCACTGACATACACCCACAGTACGCAGGTACTCCACAAGCTCTTCATCTGATGGACAGGCTGCCCATCGATCACCCTGGGCTTTCCCTAAAATCCTCGCAGGCTTCCTCCACGCTGCCCATGAGAAGGCCTAGAAGAGTCTAGGTAGTGTTCAGCGTCCTCTCCTGCCCTCCTGTGCTACCCCACCTGGCTCAGCTCCCACCTGTGTGACGGGGCTCTGCACTTTAACATTTCACCAACTCTCACTCCTGTTTCTCCAACCTCCTGCAGGGTTGGTTTTGCCAGCAAGGTGCCTGCCCGAGCAGCTGCCTCCCGCACTCCCCCTGCCCGCTGGGACACACCCAGCAGCCCCCCGAGGGAGCCCCTCCGCACTGCGGCCAGCTCGGAGCCTCAGACACCTCTCCTGCAGCTCGCAGCTAACTCGCTGCTGGCCGTAGCCACCCAGGCTCCTCACCTACCAGCCCTGCCACGGCCGGGTGCTCTTGCCCTGCCTGACGACCTGTAACGGGAGCATTCCTGAGTGGATGCCGGTCCCTGCCGTGCTGAGGACAAGTCACCCTCCTGAGGTGGCCTTCTGCTGCCTTGCAGGAGCTGAGGGAAGTAGGTGCAAAGCAAGAGAAGAAGGATTTAAGCAAGAGCTTAGCGAATCCATCTGTGCTGACATTCATCAGTGTCAATCCTTGGCTGCAAAAGCAATATTTATAAATCACATTTCAAAACTGGCTACAAATTTGTACAAAGAAACAGATGGGCTGGTGGTAGCAGTTTGTCACCACTGATATTTATATGGAGGAGTAGAGACAGGTGCAAGAGGGGTGAATGCACGAGAGGGAGGCAAGGGGGAGGACAAAGGAGCATGCAGCAAGGGAACCCACGAGAGCAGGGGGCGAAGGTGAGTGCACCCAGGGCGCTGAATGGACTGGAGGAAAGGAGGGGGGAGCGAGAAATCAAAGGAAGAGAGATGACACTAAAATGCACACACATTAGAAATGAAGGGTGCCTCCATCTGCACAGGCAGCCGCCGCCTCTTGCTGTGGAAGACAGCATCGCTTGGCAATTGGGAGGGTCTCCAAACACCCTGGGAATAACCCTGCAGCAACAGCATTTGTTTTCCCGAGAACAGAAGGCGGGAGGTGATGCCAGCTTTTACTCATTTTATGCAGTGTTGCACCACATACAAAGTTTGTGGGATCATTTAGCATGAAGGATTACCCTGTCCAATGAGAGCCTCGTCCCACTCAAGAGAGCAGCAGCTCTGGAGGAGATGACGGTGCGCAAGCCTGTGTCCTGCACCCTCCTGCAACACCCACTCTTGGGTCGCTGCTGGTGAACCCGGCTGAACGAATGGGAGGCGATCCCCACACAGAACCGGGCAGCTCAGCCCCTGCTGAGCTCCAGCCACCTCTTGCCAGGTCCCTCCTGCCAGACAGGCGGAACAGCAGCAATGGCTCTGGGATTGCAACCCAGCCATGGCAGACATCCCAGCTCAGAGCAGAGAGCGCAGCCCCGGGCCCCTCGGAGCTTCTGGATGGGTCTGGGTAGGGACTGACACCAGGGTGTAACTCGGTGCACTCAAGCATGTTTTCATAAGGTCCTTCAGAGAAAGTGAAGGAAGTTAATCGCTGGGTGTGGGGCAAGATCTTGCAGAGGATTAAAGCTTGCTTACATGATAAGAAACAAAGGTCTTGTGAACAGCTGCCCCATCAGTGCAGGGGGAGGGACTTGGGTCAGGGACAGCTGCACTTTTTAGGACACAAAGCAGTATCAGTCCTTCTATGATTATGTCTGAAGCTTTTTGCTGCAACTTCCATTTTGACTATCCCTAATAAAGCTGAACCAAACCAAACAAGCAGGAGCTTACATCAGCAGAGGGTTCCTCTGATAAGCTCAGAACAAACTAAACCAGACTTTTGACAGATGAAACTGCAAAAACAAAGAAAAAAATGGTTTAAAAAAAACCGAAGAAGCATTTCAATGTGGTCTGCTGGCTTCCATCTGAGCTGGCCCCTTTGACAAGTAAGTGGACATCTGGCTGGAGAAGATCCCAGTATCTGCAAGGGTCCCTACTGTACTGTACCACTGCAATCAGCACCTAAATTCACCCAAAACACCAGTCAAAAATAGGAAATAGGAAAAAATAGGAAGCAGCCTGATAACTACCTTTCTAGATTGTTAACATCCACGCAAATGCAGCCTGACCTTGCAGTCCACAAAGCCAAATAGCAGCCAGGGCTCAGCCAGCAAAACCTGTGTCGCACCCCATGGGTTACAGCAGCAGGCGGGGATCAAGTCATCAGGAGCTGCTTAGCCCAGAGGTGCAAAGAACCCCAGAGATTCCCAGAGGAACAGACAGGCCCTGCCTGGCTGCAGTTTCCCAAAGGACAGGATGAGCCTCAGGAAACGCAGAGAAACCATGCTCCTGAGCCACCACCTAATGGGGAATCCGGCTCTGCTGGCTGCATCCCAGGTAACCCGCAATGGCCGAGGGCTGGCTGCTGCATGGCCCTGCTGCCTCCCAGGACTCCTGAGCTGCTCCCGTTTGTTGGGGGCACAGGGGCTGCCCACCTGCACAGCTGCCCCGGGATGACCCACGCTCCAGGATTTACCTTGGAGAGGGATAAATCATAATGCTCAAAATGGGAGCATGTTCATCTGTAAATCCACATCGTCTCCTTGCCTGCAGGCAGGTTGGAGAGTTCGCATCAAGAAAGGGACCAAGAGCCCTGAAAATATCGAAGGCTAACCAGACAGCACAAGAGGAGCTTTGGACCTGTCTGCAGCAGAGAAGAAAGCTGGCAGAGCCTCCTTGAGGAAATCCAAACTGCTAGCTGACCAGTCCCACCATTTCAGGTTGGCAAGGAGCCTTGCAGGGTGCCCAAAGCATCCTGAGCTCCATCCGGCACAGATAGACCGTAAGCCCACAGCCTTGTCTCCCTCCCCACGGCCAGCTGTGCTGCTTGGTCTAGAGGCTGCAGGACTGGGAAGGGTGCAGCAGGGCTTACCTTTAATATCCAGCAGAGAAAAATGGTGGTTGTTGGTGGCTTCAGGTACCAGTGTGAAGTAGAAGTGATGGCCGCTCTGAGGCTCATCACGGTCCACAACACTTATTGTCTGGATCAGCTGTGGGGAGAAAGCAGAGGTGAGAATCAGTGCTGCCTCCACAGCCCCTCCCACAGGCCCCGCTTGCAGCGTTGGGCCCAGCAGAGCATCACCAGCTTCTGCCACAGCAAGGGATGAGCCTTTGCCCCTGTAGACGGGCTTAGCTATAAGACACCGGCAAAGTGGCTCCCAGCGTGACAGCAGCTGCACGGGAAGATGTTCAGGCAGAAGAGGGAAGGACAGGCAGGCTGGCACTAGTCCAGAGCACTGCTCGCAGCACAAGACTGCTGCAGGTGCTGATGGAGACCCGGGAGAAGGGCTGGGGGACACCCGCTACCTGGCCTGGCTTGGCATCCTCACACACAGCAGCTTCATAGGGGGTGGCAAGCTCAGGTGGATTGTCATTCACGTCCAGGATACGGATACGAAGAGAGGCTCTCGACACCTGTGAGTGATTATCTGAAACAAAAAAAAGAAGCAGAGCTTCAGCAGGAAGTGCCATCTGCTACTAGCAGGGAGCAAACCCTCCTCATGTCTGTCCATCCAGAGACTGTCACAGCTGCTCAGCTGCTGCCAGCGCAGAGGGTCACACAGCGCCGCAGCTCTGCCTGGCTGCGGCACAGACCATCTCTGTGGGCTGGTGGTGCTGGCAGAGCATCGCTCAGCTTCACCACACCCATTTTCCAGTAAAGAAACCCAACTGCTGGGCTGCGTACCAAGGACTCCTGAAACGCTGCTGTTGACCTGTTCTACCCCTGGAAAAGCTGAGCAGCCCCGAGCAAGTCCCCACAGTAAGGGTGAGTCACCACTGATGAGCATCTGTGCTGCAGCCAGACAGCACCAAGAGGGAACAAGCAAATTCATCACACCCTGACTTGGATCCTGACCCTTATACCCCAGGGGCTAGCAGCAACAGCTGAGAGGCAAGCAAACAGAGCCAGGACGTGAAACAGGTAGTATCAACTAAGAGCACAGGGCAGTGATGAAATCTGCCACATGCACCTCCACCACACCGAGGTGATCCAGGGTTGAACACTCCCTGTCAAGGCATGAGGCTTCTGCCCTGGGACCCAGGCCTTGCACACTGATACCAATTTTTGCATTGCCATCAGCATCTTGAACTTGAACAAAGCACCATCTGTCAGCTGGTACAGGGGGGTCACATGGTAAGATCTAGAGCAGCCCCTTCACCCTCACACTTGCCAGCCCATGCCTCATGCAGGCAGCAGTGCTGGGGCGCTCGCAGCCCGCTCCCCTCCCTCAGGGGTGCACAGAGCCGCTGGTGCTTGTCTGGGCTTGCTCTGCACATGGGACAGGGATTGCATTTACAGCTCCACTAACTGCAGTGCCACTCTACCCCACAACAGGCACCGCAAAGGTACATTGAGCCCTCGCTATAAGATTATAAATCACTCTGGAGGACCTAATGTTTTCTGAAGCATCTCATGTGCTTCCAGAACTGACAACTCCCTCACACTCCATCTCCTTCATTTTACCCAGAGGTTACAACTGTGACAGACCCGATGCCTCTCTCCTTGCTTGGGCAGGAGCTCTGCTGCCTGTTTGTCTATAAAATTAATGCTGCCCCCCGCAGATCAGGTGGTGGAGGACCCAGGGGAGAGGAGATTTAGCACTGCTCCATGATTAGCTGGGAACCTAAGCCCCCTCCCCAGAGCTGCCTTCACCCCATTCTCATGTTATCACTCCCTCTCACCCAGACCAGCTGCTCTGGTGATTAGATGGTTGTTTTCGGGGGAGGGAGTCAAGTCGTGACTAAAAGCCTGGAACGATGTGTTATTTTAAAAGGCATGTTGGTGCAGTGAAATAAACTGCAATTGCTTTCAGGGAGAGAGGAAGGGGGAGGCATCAGGGTGGGAAGGGAACAAGGAGCCTGGGGGAAGGTAGAGGGGTGCGGCCTGATGCCCACTGGGGTCAAAAAAAACAGGAGGAAAAAGGGTTCAATTCCTGCAAGAAGAAGGACAACAGCATCTTATCACCCCCTCCTCAGCCCGCAGGAAGATGGATAACTGTCCATGCTGCTCAGCTCTGAAGCAAGCTGGCAGCGCCCTGAAGACACTGCCAAGAGAAAGATGAGGAAAGGCAGAAAGAGAAGGGAGGAAAAAGAGCCCAGGAGAAGGAAGAGCCAAGGACCCCACCTCTTCCCCTTCCTAACTGCGACCCCGAAGAACGGTTCCTCCCCCAATGCCAAGCCGGCTGCAAGCAGGAGCCGATCCCAGTGCTGCCAAACTCTCTCCAGAACCTGTCGGCACAGCACGTGAGACAGAGGCTCTGCAGGGCCAGGTCAGAACACCTGGGTGAGCCTGAGCATGGCAGCTTCCCTTCGAGATCATGTCTCACAGCCTCATCAGGAGGGATGCAATCAGCGTATTTAGAGCTGGGCATAACCATAGGTCTGTCCTCTTCTGCAGCGTCCGCAAGCAGCTACCAGGAGTGTTTTATGCTGTGCACGTGAGTGGGGTCATTCATGCGCCACAGCACAGTGCGAAGGACCCATGCTGACCCCTCTGCCAGAGCCATAACCAACACCCTGCTCCCCTGAGCGCAGCTCAAAGCACAGTTGTCCTTTCTAAATGCACCCTGTCATAAAGAAACTCTCCTTTTGACCCTTCCGAAATTGCTGTGCTTACTCTTGGCTCAGTAACAGGGTTAAAATTTGACATCTCCAGAAACATCAAGGTTAGAAATGCAACTAGTGCATCGTTGTCTACTCTTCTAGTGAGGCACAGATCAGCTTCCTTTTATTTTGGCTGTACCATGATCTATTTGAAGGTTCCTCAAATGCTTTATTAACCTTCCTCTTCCTTTGAGCCAGTACCTGGATTTATTGGTGGCAAATATGAAAAATGGTTGGATGTATTAAAAAAAAAATCTCCAAAAGATCTCTGAAATATGTTTTCTGTAGCTTGTGTGGCATAAACTGAATTTATGATGGTCAGAAGTGCAAATAAGATTCACATCTGTGATGAAAAGCATGATGCGCTTAACCAATGCAGACTTCACATCTGCAAGGCCAAAAGCTCCGACATGTGCTTCCTCTACATACACAGAAATGTATGCACATACCACTACACATGCTCCAGCACACCAAAGTAAATGCTCAGCAGGCATGTACCATTGCCAGGAAGAACAGCAGACTGGGTGGATGATGGCTGCGGGAAGGCACAGAAACATACCCTTGAAGGGCTCTGCCAAGCAGCACCTGGCCAGTGGACAGGGCAGAGGGTTGCATATGTCAGGCTGAGTGCAACTGGAGAGGAAAAAAAAAGTCATCTTCTATTGCAGCATCTCTCCTTGGTATTCCAGCTCAGCTGACTGACATGCAAATTAGTTTAATTATTTCTTCTTCTAAAATAAATTATATTTTGCAGTGGCTGCAATATGTTGTGTCAGGCAAAATTACATTCAATATTTTTAAACTAATTGATGTCAGCCTTGAGAAAGCCTGATTGACAGCAGTGAGGAAACTAGGCTACTACCTAAACGCTTTCCTAAATTAAAATTAAATATGCTGCTTTTCTGCATTTCCTCCAGGAGCTGGAATGCTATTAATCTGAAAAGACTGAGGAAAGAGACATGGAAAATACACAGAACAAGGGGGAAATGCTGGAAACACAGCAGTGCAGTACAGGAGCTCCAGGCTGATGACTGGCAGC
Source organism: Aptenodytes patagonicus (assembly GCF_965638725.1). Lineage (NCBI taxonomy): Eukaryota > Metazoa > Chordata > Aves > Sphenisciformes > Spheniscidae > Aptenodytes > Aptenodytes patagonicus. Next base: position 322,002 of record NC_134962.1, on the reverse strand, counting down.
TGCCTTTGCCAACATAGGCTGAATTATTTCAGAGCCGCTGGAGCCTGCTGGGGGTGGGGGACAGAGTTCTGCCCATCCCTTCCACACTGCAGCATCTGCACTTTCCTCAATGCTACAGACAGTGCAGCTCAGGACAAGCAGCGAGTGTGGCCCAGACCACCTGTGCCAAGGTACCGCTTGGTGGACGGCACAGTGCAGAGACGGGCAGCACAGCGCAGGGATGGGCAGGGCCCTGGCTTTGCAGCAGGAGAAAGCCACAGTGCTGCTGCACGGCAACACTGAGGCCGAGCCTCAAATGCTCTGGCTGAATCTTCAGCCACATCCCGAAGTATTTTTTCTTAATTTAATTAACCATGAAAGTAATCTGAACAGTACAATATTCTTGTCTTAAACATTCAGATGCAAAATGCCAACAACTTGCCCTCTCCCCAGGTTCCGAACAGCCAGCTGCCTGCTGGACTGACACCAAGTAGCTCTGGGCAACTGCTCTCAAACACTGGAAGCTTTGCAGCAGAAGCTCAGAGTAATGGGAAGGGATTGCCGAGATGCTCGGCCACCCCTGCCATGGCAGGAAAGGAGGGGATCCGTGGTTACTGCTGTGCTGGGATCCAGTCCTTACCCCTCCAGACCCTCACACAAATTCACAATAAAGCACTTTGCATTTTTACACCCAAACCTCTGCTGTGAAGGTCCAAATCCAACCATTGCTGAAGCACACATAGCATTTGCACTCCTGCCTGCACACATAGCCATGTAGTGATACCACACGCAGAAAGGTGCTCTGCAGCTTTCCTGGGGTCTGAAGCACAGTTTGAGGAAAGCCCAGAGGACCATGGGCTGCTGTTTGTGGCTGCAGCACCTGGGGAAACACAGATCACAAATGCTGTTGGGTGCAGTGTACGACCTACTCTCTTCTGCCTCAAGACTAAATTGGTACAATATTGAATTCAAAATTTTTACATTAGTAGGGAAGAGGCAGGGGTAGAATTTATTCCTCGCTATCTCAGCAAACTGGGAGAACAAAATGCAGATCAGAAGACTGGGATGAGCCACGCTGCTTTCCAGCACTTGTACCATGGCTGTGAAGCACAGGGTGGTTTTGTAGATGTCAGTGCAGCTGCCTGACTGCAAAGCAGAGCACTGATGGCAAGGACAAAGCAGGGGCATGCCAGGGGTATGGCTCGTTGGACACAGGCAGCTCCATCAGAGGCTGGAGCTGAAAACGTGGCTCCCAGCTGAGGGAAAGCAAAGCGGAAACAGCAGTTAAGCCAAGTAACACATAAACAGCTCTCACCTCTCCCGAGTCCTGCCTGAACTCAGCAGCATGAGAGTCATTAAATCGCATCCAAACACAATGCTCTGATTAAAGCCAGTCTCCAGCAGGAAGATTTATCATCTCAATTACCAGCAGTGGACACAGCAGTCAAGGCCTCATCATTTTACATGAGCAAAGAGGAAAACAGGAAGAGAATCACTAATATTAGCCCAAGGAAGGTAAATAGCTTGTGAGTGAAATGAAGATTTATCTCTGGAAACGATTGGCCTGGTCCCAGCTGAACAGCCCCCATGGTTCCTGCTGGCTGCCACATTGCAAGGCCAAATATTCTGTGGGTCACCAGCTGGCAGAGGCAGCTCACACTGGTGAGTGCCTGTTACACAGGGGGAGACCTGCCCCTCCTCTCCTCCTGCCAGCAGCACACAGCTCAGCCAGCCTCACAGGTGCAGCCAGGCACCTTCTGTGGCTTTTCTTACTGTTCCTCAGATGCAAATACATTTGCTTTAGTTATCTGTAGGTGGGGCATGCACCCCTGGACATGGTCTCTGCTGCAGCAGCACCAGGTCCCAGATGGGGCTCTCAAAGGTGGGGGGACAGCTCTTATATCGAGCTGCTCAAACCTAACAAACAGGCTGCCTGCGGGAACAAGTGCTGTCAGTAGGCAAGCCTTCCATCAGCTGCCATTCGTTAAACCCTTCTCAGGACAGTCAGCTCAAGGAGGCCGCAGGGAAGCAAGACCTTGGTGCAACACACTCTAGGCCACGTGCTGCAGGAATTGAGCAGGCACAGCACCACAGGAATTGAGTGGGCATGGCTTCCCACCACCCCCATCGAGCTGGGGTGCCAGGCACAAGCCCGGGCAGTAGGACACCTGGTGGGCTCGCTCCCCATTCCTTCTGAAAAGTTTACATCTCACCAAGGAAAGAGGAAGAATATTTTATCACCTGCCTCTGCCGGAGTTGATAATGTCCTGCCCAGTTGTGCAGCAGACCCTGCGGCAGCCAGCTGCAACCCACATGCCCACAGTGAACACTGCAGGGCTCTGCCAGCTCCCCCAGACACCTGCGTGCCGGGAACTGCTGCACCGAACACGCCAACACCAGTGCAGAGGCTCCCAGCCACCCTGTGCTCACGCTGCCATGGCTGATCCCGCTGTGCCAGGCGCAGCCTGACAGCTGCTGCATGGCCTTGCTCTGAAACCCTTCTATCACTTGGAAGGCTGTACCTTTACAACTGCCCTTTCCGCCAGAGGATTCAGACATAAATTGTAGTTTAAATTCAATATCAGTCATTAATATTTCACAATTACAAAACGTTAAGGATAATGTCACTGGGAGGAATGTCTGGGCAGTTAGAACGGATGAGTCAGAGCTCACCATGGGAGAAGTCAGAGCACTGAAGTCTCCCCAGCTTTTGAAGCGATCGAGCCTGACAGGCTTCCCTGCTGGAGGGGAGCCGCAGCATTTACTGACTTGTTCTGAAATCCTAGCTGCTGTGTGTAAATATTGTCCTTCTGATTCTTGTCACCTCATGTTTCCTCTAGATGCTGAGTTGTGCTGCAACGCCGCGATCCCCTCCTCCCTGGCCACTGCTGGCAGAGCCTCCTCACGGAGCCTGCCGGACATGCTGCGGCTATGCAGCAGGCTACCCTCCCTCTGGTGTGGCTGGGCAGCACCAGCACACCTGCCCATCACTGCCTGATGCCAGGCAGGGCCCACGATAGCACCGCAGAGGTCATTCTGGCCAGCAGGCAGAAAGCATCAGCACAGAGAGGGGCTCGGGACACACAGCAGAGCCAGAGACATGCCCCCTGGGGCAGCGCTGTTCTGGCCAGGGCTGCTGCTCCCTCCTCTCCTGGGGCAGCAGAGCCTGTATCCTGGCCTGGTGTGCTGGTTTTGGCTGGGATAGAGTTAATTTTCTTCATATTAGCTAGTATGGGGCTATGTTTTTGATTTGTGCTGGAAACAGTGTTGCTAATATGGGGATGTTTTCATTATTGCTGAGCAGCGCTTACACAGAGTCAAGGCCTTTTCTGCTTCTCACACCACCCCATCAGCAAGTAGGCTGGGGGTGCACAAGAAGTTGGGAGGGGACACAGCTGGGACAGCTGACCCCAACTGACCAAAGGGGTATTCCATACATACGATGTCATGCTCAGCATATAAAACTGGGGGAAGAAGGAAGGAGGGGACATTCAGAGTGATGGCGTTTGTCTTCCCAAGTCACCGTTACGCATGATGGAGCCCTGCTTTCCTGGCAATGGCTGAACACCTGCCTGTTGATGGGAAGTAGTGAACAAATTCCTTGTTTTGCTTTGCTTGCATGCATGACTTTTGCTTTACTTATTAAACTGTCTTTATCTCAACCCACGAGTTTTCTCACTTTTACTTTTCTGATTCTCTCCCCCATCCCACCAGGGCAGGGAGTGAGCAAGCAGCTGGGTGGTAACTTGCCCCAGCTGTTGCCAGCTGGGGTTAAACCATGACACCTGGCCAGAGTGGATGACTGCTGCTGTGGCAGGGGGGCCCTGCAGCAGGAACCAATCTCTGGGCCCCAAGTCAGGCCCCGACATGGCTCCTTGAATGTGAAACGGCATCTTCTTGCTCAAGAATGAGCGAAGAAATGAGAACCAGAACTTCTGAGTGGTCTCTGGAAGCAAAGCCTGGGGAAGGCTCCTGCCACAGCCAGACAGGTCCTGGCACATGTCTGCAGATGTGAGAAGGTGCTTTGCAGCCAAAGCAGCTCCCTGATACCAGCTGCCGTGGGGTGGCAGAGCACAGCAGGTCCCAGGCTGCCCTGGTGACTTGCACATCCAAAATGTGAAGAATATGGCAATGTCTTTCTGCTTCCTAGCATGGTGCCTGGGATTGAAGTCCCTTCTCCATCTTCAGGCTCAGAAAAAGGAGGCACATAGAGCACTCCCCTGGGGCCCATGGGGCCAGATCCACCATTGCGCACAGGACCTGCAGAGCCCACGAGCCAAGGCATTGTGCAAACATGACAGAGGGCAGTGGGATGCCCAGGGCAGCTTCCTACCCACCGCGGAACACCTGCAGGGAAGCAAAGCCTGCCCTTTGCTGCTATTATTTTCTTTTCATTCCTCAAGAGGAGTTTATTCAGAGCTCCTTTGAGCAGCAGGACCCAAGTTTGTTCTTTTCTTTCTTAACTGGAGAAAAGACAAACAGAACTTCTGCTGGAAGCGTCCATGCCAAGGCTCCTCCGCCCCCATCATGCGGGGGGAAGATAAACTAACAAAGCCTGCAGAGCCACTAAGCTGTTCCCTCCCGGCTCTCCCAGCTGGGTGTGAGCAGATTTGGCAGTTACGGTAAATACAGTCTAAAGGATAGCACAGCCATAAGGGAAGGAAGAGACCATCACCAGGGCTCTCGTGGGAGGGTCAGAAAGGAGCTAATTTCAGAAGAGGACAAAAGAGCTTCACCTCATCCTCTGCCTGAGACTTTTCCTGGTGGGCTGCAGGGTGATGCCAAGCACTACAGACAGAGACGAAGCAGCCTGGTGGTACCAGCCCTAGCAGCACCGCTGCTCTCTGTCCCCAGCATGGGGGCTCAGCAACACTCTGTCCCTGCAGCTCCTTCCCACTGCTGCAGTGCCGGGACTTCCCATCCACTCCTTGCTGTGCCTTGCCAAGCCTGCAGCCACATCAAGGGCAGGGAGACAAAGAAGGGCATGGGAGGCATCCAGAGCCACATACCCAGTGTGCAGGTACAGCCTGCAAATCCCAACAACCATGAGCCCCCAGCAGAAGCAAGTGCTGGCAACCATCTGTGCCACAGGGCTCCAGTTGATGGGGCATCCACCCACAGCACATGGCTAAACCGGGGGACGCAGGTGATGTGAACACAGACCCCCTGGGAGCCCCCAGAGCTGCTCAGCAGGTGTGAATGCAGGGAGAGAGCTGCACAGGGATGACTGACAGAGCTGGAGCATAGATAACACAATTTTGATTAGTGTTCATCAAATATACTATTCGACCATGCTCCCTTATTAATGCTCAAGTCAGGAGGAGTATTTTTAGGTTGTCTAGGGAGATGTCAGACTCTGTGCTGCTACATTTTATTTTTTTTTACTTCAGTGTTAACACTTGCATCTTGGTCACCTCTACAGTGAACGCACCCGTATTTCCCCGTCTGCCCCACTCCAGTCCAGCACAGACTGTCTGCTCCACACAGCAGTCCTCCATCTCACCTGCTTCCATTGCCAGGACAGTGATGTTGTGCCACCCTGCCGTCTCCCGGTCCAGGACCTTTCCTGTCACAATGGCACCTGTGTTGGCATCGATGTCAAAGATCCTCTCTGCGTCTGTGCTGCGGTCGATGGCGTACCTGAGACCAGGCAAAAGGGGAAACTGAACAGCTGGATGTGCCAAGCCCAACCTTGTCATCAGCCCCAGGATGTATAGGGAATATAGGGATCTAACACAACAGGCCCTATATCACTGCTCTCACTTTTCCTCTGCTGCGGCATGGTACATAAAGGCCATGTTTCTACCAGGCTACAAGCCCAGAGCCCTCGAGTAAAATTAAAGTGTGGCTTTCAGTGCATAAAGTGGAACTAAGCACAGACTATGGACAAGGGGGAAAACCTGCTCTGATGGGAACCTTACGCTCAGGATAGACACGAGTGATATAGAAATCATGGGCTGTAACTCCACTCATGACTCTGGGAAGCTTCTGAGCTATAGGTTCAGGAAGGACACCAACCCAAATCGAAGGAGGGCACCCCTGCTCAAGGAGCCCACCTCACCTACCACCCTCTCTCCTGATCCTGCCGCAGCTCTCACCCAAGTGAGAGACCTGGAGGACAGTACAGCAGCACACAGGCAGGCTGTGAGCTGGACCTGCAGATAACCTGAACTGCAGCTACAGCAGTTTCAAATGGCAAGGTCTCCTCTGAATCCAGACTGAACGTGTGCAGCAGAGAGGTGGGCAACAGCCAGCATCCCCACAATCAACACAGCACATCATCCCCAGCAGCCCTGAGATTTGCCCTAGCTTGGGCTTCCCAGTTTCACAGGAGCAGGCTGAAGAGCTCCTCCAGCTCCGACCGGCTCCAGCTGCTCAGCAGAGACCCTTCACACACAGCTCTCACTCTTCTCCTTCAGCTGCTCCAGTGCTGCCCCAAACAGCCCCCTCCTTGGGCATCCCATCAACAGCCCACCTGCTCTCCATGCCACCTCTGGAGAGCACAACTCCCACCTCTTCCCAAAGGGCAACACCACAGCTCACAAGAAGAGTCAGACACCCAGGTTTAGCCCTGCACCTTAGCCATGACACCATGAGCCCACGCAATCAGTCCCAGTGGCATGTCCTGCATTTCCAACCATTACACATGGAATAAAGCAAGCTAACATTAAAACCAGGGCACAATTAGATGTGTGCTCCTTGGAGGCAGAGACTGGAAGGGAAGCCCAATCCAGCTGAGGCCCTCGAGCACAGCTGTAACCCAAATAAAACACCACCACTGCAATCAGAATTAGAAATCCAGAAGGCCTACAAATCACAAACAATAAAGCATAATGTTATTGTGTACAGCATCTTTCATACACACTGCTTCCCCGAGTCTTTACAGAATTAAATAATACAAGACAGCAAAGAGTACAAAGGATAAATTACCAAAAGGAGGGCTGTGAATAAATTAAAGCCTTCAGCCACATGTCCAACAACAGAAGGAAGATAGATGTAGGGATAAAGCAAGCTGGAAAGCTGACGTGACAGGACAGTATTGAGAGGCCACATCAGACAAGAGGAGCAGAGCAGGACAGGCTTCAGGCTAGAAGCACGTTCCGGACGGTGGAGGTGCTCCGCACACTGCAGGCTGACTTTCCCAAGTGCTTGCGTCTCACCTGGCACAGTCCAGCTGTGGTCTGTGGGTCCATCATCCACATGGCTCACAGCCAAGGAACACCAGCTCACCTTCTGCATGCAAGGATGACCACTCTGCACAGAATGTCCACTCTGCACAGAGGCACTGATGGCCTCCATGCTGTTGTCCCATGCCCTGGGGGGGAACCAGCTGCAGGTGAGAGTGCCTCCTGAGGGACACCTATCCACACAGCCAGGCAGCTCTATCTCTGATGGAGGCACATACAAAGGCATTTACACGCTGTTTAGTGTTATACAGTACCAGGTTACATTCCCTAGCTCTCCTTTTCAGACAGGGGGATGAGAGAGAAAATACAACAGCACTTGCTTGTAGCTAAGGAAAAGTGTTAAAAAAATCACTACCTAAATTACATCTGTGCACATGCACACTCTAGCATGTTCTGCACATATATGGCTGGATTCCTCTCCCCTCCTTGCATCTAGAGGCAATAGAGATCTGCCACACAAAGCCAAGTACAAGCCTAGGCATCTCTGAACCAACTGCCAGGGACTTCTTAACCATCCTGCATTTTCTGCCCCAACTCCCAGCTGGAAACAGCCTCTACAGGCACGTAGCCAGCTCCAGAAGGGACAGTGACACTGTCTTGGCATGTACTGCAGCCTCTCATCCACTCTGCACTCACAAAGGGAAAGAAGAGGTCTGGACACTCTAACTTGTACACAGCAGTCCAATGTACTGCTGGAAGGAGGAATAGAAACGGGAATGACAACACCTAATATCTTTCTAATAGCATAATTGATGCATTTGCATAACTGCTTCCATTGTTCTCCCACATCACCTGGCCTCGAACACATCCTGTTCTTCCATTCCACTTTTGAATACTGTTAAGAGTTCAAGATGGTACTTCACTTTCCATATGCCTTTCCTGCTTCTCAGGTAAGCACATGCCTGTTTTGTTCACACTCATGTCATTGCTGCATAAACAAAGATGTCTGCAAAAAATAGCTACACAGAAAAACCCAGTTAGTGATGGGAGACATCACTGAGCCTCGAAACATCTGACACCGGCTGCCTGCATGACCAGAGGGCAGGAGGCTGGTATGGGAGCGCTCTGCCTCATGCCACTGGTATCCTTTTCTTATGCTTCTAATTGTTTTGCTGCTAAGGTTGTCTCCTGTCACTTCTGAATTGTCTGCTGAGGACTGACTATCCATACCCTATGGCAGGGCACAAACCAAACCAGAAATCTGATCCCTTTGCCACCACTGCTACACAGAAAGCTGCCACCTTCTCAACATTGCACCAGGGGAAGGAAACAGAGCTCTGAGTGTTGCCTACCTTTGCCACGAAAGCAGGGCTGAGCCTGCTTCTACACACTGATTTTGGAGGTGGCCAGTCCAGGTGGGTCTGTAGCTCTCCATCTGCGCAAAGTACTGTGGAGGGTCTGGAGCACTAGGCTGGCACTGGAGTTGGGGACTGAGGGGGCACATGGATGTCCATCCGCCCCCCCCAAGCCATAACCTGGTCAGAGCTGCAGATCAACCCTCTCCACACTGCTCTACACAACGACAGACCTCCCCTTCCAAGAGCTTATGGCTAACCCTGTGCTACAGCAGCTAGAATGAGAAGCTATCCACTGTGCTCAGTTTACATCATTTTGTGCAATACATCATTGTGTGCCTCTCCACCTCTAGTAGTCCAGCTTCATATTCATCCATCCCACTGAAGTCAAACGGCGCTTCTCACCTGGGAAGGGGTAGCAATTAATCCCTGGGTCCTCCAGGTACTCAGATAGGACATATGCTCATTCCTCCTAAAGCTTGCTGGTGCTCTACATCTGGAACTGCAGTCCCCAGCTCTGATTGGGATGCGGACCTTGTAATCCATTTTCCTCTCTTCCTGCTGGCACTGTCTGTTGGTTTGGATGTTACAAGTGACTGTTTAATTTAGACAGCTTTCTTGGTGCTCATCTTTCTCGTTAATGCATTTCTCAAGCAGTTTGTTTCACTTCTCGCCCTGAATGCAACAAGGAGCACATTTTATGCCATGTGTTTTGTTAATAGGGAGCTTTTCAAACACTGTGTGAAAAGCTTTTTTGTGGTGCTTGTTTTTTCCTCCTCTCCCTTTTGTGTTGAAGCAGGTTGTAGCTCTTGCTATGCTGTTGGAGTCTATAAAATGCCCATGTCCAACACGTGTCTCCAGATTTGGTGAATGCCAAACAAGAATATCTCAGAGAACCTTAAATCCCAAGCAACATCTTCCCAGTGCTGATAAAGCCTGGAATGCACACAATCAGAGCACAGGCTCCCACTGCAGAGAGAAAAACAAAAGGCTCCCATACAAACAGCCTCACGTACACAGACAGTCTATCACTGTATTACCTCATACAATGGCTCAGCTGAGAAAAATTGCACGACGCCCAGGAAATGTACAGCTAAAGCCAAAAGGCCAACTGGAAACTAAATTATTTCTGAAAAAGAGTGGTTCCAGTTTTTGTCAGGCAAACAAACAAGGACGTGTTCCCCCTGAGGATGCGTGCAGCCCCTTTGCCATGCTGAACTTCAGCATGACTCCCTGCTTCGCGGAGTCAGCACTGGAGGGAGGGTGTCCCTCTCTGAGCAGCCACAAGCTGGAGCTGCTCACCCAGAGAGATGGGGTGCTCTTCGGGCACCCTATGCCCCAGCTCTCCTCCCAGCCAGGCAAGCAGCTGCCAGGGGCTCTACATCCATATGCAGCTGGGAGAGGGGCAGCGAGCAGTGCCTCAGGGACGCCTCCCAAGAACAGGGGAGTCAAACGCCCCTTCAATCCTCAAGTCTTTGCAACAGGTCACTTTGCAACCCAGCTCAGCTTCATCTGGAAAGGATTTGTTCTCACACCAAGTGGCCATGTCCTTGTGGGACAAGCTGATCACCAGGAGGGCAGGGGAGCACCAGGCTGAAATGTGCCTCCAGCAGCTGCTTCAGGCTGGATGGTGCAGCTGGAGCCGCACAGCCCTGTTTGTGCTGGCCTGAGGACGAAAACAAAGAGCCAAGGGCACCTCCTTTCCCATTTGGCTAAAAATACTTCCCAAACCTCGTTATTGGCAGCCTGGTGTCAGCAAGACCTGGAAACACTGACAGAGCTGATTTTTGCTCTGTTGTCTCTGGTAATCCTTGTTCTTTCCTGCCTCAAGGGGAAAGTGCATCTTGTCACGACAGAAGGTTGTGGATCTCCCCTATTTACAGGGCAGAGCCAACACACAGACCAGAGTCCAGGAGACAGCAGCCACCGCAGAAACACAGCCATGTCTTTGCTCCCACCTCTAGCAGATGAGGATCAGAAGTTAAAAAGGATCCACTGAACTGCAGCAACTTGAAAGGGTTCATACCAACTTCAAGGAGCCAAGCATCAAATACTGGTCATGCTGTCAGGACAAGTTGCTCTCTAATATATCAGAGGTGAAGTACAAGTGCTGGCTTCTTGTGACTGTACTTTGGAGTAGCACACTTGAAATGCTAGGTGACTTACTGCAGTCTCCTGCTGACAGGTTAGTGTCCCATCCTGGCAGGGTGCTGCAGGATGCTTGCATTAATGTTTGTGCACCACTTTGAAGCTGTGAACAGCTGCCTACGTGGCAAAGTATTTTATTAAATTACCTGGCTAGCCAGAGGACAGGAAAACAGTAGACATCTAACACCACCTTCCTCCTGCATTGCTGCCACATCAGCGTGACCAATATAAACCTGAATCTTCTCTTGGTACTTGTTAAAATGGCAGGGAAGGCTCACCCACCTGCACTCCCCAGGCAAGCGCCAAGGGAGCATCACAAGGGGACGGAGCTGCCACTGCTCATGACAGCTAGCACTGCAAGAACAGAGGGGAGTGGAGAGATGGATGGATAGAGACCAAATGCCACAGGGGAGCATGGGGGACACAGGATGAGCTACCTGCCCGAGGATAGCTGGAGGGAGGACACATTTGAATGCATCAAGCCTGACAAGGGAAAACACATTGCAATTCTCAAGCTGCAGCAGATGCCTGGGAGTCCTGTTGGTTGGGCCCTCATGCCTGAGCACGAGGCATTGCCTTGTCTGACACTAAGCTTGCTATAAGAGACACTCGCATAGCAAAGTTTGGGCTCTAACCATCTTGCTCCTGCTGAGTACTTGAATCTGCTTCTCTCTGCTCCAAGTCCCCATCACCTTCTGCACAGCAGTAGAAAGCCTTCCTCCTCTGCTTTCTTTTGTTCTGTCTGCAAACAATGCAACAAGCTCCATGGGGAAGCAGCACAAAGAACAAGAGAAAACGAGAATAAGAATAGTTCTGTCCCCAAGGCCCCTTTCCTACAATTACAGATCAGAAAATAAAATCTATATTCTGTAGCACTGCTAGAAACAGTCAAGTGAAAAAGCACATGCACACGTGTACACACACAGATGTGTAGAAAGACTGCACATGTCTGAAGAGTGCAAGCTAACAGCCACGTGCTCAGGGCAGGCTACAAAGAAATCAGACGTGTAGCCTGAATGGAGAGGGTAGCCACATGACAAGGTGAGCAGAGGTACTTTGCGAACATGTCCAACAGACAGCACCAACTAGTGCAAGTAGTGCAACACTCACATACATAGTTCTAGTTCCTGGCATGCCAAGGCTGATTTCATTCACATTCACCCCAAAGACAGCTTTCAGCATCCAGCTCTGTGACACAATACTCTCTGCTAGCTGCCAGGCATCTGTAGATGGCAGCTTTCCATGTGTAAGTTCTTCTCTGAGCTTTCTAAACATCTCAATCTTCATTTCCATGAAGATCTGGAGATACCCCTCACCCCACCTTGAACCAGTGCGTTCCCCATGGCTGCACAGTGCTGGAGCTCAGCACCCTAAGCAGCCGCACAGGGACATCGTCGAATGGAATCAGTACTGTAACTGAGCCCTCCCTGGCCACATCCTCCTCCACCCCACATCCCTGTCCCTGCTGCATCCCAGTTTATTGCTGCCTGAGACAGGCTCCCTACAGAGCTCTCAAATGCAAAGCCACCGCTGCTCATTTGAAGTGAGCGGCTGTGCACAAGGTGCCTGCAGCCCTGTCGTCATCTGGCACAATAACACACATTTCAAGGAAATTTTCCACACATTGAGAATGTTTTCAGAACACCAGCTTTCTGACCCAACTGCTCGTGACTCAGGCCAGTTGGCAGAGCCAGAAGGCTGCTTTGTGCCTTAGGTAATAACAATTTAACGAGGTAACAATCTCTTTAGCCACAAATTAAATGGAAATAGGAAGTGTCCTGTGCAGATAAGCTGCTGCCTGGATTATGTCCCCTGCCCAAATATAAACTCCTCTGATCTTTGATCCCTGTGCAAACATGCACACACACACAGCCAAGCTGTGGCTCCGCACCTCCCAAGCCTCACCTCATTTGTCATCCTTCATCACTGCCCTCCTGTCACTTCTGGTCACTCATCTGGCCTGTGTCAGGCACCATTGCAGATGCCTCACTGTCAGCAGCAAGGACATGCAAGCATTACCCAGCCACCTTCCCTGATACTCCCTTACCACTCACAAACCCATCACTTGCCAGTGACTTATCCATCACCTGTTGAGATGGCTGCTCTTGCTTGCCTGTTGCTTGTGCACAGGCTGCCACTCACCTGCCAGCTGCCTGCCCCATAGGACACACTCACACGCTTGGCCATGCATGCAGCACTTGTCACCTTCACTTGCACTGCCCCTCCTCCTCTGCCATCACCTCCCCTCTGCCCTAGCCATGGCCATGAGCCCCCCCAGGCCACATGTGTCCCTTGCAGGTGACCCCACGCCCACCGTTGGAAGGAAGATGATGTGAGGTTTAGGCGCCTGCTTTACCGGACAGGATGGTTTGCTGTGTCCGGGTCCAGGGCGGTGACCACCCCCACGACAGAGCCAACGTGTGCATCCTCCTGGACCTCCATCAGGTTGGAGGGGGGCCGGAACTCGGGGGGCTCATCGACGTCCAGCACCGAGACCCGCACAATGGTCTGGTCCCGGAATGTGCCCAGGTCCACAAACCGTGGGTCCACAAACTTGTTGAGGGCCTCCACCACGACAGTGTGCACTTTTTTTGACTCGTAGTCAAGAGGCTGGGACAACAAGAGAGGGTTAGCCATACCCAGCCCAAGGAGCCCCCCTGCTGCCCCTTCCTTCACCAGAGACATCCAGGGCAGCACTAAAGCCACCTGTTCCCCAGGCAGCACCTCTGCAGGAGGCTGGGAGCTCGTGCTCTGCCCTCCCGCCAGCAGTGCCCACTCTGAGGTGGGCAAGAGGAAGAGGAAGCCTCCAGCCCGCTCCCCTCAGGGCCTCCAACAGGGCATCCAGGCTGCGCAGGGTGTGGGCAGCCAAGATTCACTGGGAAGACAGCACACTGTGCTGCAAGTGAGTGGATTTTGATGATTAATCACCCTGCTATTATTTCTACAGGGGAGGCGATCTGAATGCAGTGGCCTTGGTGAACAATCATTCTTTCTTGCCTGCATCAAGTGTTTGCTTGATTGTTTTTGCCACCAAAAGCAGATAGTAAAAATGGTGTTGGTCAGGTATAGGAATTAGGTGGGCATATTTCTCCCCTAACAGGTACTATCAATAACAGCTGTAAGCACTTGTCTCCATAGCCCTGTGCACAGCTTCACCTATGCACGGCTCGCTTCTTCGCTGCCACCCAGGGAGCCGCCCTGTGCAGGCTCCAGCAGGCACTGTGCTGCTGCTTCTTTTCAGCTTTTCCTCCCAGACACAGGTCTGCGTTTTGCCATCCAGCCAGAACAGAGGCAGGTGTCTCCCTGCACCTGCAGGCACAAAAATGCAACCGCTACTGCTAGAGCAGCACTCAGAGGAGCATTTATTTCAACTCAAATGCAGCAGCAGGAGTCCCCAAAGGAAAGGGTCCTCATAGAGATCTGTGCCCTCCCTACCCAACCAGCTTTCCTCATCTCTCACCTTTTGTACCGTGATCACAGCCTCTTGGGTATTGCTGTCCGTGGTGACTTTGAACATCTCCACCCCTTCCTCATCCTTCACCTGATAGGTCATGTCTGTGTTCTCCCCGACGTCAGAGTCCTCTGCCTTCACCCTCCCGATGGCAGTGCCCACAGGGGCAGTTTCAACAATGCTGAACTGATACATCTCTGGAGGAGAAAAAGGTACTAGGGTCACTGCTTCTGCCTTTGAACCCCCTCCGGCCTGATACGGCCCTTCACATACCTTCCTGGAGGCACCCTTGGACTACGAGGGCTGTCCAAACTCTACTAGTGTCTATAGTCCAGAATGCCCTACCAGGAGAAACACATACCCCAGCCAAAAATAAGGGCTGAGGGAAGATAATTGGGGAGCACTGATGTTTCAAGGTACCAGGTGAAGTAAAGGCTGATTTCTCCGTGTGGACACTGCCCTGCAATCAGTGTTCTCCCATTCTTTGCAAACTTTACCATTTCTAATTTCTAGGAGATGCAGCTAAAGAGCTGAGCCTCCTCCAGCTGCAGCACCCTTTCTGGTCTACCAGCCACGTGCTGCCGGTCTCTGCAGCTGGTGTGTACTGCAGGGATTGCACAGCCCACTCTTCACAACAGGATCACCCACCCTCCTCATTTGGGGGCGGATCTCAGAGAAGACACAAGCATGAGCCACAGGCCACTAGCAGTGACTGGAAAACAGAGCTGTCCTGTGACAAGGCTGCTGTCTGTGAGCTGGGCAGTGTCACCATGCCTTGAGTTAGGGCGGAGTGTACCAAGATCTAACGGAGCAGCCAGGAGGGGCCAGGCCAGCAGCTGACAGCCGAGTCCCTGCCCAAGCTCCCAGGAGACAGCAGCATGACAGACCAGGCTGCCTTCTCCCCCAGCACTGCTCAGAGAGGGGTCAGGAAAGGGCCAGCTCTGCTCTCCCCACCACACAGCCCAGTCCCTCCCAGGACTAGCACCAGGAGCAGGGGTCTTGTCTGGGACCCTGGACAAGCTCATGGACAGGCTCAGCCAAGGCAGCTGCCCCTCCATCACACTGCCAGGCAGGGACACATTCAGACCCAGGCAAGGAGCTATGCGTGCTACGGTACCTTGGTGCTGCTGCCCTGCAAGCAGCATGAGCAGCCGGGCTGGCTCACCCTGCAGACGTGTGCCAGGCTGCGCTGGGAGCTGAGCTTCTGTCCCACCACCCACGAGAGGCCAGGACTAGGACCAAGGGCCAGTGCTCACCTCCCACTGCTGTCAGGACTTACTCTGAGGGAAGCGTGGTGGGTTGTCATTGACATCAGTGACTACAATGGTGACTGTGGTGGATCCAGACAGGCCACCCAGCTGTCCTGCCATGTCCGTTGCGCGGATCACCACCTCATACCGGTCCTGTGTCTCACGGTCCAGGTCAGCCACAGCTGTCCGGATCACACCTGGAAACCGGCAGGACAGTGTGAGCACAGACAGGTTGCAGAGCATCCGCAGTCACAGACGGGGTGAGGCTGGAAGGGGCTGCTGAGATTACTGCATCCAAGCCCCAGCTCTAAACAGGATCAGCTAGATCTCCCAGCCCCTCTGCATATGGCAGATGCTCCAGTACTTCACCAATCTTCATAGCCCTTCCCTGGACTCACTCTGGTATGCCCATGTCTCTCTCATATTTGGCAGCCCAGAACCAGACACAGCACTCATGTCATCTCACCAGTGCCGAGTAGAAGGGACAGGTCACCTTCCTCAACTGCTGGCAATGCTTTTCCTAATGCAGCCCTAGGTGCTGTTAGCCGCCTTTACCATAGGAGCATGTTGCTGGCAACAACAAACAACATCTGCTGGGCCCTAGTGCAAAGGGGAGCAAACCCTTTTGCAGCCTTCACAGAGGTCATGTAAGCAAAAGCCAACTAAGGGGAGAAAAGGTCTCCGGAGAGACGAACAAGCCCAGGGGCTTGTCAGCCAGGCAGAAACATCCTGAAAATCCCCCTGGAGCCCAGGAATGGCCACAGGCCCAACCTGATCCCAGCAAGTCTCTGCAGCCGATTCACAGGCGTGTTGCATGAAAGGTTCCTGACTGCTGCTTCTACTGTGGGCTGCCAGTAGCTCCAACAGGGTTAAACTCCAGCACAGAGGAGGTTTGTACTTCTCTCCAGGGAGGCCAGGAGGCTGGTGGGGGCCAGAGGCACAGGAGAGAGAGGACTCGCCCAGATGCGGGGGCTGCACTGCACTGGGGCCAGCACAGAAAGGTTTGCACAGAAAGGCTGTGTAAAAGCCCAGGCTGAGTCATGAAACCCCTTTGGCACAAATCTGCAACAGCCCACTTATCCTTATCTGCTCAAGCAGGAGCCAGGCTTGCCACAGCATTCCTAACAGAACATCGGTGCTCCAAGCCCAAGCTCCATTTCACAGGTGCCTCATGGCCCAAGCATGCCTGGAGGGCTCCCCTATTTGATTTGGAAAATGAGGGCAGGCAGTGTATTTCCAAAAGTCTGTCTGCACAAAATCCCTCATTTTCAAGTGTCCCTCTAAGTTAAGGAGACCAGAGATGACATACATGCTCTGTGTCAGGGGCTGCGAATGCACTAGAGACCATAAAGCTTAACAAAATGTATGGTATGTTAATACTTTTTATGAAATGAAGTCTCTTAAAAGTGTTTATAGGTCTTCAGTAGTCATCTGGGTTTGGGGGAAATGACCAGGACTAAAATATAAAGGAATGTAAAACAAGAAACAAAGCGTAGTAAAACCCAGAAAACACTGTGAATAGCAGAAGTTATGACTTCCTGAGTCACCCAGGAGTGTTTCATTTACATGGAAACAAAGCAGAGAAGAAATTATTTTGAGAATGAAGGAAAGAGATGACTCTGCCCTGAGGTGGCACCAGGGGCACACATGAGCACGAGTGCACACATGGATGCAAGGTCATTAGCAGCACATTCCTAGTCCCACTGTACCAGCAACACCCCAGAACAGCTAGGAATCAGCTTAAAATCCCCTCCAGCTCAGTTTATTAACATTCCCACAGATTTAGACATTGTTTTCTGTTTTTGTAATTGCTCTCTCTTCCAGGCTTTTCTGTTTAACTATTAGCTTTACCTCCTCCTACTGTGAACTGCAAAATCCATCTTTGCTTTGTTTCACCACTAATCCTGCCTGGTGTTAGGGAAGGTGCTGGAAGGGGGTTGCCTGGCTGTTCGGTGTGGGTCTCCAGCGAGGAGGTCCCACCTGGAGGGAACAAGGAGCTCCTCCCTTGCCAAGCGAACAGCAGAGAATCATCCAGTTGCTCTCAGCAACTTGCAAGACATTTGCTAACATGCAACAAAGTGAGCAATGGCAGAGCATCACAGCCATCCAAGCCACCTGGCTCAAGGCAGACACTCCTAGGAAGCCTTCAGCACAGCCTGAGCACAGTGGAGGGGAGAGCTGAGTGCCAGCAGGCTGCAAGGAGACAAGATGTGGCTTCAGGGACATACCCTGAGGCTTCTATGCATCAGCCCTCCACAGCCAGCAGGTTGCCACAGTTTCCCCATTCATGTCTGGCATGACCTTATGCACCTCCTGACAAAGGCCGTGGGTGGACGGGTCACACCAAAGAGCCACTGGTGCTGTGGCCCAAAGGCAGTCAGAAATGCCACTAAGCTGGGAGAATAAAATTCCCCCCCTTCTCCCCCCCTTTGCATGACATTACAGGTGCAGCAGGAGCTGGCAACACTGTTCTGGAGACATTTATCTCTCCTTGCTTTCTGAAACTAGCAATTATTCCAATTATTATCATTGTTAGGATTTATTATAAAGACATAACCACTGTTTCAGATCCTTGCAGCTCCCCAGCTCTCACAGATAGGCACAATTTCACCCAGTTTCCCTTGTCCCTCTATCATTTTGGTTCTGTAATTCCCTGGACTCCCACTGCCTTCAGCCCCACGAATCAAGAGGAGGCTCTGTCTCACCCACCACCTCTCGAGCACTTCCAGCATCTGCCTGTTTACACATTCGGGTAACTCTCAGCCCTTCTTTCGCTCGATCACCGAGGTCCACGCTCCCAGCCAGCATGCAGGTCAGAGGCAGCACAGAGCACTGCAGAATTTCTGCTAGGGAGCATCCCAACCCCTCCACAGGAAAACAGCAGGTGCCTGTGATGGGGCCCAGGGTCTGCACTGGCTCCCTCATTCATCCTGGGTCTGTTCAGAGGAAGCCATTTGACCAGGAGTCCCATCCCACCTCATCCAAAGGGTCTGAGGGAGCACCGACAAGGGAGCGATGAATGCACCTCTAGGCACACGTCCCAGCAAGAACTGCAACCCTCCTATGTGAGAGCAGGCAGGACTGGCCTTGCACAAGCACCATTTCCCCAGGGCTGCACAGGACTGGCCTCAGCCAGTCATGCTTATAGGCCTCTCCTGCCACTCCACTATGAATACAAAACCGTTATTTCTGGGCAAGCACTATCTCATTGAAATTTAAGCAATTCTGTTAATTAACAGGGTCTGAAGCATTTTATAATGAAAATGATTCATGTCAGCACAATAGTGATGAATTGGGATGAGAGGGAAAAAGCTCATGCATTCACCAAGGCTGTAATGACTTAACTGAGCTGCTCGTAATGATACAGCTCATAATACGCCATGCAAGATGGGAGGACAGTGCTCAGGCGCTTCCCAGAACACCTCCAAGGTCACCCGTCCCAGCAGGGAGCAAGTCCAGGCCATTTGGCATGTGCAGAGCAGGGCAAACAAACGGCCCCAGCCAGCTCCGGTTCTTCTAGTGGCACGAGACAGAGAAAATCCTTGTCTTTGACAGGGGTGCAGACTGTGAGCAGAAGCCACCTCTTGCCAAGATGCTGTTTGCTAGTCCATCCTGGAAAAGTGGGGGTCTGATGCAGATGAACTGCCCCATGCCTCCAAGAGCCCTAGCAGGATTGTCACTGAGAAAGCTGTTCCCCCTGAAGTTGCACGGGCCACACCAGGCTACTATCCCAAGCGTCAGGCTGGTTTTGTCTTTTAGGCTGAGGTACCACTTAGCATTTGCTAGAGGCCTTGACAAATCAGGGTCTCCAAACATACTCCACACCAATTCCTTGAATATGGCACTGAGTGCTGCCATAAACACCCACCAGCAGCAAACTTGCACGGTCCCATCTCCTAGTGCCAGAAGAGCCTCTGCTCCCAAAACCTGACCCCCAGGGACTCTGCAAAAGCAGCAGCAAGTAATGGTGGCAGACCTGTTCTCAGGGCACAGAGACAGAAGAGGTAGGGACCTCCGCTGCTGTGTGTAGAACATGGAAAAGATCTCCCAAGATTCACTTTTCCAGCCAGAAAAACTGCCAAACTTTGTCCTTCCCAAACACTGCTAACAAAGCAAGAACAATCTCCAGCTCAGGCTCATCTTTCTAGTTCTTGTCAGCATTTGTTATAGTTGAATAATACAGACACATGGTGGCATACCCTCTGGTACAAGGCACATGTGACTTTCCAGCATGATCCAGATTAATCAGTAAAATTACCAGGCAAGGGGACACTTACAGCATCACATAAATACCATCAAATCTGCTCAAACAACAGACACTCTTTGGGTGATAAAAAAACAAAGCAGGACAAAGCACTCAGCAGGTAACCACCTTCCAGGAATCCCATCATTATGGGCTTTGCCCAGGGATGGCAAGGCACCTGCCAAATAGACTGCAGATTCCTCACCTGTACCCACACCTGCCTGCAGGGACATAGAAATACCAATATCTGCCAAGACACAAGTGCTGCTTGAGGCATACATCCTGGAGGAGGTCAGTCCACTGCAGATGGGGTCTTGGCCCCAAGGACCAGCACTTCACCTGCCCTACATGCACAGCCCCTGCTTCCTGTCCTTCAGCTCAAGACAATCTGGGAGGCAGAAGCTACAGGCGGTCTGAGCAACATACTAGGCATAAGGTTCAGGAGGTTCATGGCTCTTCAGCAAATAAGGTGCAGAGCTGAGATCTAGAAATGGAAACATTATGGTTGCATCAGCATAACCAAGCTAAGCAGCAAAGTTAATCAGAAGGGTGCAGAGTCACACAACTATTGTGGCTGAGGGATGCTGCAGCCTGCGGATTTCTAATGTGGTACCTTTCATAGCAGGTGGCCAAGTCCTTTTCAAACCAGCGTGCCCCATAGCTCCTAGGGCAGCACCCGCAGAGACAGTTACTGCCACTGCTCAGAGAGGAGCACCTAGCAGGGGCTTGTTCCTGGCTGGAATCAGCCTTTCCCATGCCAGTGCAGAGGCAGCAGTGCCCTGGAGGGCAGCACCCGCAGTGAGCTCTGACAGATGGGCCAGCACACTTATCCTTCCCTTATCTCTTCCTCTAGCAGCTAAATCCCTCATCATTTAATATTAACTCCCACTGCACATTAGTAGATATACCCTAATTTCAAGATGACCAAACATACAGTTTGGTCCCAAAGCAACTGAAGTTCCTGCACCAGCCTCTGAAAAGGACTTAACATTCAGTCTTGCTAATAAGAGCACCTTAAATAAGCATGGCTTCTCTGCAGACTCTCATCACCCATGCTCAGAGTCCCTTGTCCCCGTGCACAACTGTGGTGAACAAGCCTCTAGGGTGGGACACAGACCCGCATAAACCCATGAGTGCATACAAACATGCACATACCGATAGCTGTGTTTCCAGGCACCAAGGAGCATTTTTAACTGGCAAGAGCAGCAGAGAAACATGTTCTGCCTCCCACTACTGCATCACACAAATCCAACAGTTCATCAGCCCAAATGCAGCATGTTCCCAGCAACAATTCCTCTCCCAGTCTACCCTTGGACTAGGGCTGTGGTCAGTCTCCAAACAGGGCAAGGCTGGCAGGTAAGGATAAAACAACTAATAACTGCACACAAATAACCATAAACTTCATCCCAGCAGGCCAGTATTTCTTGTCCTGCTCTCCCTGGCACAAGTACCTCTAAAACCCTCACCGGCTAGGTCTCCAAATCAGGAGACAGGCTCTAGAACTCAGGAGCTGTTTTAAGTAATCATAAATGTCAGACTGCACTTCAGTTAGCCTTCTGAGTCCTCCTGCCTTTTCCCTGCATACAGCAGAATGACAGATTTTAAGAACAACCTCTTCCTTTCAGTAAAAAGCAAGATTCCCATGCACTCTCCAGAACCGACAAGCTGGGCTTTTAGGAAAGCACCAAATATCAGAGTGGGATATTTGGTCCCTCTGCAGAGGGACCTGGACAGGCTGGATCGATGGGCCGAGGCCAACTGTATGAGGTTCAACAAGGCCAAGTGCCGGGTCCTGCACTTCAGCCACAACAACCCCATGCAGCGCTACAGGCTTGGGGAAGAGTGGCTGGAAAGCTGCCTGTCGGAAAAGGACCTGGGGGTGCTGGTCGACAGCCGGCTGAACATGAGCCGGCAGTGTGCCCAGGCGGCCAAGAAGGCCAATGGCATCCTGGCCTGTATCAGAAATAGTGTGGCCAGCAGGAGTAGGGAAGTGATCGTGCCCCTGTACTCGGCACTGGTGAGGCCGCACCTCGAATACTGTGTTCAGTTTTGGGCCCCTCACTACAAGAAGGACGTCGAGGTGTTAGAGCGTGTCCAGAGAAGGGCAACGAGGCTGGTGAGGGGTCTGGAGAACAAGTCTTATGAGGAGCGGCTGAGGGAACTGGGGTTGTTCAGCCTGGAGAAAAGGAGGCTGAGGGGAGACCTCGTCGCTCTCTACAACTACCTGAAAGGAGGTTGTAGCGAGGTGGGGGTCAGTCTCTTCTCCCAAGTAACAAGCGATAGGACGAGAGGAAACGGCCTCAAGTTGTGCCAGGGGAGGTTTAGATTGGATGTGAGGAAAAATGTCTTTACTGAAAGAGTGGTTAAACATTGGAACAGGCTGCCCAGGGAAGTGGTTGAGTCCCCATCCCTGGAGGTATTTAAAAGACGAGTAGATGAGGCGCTTAGGGACATGGTATAGTGGGCATGGTGGTGTTGGGTCAATGGTTGGACTCGATGATCTTAGAGGTCTTTTCCAACCTTAATGATTCTATGATTCTATCATGAGGCCTATGATGTCACCTGCTGTGATTGTTCTGTAGCAGTCAATATCCCTGCAAAGGGATGAACAAGACTGCTGGAGCCAAGGGCACCAGGTTGTGCCCCCCTTCTGGGTGTCAAGTATTTTCAGGTTTCCTCCTGAGGCTGTGGGCAGGGATTGCAGGCAGCAGCGAGTCCCCAGCCATGCTGGCCAGAGATGAGAAAGGGTATTGCAAAGAACATGAGAACAGACACAAGCAGGCAGGCACAGCTGCCTGCCGAAGAAGAGCTTTGCCCCTATAAAGGTGAATAATCTGCAGAGGTACAGGGAGTGCAGGATGATACAAACCAACATGAAAATTTGGCCTGCAAATTTAAACGCACTCTGATTTCTCCTCTCACATAAATGCACTGGGAGTCACATACTCTCTGTGCCCATCTCAGCATCTGAAAAGTGTAAGTTAGAAGGATCTTGATGAGGACAGGCTTCCTGAAGCTAGAAGAGGAACTAGCACTAAACCACCTGACCAGTGTCCTGCTGGGCAAAGCTGGGGCTTGTGGCCCCTGCAGTCATGAGCCTGCTCTGCAGCCAGGCAGCAGCCTGCTGCAGGGTGAGAGGGGCTCTCTGCAGTCAGACTGAAGCACACTCACTCAGAGAGCCAACACCCACCACCAACGGCTGAAGTGGCTGTTTCCCAACAGAAGCAGCAAAGCACACATACATGCTGACTACTGTAAAAGCACAGCCTCCTCCAGCAGGAACAGGGCAGCTATGAAACAGTGCAATGCAGCTCACCTGTTACAAAGAGCAGACAAAGATCAGCTGCACCCTATCTGCAAACTGAGAATGAATTAGGAAGGCAGCACAAAGCCTAAATATGACTAATGCTTGCAGGCTCTTGCAAGGAGCCTAGGGGACATTCTCAGCTGGCACAGAAAATCATGCCTCCAAAGTCTGTGCATACAAAGCTCCCTACTCATAAACCAAAAAAGTCAGCTTAGACCTTCAACATGTGCAGGGTATATTCTGGGACCTGATTTGGGGTACGCAACACAAACCCACAGTTTCAGTGTCTGAAACTTAGTTCTCAAAGCACAAGAGGTAGTGGCTGATGTACATGAAAGGAAAGAAAAGCTCATATGCATCAGCTGTGCTTTTTCTTCACCATCATTTAACACTGCAGAAACTGGAATAATTCTCCACAGCTTTGTGGACACCAGCAAATGCCATGCTGCAGCACCCACTATTCCAGTGAGGCGATTTAGTTGCTCGTCCCCCTCCAAAAAGACATCTGAGACACTATGGGAATTCAGGGCTTATTCAGTGGTAGGACTTGGCATAGCATGGCATCAAGATGGTTTGTGTCCGCCTTTGAAAGGTCCATCAAATCCGAAATCCCAGCTGAATACTACAGCTAGTAACATCCAAGAACAGGAGACAAACTAAGCAACCTACACACGGTCCATATCCTGTACTCAAATGTGCAAACCACACTTGTACATGCAATACCTACGCTATGAAGGACAGTGCAAAAAGAGCTGGTTGTAAAGGCAAGGAAGGAAGAACCAACCTGTGCTGGAAGGGGTCATGGGCTTAGGCGGTGTGCAAGGGAGCACGTGCATGCATGGACCTGCAAGAAGAGGCTGAGAAGGTGGTCAAAACCAAAAGGGGAAAACAAATTGTTCTTCATTACCATATATTATAAGAAATATAACATGCCAAGTTTTTATGGCTCTCTTTTTATGGCCATTAATAACAATGGTGGCTCAGAGTTATGCTGCTGCTATGGATAATTAAATCTTATGCTCAGGGCAAAAGCCAGGCCACCCAGAGCAGTCAGGGCAGGATTCCCACGTGGAGCACTAAAAACCTATTCAAGTGCAGAATGGGAGCAGGATGGGATTTGCTTGGGTGGATGTGCTGGCTCCTGGCCAGTACCAAATAGACACGATGGAACAACGTCCCCCCTCAGCACTGCCAGTCCTGTACCTGCTGCCCCCAGCAGCATGTCCACGCAGGCTAGCGCTGACAACAGGGCACACAGCTCACACCAGGCACGAGGCCACAGGCAGTGCAGGACAGACTGCAGCTGCATCTTAGGTGGCCAACAGGCAGAGCTGCACACCGCATTCCTGGAGCCCAGGCAAGGCAGCTACGAAAGGCTATTTGCAGCTCAGACATCACCAAAGAGTCAGTCCCAGTACCTGCTTTAGTGGCCAGGTATTCTGGAAACAGACATGCTCAAGAGGGGCTGATGACTCTTCTGCAGATTGTCAGCAGTTTTGCTTTTATGAATCACAAGCAAGTAGAACAGTAAATCAACCCCACCCAGTGTATGAAACAACCAGCTTGAGAATTAAGACACAAAGTCAAGGAATCAAGCCTGGATTCCCAGAGTGACATTAATTCTCACCAGAGTCCCACAGGGTACATTTTAGTTTATGCCTTAATACAGAGCATTAATGTTGTTGCAGGAAGCTGAGCCTCTGTACATCCTGGCTTGTGCATTTTGCTCCCAGCAGTCCCTCTTCATTCTAGCAGCCAGGCTTCCACTCACACAAAGCTGTCTCAGACTAACAGGATCTCACATACACATGAATTTTCAGTGTTTAGCCCATTGTTCATTCATTTCCTCCCTCACCCCCCCACCCAATAAAACAAAGCAAATCTGGGAAAGAAGAAAGCCCAGGTGCAGCAGCTTCTGGGCAAGAAGTGGGTGCAGCCCCAAGCTTGTTCTTGTGCACTCTTCCCCACCACACCAGCCTCTGTCCAGACAATGGCATTTTCCACTGCGTACCCCAGCTCTGCTGTCAGGTGTGCTTAGGAGCTACCAAATTTGAGCTTTCCTCCAATGGCGGCCAGGGCTGGTGGCACAGACAGGGCTGTGACTGGCTTGCCCATGTGCACCAGACCGGTTTTCAGCAGGTGCATGGTTTCACGTAGATGCAGAGGCTCCAGCACACATACCTTCCTTATACTCTCCTTACGCCAGAGCCTCTGAACAAATTCCACTCTGACTTACATAAAAACAGCCTTAGAAAATATCTATTAGAACAGACGCAGGTCAGCCTGACAGAGACTTGGCACTTCA
This sequence comes from Aptenodytes patagonicus, assembly GCF_965638725.1. Taxonomy (NCBI): domain Eukaryota; kingdom Metazoa; phylum Chordata; class Aves; order Sphenisciformes; family Spheniscidae; genus Aptenodytes; species Aptenodytes patagonicus. The sequence continues at coordinate 296,837 of NC_134962.1, read as the reverse complement.
GTCCAGGGGCTGATCTCAGCCTGTGTCACTGTGGTTCAGCAATAGTGGGGGGGGGGGGGGGAAACTTGACTGTCCAGCTTTCCAACAAGAGCTGCAGCTACCCAGCCTGTTTGTCCTTTAGCAATTTTTCATTAAACTGTGGGTACTTTACTGCATGCTTTGTGCCTTAAATACCTCTTATTAGCATTTGAGTGTCTTCCCTCCTTAGAAAGCTTGCAAGGCTCCCATTAAGGGTAATGAGAGTCACTCCTGGGAGGCAAGGAGAATATATACCCCAACATCTCCTGGTTATGGTCTACTCTAACCAGTATGTCAGAGCATCATCTGCTAGGGATTTGTTACAGGGGCATTTTACAACAGGCTCTATTATAAGTTATTAAAGAATGGAGCAGCTTCTACTGTTCTTTCATTAAATATTAATAGAACATTTATAAACTGATCCTTAATTTAAAGTGTTACCTTTAATCAAAGCCCTGGTGATAACAATGCAGCCTTTGGTAAGGCCCCTCTGGTAGTACTTAAACCTTTCACACAGATTTTATGCGCCTGCGGGTGCACTCCTGCTCTGGGCATAGAGCACAGAGGAGCTCTGGCCAGTGCAGGCACAGGCAGGGCACTCTGGGCTGGCAGCTGCATGGCTTGCTCCACAGTTCTGCCTGCTGCAGGCACTGCATGGAGCGAGGCAGCAGCCTGCAGGGCTGTCAAGCTTCCTCTCCAATACCCAGTAATGCCCATGGCACGGGTACCCCAGCACCAACACCCAGCATGGAGGTGCAGGCCTGCTAGCACACAGCCGTGCACTGAACAGATGCATGGCCATGGTCTGGTCTCCTGACACCCGACACAGACTGCCCCAGGCCAGCTGGGTGCTGCTCACCTGTTTTACTGTCCACAGTAAAGTGCTGCTCGCCCTCCAGCACACTGTAGACTACCCGGGCACTGCTCCCGTATGTGGGGTCATCAGCATCAGATGCCATCACCTGCATCACAGAGGTGCCTGCAGCAGGGACAAGGAGGAAAACAAAAAGTCAGGGAGGAAGTGAGAAAAGCAATGCAAACCTTAGGGCCAAGGGCTAGCAGAACAGGAGAGCAGGGGCCAACACTGATCACTCGCACATGCTGATGGAAACGAGAACAGTTGGGTGCAAATGCAGCATTGCCTCCCTGCAAAAGCCTGAGAGCCAGGACTCAACACTGCTGCAAATGCCCCTTCTGTCCCACAGGGTGGCAGGAGGGACCAGACCTTGGGCCACCTCAGAGCTGCTGTCTAGGCAGGACCTGCTCTCCAGAAGATTACTGGTCTGAACAGCTGGGAGCTCTTCTCCCACCAGTCTTCTGCTGGACCGTCTGGGAATGAGCTTGGGGACAAGATGTTATCACCACAGCTGCCCCTTTCCTGTCAGCACCAAGCAACACTGTCACCTCCAGTCCATAGAAGGACCCCCCAGCCAGGGCCTGATCCATACTGCAGCAGCACATCTCTGCAGCAGACAGGCCTGCAAAGGGATGACAGCCATGGGAGAGGAAAGGTTTTTGCTTGCCTAGAGCCAGACACAGCACCACATCCTCATGCTCTACACGTAGCAGGGCAGGAGGACTATAAATTGGATAAAAGTCCATCAAATGTCTGCAATTAAGTTATTGATTTTCAACGCTGCCTCATTAAACTGGGTGCTTCACTCCAACCGTCCCTGTGATGGCTTTAATTTGACATCATGTTCAATTTGACAAAAGCAGGACCCAGGACATGAGAATGGGGCCAGGAGCAAAGGGGCCAAGATCTACAGAGACAACAGAAGGGAGGAAGGAGGGGAAGCCTAATCCTACCTACAGACACCTCTGAGAAAGGAGATGGTGTGACCAAAGACCTGTGAGGACAGGCTACCCAGTTCCACCTCTAGCACCAGACTCAGAGCATCCCTGCCCCGGAGGTGAAGCACTGACACCAATCACCTCTCTGGTGGGATGAGGTGCAGGACAGGGAGAAGAGCCCTGAGCTGCTCATAGGAAAGATCAAACCAACTGGGAAACTCCCTGCTGCAAGATACTGCCAGGGCCAAGAGCTGACAAGGCTGGCAGAGAAGCTGGTAATTTATAACGGACAAGATCCCCCAGCAATAATTGCAGTTAAAAGGTAGGTTGTGCCCTGGAGTAATCTCTGAAGCAAAAGACCAACCCAAACTGAAGGGGCCAGGAGAGAACATTTCACAGCTGCTGCATCCAGCAGCTCTGCTCTGCCTTACGCACCTCTTAGGGCTGCTGTGCCACCAGCTGAAGACCAGAGGTACCGCACTGGTCCAGAAACTCTTCTGTTCTGCAGTGCATCCATCCATATGCTGCAAAGACAATCCCACAGGCTGGTCTTGGCTAGACCCATGTTATGAATAACCCAGAGCCAGACTTACTACTAGTTGTCAGCATCTGAGTCTAGACTCATTACATTCTCAAACACTAGAGGTACAGACAAAGTCAGAAGCAGCCTCTGTTCCCACATCACAGTGGGCAGAAATGGAACTGGAACCATCCAGATGGAGGATGAGGAGCTCCAGTCCCTGGTGCCTTCCTCTTCCCCTGTCAGGAGACCACAAGCCCACAACTTGCAGGCAAGCCAGGCAGCCAGGGTGCTTCTGCACCAGCCCAGCCTGGACTCAGGCAAGAGGTGAGACAGCGGAGACAGCAATACTGCTATGAGCAGCTGGGATGCACACAATCCCCCCAGTCCAGTTCGCTTCTGATCTCCTGGAAAGGGTCTTCACTGAAGAAAAGCAACCAGTTACCATGGTTGCTTTTCATTCTCCCTGGCCATCTTCTCAGAGCTGCAGCTCTGTTGATAACATGAGAATCCCTCTCATCAGTCTTCAGCAACAAGCTAGTTTGAGTCGACTTATTTATTCTTTGCTGTCTCCAGTGAAGTTATGGTGCACCCCTGCCAGGCATGTCCAGATTACACCACAGCAACACTAGCTCCCTGCCTTGCAAACAACTGTTTAAGAAATACTATTGCTGCATTTCCTTGAAAGGGTCTGTCCTGCCTCCTCCTCCTCCCCCTGCCTGCCATCACACAATTCTTTCACCAGGTATGAACCAAGGCAGATCACCCCCCACACCAGCACCTGCACTGCATATCCCCTCAGGCACCCTGGCATGTTCCCTTGGGAAGGTTCTGATCAGAAAGCTGAGAAGGAAGGGATCAGAGAAGGGAAAGTACATGGCACCAGGGTCTCCAAGCACCCCTCTTCCCAGCTGCAGCAGAGAAGCCCTGCTAGGGATGCTGGAGGTGCCAAAGTCTGAGAATCACAAAAAGCAGCACCTGCCCCTGGCAACAGGTAGGGCTCCTTCTGTGCCCAGCCTGTCAGCAACCAGCTGAGAGTCCATGCCCAGTGTCCACAGGAGGACCCATTCCCGCACCTGCACCACCCATCATCACCACAGGCAGCAGCTGTTGACCTTGCACAAACATCCCACACTCCAAGAACCACTTGCTCTTGCCTAGGCACTTCAGAGGCAAAGGGTTAGGGGATCCAAAACTCACCCACACGTACACAAGCCCATCAGTTATTCGCCTGCACTTGCCCTGTATACAGTATAACCTGCATCAGCACTGTATGCATGCAGACACAGCAAGTACCACAAGGACTAGGCCACAACCCTCTATCCCAGCCATCTCAGTGCTGTCACCCCACAGGTGCCAGCCCAGTGATCATTAAAGAGGGGGTCTAGCCACTAAAAGTTTGCATCAGGCTCTGCATCTCATGCTGCTTGTCCCCAGATGCTTTCACTCAATTGCATAATTCACCTACTAATCCACCAATATACTCTTTGTGTTCCAGTATTTACCTGAACATTGCAAAACTGCATCAGTGCCAGAGCCCAGTGGGAAGGCAGGATCCACGCCCACCCAGGGGTGGGTTTTCTTTCTCCATTTTAAGCCATGCCCTGGACAAGCCAGGCAGGTTGCTGCTCTCAGTTTTCCAATGCCAGCACAGAAGGCTCCTGGCCCATGGGGCTGCCTCCGGCTGCTAGGCGCTCCCAAGCGCTGGAGCAACAGGACTGTGGGGTGGCAGAACCAGGCTGCTGGGTGGCAGGCATGAGCCCCATGTTTGGGACCAGCGCTTTCCACTCTAGTGCAAGGGGAAAACAAGCAGCATGAGGAACGTTGCAGCAAGGCACCTTCAGCTCAGAGGCAGCAGGATCATGGCATACTGCCCTTAGGCTGAAGTCAGCAACCCTGAAGGTGATGAAGGCTCTGCCCTTCTCCACCTGCTCTCACAGCATCTCATTAACAGATGAGCAACAACAGGCAGGTAGGGAATATTAACCCCACTTTGTGCCTTGACTTCTAGTCTGCAAAGATGTAATGCAGCCTGCTCAAGGTCACCTATAGGATATCAGGAATCTAGGAGTCCAACTTTCCAGCATCCTCTCTTAACCCCCACTTATCCCTTTTCCATCCTTTGCTTACCCTGTCTTTCAATCTGAAGAACAAAGGTCTTGAATTCCAGTTTAACTTGATCCCCTCCTTCCTCCAGAGGGAAGCCTAGGAACACTGGCTCACACCCCTGCTCTGATATTAGTCCCTGCTCTCCAAGCATAGCACTGCCCACAACAAGTACAGCATGTATGACTTTTACCTTTTCTGGCATATGCCTTAGCCATAAAAGATACGATAAATAAAATCTAAACATCCACCATGTACTGTATAACCTACCTCCCATAACCAGGAAGCCTGAACTCATATCCAGAGAGATAATTAGACATGTAAAATGAGGTAAAGACCTCAATTCCTCCCCTGGCCAGCTCACCCCACAGAACCAGAGGAAACCAACAATTTTACATAAAAATTAATGAGTCAGAGTCCACCTCTTACTCTCCTGCTGCAAAGGTGCAATCCAGTACAGCAGATCAAACTGTGTTTCCCTCCAGAGGAAAGGGGGGCCAAGACCCTCACTTCCAGAGCAATCCTCCCCCACAGCCTGCGCTGGGGCTGCAGAGCACCCAGCTGACCCAGCACCCATGGGGCTGGGTGCGGGAGAAGACACAGACCCTGGCTGCCAGCCATCCTCTGGCTCCACAGGCCCTGCCTGGGCTGTCCCCATTCTGCAGCCTGAGCCGTCCTGGAGACCTGCCAGAGACATCAGCCAGCCCTTGACTCTGCAGGCCAGGGAGATTAATCCCATCTCTGCTGTGCTCAGCAGGGAGCCGGGATCAGCAGCACAGAGAGGGGCTGCCAGCACCCAGCACCAAAAGGCACTTGGAGATGCCCCCACGAGCCAGCGGGATCAAGGAGCCGTTTCTCTGCAAGGCCTTTTCCCGCTGCTGCCATGAGCGCAGAGATCAGCTCTGCTCAGCTGCCCCTGCCACAGCATGCTGCCGCACAGAGTGGTCCTCAAGGCTGGCCTGGCAAACAGCAGCTCAGCCCCAAGCGCCTTGGCTTGGATGGACTGGGCTCTGCAGGTCCTGGGCTCTGCAGAGCACCTTTGAAACACTAATGCAGACCCGTCCTAGCATCCATCACCACCCTCCCTGCAGGACCCAGAGCCTCTGGAGCCAGTTTCAGTGATCCTGGGAGGTGCCATCTGCCTGCACACACAAGGCTAATGGCTCCAGACCACTCCCTGTGCCACTCACTCCAAACAAATTTAGCTAAAAGAAATGTTGACAGGCAAACTCCAAACACATCCAGGAGTAAAGAGGCCCTACACTGAATCCACATGCAAGCCAAAAGGACCTGTCACTTCCCCAGGGACAGAAGTACAGCCAGGCTCCAGGCCTGCAGAGAGGTAAACAGGTAGCAGGAAAACCCAACACTTGCTAAATTTGACTGCCCCTCCTCATGGGAGCCTTCACCCCTTCCCTGGTGCAGGTAGGAGCCTCCAGCCACTCTTCAGACCAGCTCTAGGGCTGCAGCCTGCACCTCCAGCTCAGACTGAGCCCAAAGGACAACTCTCTACCCATGTTTAGAGCACCTTTCTGTGCAGATCCAGCTAGCTCCAGGACAGCACATGGTCATTTCAGCCCTGCAGGATATAAAGGACCCTGAGAGGAGTGCTTTGTCATGCAAAGCCACATGCCCTGGACTGATGCCAGAGTGCAGCACTCTCATCTCAGGGACCCGATTGCTGTGGGGGCAGGGGGCAGCTGAGATTTTATAAACAACGCAATTTACAGCTTTCGTCTTCCCCAACACATGCAGTGGCTGATGCACCCCAGAAACAAGCAGGCAGGACATCAGGGAAGAAAATAAACCAGAGGAGCTTAAAAGTTACTGGAGCAGAATTGAGTTTCTTGCTATCTCAGGAACATTCTGACTTGGTAGAAAGCCGAATCCGACCCAGAGGAGATTCACTGCAGAGCCCTCATGCCCCGCAGTACAAGCCCCAGGGAGCTAACCTGGCTGTGGTGGAATTGCTCAAACATACAACTATAGAAACATCCTTTGGGGTGTCTGGCCAGAGAAACCCATTGCACAAGGCACCCCAGCCCCTGGCACCAAGCAGGTAAACATGGTGTCTTGGGGAGTAAACCAAAGTATTAAACTAAGGGGGCACAGATTCCCTGAGTGGCATAGCACATGCAGACTGGATATAGAGGGTATAGCAGGTGCTCAGATGTGCAGGGCAGAGAGCTCAGAGCTTGCACCATGACCAAGAGCGCAGTGCTGAAGGGGAAGGGGTGTTCTCACTAAGGACCAACAGGCAGGGCAAGCCCCAGCTCCCAGCTACTTGCTGCCCCAGCAGCTTCCAGATGCACACAAGTGTTTTGAGCACTTTCTATCAAGGAAAAAAGATCAGACTGCCTGCAAGTGTTCTGGCTGCATGTTAAACAAAGTATTTTTCTCTGCTTCCAGCGTGGAGATTAAACAATTTCTCTTCACAATAATCACTTCTGCATTCAGCCAGCTTTGTGCTAGAGTCGGGGCTTGACCCCAAGTTTCTGTCTGTACAGCCAAATCATCTCTAATCTGGTCTTGGTGCTACACAGAGAAATAAGGAGAGCAAAATGCACCAAGGGAGAAGTGATGTTCTGATGAAAGGATGCACATTTCCTAGCATGTCCCTCACTCCAGGCTCTGCATGCTCCCCAAACAGCCCAGAAGTGAGCTCTGGGCTGCAACACCCACTCTGTGCAACCAACGAAGCCGCCTTGCAGGAGGCAGCATGTGCTGGATTTGGGCTCATGCCTGTGTGCAGCAGACAGCTGTTAAGCTGACCCCAAGAAGCTCAGGAAGGGAGCCCAAAACACAGCTAATTTTAGCATCTCCTGTTACAAGGTGAAGCTCCTGCAGTTCCCAGGCAGTTGGCTGGGTCCCATCCTACCGTCTTCTGCAGTTCCAGATCTCTTCCTTTGGTACTAGACTCTGCTCAACTCAGGCATTTTGGAGTGATCTGCACTGGGGTACCCATGCATAGGCTGAGCCTCAGGTGCCAGCACAGAGCAGCCTGCAAGCTCTTAGCTCACAGTTTCTTCTTGAGGTGACAGGAGAGCAATGGGGCTGCAACACGGTTTGCAGCTCAGGCCCCATCCTGCAGACAGACTGCTCCTTGGCTAGCCCATGTGCATGCATGGCAGCTGGCTGTCCTGACCTGGCAGTGGGCACAGGGGGAGTTAGTGAAAATGCTCCCCAGCAGCACCACCAGCCCCTGCCTTCCTCTGCCCAGGTGGACCCAGTGCATTGACTCCAGCAGCTGCTGCCAGCCCTGGGGCAGGACAAGGCCCTGCTCCCTCTGGGGGGCTGAGCAGGGAGAGCCCTCTGCCCCGCTGCAGCTCCAGCTGTCTTCCCTGCCAGCCTCACTCAGCACCAGGTTAAACCTGCCTCCTCTGCACCCAGACAGTGGCATTCAATGGCTCTGTGCCCTGCTGTCTGCAAAACAGTCCTCAGCAGCTGCACTATTTCTCCTGATGCCCCAGCAGCCCCAGACCAGATGAGGTTTCTAGAGATAAGTCATTTGAAGCCTGCTCTTGCAGCTGGTCCTGCCATGCCAAGGGAGCCCAGGTAAAACTGTTGGGTCAGCTTCCCTTTTGGACGTGCTTCCTCCAAGTGCAGGAGCTCAGTGCCAGCCTCAGGTCTGTGCTCTGTGTGCAGAAAACACTGACTTCTCCAGAGGCATAGCACATGCTTAGTCTGGCTCTGTGGGCTGGGTGGCTCCAAGCACCACCTCTGCCCCTTACAAATCCCAGACTCTGGCCTTACCTTCCTGACCATCTTGCATCTGCCATTTTTGATCCATCAGATTGCAACAGCAACCCCTTTTCCTTTCCCTTTGCAGAGGTTTACAGTGAGTCTGCGTGAGTTCATGGAAGACAGACACTGAAGTTGACTAAACCCATGGAAACCACCCACAGCTGAAGAAATCCCCAGGCTGAAACTGGTTGCTGGCTAGGAGAGTATTAAAGAGGAGCATCACATGCTGTGCGTGCTGTTCTTCCTCCTCTGTAAGCATCCTCTTTGGCCACTGTCAAAACAAGATCCTGGAACAAACAGGCCTTTAGTCCACCCTGACTTAGTCTTATAGTCTCAAGCAGCACGTATGCTGTCACTACCAAAATGTGCTGCCCTGGCCCCAGCGCAGAGCAAGGGGCAGGTGTGTTACAAAGCACTCCCAGCTACTCTGTGAGAGTTTGTGCAGTTCTCTCATTTGTTATTCCCTCTTAGACACTAGGAAATCAAACGACTTTCCCTCCCAATTAGTACTCCTTCATTATGCAAATAATGTCCTTTGATCTGCTCCTGCTGTCACAGAGCAGATCTAACCGTATTTGTTTTATTCCTCTTTATGCCCCAGGAAGGTACCCACCTCCGGGAGCCGGGACTATGCTTTTGGCAGGGAATGGGGAGCTGCGGCTGATAGTGCCGTAAGTGAGAAGAAAAACCACCCACTTGGGCAGCCCAAGGCACAAACCCCAGCGAGGTCTGGGAAGGCAGGAGCATGAGAGGAGGAAGAAGGGGGTCACCCTTCACTTTTCAGGCTGGGCCACAGAGCAAAGGCTGTCAGAGCAGCAGAGACAGGGAATGAACAGCTTCCTACAAACAAGCTCCAAGCTGGAGAGTAGCCCTGCCCCTTCCCCAGCAGCGAGTACAGCTGAACCAGTAACACTGGTGATCCAGGAAAACATCTGCACCCAAATGGAACAGAGACCAGGCATATGATCTGGGAAAACATCTGCACCCAAACGGAGCCAAGACCAGGCATGTTTGCCAGCAGGTCCCCAGGCTTTGACCTTGATCTTGATGTATTAATAGCCAATCCAAGCTCTCCCTAAGCTGCCCAGCCTTCCTAGCCCTGCTTGGCCAGTACAACCACCTCCATCCACATTCAGGAAGGCAGCAAGGGATGCTCCCCATTCACTCTTATGAAAATACCCCTCAGGTCTAGGGGAGATTATCTGTCCAGCTCAGAGACAGCAAACATCACTACCAATACCAACCACAAAAAAAGCCATCATCACAGCTGCACCAGGCCTTGATGCCACAAAAGGAGCACTCCCACACCAACAGGGCCTGGCAGGATATTTCCCATAAGAAAGTCCTGAACTTTACCTCCCTGGCCCAGGCAGCATCCCATGTCCTGCATCCTCAGCCCTTCCTACAGCAGCTGGAGCTGAACTTCACACACCAGGTCCATGATCAACCCCATCTCCCTCTGTGTCCACACCAGGGCCACAGTGGAGGAGCAGGGCAGCTGCTGAACCCCAGAGGGTTGAGGAGAAAGCTAATTCTCAGGCTTGCTTGCTTGTGCTTTCACAGGATGTCTCCATCCTGTCCTCTGGGCTACCTGTTCCTGGGCAAAGCACTGGTAAGCCGAGGGAGAGCCAGGAGGGAGCTGGGGACTTGCAGCAGCAGCATGTGGGTACCCTCTAGCTCTGCATTCATACTGCAGGGACCATGCAGCAGCGCCACTCGAAGATGCTGTGTGAAGCTCTCCCTGCCGTGTTAGCTGGACCGTCTTCAGGGCTAGGCTACTACAGAGGAGCCCTTACGCTCCCTGGGATGGCCAGGCTACAGAAAACTCCAAGGTTGTCACAGGCAGACAGACATCAGCCTGGTAAACAGAACAGGCTCTTGGCTCCAGCTCCCCTCTCTGAGCATGCAGCTTGGAAGCACAGCCCACACCACTTCTCTTTACTTTTAACTTCTGAGTATTTTAATTTGAAGGAATCGCCTCCTTTCATGTTGTGAAACCGTGTTTCTTTCTCCCTCTGATCTCCAATTTTGCATAGAAACTGTCTCCTTTGATATGTCTTGTTCACATCAGTCTGATCAGGCAGCTCCATAATTGTTAGTGATTTTCAAAGAACTGGGATCCTTGTCTAATACTCAGAGTTGAGAATTCCTTCATTTTTAAATGTTGTTCAAGCAAAATAGATTAATTTAATTTCTTTCTTCCCTTTGGGAACAGGATGCCTCCTGCTTTGCTGCCCACATGCTGTCTTTCATTTCTCCAGGAGAACATGGTTGTGGTTCAAGGGGTCACTCTGACTCGGGAAAGGATTTGTGCAGGTAAATGGAAGAGGAAGGAGAGCTTGTTCTCCATCCATCAACAGAAATCCAGGCAGCAGCAGCTTCTCTGGTGTGGGCAATTCCTGCACATCCGTACCTGCTGGAGGCCATGCACCAGTCTCACAATATGGTGCACATTAGCTGTGGAGAGCCAGAGCTCTGTCCTGAGGCAGCACAGACCCGAGCGGCATCCCCTGCACTCTGCCTCCAGGATACCTCTTCAGCCAGACCTTCCTGCACAAACACAGCAGGACCCGGCACTTTGCCTGACCTGCTGAGCCTTGCGTGGCTCAGCCCTGCCCCCCTCGATGTGCTCCCTCCCGGAGCTCTGCCACTGGCACTGTCACTCTCCCCCTTGCTGACAGTGTTGGGGACCTGCCTTATCTTTGATGTCAGTCAGTCTTTTGCAGGCTGTCTTCTACCTTGATGCAGCCTTTAGAGAACAGTCTTTATAGTTCCCTGTCCACAGCACATGCTGGCACACAGTCTGCTATGCACTCTGGCTACTCAATGGGGGACAACAGATAGCCCAATGTGGATGGGGAATGGTGTGACATTCTGGGCAGTACAGCAAACCAGCCACTCTCCCTGGACTTGAGCTGTGCTCAGCAGCATGGGAACCCACCATCAGGCCAGCACAGGGAGCAAGGGCAGCAATACTGCATGCAGCTCATGCATCACCCCTCCCGACGCTCAGGTGAGCACAAAGCTCACTGCCATCCTCCGCCATCCCTGGAGGGATGGACTGATGCAGCCTCATGGCACACGTCCCAGCTTGGCCCTCAGCCCTTCAGTGAGGCTGATCACCAATGGACTTAAAAGATGCCTGGTGACAAGGGGATGGGCAGGCTAATGGTAACACAGGGAAGCCACACTTCTGTCACAGGGGACATGAATTCCCCAATCTCAGCCAGCAACACCTGGCCCCTCAGAAGAAGGCCAGAAGCCAGGTGAGAGGGGCTTGGCAGTGCTGTATAGGGATGCACAAGGGGATGGCTGGGCAGCCACGGGGCTCTGGAGGGCAGCAAAGCAGCACACAGAGGATGGCCTGCGGAGGGGCTGGGGCACAGGCAGACAGAAAGGGAGAAACCCCACCCAGGCTAATCTGAACCACAGGCAGCCGTGAGCCCCTTGGCATGCAAGGGCTCAGTTCGTCACCCCTACCCTCCCGCATTTGGGAGCAAGGGGGCTGTGCAAAACCAGGGTAAATACACAGCAGGCAGCTGGCACTGCCATGACCTGTCTCCAGGGCACAGCTTAAGGCTGAGACTGAGCGCTCAGCCACAGCCTGGCAATCAGCTCAGAGGATTTATTCACTTGTTTTCCTTAAGCCACCTTATTTATTTTTCCCTTTTGGCTCCCTAGCTTTGGTCTCAGCTGGAATCCCTGGGATTTGCAGGTGGTTTTGCAGGATACAGCGGGCTCAAGGTTTGACAGGAGAGGCACACAGGTTTCCCAACCCACCTCCTCCCACCCAGGAGACCTACCGATAGGGGACAGCTCAGCCACACTGCCAATGTAGGGCCCCTCCAGGAAGCGTGGCTCGCTGTCGTTGATGTCCTGCACCTTGATGATGAACTCTGACTCAGGCTCCAGCAGCTGGTCCGTCTGCCGGTCGCGGGCCTGAGCCCGCAGTGTGTAGAAGGTTTTCTGCTCCCGGTCCAGGCGCTCGGTGGCATGGATGTCACCTGTGATCTCATCGATGAGGAAGATAGTCCCTGCGCCCTCCCCGGAGATAGTGTACTTGATGGAGCCGTCCCCCTCATCTGAGTCCGAGTGGATCTGCCAGGGAAAGAGGGAGAGGGTGGGAGCAGGCTGGGGCCATGCTTGTGCCCCCATGGCTGAGACCACATGCGTGTGGAGCCCCTAGTGCAAGGTGCCCATGGTCCCTGCATGATGCCCATCTGCTCCCTCTGCTACTGCTGAACTGGAGAGCAGCACAGAGCACCACCAAGTGATGCCTGTGCATGGAGGAAGGCCCAATAAACTGGAACTTCAGTCCTGCCTATGCCACCATATGCTTGGCAGACCACAAATCCTGCCAGCACCCACCCACACCACAAACCAAGGGACAAACCCCACCACTATAAGGTTAGGAGATGCCAGAAAAGGGAAGGACAACTTAACAGCACTCCAGAAAAAGATGCTTCCCTGTGGGCAAGGACCCAGGACCCTGTCAGTGTAGGATCCCCTCTCCCAAGCTACACAGCAGACCGGGTGTAAAGGCAGCTCACCACCAGCATCTGTCCCCATCTACCCAGCCAGCTGCCTAAAGCCCATCCTCATCTGCCAGCTCTGCTCCAGCCACAGCCACCCTCCGTTTTCTGGGCAGTCAGTGCTGACAAGTCTCCCTGCCTGAGAGCTCATGCACTTATTGCAGATCTGTATTTGGTTTATATGGCAAGATAGCAGGGGGGGGTGTCAACCCCTCACATCACCACACCCAGAGCCCCCACCTGAGCAAAGCCTGCAGGAGAATGTTGTAAGTTACACCTGTGTTCAGGATGAAAAACAGACCCTGGGGAAGATGCTTTTGTAGCCAATTCCCACTTCATTTTCTAATTAAGACAACATTTGAAAATAGGAAAAGAAAGGGTAAACAGCAGCTCCCCACGGACCAGAAGCTGACTGGAATCCAGGCCAGACGTCCAGAGATAATTTTATTGGTGGCATTAAACTGAGTTATGAGGTTTTTACAATCCAGCCACTTATGAGAAATCTATTAACAGTAACTGGACAGGCAGAATGCATCTTGACAGAGAGCAGCATGGGCATTAATTGGGACAATCTATAATGGGACAGGCCCCTGGAAAGGTTTCATCAGCTGCTTCCTACAATTTCTGCTTAGAATCAGCAGAGTTGTGTGTGTGTGTGTCCCCCCAAAAAAAGAAAAAACCCATCCATTAATCGGCTAATGAAATATGAAAATGTTTATGGGCCATTCAATCTTCCAAACTGCAGTTCTATAATCCACCTTTCAGGCATACAGCTCTACCAGCAAGAATTTATACCAGAGCTGCCTCTTTTTTATGACACCTTCATTATATTTGTCTTGTTAGATACAGTTTATGTATTTCATGAGTGAGGGGCCCACGCATTAGGCAATTCAATGCATTTTACACAACATGCACATATTACTGCCCATGTTGAAACACCTCCCAAGGCTTGCCTGGGAAGGAGACCTTCACTCAGCTAGCAAATGGGACTGTGAACCCAGCAGTGCTCTGGGACCACTGTGGCAGCTTGGCTGCAGACCTGCTGGGGCAGCACCTCTCAAAGTGCCTGCAGGGATGGTCTGCAGGAGCATCCTGCCCTGGTGATCCTACCCCAGCCCTCCCCGCTGGCTGCTGGAGAGCTTGCTGCCCCCTCCACTTCATAATCTTCTCCCTAATGTTCACTACTACTCTGCTAGAGATCAAGCTTTTCAGAAAGAAAAAGGTGCACCTGGTCTGCGCAGGTAACAGAAACCTGCATTTTTCTGCTGAACACCAGGCTCACGATTAATAATTAGGCCAGAGATAAACCCCCCAGCACCTCTTCCCAGAACCACACTGAGCTCTCAGCACATCCTTTTTACTATTTGCTCATTGCTGACTGCTCGGAGCAGACACCAGAATCCCTACAAACTGGAACGCTAGGAAGAAAAATGGAGCCTGGGCTCAAGGGGCTGTAGAGATTGATTTACAAGGGAAGATTAAAAGAGCTAAATCTGTGCTGCTTGACTAAACAACTAATGGGGGAGGGCCAGATAACAGACTACAGACACCTGAGGGAAGATGCCACAGGCCCAGACCACATCCCAGGGATGCTCTCTCCTGCCCAGCCTCGCCATTACAGGGGGCAGGCTCAGGGAGCACCACGCTCCCATGCAGGCTTGGGGACCCCCCCGCCACCACCAGCACAGCAGGTGAGCGAAGTTGGGCAGCCCTGACACGGCACAGACCCATGCCAGCCCCAGGGCCCAACTGCGCCTTTCCCCGAGCTCCCTCCAGCCCAGGGGCCGCCCCCAGCACTGCGCCCCAGGAGCAGAGGGAATCCCCCACCTGTGGCTCAGCTCCTCTGGCCAAGGACAAGAGTGTCCACAGCAGCCAGGGCCATCCGGAAGGTAGACAAAAGGCTGATCTGTTCAGTCTGTTAAACAGGAAAATAGTTTCCTTGTCCTAAAAGGCTACAACCAGGAATTTTACAAAGCCATTAATTACTTACTAACAATTAAATAAAAATTAAATGTGAACAGAGATGCACATTCCTTATTAAAAGCTATTAAACAGAAAGCACAGATACACAAATAAAAAATTACTCTGGGGCTGGAAAAGAAAGAAAATCAAATAAAAACTAGCCCGTAATAAAGGCGCACTCTGTTTGCTCCAACTCATAAAGCCCGAGTTCATCAATTTTCTTTAAATATTAGCAACTTAATTAAATCTACTTTTTTTCCCTTTAATCCTCTCCTCTATCTAAAATAGATCTGTCCACATGCAGAAGTTTGTAACTAGTGCTGACCCCATAATTCTATTTAAAAAACCCAAAGAAATCCACATCAAACTGACAGCAGCCTCAGGGGAAATTACAGTTCAGAAGAAGGATTAGCTAGAGAACCCAGATTTTATGGAAATGGTATCAGTCGTTTGAAAAAGCACACGTAGGTGTGCAAGAGGCATCCACAGAGGGCAAGCCCCAGCGACACCACAGGGAGCCGCAGGTCCCCTGTGCAGGAAGGCTCCTGGACCCACAGGAAGGCTGGCACACTGCCCTGGGAAGCTGGGGGCCATCCCAGGCAGGCATCCCAGCTTCTCCCAGCCCCAGGGAACAGCCTGGTCCCAGGTTGCTTTCAGCCCTCAGGAGCAATATTCACAGGGAATAGTTTTCAGTGCAGGCTGGCTGTTTGTTCTGAGCAGGGTGGGTGATGCGGTGAATGATGTGGAAAGGGGCTGTAAAATGGGTTAGTTGTAGGTTCCTGGGTTCGTTTTGGAGATGAGGCGGTTGCTAGGCTACCTCTGGAGTTTGACAGGGCCTGATGCTTCGAGTCACTTCCCAGGGGAGCTGTGAATTAGCTGTAACTGCATTGAGTGTCGTGGCATAGGAGTGCGGCTTTGGAGTGTCTGCTGAAATGGACACAAATCACCACTGACATCCCAGATGGCCCCTAGCTAAGAAGCCCATTTCCAAGCCTCCTCCAGACTCATGACCAGACGGCTGAGGCCATCAGACAGCCCTGCTGCATGAGTTCTCGGGCATTTTCCTTTGGGGAGAGCCCATGCCCCCACAGGGGCAGCTCCAGCTGGTTTGCAGCACACTCCTCTGACTGGTCCCAACAGCTAGCACTGCCTTCATCAATATACAAATAACATCCTCCCGACACATGGGAGCCACAGGGCAGCTTCTCCACAGCTCCCAGAAAAGGACAAAGCCCAGCATCTCCAAGGCAAAATGCTCCTTCAGCCTCAGGACACCAGGAGTGGAGGGAGCAGAGGTCCACGTTCAACCTCCCCATGCCCCAGGTCACACACCAGGGAAGCAGCAAGTTCCCAAGGACAGACCCAGTCCTGCCCAGCAAGGCACTGTTACCTGCCAGCAGCTCCAGGTTTGCTGGCACTCCTTTCTACAGGGCGCACAAGCAACAGCAAGAACCAGGACAGCACGAATAGCCACCCCCTTGCAGAGAAGGGAGACTGTCGGAGGGAGATCAGGGCTTTTCCAGCATGGGGAGACCAGTGTGCTCCAGTGACTGCTATCGCACCTTCTCACAGCAGAGCAGGATGCACCAGTTAAAACAAGTCTGAAACCTCCCAGTGCTTCTCCCTGGAAGTTCATCAGTGCCACTGCCTATGCAAAGCCCAGCAAGGGTCTGGCCCTGGGAGCAGCATAGTAACACAGTGCAGCTCCCAGCCAGCACCCAGAAGCAGCCACAGTACAGGCCTGATGGGCATAGCTTCTGGCAAGCCCCAGGAAAGTTTTATCACCAGTGCTGGTCCTCAGGGTCCCTCCAAGCCCTGCACACCCACACCAAGCACCTTCCACACCACGCTGTGCAGGCCAGCCTGAGATACATAAATCCTGCAACAACCTCGCTCTGGCCACAAAGAGCAGGATTTCCATGCCACAACTAGAGTGGGACATCTCTCCCAGCCCCAGTCTGCACAGATAATTAGCTAGGAAACAGCTGCTGTAGCCTGCAGGTCCAACAGAGCACAGTCCTTCCAGGACTAGGAGGGAGCCACAGGGAGGGGCTACAAAACAAAACCCTTATCCCCATGCAGAGCACATTATCCCCATGCTGAAAGGGCTACAGAACCAGGAACGGACCATGTTTAGAAAGTCAGGGCTGCACCTATGGCAGCAACTGCTGGGGCAAGAAGGCCCTTGGTGCTACAGCAGCACTTCAGGTCCCAAGACATGGCAGGGGCCAGCATGAGCAGATGTCCACCCTGCCAGCCTAGCCCAGTCTGCACATCTGCTCCAGCCCAGCAGGTCCTCCCACAGAGATGGGGCTGAGCCTTCCCTACTACCCCCCACAACACCCAGAGCTGCACCCCTTCTTGCACCCACCCCAAACACCACAGGAACCCAGCACACAACTGGAAGAACATAAATGTGCATTTTGGTGTGCTCCTGCCCTAGAGTCTCTGGGAGCACATTAACCTCACCACCCCCCGAACAGGGACTGACCGGGCTCTTATCATCCCAGTCCATAGAGTACTTCTCTAACCAGGCCCCCATGAGCAACCTTCATGCAGGCCCACTCTTCCCCGCCAGGCTCAACCATGCTGCCAGCGTGCCCTGCTCTGCCACTGGCTTGATCAGCCCCATGGAGACATAGCGTTACCTTACCTTCCCCACATACAGCGGCTCCGTGCCCGTGTACTCCTCCACCACAAAGAATTGATTCCAGACCCAGCCACGCTTCACTCGCCCACCGGCCAGCAGCGCAGGGTCCCCCGGCTGCCCTAGGCCAGGGCCCTCCACCGCAGTGTGCATGGCCCAGGCCCCCAGCTCCTGGATGGCGCAGAACAGCAGCAGCATGGTCCACGAGAAGCCCTGCAGACCCTTCGCCATTGCACTCTAGGAGGCTGCATGAGCAGTAGCTTTTGGACAGGCAACTAGCATCCTTTAGGGAAGAGGAGGAGGAAAGTCCATACTAGCAGCATGGGGCTCACCGGTCAATGCAGAGCATCCCCATCCCTGCTGCATGCCGTGTCCTGAAGCTGGAGCACTCCTGTCCCAGCAGGATGGAGTCACATCTGTGACAACAGGTGTCCTGGATCGCCTGCTGCTAGCACAGGAGCAGTCAGTGCTGGTGCCTCACAGGCTGCTCCTGGGTCTCCAGAGAAGAGTCTCACAGCTGACATTTGTTCCCGGGGACAGAGCTGCACGGTTCCGTGCTTGGCTGCCACCGGTCTCACTGGGGAGCAGGGTCACACACAGCCTGCTTCCCACCCTGCCAGTGGGCAGGGAGCTCCGCAGTGGTGTGTGGGGCACAGGCACCTGCAACTGTCATTCACAGGAAGTGAAGGGAAGCTTTTCCATGTACGGTTTCACAGAGGAGTTAACAGGATGAGCTGCTGTGGCCAACGTCTGCCTGTCCTGCAGTGGCCCCAGACTACTGCACAAGGGGTCTGGCAGTGCAGGCACCTGTGCCACACATGCAGTTCACAAGCCCTTTTGTAACTCCCATCTTCAGGGGGGTGACATCCCAGCACCTGGCGAAGGGTCCTTTGCCCAGCTGATGCCGATCACTTCCATCCTCTGCTGGCTCACGCAGGGAGGTGCAGGGCAGCCGGCAGCATCCCCAGGAGCCTGGAAAAGGCCAAGGTGTCAGTGCTGGTGTGAGAGTGGGGCTCCGTACCCTCCCGTGCTGCCCCTGCAGCCTTGGTCAGTATCTCCCACCCTGCCCTGACCCAGGTGCTCCCCCACAGCAGAGCCCAGACCCACAGGTCCTGCTAGAGCAGGGACCCTGGAAGGGAGGGCAGCAAGCTGCAGAGGTCTCATCACTATAGACATTTGCTCCAGCAGGGACTCTGAGACCAAGGAGCCCCACTGTTGAGGGTGCCGCCTCACCACGCTGCCCTGGTTGCCGAGGGGAGTGAGGTCTGCTGTCGGCAGGAGATAATCGCTGCCCGTGCTGGTGGGAGACACGTAGGTAGCACCCCCAGCACTGCACAGCTGCTGCTGCCTCTGCACAGGGCCAGACCACTCCAGTCCTGCATGCACAGACAAGGCTCACGCTGGGGGATGCCAGCGCCTGACAGTGGGAAGTGCTGGCTGTCCAGCCACTGCTGCTAGTCTTCCTGGCAGAAGTTTTCCTGGCATCTCACTTCTGCAACCATGGGCTAGGAGAAAAGTTCAATGACTCACCACCTGGCTGACTTTAAAGCTAACAGTTTAAGAAAGGGCTCTGGAGTAAGCTTCAAGCCACCCACAAGGCACTAAGGATAAAGACATGAGACCAGTGGCCAAGGGTAGATTGCATTCAGTGAGCACCTGGGGAGAAGAGGCCTGATCAGGAGATGGGGATGGGTATACAGCATCCATCTCTCCCTGCACCAACACTCTGAGCTTCCACCAGAGCTCTGTGACAGCAGCCACAGCCAGAACTGCTCATGAAACATGCACATCTTCACCGGTTTGCAGGATTAATCTCCTGTCATCTGTTACTCTAAATAGGAGGGGGAAGAGGATGAATGGAAAGGGGGACGATCCTGGACGAGATAGCCATCTACTCCCCATAGAAGGGGAACTGCACCGTGCTCCGCACAGCCCCCTGCATGATTCTAAACAGCCCTAGCAGTTCAGAGCAGGGGCAGCTGGCAAATATTTCCCTAGCTCTTCCTTGCACTTGCCATTCCCCTAGAGTGACTGCACCAACAGGGCAGTCTCCCAAAGCATCCAGTGAGCTACACTGACAGTTCTGCATTTGCCTGTCTGGACAAACACTTACTGAGAAACATGGGGCATTAGTGCCAGGCATCATTCCACACTGCCTATTCATGGTTCACAAGCAGTGTGTCATGCAATATGCACAAACCTATTCACACAAAAGGGCTCACGCTCATGTTCCATCCCATGCACAGCTAAGAGCACTCATACACACTGGCACTCTCTTTTGTCCATATTTGTGTATCATTTGGGTGTACACATGCATTTTCCCCTCCATGTACACATGCTAGATTCCATGCACACATGCATATGTCAGCTGTCACATGTGCAAGCCCTGTGTACTTCATGCTCCAAGGAGCACAGGGTCTATAGTGTATTTTTATGTTAGCATTCACGGTACAGAAGCACTAACATTCCTCCCCACCCGTCTTCCCTGCCAGACCATTTGTTATTAAGACATCTCTGCACCAGCCATGTAAGGTTGTTGGCAATGGCATGACTCCCTCTTGCAGTCAGGCCTCCCCACACAGAAGCCATTCCTGCCACTGCTCCTGAAGGGCCAGCTACTCTTGCCAATCTGGTGAGAGCCCCTATCATCAAACATCAAAATATTTAACATCAGAGACTATACGTAGGGGAGCGAGATGACCTGTAGATGGGTGACAGACTGAGTTGTTCCTTCCCACTGTTAGAAGTCTCACAGGGTAAAGTAACTGCAGCCTTCATCGATCAAACACAGATATAAAGGTCCCCGCTCTGGAGCAATGGAGCTGAGGCTGCTGAGGCTGCCCCACCCGCACAGCAGACTTCAGAGCAAGACACTCACAATGAGAAGAACAGGACACATACATGCTGTTTTATCACGCTTACATAGATATACAGAAGATACATATAACAAAACATAGCACCACTGCCACAAACAGCATCTCTTCAACTTCTCACATCTGGGAAATTTGTGGCTATTTCGGAGTAAGTTCCCCAGACAGTGAGAGATGTCAATAAACTGAACAGCACAAGCTGTGCCAGAGCAAGAGCTTCAGGCCAGCACCCAGGGCAAACAGTAAGCACAGGAAGAACACCCTATCCAGCACCTCTGCCCTTGCCACTCTGCAGCACTTTTGCAGACAACGCCTCCAGATGTGTCCGAAGTCCAAGTACAAATAGGTTGTACCTGGTAAATGCAACTGCCAGAAAGAGAACTTAACAAATAGTCCATTTGCACATGTTCTCAAGGACTACTACGTAAGCAGAGCCTTGGGGAGAGGCAGCCACCAGCTGTTGAAGTCTCCCACTCTGCCCACCCTGACACCATCTCCTTGCCATCCAGGCTACCCTATGCTGGTTTATAAAGCCCTGCCAGAAGCCTGACAAGGCAGCAATGCCACTGCCAGAGAGCAGTTCTGCAGCCACTGAAGACCACCTGAACACATGGGGAGGCTGAAAGAAAGCCAGCCCAATGGTGCAAATCCAGGCACTACGAGTAACGTCAGCACCCAAGGGCCCCAAGCTGGCAGGAAGGCAGCACATTGCCCCGACTGTCTCCAGCACACAGTGCTCAGGGCACACAGCATCAACACCAGCTCCGTGAGGGCTGTAGGAGCCATCCTCATTCCCCTCATCACACCATTTCACACCTGAGTGGCAGCTGCAAGCTGCCGATTTCCTCCATGACCTGACGACCCGAGCCACATACTGGAGCCAGCCCTGTATGCACGCAAGGATGACACTGCTACTCATTCAGAAAAAGGCACTGTGCTTTCTCTTTCAGCCTTGCCAGAGTTACAGCATATAAATGGAAGTAGCTAAATCCTACACAGTATCAATAAACCAGTAAAAGCAACAATTTAAATGCACACATTAAAGCAAGGCAGAGAAGAGGAAGCGAGGGCAAAAGATGCCGCAGTGGGCAAGCACAGCTCCAGTAGAGCTGCTCCCCAGCTGGCAGACAAGCTGGCCCACAGTTCCCAAGGCAACTTGCTCAGCCCTGTTGCATCTGAGCACTCCACAGAGCAGCTAC
Organism: Aptenodytes patagonicus; assembly: GCF_965638725.1. Classification (NCBI taxonomy): domain Eukaryota; kingdom Metazoa; phylum Chordata; class Aves; order Sphenisciformes; family Spheniscidae; genus Aptenodytes; species Aptenodytes patagonicus. Next base: position 275,445 of record NC_134962.1, on the reverse strand, counting down.
TGCCACGGAGAGGAGAGTCCCGCTGAGCACGAATGGGCTGGGCTGCCGTTGCTGTGGGAACCACAACCTTGTGTTCAGAGTCTCAGCCATTATGCTGTTTTTTACATTTAACAGATTTCTCATCTTACTGCTACGTCTGAACTAATGTGGTTTGCTGGTGGCTGTCTCACACGTCCAAAGTTCAGCTACACTCAGCTGAGATGTTTGCATGCTCTTCCTATGGGTAACAATGGAGGCGGGGTAACCCAATTTGCATCAATGCACCTCTAAGGCACTCAGGTCCCAGACTGCAAAGCCCATCTATACAACCTATTGCGAGCTCCAGCCCTTGGTACCCAGAACCACCTAGAAACACTGACAGAGACACATCTGTGGCACGGCTCATTGCCACAAATGGGATTCTTCCACCCATAAATTCTCAGCCTGCTTCTCTGCTGTCACAGCTTTGGGCCGCAGCTAGGATCAGTGTCATGTCTCTTCTCAGTGTGCACACCTTTCTTTCTGACTGTCACATCACAGACCTCTTCCAGAGGCAGTGGACCCAAGAGCCCCAAGTCCTCCTTGTGCCCTTGCAGCAGCATGCACATGCTGCAGCAGGATTCAAAGTACCCCAGGGCTGTAAAGCACCACAGAAGGTCCCTTGCACAGGAACAAAGGCTAGTACAACATTTATTTCCCCATGTTATTGAAGACTTTTCACCAACAGCTGGAAGTGCCACTTCTCTCTGCCACACGTGAGCAGTGGAGCCATAAATAACTAATGGGAGCTGCTGCTATTGCAGCCAGAACCAGCCCACAGCACAGCATCCCAAGCAGGCAGCAGCATGCACCTGCAGGTGCACAGCACACATGCACCCGCATGGCAGCATGCCCAAGCACTTGCTGTGCCAGGCAGGCTTTCACACAGGCAGTGAAGCACCAGACTCTTGCACTGCCCTGGGCCCAGGGTGATGCCCTCTCTGCTGCTGCTCTGTCATCCCCGCTTCCCAATTACCAGCACAACTCCCCCCCTCCCCACAAGAGCTTGTGCAGTTTGTCGGTGTGTATTTGGCACAGTCATACTGTACATCATGTTGACAGTAGAAATTACATCCTGAGCTTATGTTTTACACTGTGCTCTGTCAGAACCCACTGCAGCCCAGTGATCAGGACAAATTGAATAGCATCCCGTCCGTGTCAATATTTATTTCATTTTACAAATGCAGGCTGATGCAGGGGAAAGCAGGCAGGGGGAGGGGGAAGACACAGGCAGGCAACAGCACACAAAGATAGCCCTGCCCAATACATCATATTCCTACACCTCCAAACTGTACTATTGCCCAACACGTCTGCAGTCCCAGAGCCAGGGCAGTAGTGCCCCAGGAGCCCAGGGAGGGGTGATCCCAGCCAGAGGCCAGGTGAGTGCCCTGGGAGCTCATGCAGTGGTCCCTGTGCTTGCAGCTCTACTGGAAGGACTGCCACACCATTACCATTCCTCTGAGACAAGCCCTTATAATCAGCAGAAAGTGCAGAGCTCCCCATCAGCTACGAAAGATGCAACAGAGCGGAAGGAGAGCCCTCCCTCCTCGACCCCAGCTTGCTGCCTGAGCTAATGCAGGCCTGGATGCACTGCCTTGGCTCCTTAGCACCTCCCGGCACAGTTGCATGAACTGCCTGTACGAGCATCGGGACTGCTCCATCTGTCTGGAATGGCCACAAGGATGCTACAAAAGCTGCTGGGGAGTAAAGCAAGAGTAAGGCACTGCTTGTGCCACCCTTGGGAAGGCAGAGCCACGGAATGAATACCAAGCACAAGACAGGAGCTCCCTAAAGCTTGGGCCTTCTCCTGCTTTTCCATGGCATACCCACACCCCAAAGGACACAAGGAAATGGAGACTGCAGCAGGGAGGTCGCTGGTCAGAGACAATAGCTCAGTCCTGACCCCCATGGTCCTAGGCATGGCCCTCATTGCTCAGTTAGCTATCTGCAGAATGAGTTCAAACTGGGAGTGTCGGTTACCTGGCTCCAGCCCCATTACGCAACAAAGACAAGGAAGGAGCAGACAGCAGCACAGCAGGGACGGTCTCTCAGTAGCTTCCAGCACGTGCATGCAGAAGCCCAACCTCACAGCTGAAAACTGGGAGCTTGTGGACTCTCGTGCTGCTGGATAGTTGGTCCTCACACTGTGCTCTCCACTGGCTTCCCAAGGGCAGACCATGCAATGACAAAGAGGGGCCAGGGAAGAGCTGCGGCATGCCTGCATCCCAAGGTCTGCCTTTTTGGTCTGGAGCTGGTATCTCTCACTGCAGTCACGAGGAAGCCACATTGGTCCAGCATTGTTCTGTCAGCTTTGGCACTGAGCATAGCTACTACACAGGGAGGGTGGAGAGAAGAGCACAGGGAGATGCAAGAGGCAGGTTGGAGATGGATGTAGAGCACAGACACAGCCTTATCAGTGGTTTGCAGTGCTGCTTCCAACAGGCAGGACTACAGCATCTTTGGAGACGACCCAGGACAGAAGTTAGATGGACAAAAGCTCCTGCTAGGCACCCCAGTGAGCAGCCAGACATGCCTCACTGTTGGAGTGGCAAGAAGAGCACAGCTTCATACCAGCTCCTTCCCCAAATCTGCAAGTCCATCTGGAGACTCTCTCCAACTAGCGGGGCAGACCTCCAGCACCAACCAGGCCCCTCCATTTTCTGCCCAGCACCTCCTCACCCCAATGTGCCTTTACCTGAGAGCTCAGAGGGTGAGCCCAAAGGGCAGCTCTGCCATCTCCTGCATGCAGCAATAACAGCAGAGACTAAGGAGCTCAGCACAGGGTCCAGCACCATCCACACGTGCCAGCTGTGTCAGCCGTAAGGGAACAGCTGAGGCCACGTGCAAGCACAACAGCAGCTCTGGGGACTGCACTAGTGCCAGCTCAGAGTCTGCATACACAGGGAGCACACCCGCCTCACACCCAAGAACGTGGGTGGCATGACAGCCCAGCCTCAGACAGACCTTGCTGAGAGATGGGGCAGCAAAAAGCCTGCAATTACTTCAACAGCAATTCTTCTCTAGTGCTACCTACGGTGCAGCACACAGTGTGTAACCACATCTCCTCCTGTTAAACAGGATTCAAATCCACTCAATGCTCCCCTTTCTGGGAAAAGGAACAGGCTGTCTAGAGCATGCTTCCAGTATCTGTTGTATGGAGGTAATACAAGCATGACAAGGCTGCTGCAAAGCTTTAAGATGGTTCATAATCTCCAGACCTAGGGCTAAGACAAACTCAGGCTGTCTGGAGCTCACTTTCTCTACTGGATATCGTAAGGCAAGATGAGGCAAAGATACTTTTTTTCTTTTACGAACTTCTCCTCGAAATCTAGAGACAAGGGAGGAGGCAATCTTGCCAGACATAAGATACTATCAGCTCCAGACTAGGCCACATGGCAAGCATCCAACATTCCACACACCACTGCCTCTGACAACACACCTCAGTACCACACCAACCCTGGACCACTGCACCATGGCCAAGCACCCACCTATATCCCCATAACTTCCCACAGCTCCTTCCTAGCATCCAAGAGGCATTTTACAATTACCCATTTGGACTGGACAATGGAATAGTCAGGGCATCCAGCCCTCAGCCCTACAGGGAGTGCTCTGCAGATTTAAAACACTAGGGACCAACATCACAACCTGGCTGCTGCTCCAATTCCCTCTGCACCACTGCAGTACCCACAGGCACAATAAACAAATGTCTTCAGCTGGAATACATTAACATGCATTGCTAATCCTGTAAGGGACATCAGCACTGGTGAGAGCAAAAGTGTGGGGTGCCCACTCGCATCAAGACTGATTATGATCATAGCCACTGCACTGCAAGTTGCCATTCCATAGCAGATCCCGTCAGTGATGTGGCATTTAAGGCCCAACGTTCGGATAAAGCAAAGCTGGACAATGTGTCATAATACTGTGGTGCCACAGAGAGCAACTGCCAGCTAGACAGGCTTTTGCCCTGGCAAGCTCTGGAACCTCAACAGCATCCCTCTGCTGAAATACATTCTACAGAAGGCATTCTCTAATTCAGTGTCCTTTCCAGAATCTCAACACATTTTGACAATCAAGTGAGAGATAGCTAGAGATATTGATCTGGATGGCACATAGCATCACAGTGTGTACAAATGCTGGAGATAAGTGGCCAAGGGATTCAAAACTGTAGAGGCTTTTGAAAGGGGGTATTTAAATTACTTTTATTTTTACTTATGCAGTGAAAGGCTTGTGTAACCACAGTTACTGGATGAACATATCCCAAGCGCAGGTAGACTGTGCAAAGCAATGTTTGATAGCAATCTGCTTCTCAGCAAGTCTTCAGCCCTGATACAGAGCACAGAAGACAGGTAGATAATGATAAAATCAAGTTTTCTCACTAATGTCACCCTCACCTCAACTTTGACAACAGGGCAGAAAGTCCCTTATACTTAGTAAAAGTTTAGTCATGCTTGTTCTTGAAGTGAATCTCTGGGTTTCCTCTTTCTGTTTTCTTGAAATTATTCTCCCAGCAGGAGACTTCTTCCTCTGCTTTTCTTCTCAGATAAACTTGCACGCAGTCCAGGTAAAGTTGTTTTTCCAGAGGAATTTCTACCTACACAATGCTCAGGACTGTATGACTAAACATCCATTTTCTCCCTTCTTTTTAAGTTGCTTTAAGTTTAATTATTACCCCCTTTGATGCTGCCTTGAGAAATTCTAATAGAAGAGTGCAGCAACTGTCAGAGCAGGAGCTATTCACAACCTTTTGACTTCTCATGTTCGGTCACTTTCTGCTATCAGACACACTGGGAAGAACAGTATTTGTTAAAGCTCTCACACAAGCATTGTTTGGAAAAAAGTATTTTCAAAGTTCAGGACATTTTTTTCCTCCAAATCTTCTTTGGTCCAAGTTTCAAAGAAATTTTAATTGCAAAGAAAATCTCAATGTCTGCCTTAGGGAAGAGCGTTTTACAGCCATAACGGTCTCGCTCTGCAGCAATTCTTCTCCAAATATGGAATTTTCATGCCTTGTCTACGTGAATACAATACTTTTAATTCACCTTTAAAAACAATCTCTGAGAGGAGGTGGAAGCAAAGGCATCATCCTGTGGCCCTGAACACATACACAATTCCCTCTGCCCAGGCCTGGGAGAAACCACCTCCAAGCCAAGAAGGAACAGAAAGCACAGAGCCGCTCTGAGCCTAACACATCTGCAGGCTGGAGCACAGCTAGTCACATTGGGCAGAGCAAGCTGCACCAGCAAGGCCAGCACATCTGCACCAATCCCCAGACAAGGAGCCACAGCTGGCCACAGCTCTCAGGAGGCTCTAACCAGACAGAACAACTGGCCTCCAGGACAAACTGCTGTCCCAGCTGAGCATGCAAAAGCTCTGCCTCTAAGTGCCAAGGAGGCAAGTCAGATAGATGGGAGAAACCACAGCCCCAGGGAGGATTTTTGTCCATGTCCAGAGCCTAGGAACTGCTTGACCCCAGAGACAGCAGCCACTGCTCTGCTATGCCATTTGTGCCTTTCCGAATTTCACCCGCCGAGCCCTTGAGCACACCAGGTCCCTTCCCGCCATTCAGCACAAGGACTGCAAGTGCTTGCACTGCCCATCCATTACACACCAGCTCTGCTAGCCCCACACCAGTCCCTCCTGCTCCCTGGACATTCCTGTTGCTCCCCTCAGGATCCTGCTTGCTGCAGTTATGCATGCACACTCAGCACAGCTTCAAAGGAGCAGTAGCAGAAGGTGTTTCCCTCCTGCTTCCCAGAGGGGAGGTCTCCCTAGCCTCACAAATCCCCAGTCAGCTCCAGAGGCAGAAGCTTCTGACACCCAAGCGACAACACAGCACCAGCAGGCACTGGCCTCTTCATCCCTCTCTGCCGATTCGATGCAGTGCTAAAGCCTGGGTATCCAGCAGCTCAGGGTACACCCATCAGCACTGGTACAGCTGGACACACAGACATTGGCATAGAGCAAAACACCTGCAGCGCAAACTCCTGCTGCCACCCCACCGAGCCCCATGCATCAGGAGTGCTGGCATCTCTGACCCAATGGGAGAGAGAAGGCTGATCCCAAGGGATGATTCAAGGGATCGCAGGCGAGTCACTCTTTCCTGTGAACCTGACAAACTGCCTGATGTGCTAGCAAAAAAGCAAAACAAAGCACTTGAGCACTCAGATCTGACAGGGCACAGCTAGTCTTTCCTTTGCATAGGAAAGCTGTACACTGCTAAGCACTGCGCATGCTAGGACCCACCAAATGCTTCAGCAGAGAAAGAAAATGCAACGTATCTGTCTGGCTTCCAAGAAGGCTTGTGAACAGAATCATTAACAGAGGCAGAAGAATCAGAGTTCTCAACAGCTGAGGGGAAAAACAAAAGGAGACACACAAAAAAACCCAATCAAACAAAAAAGAGAAGCCCCATTGCCACAAGCCCAAATCTGATATAAAAACTGAAAGGGAAAAAACATGCAATGACTTCAGTTGTGACCTGCAAGAAAATGACAAGGGACCCCATGTAGGAAGCAAAATCCATAAATTACAGGAGATTATCTTAGTCAGGGCTATTGCAAGAAACTTCTGAAGAACTGGACTGAGCCAGGGGACTGGCCAAACAGGAACTGAAAGTCAGTGCCAAACTGGCATTAACACCCAGGTGAAGCTGAAAGAGAACACATGAAGGAGACCCTATCTCTAGCTGGGCAGGAGGACAAGGTGACATTGCTGCTCCTCCAATGCCTGCCTGCCCACTGCCTGCAGCAATGGACATTGACCCAGCCACCACGCTTCCTGCACATCCTTGCCCTAGGCTTGGCACCACTGACAAACAGAGCATCAGAGATCCTTTGCCCCCACAGGCCAAGGGTGAGCGGTGCTGGTTATGGGGAAGATGTCTGCAGCCATCACAGCATCTCTGTGGGTGGACAGAGTTCCTCCTGCTGTGAGAAAAAGCTCCAGAGCTCAGAGCAGGTCTTTAATTTTAGGATCTGGATAGATGCTGCATCTGAAAGTCATCCCCTTACAAATGCCCTGTACAGAGTCAGAAGTTGCATTCCCAACAGCCTCGGATCTTTTATGCCCCACTACCTCATGAGGAGCCAGAAATGCTCCCATACAGCAGGGCAGAGAACCCCCTCAAGTCTCCACCACCACCACCAGAGCCGATCCCCATGGCACAGCCCAAGGACACACAGGAACCACCATCACTCCCCTTCTTGCCTCCTACTGCCAGTTCTTTGGGCCCTGGAGGCCAGCAGAAGTGACAAGAAAGGAAAGGCATGAACACCGGACTGCCCAAAACAGGGCGAGTGGAATCAAAGCTGATAGCCCAGACAGGTGGGCATCTGGATAGGAGTTAAAGGACAGATTAAAATAAAAAAAAAAAAAACCACAAAATGGAATTCTTACACTTTGACAAACGTGGAGGGAATTGAGTTCTTTTAAGCAAATGTTTGGCAGATGCATGAATTATTTCTCATTCAATATTGTGTGATTAAATGGAAAATTGAAGATCTTCACAGCTTTCTTGTCTGCAACTTTCCACCTCTTGTGAAAGTCTCCCCAAATTCCTATATTTGGGGTACTATACTGAGCCAGAAGGGTTCAAAGAAACTTCCTTCAATTTGCTGCTCAGGGTTCAAGGTCAGGCTCAGCTCTATCCTCTGGTTAAATAAATACTATGGCAGGCACACGTTGTTTTCAGGAAGGTCTCTGTCCCTGGAAATCTCTCAGTCCTCATGATAGGAGACATGTGACCCCTCTTTACAGAACGCATGAGACCAAGGAAGTCTCCTCCTGTGGCAGCGCACTGTCATTTTGAGACTAAGACCAAGTCAGCATAGGATCACCCACACTGAAGTGGGGAGGTCACGAGGGAGGACAAGAGAGCAGTGAAAAGCAGGACAAGACCTGCGGGAGTTGCACCACAGGTCTCACACCTGCAGCTTTAGCAGTACTTTTTCCCAGTGTAACAGGACAATCAAGTTGTGTGCAGCCCAGATTAGAAGCAGGCACCAACTTTCTGTTGCAGGTACCTTAGGCTGAAAGCAGCCTGAAGAGGCAAGTGGCTTCCTCAGCACCTCAGGACAAGGTGTGCAGCAATAAACAGCTGTCAGAAAGGTGGAAGAATGAGAGTAATTAGTCTCTTTAATGCCAATTTCAGCCTGATCTTCCACACTTAAGAAAATGGTTACAATGATTTTCTTATTTTCAGAGGAGCTCATTAAGTAAGAATTAGAAACAAGATAGTATAATGGATAAGAAAATTATTTCTGCAACAATATCCTGCCAAAATCCACTGCTCTGCATCTGCACTCCTCAGCCACCCACGCTACCAGACTTTCCCCTGTAGCATCCGTGCGGCAGCCAGAGCACCACACCAGCACGTCACTCCCAAATGCACTGTCATCACCATCAACCACCACCTGAGCAATACTGTCCTGCCTAAACACAGGCTTTTCTGGCACGTGGAAGAAGAGGCTCCAGCCCCAAACCTTCCTACTCTCCAGAAATTCCTGAGCAAACACACTGTGGAGAAAGGAAGGAATCTTGGTACCACAGAAATTCAGGAACCTGAAGCTGAATGTTGCACAGCCTCATCCCCCACATAAGAAGCAAATATGCTTTGCTAGGATACAGCATTGCTCAGAAAAATCCACCACAGTTGGCAGAAATCCCTGGTAGCTGAGTCTCCTACACAGGTAGCACATTTTGGCCAAGTCTATTTGAAAGTCTGTCTCCAAGAGGAGCACAGCAAAAACTGAGCCACCGCACATCCCTCAGGGCTGCCCCAGGCAATCAGAGCCTTGCTCGGTCCCTCCTTGGGTCCCTAAGGCTGCACGTTGAGCAGAAACAGGCCAGTAATGAGCAGGTGTTCTTGAGAAAGGGCACCAGAGCTTCACAGACCCAAAAGGGCCTCTGGATAGTCACGCAGGTAGAGACTCATTCAAAGCAAAGCCCACCTCCCCCTCACAAAGCACAACCAGGAGGAATTTGACCCTCTTGCTGGGCTGGGGACCTACACGCTGGAGCAGATGGGCCAGGTCTCTGAGGAAGCAATCCTCACAGCACACCGTTCACCCATGAGCTATAGATAAAGGCTTTCTTAGCTTATAACAGACTAAAAGATTACGACCTCCTTGTAGGCAACTTGTAGACAACAGCAATAGGCTAAATTTTGCATTCGATCATTAATGATAGATGCATTACTTATTTGGAATCATTTGCTTCATTCTACTAATTACATCACCACTACTAGCTTCTGATGATGCACAGCACTTGGAGTCATGTCCCAGGAGTCAGACCCTGTCCAGAGCAACACAAACCACAACTGCCAGCACCACAACTCAGCAGTGTAAGTGCTATTTCATTTCCCCAGGGAAAAACAGGCAGGTTTTGCCAAAAGCTGCTCACTGTCTTGCAGATACCACAAAGTCACGTATACTCTGGATGGCCAACATTTGGCACTCCTTCTGCACACTGCCAGATGTCCAGAGGGAGCTGGTGAAACCAACTATTGTCCCCCAAGGGCTCGCTTAGCAGATTCAGAAGAAACTGGCACAGTGCTCTCGCATTCCTCCCACCCCAAGCACTTCTTGCATCTGCAACCCAACCTCCCTGCTGCAGGAAGAGGTAAACATCACGAGTTTCTGCCAGATCCATCAGCCAGGTCAGTGCTGGCCCAGCGCTCATGGCTCCACCAAGCAGTCCTCACTGACACTGCCAGAGCAAACAGCCCAGTGAAGAGAATCTGCATGGAAACTGGCCTCCCTCCAGAGCAGAGTGGCCCCTTCTCCCCCTCCTTGCCACAGCCCTGAACAGTTCATCTTCATCCCTCCAGGCACACAGCTGAGGGCAGAGGTGCCCCAACAGCTAGCCTTTGCTAGCTGTGCAACCAAAAACCAAGCAATGGACAGAAGAGGGCAGGAACCCCTTTCCTTGGAGGGACCAGTCCGTCAGGAATGGGGCTGAGTCAGGATGGGAACCCCTGAAGACAAGGACGGGGAGGCTGTCTCCCCTAGGGCCTTGTGCAGCAGAACAGCTACACACGGCTGCACTACAGACAAAGCTTCACTTTAATGCAAAACCAGAAGCTTTTAGCATCCTGCCTGGTAGAATCAAATTTTTATATCCTTCCATGCCTGGTAAATTCTGTTCACAAAGAACAAGAAAAAAGGAAGTAGAAGCCTTAATAAATGCTGGAAGAGCAGGGAGCTCACACCAACTCCCAGCCCAGCATAGCTCCTGGATAATCTAGGCAATAGTTTATTTTTCTCTCCAGTGTCATTTTCCCAGCTTGATCTCTACTGTCACAGTATGATGGTTTCACCCCATTAGCCTTGCTTAAAAAAGTGATCCCAGGACTGAGTGTTATTGCCCACATAAATCAGGAGGCTGTGAATACGGAGCACCTTTAAATAAACAGCTGATGGAAGTGAAGTTCCAGGATCATTATTAATAGCTTTTCATTTCTGTGTCCGCTGTGCTGTGACATTCTCTCCCAGTAGAAGGCCTCCGCTTCCTATCCCCAGTACATCTGATCCCATGAGTCCTCCAGTCAGAATGAATGACTGTACCTTTGTGTTAATTGCATAGCCCATTCCACAAACTGAATACTAATATTAACTAGCAAGAGGAGAAGAGTTTACAGACCAGGATCGATGGGACAGCTTGAAGAGAGGCACGCCAGCCCCACTGCCTTCCCCTGCGCACAGAGGTGAGGAGTGCTGGTCCTCTCGCCTCCCCTTAAGGAGGGGCAGATCCTGGCTCTTCCAGCACACACCAGTAAACGCTACAACACAGGACAAGGCCCTGCTCCACTTCTGTCCTGTCTGCCCAGGGAGTGTGCCCTGTACTGGCCAGACAGACCCAGGCTTTCCCTGCTCTGCCAGCTCCATCACATTTCTCACATACCCCCGCAAGTAGAATGATGCCTGCCACTCTCCGCATTGCGGACAACTCCTGGCTGAGTCCAAAGGGACACAGACCCTTGGGGAGGCAGCCACCACAGAGCAGCCCCGTTAGTACTTATAGGTGCTGTTCAAAGACTTTACCTGGCCAGATCCAGTTTATTTTTCACTAGCATGCCTTGCCCAGGGAGGAATCACACTCCTCCTCCACCTTCAGCTATTAAGGGGCTCTCCTGAGAGCTGTAGGCAGGTGCATAGCAGCCCAGAGCAGATGAGAGCTCTAAATGCCGTGGGCAGATCTAAGGGCAGCAACAGCTAACACCGGAGAAAGGCAAATCACCCATTCCCCTCTCCAAGGGTGGTAAGCCTGGGATGGAACTAGACACCTCATCAAGAGGGACCTTGGCCACCTGCTCTGGGAGCCCCCTGCTCTGCTGTCTTCTGCCAGCACTGACATACAGGCACTCCCAGTCTGGATTCCCAAAATCTTCATGCCTAGGACCCAAGCAGAGTTGCCAATGCTGCTGCTGTGTCAGCAAGTGACATCATCCCCCAGGTCTGTGGTTCAGAAGAGAGACCAAGTTTCTCCTTTGTGCAGATACATCAGGAAAGACCCTTCAAAGCCCAAAAGACAAGGAGATGGTTCTGCTGGCAGCCGGTCCCAATACAGGCACCAATGTAAGTGCAAGCAAAAAGGCTCCACAGTGGCAACAATGCCCAAGAAGAGGCTGGCATGGGCTTTATGGCCTCCCTGCTCTTTCTGCCCTTTACTGCAGAGAGACAAGAACTGAGGGTCCTGCTGCTACACCCCACCCCCAGTTTCATTTTACTATTCTTGAGTAATGACACCACATACAGGTCATGCTGCTCAAAGAGAATACACAGGGTAAGCAAGTACGCCAAGATGGCCTGTTGCTTCAGTGACCTTTGCTGTGTATAAATCAAAAGGGCTGCAGACAGCAGCAAACTCCAGGAACAGGTGATGGCTTTTGGTTTTACTGCCTGCTGCTTGCTCTTTCCCAAATCCAGTTCTCAGCAAGGAGATTCAGGACACAAGCACCAACACAGGCATAACAAAAGGTTCACCTATGAGAGTGCCAAAGTGGAAGCAAGAATCAGAAAACTGTGGACTGTGGCTGAACAAAGCTGAAAGAGACCACTATAGACAGGATGCATGTTTCTTGGAGGACTTTAAGAGGAAAAAAATTAAAGTGTTAAATCTGTCTCCTGATTTCAGAGTCCTTCCCTAGCTAGAGTCTGAATCACTGATATCATGATGGACTAGTAAGGCAGAGCCATGTCCTTTTGACAAAACAAGAACACCCTAGGTTTCTGGATATGATTCTGCAAGGCAGATACAGTACTAGCCTTCCCTCTGCAAGAAACTACAACCACTTTGTCAGGTGAAAAAAAAAAAAAAGAATTTTATTCCTCCTCCAGCCTTGTATTTGCAGACTGTGGACCAGCATCCAGCAGTCACATAGGACCCTTCAGCAAAGGAAATGTAGTGGGAACCACATATGCAAAACAAGACAGCCTCAGTGTATCACTAGAAATGCTGCTTTCCAACCACCAGACTTCAGCATCCTGTTGAAACATCAGCAATGTGCAAATTGCAGTTGAAAAGGAGAACATTTCTGAAAGCTCGAAGCACATGAACACAGCAGACTAGAACGGAATCTACAAGTAGCTTCACTTTAATGTCACTACCAAACCAATGGCACAATGAGGAAGGGACAGACTGGGAGCTCTGAGAACGACTGGTCAGCACAAGTGATAAAGGGAGATTAATTGGCCAATTCCTCAATCAGCCATAAGGGTTCAGGGCTTTAGTGTAAAACTCCATCAAACAAGACTGGCATCTTCACTTCTGACATTCCAGGATGGACACAGTGTGGGGTTTTGCACAGGTCATATTTCACAATCAGGCCCTCTGCCTCTGCCAGTCCTGGCAATAGTGAGACTATGAGAATCTTCTCTCTCAAGCGCACAGGCTTTGAAGGGTCTTTCCTGATGTATCTGCACAAAGCAGGGACCTTGGGGCCTTGTATGTAGGTTCTAATGTTATTATTATCAAAAGGAATAAAGAGGGATATGGTGAAGTAAGAGGCAGAAAAGCAGCCCAGGGAACAAAGGGAGAAAGAGAGAGAGAGAGAGATTACAGTAGCAACAGGGAGAACAGAAAAGCAAATAGACAAAGTGCACGTGAAAGAATAGAGCCAAGGAGAGAGATGCATACACGTGAGCAAGTAGGATCATGCTGGAACACGTGAGCATGCATGCATGGAAGAGCGGGCACAGAAACCCACATGGGCAGGTGCAGACATTTGCAGCTCTGAGTCCTTCAGACCTACTGCACATTTGCAGCCTTTCACTGCTTCAGCAAGTGGCCTGCCCTAGAATGCCCCCATGCACATGCAGGACTCCTGTGACCTAATTCACTCCATCCAGCACACAGTCCAACAGCCACTCAGTACTGGTGACAGTGAAAGATCTTCACAGCCAAAAAAATGGAAAGAAGTTGGCTCTGAGCACCCTCACCAGGAGTGCCCACCCTTTCCCCAAAGCATTCCATGCTTGAGAGGGGAAGAACTGGCAGCACATACGTACAGACACACTCCCACTTTCCCACATGCAAACATGGCTTTCTCTGGCTTTGTCATCCTCACACACGTGGTCCATTTGCATCCTGCTCTCTATATCACTACATTGCAGACCCTTGCTGTCTCTCCCCTTATTCCCTGGGCTGTTTCACTTCCTCCTCCCTCTCCAGACTCCTCTTCAGCTCATCTGATGACAGTCACATTAGAACTCATGCACATAGCCCCAAAGTCCCTAGTGTGCATCCAAGCAGGAACAGGTCCATTCAGAGCCCACCACCCCCAACCCAAGCAGCCAGATGTAAAAGTGCCAAAATCCTGAATTGCACAGGCACCTTTACTGCAGCCATGCTGTGCTATTCCCCTGCATGCTGCCGCATCAGCCTCCAGACCCCCATCACTCCCAACACCACAGGAGGTAAACACTGGACTGGCTGAAGCCAACTACGCTGAAGTCAACTGGGAGCACTGCAACGCAGACAAACGTGCTCCTTCATGTCCTCCCCTCCAAATAACCACCCTTCTCAGGCTGCTGGGCTGGCAGCAGCCTCAGGCAGAGTCTGGGTGTCCAAAGCCAAGCAGTGTCCAGCCAAAAAGCCATTCTCCCCCATGTTGGACTCAGAGCTGTACACATCTCTCGCCACGCACCTCTCCCATCAGACCTCACAGTGAATTGACACCAAAACTCACACCTGAATATGCAGTCACTGTGATTCAAAAACAGAATAACAAGACACAGCTGCCCTGAGCAAGGCTGATACCAAACTTTTGAGAGGTTTAGGACTGAGCCAGACACAAGCACTGCGTCTGTCCAAAAAACTTATCAAACACTTCACATGCCAGCTAGAAAAGGAGAAAGAAAAACTGTCATTACTATTTCTAAATATACTTGGGAGGCACCAGATAGCACAGTGATGGACTAGATATAAAAAAGATAGAGATGGGTCTCGGTACTGGCCTTTGGTAGCTCACAGGGGAAACGCACATGCCGCCTTGTGGAAGCCAGGACCAGACATTGCATCCTACCTCTGTCCAAGCCCAGCTCAGCTGTGGTCTAAAGAAAAGGCCTTCCAGCCTGGTGCTTCATGGTACCTCCCTCTCATTTCTATTTCACAGCAGACAGCTTTTCACAACCAGGACGGTGCTTGATACAAGCAACACAGACTCAGCTGCAGGATTTTCTGGTTCTGAGACAGCCTAAAGTTTGGAAAAGGCCTCCCTAGAAGAACCAAACCTGACTGGAGCCTGTGCCCAGGAACTGAAGGGAGCTATTCAGCAGCAGCCACAGCCCCCTGAGAGGTCACAGGTCAGATCCTGTCCTGCCAGCTCCACCACTGTGATGGACTGAGGCTAATTTACACCAGCTGAGCTAGCAAGCTCACTCCACACATGCAGCCCTGCTCCATGAGGCTTGCTTTCTGGCACTCAATTGTCTCTCTAGCTTCTCACAACAGAAAGCATGCCCGGCAGCATCGCAGGTAGTGGCATGCCTCTGCCCAGGACAGTTTGAGTGTGCCTTTGCCATCAGATCCACAGGGCAGAGGCCACATCTCCCACTGCGCTGCCCAGGTCTAACAAGGCCTCTTTTGCAAAGGGCACCAGGCACCTTCCTACAGTGCAGGCACCCCAAAGGGGCATGCAATAAAAGGCGTTTAACAGTCCCTGTACTGAGTCTGGCTGGGATGGAGTTAATTTACTTCATAGCAGCTTGTTTTGTTTTGTGACCAAAATAATGTTGATAACACATTAATGTTTTACCTATTGCTGAAGTGTTTCCACAGCATCAAGGCCTTCTCTGTCTCTCACTCTGCTCTCCCCCCCTCCTCCCCAAAATAAATAGACTGGGAGTGCACAAGAACTTGGGAGGGGACACAACCAGGCGGATGACCCAAACTAACCAAAGAGATATCCCATGTCATCTAATGTCATGTTCAGCAATAAAAAGGGAGAGGAGGGAGCTCAGAGGGGTTAGCCACCTTTTGCTCAGGAACTGGCTGGGCATTGATCTACCCATGGAAGGTGGTAAGTGTTTGCCTTTGCATCCCTTGTTTTGTTTTCTTCCTCTCTTCTTCCACTTCTCCTTCACTTATTAAACCATTTTTATCTCAACCCACAAGTTTTCTTGCCTTTACTTTTCCTTTCCTCTTCCCTTGTCCCACTTGGAAGTGGGGGAGGGAGTAAGCAGGCAGCTGTGGGTGCTTACCTACTTACTGGGGTTAACCCACAACAGTCCCAAAACACTTAGCAGCACCACTGCTGGCCACGTTCACTGCCAGAGCAGAGAAAGTCAGACTGACGCTGTTCCGAATTCATTAACCAGAAAGCAGCAGCCACGACACAGTGAGAAGCTGCCACTCTCCTTGCACAATGCTTTGAGTCTCTCAGTCCTGCGATGTGAGCTCACATCTCCTGTCCTGGAGCAGCCCAGCACCACCAGCTCATCCGGCTGCCATCACCTCCCAGTGAAGCACCCCCACCCATCTCTTAACTCACCAAAGCATGTCAACACTCTAGATGCAAAACCAATTCAAGCCTGAACTGATGGTTCCAGCATCCTTCCCAGCCAGACACGAATCTCCCACTGCACAAAAATGTAAACAGCTTTTTCGGACAAAGTCCATAAATGCTCACCTGTGGTTGCTACTCCAGCTAGGGAAGGTTCAGTGCTTGCATTTCACTTCATGCCTCAATCATTTTGTGGTACCAAGGAAGGGAGCAGCATCGTCTGCCAGCACAACAGTCAGTCCTCTAGGCAGGACTAACAATGTCACACTCCACAACCCCAGCTCCAGCTCACAAGCTCTTGTCTGCCTTAGCTAATCCATTGCCAAGTCCTGGACAAGGCAAAGCAAGGTCATGTCTGCATCTGCAGGGTCAGCCACAGTCCCTGGTCACTCATCCCACAGTCTGTGGAGGCTCACAGTTGCAGCCCTGGTCCATTGCATGCCTGTGGCTTGCCCACTGCCCACACCCCCAGCTGACCAAGGTGCTGGCATCAACTTCCACCATACCTGCCACGGAGACTGTTCATGTCTTGCACAGCCACCAGAAGCTGGGGCAGATCAAACCCACCCAAGGGTTCACCTGAGAGATGAACTTGGGTGGCAATGCAGAGAGGAGGGATTTGGGAAGAACATGGTCACTTCTTAACCTCAGTGAGACTAGCTGAGCCATTGCCCAGTGGAGGATCCTGGTTCTAATCTCATCTCTCACAGCACCTTTCAAATTAATTCGTTAATTGGCATGTCAGGCTGTGCATATGAAACGAGGATGCATGGCTCCCTCTGCCGGCACGTGGCCCGAGGAGGAGCTCCACACCTTCTCTCCTCTCCAGAAGTCAGGGAAAAGCCAGACCACTGCCTGCTTGCTGCCTGCCTGCAGCTGCTTCAGGCACCGAGGGCTCGGGGCCAGGCCCTAGGGGCCAGCCCAGCCATGCACCAGCCAGCGGGCAGAGCTGACCTCACACCTCAGCAGTGGGCACCACCACAGCAAGTCTGAGATCTGGTATGGGAAGATTCCCCATCTCCTGCACTGTGGTGCAGGTGAGGATGCCCAGCGAAGGTGCGCCTTACCTTTGGACAGTATTACTGGAGCAGGAGTTTTACTGCAAAAAATATCATGCCATTGGGGAACAGCCCAGGAGGGCTGTAACAAACGGGTGTTCAGCTGACTTTTAAAAGTTTAAGCAGGGATGTAATTTCTTAAGGACTCTGCTGATGCTCAGCTATTCCTACCTGCCTGCTATCAAAAGGTTCAGCTGTATTTCATAAGCAGGAAGGCAGCCAAGCTCAGAAAACTGGTAAAGTCCAGCTCCTGAAGGAACCCCTCATCTGCACGTCCTTGACCTTCTAGACTCCAGTGACAGAGGAAACAATTCCCTCTCCCACACATGCACAAAACCATCACCAACAGTCACGTGCCTTGTCAGGGCTGCAACAACAGGGGAGGAAACATGTTTTCACACTGTTAAAAAACAGACTAGTGAAAATCCAGAAGGATCCAAGGCCAAGGATAACTCTGGAGTTTGGTACCAGGTGGGGGGACAGTGTCCTGTCCCAGGCTAACAAGCTCATTTGCTCACTTTTAGTACGTGCCCACCTCAAACTGCTCCTCTCTAGAGAGGGTGACAGGGTGCTGGCTGTGGAGAGGAGGAGATGCTCTGAGCTTAGGAGCCACTTTTAATGACAAGGATTACTGGAGAAACAGCATTCTGGGGATTTGGGATTCCAGGAAGCAGCTGCAGTAGGAGCAGAGGGAGATAATCCCAGTGTGACAGAGATACACGGAAGCAGGACTGAAGAAGGGAGTGCAGCATCCCCACGCACACACAGAAGCTACTGTCTTGCACAGGGCATGCCACACAGGGGGAACAGCTGTCCCATGGCAGAAAGAGGCTGCCTGAACGAGGGCCTGGCCCAGGGCTCCCAGCACCCTTCTGTCCTGGGATGGCCAGACCACGAGGGTTTCTAAGCCTCTGGAGCAGCCAAACCTTTATCTGTCCTTCCTGACTCTGGCCCATGTGGGGACTCAGGCCCAGAGCAGCAATCTGTACCACAGCCTGCGATCAGGAAGCCCAGGCTCCCCAGCTAGCTTGCAGCCTCCAAGTGACCTGTGAGTGAACAGCCAGCAAGAGAAATCCAGGCTCTGCCAGGGAAGGCAGCAGGGGGGCACTGGGAGGAGCAGACCTGGGAGAGGGCCTGGGGGTGGAGGATGCATGCCCCAGGGTACCCCACTCCAGTTCCTCTCGGGTGGGCATAGGACCTCAGACCCTCCATAAGCTGGGGTCTGCCTGCACACAGCTCCTGAGTGCCAAACCATAAGGAAGGGCAGCAGTGGTCAAGAAAGAGGATCGGAGACAGACAGGTACCACCTGCAGAGGCTGTGCTGAGTTCCCAGGTGCTGCTGTGCAGAGCACTGGGGGACAAGGCTTCCCTGGCTGCCCCCACAAGCCTGTGGCTGCAGCACACAGGAAGGGCTGTGTACTGTAAGGCACTGGATACAGCTCATCTGCAAGAATGAGCTCTCTCCTGCCAGACCAGTATCAGGACCATATCACACACTCCTGCTCTCACTCAGTTTTGCAATCAAAATCTCAGGGAAATGCTAGCTTACCAAAGCAGTGTTTAAATCCTGTGCTTGCCCCCACAGCTGCTGTTTCCAAATGTCTCACATCCTTGCTCTGCTAGGTGTACACACCTTTCCCCCTCCACGTGCGCACTACTACCTGCCTGTGCCCACATTCATGCATAGGCTTCTGCTAAAAGGAGTTCAAAGCTTTTGAGGCTCCATTTATTGCCCAAAATGTTTCTATGGTGACTCCCTTCAGATCCCATCATTGGCTGCAGAAAGCTTCTGGCCATCAACAGCTTCAGGTGAGTTGAGGGCCTCAAGCTTCAAGTCATATGCAGTTGTTAATGCCACCAGCTACTGTTAATTAGGAAGAGATTAACAAAAACCCACCTGAAGTAGCAATAGTGAGTGAGGCAATGCCAGCAAGTAAAGATGAGTGATCCCATGTCTCCTTTCCCTCAGTGTTCTCTGGAGTACTGTAGCAGGGAGGAGCAACAAAGAGGGGTAGGGGGTATCTGCAAAAGGGTGCTGGACAAACAGTTCTGCTTTCATGATTCCCTGGAAGGACTTCCCAATCAGCAAGGTTCACACAGCCGCTGTAGCCAGAGCACAGGACCACTTCACCCTATGCAGTGGCTGGCCCTGACACACCACTTCCCAAACCAGGGGCAAGATGCTCTCAGCTCTGCTTGGTAAGCAGCTGGCTAAACGATTCTACAGGGCAGCTGTGGATCTGTGGCTGTTGCTGACAAGCACCAGGTCCAGCATCACCTCCATCGCACCTACAGCTTCCATCATCAGGCAGTCAGGGCCAAATTCAGCACAGGCAACAGCAGTGACAGAGCGTGTGAGACAGGCAAGGTTGCTATCCGTTTGTGGAGCAGACCCTGCACACAACAATTTGATAGTAGTGTTCACAGGCACTTTGCCCAGAGTCTCGGTCCTGCAGTGTGTGAGCTAAGGCACAGCTCTCTCACAAGAGATCCAAAATTAGGAAGTGTAGCACTGAGTAAAGTCAAAACTGAATGAGCTCTGTTTGGCTTATTTTTCCAGGCTCATTGATGGCACTGCCAGAGCCAGAGTGAGGGGCAAGGAAGTGAGTAAAAGCAGGGCAGCAGAATGGGGCACAGCACACAGAGTGGAGGCAAGTGCAGACTTCCCACAGACAAGAGAAGCAGGGCAGGACTGGGAATCCAGAGAAGTGCTGCCATTTGCTGAAAAAATGTCATTAGGTTGCAATGAGTATTATAACCTTCACTTGTGTTTAGTGAGCTGTCCCGAGATAGGGCACCCAGCAGAAAGGAGATACTTTCTGAAAAGCACCTTGATTTTCAGCACTGCTTGTAGGTTTAGCAGCAGTGAATGATCCAGTCCAAACCTGACCCTTGGGCTGTCTGCCTTTCCTATGCCCAAGGGCACAACTACCCCCATTCTCAAGAACAGTGCGGGGGCCTCAGCTTAGCAGGGTTTGTCCTCCACCTTTTGTTCAAAGAGGCCTTATAGGACCTCTGGGGAGAAATGCCTGACAGCACCAGGGCTGCCTCTATCCCCAGCTGGTACCAGTGCCCACACTCATCACCACAGCACTTCCCCACACTGGAGCGGGGGCAGCAGGGCACTGGCAGAGAGGCTGGGTCAGCTCAGCGAGGAGGCAGCAGAGCAGGCACTCTGAAACCCAAAGTTTGAAGATAAAAGCCATGCCCAGCCCACTGCGGCACAGGCAGCCCCAGACCAACCCATGCACTGTGAACAGTCTCTCCTCATGCTCCCACCTCCTAATAGTGTCGTGTATCCCCGTTTGCCTTATGTGCACCAGGTAATGTTAACAGCAAAGGGACCTCTGCAGCTGCAGCGTGCTCCACGCCTGGCTGCCACCTACCACATGCCACTGCCTACGGTGTCCCACAGGCCCTCAAAGGAAAAAAGAGAAGGTGCTGTAATGCTGTCAAAGAGCCGGAGACATCCATCTGCAGGGAGAACTCAAACCACACTGCAAGAGTATCAGAGGAACAGCATCACCAAGAAGAAAACCCACAGCTTCCGTAGGAAAAGAAAGAACCTACACCCTCTGCAGGCGTCCTGGCCAGCCTTGTGGGATTAGGGAAGGCACAGACTGCTGAAGAAGACATCCACTTTTGCTACCCAGACATTGCACTGTAGAACCAGCACTAAAGTGCCATCCAACAACCCTTCCCCAACAGGATAACACAGAACTATCTCTCCTTAGCCACAGCACAAAAGACAATGAAAAGAAAGAAACATGAAGGAAACACAGAGCCAGACTAAAGTAAAGTCTGGACTAGTCTCTGTAAACAGGGTTGTTGCAAAGGATAAGATTGAAAATTACTGTAATGTGCTGTATTCCTTTTACGGAATTTGCAAATAATAGAAAGTGATGATTAAATGAAAAAGAAATTGTGAACCGGGAGGATGGGTCTCTGCAGTGGCTACTGGCAGGAACAGAGAGCCCCTCCACAGCTCTCTGAAGCAGAAACCAACCCACAAACTGGATGCAACTGCAGATACAGATGCCCCACAGGGCTGAGCAGGTAGTGGGCACCCAACCCATGCTAGGTGAATGGGTGAGTCCTGGTCCAAACCCCTGAAATGAGCTCCCCATATACCAGGTCTGCATGGGAGCAGGGAAGGCTGATAGGCAGGAATTTGCTGCCTAAACCCAGCCACAAAGCCCCAGCTTTTCTACTGGGGTGGAGCAGGGACTGTGCTTCACAAGCAACACGGCTCACAGCAACATGCAGGCGTGAGCACTGCAAATGCTAGAGTAGCCAAATCCAAGGGGCAGAGCTTTGCACCCTCACCTGCAGCCCAGGGCACAGCCGCACACAGACATCACCCAAGGACAAGGTAAAATGGGGGGAGCCCTGCTAGCTGGAAAACAAACAGCTGGCAAGTGCCAAGGGTGCAGGGTAGGATGCTCTCAGGGCTACAAACAGGGTCCGAGGCAAAGCTGGTTACATCCCTCCCCATCAGCCACCCTTCCCTGCAACAAAATGCCATGGAATAAACTGGTGGTAGAGACAAAAGAGATCCAGCGAACAGCAAGGCACTGTACACGATGTCCACCTACCACCTCAGGCAAGGAATCTTGTTGGGACTCACACCCACCTAATCTTTACATGTAATTTTTCAAAAAAGCAGATCACTCAAAATGGCCCGTGCCTCAGGATACGTATGGACTTATCTGCAGAGAAGTGTCATTGCTTGTAAACCCAAACACAGTTGCATAACCACATGATTAAAAGATAACAACACAAATTCATACATGGTTGTATTCTTACGTACAAATACTGTTTAGCGACCTGATGTCAAAAGAACACAAGTATCACCACACTATTTCTTCTTCAATCTGTTTTTCTTTACTTTTCAAATATGGGCTTTCAGAATATAAAAATAATTATTTGAAAAATATGTAATTATACTTTAAAGGAATAACATCAGATCAAATCCCACCTAAAGTCCAATTTTGTTTCAAAGCTTCCATGAACAATCTAATCCTTCTAACGAAATAAAGTCCATGGGTAGCAAAAGGGCTTTCAAACAAACAAACAAACAAACAGTCCCCCACAACAATTTGGTTGCACAAAATTTGCAACCAAATTTTACTACTATGGGCTAGTGACTAGGAGCACGAAAGTAAAACTTGCTAGGAAAAAAGCCTGCTAGCTCAATACCATTTTCAAAGTGCAAAGAACCAAAAAGCTGATCAGACAATATACACAACAGTAAATTATGACCCTATTCTGAGAATCCTTACACACAAGCAAGGGACTATAGATTTTTCAAATATGCTATTGCATTTTAAATCATGAAAATATCATATTATTTGATACAGACCTAGGAAAAAATGGGATTTTAACTGTTATTTTTAACCCAACAGCCTTTTCTTTTTTTTTTTCTGGAGACCAGCTAGCTTCTTTTGAAGAAGAGTTTTAAAATTGACCTTGTTTCAGTAGCCACTTCTCTGTCCTAGGTATGAAATCACCATATCATGTTATGAAGTGTCAATGCACCAAAAAGCAAAGGGCATTTTTTTTTTTTTTTTTAGGCAGGAACAAAGCTGGCTTTTTTTACCTATGAAACAGCACATACTTTTTCTTTCACAAGCCCACCAATTTCAACATTGTATTATTCAGCAAGCAGCATTTCATACAGAGACCAAGCCTCCCTTGCTCTGACCCCCACCTCACTAGAGCAAAGAGGTGTACACAATACAAAAGTCAGTACAGAATCTGGGCCATCTTATTCAGATTTTAGTGGGCTCTACCCTGTGCTGCACTCAGAGTGCTGTCAACATTTTCAGGGATTTCATGAATGAGCCGCAGAACCACCCTTTGGCCTCGAACACAAACAAAACACAGTATCAGTAAAGGAAAACCGTTTCAGACTCTTGTTTCCATTTCCCCCTGCTATGTGATACCCAAAGCCAGAGAAGCAATTTATTTTCAGCATTTGAAAACTGATGTACCAGGATCATGATCTCCAACCCTGGTAATTGTTTGCTGCAAATACTTCTTACCCAGTGCTCATGAAAGAGGTTGAGAGCATTCACCAGTCTCACAAGGGAAAACCTGGCAAAGCCCGGGCGCTGTCTGAGCTGGGCACAAGACCTACAAGTACAGAGACTGCAGGCTTCAGCAATTCTCTGAGAATATTCATCAGAGATAGAAACAGGTCCCAAAGAAACAGTCATCATCTGAGATTTCCTTGGTGGCGTGCAAGACTATGGTATTGGCTGTGGTTGCAACGCATGGTTTTTAACAGCATAGTAGCAGGGACAAAGAAGCACATCTCCCCATTTATTTCCTCGGGCCATGCAAGCAGGCTCTGGAGAACCAGAGCTCCGGTGGAGCCACCCTTCTTAGCCCTCTCAGGTCCAAAGGCTTCCCTGAGATGCACTGCACTGTCTTACGAAGTTATGTCTGAACTCTGAGCCTGCCTCTCCCTGCTGCTATCTACACCATCATCCCTGTACCTGGTCTTGTTCATGCATAAAATGAGGCTAGAAGAAAAGACAACACAGATCTTCCCAGATTGTAAGGGATGTTACAACTGTCAGAAATCAAACAAAAAAGAGAACAGAGACATCTACTGCATCCCTCCTTCCCCTGCCAGCATGACGAGTGACCACAGGAGCCTGGCTGCCACAGGATGTGCTCCCAGGACGCTCAGCAAGATGCACTTGGCGCTGGCAGCTCTGGGCCTGGACAAGCTGCTGTAGCTGGGCATGCAGGAGGAGCAGACGTGGCTGCAGCACTTGCTCCCAGAAGGCCTGTGCACAGCCATTTGGGAACCACATTTTAAATGAGGAAAGTGCTAGTTTTAGCACAGTTATTTTTAGTTTGTTGTTAGAAAAATGTGGCTCTGTAAAGAGATGTTACCCTGCCTGCTAAAAGGACTCGGGCAGGACTCCTCAGGCATCTCAGCTGCACATTCACAAACATCCCCGAGCAAAGACCCTGTGGTAACTAGCACGAAGGGCTCTTGTCTCAGTAAGAAAAACGGGTAGATAGCTCTTGGGTAGGAAGGAGCCCAAAGATGATGTTTTAAGATACCACCGGTTTAAAAAAGAACTGCAGCTCTTTAAGCACCCGAGCGCTTTAATTGAAGCGTATGCCGAAACCCTGCTGCTGACAGAGCCGGTGCTGGAGCCCCGGGTACCACACGCTAAGCACCCCGGCAGCGATGCCCAAACGGGCATAAAATCTCCGGCTTCACCTGCCCTCCAACACTGAAGCGACCCAACGGTCACAGCCCGCGGCCCCGGGGCGGCCGGGGGCAGGGCCGAGCCCGCACTCACCTGCGGGGAGCGCCAGCCGCAGCCCCACCGAGCAGCAGCAAAGTTTGCGGCGCGGCGAGGAACGGAGAAGTTGGGCTTCCCCGCCGCCCGCCGAGCCCGCCGCCCGCGCCGGCTCTTACCTGGGGCGGCGGCCGCGGCGGCCCCCCCGCGCGGGGCGCTCGGCCTCCCGCGGCATCCTGCGCGGCGCCCGGGCGGCGCGGCGCACCGGCACGGAGCGGAGCGCCCCGGCAGCCGAGCACGGAGCGGATGGCAGCCTCGGCGCCCCGGCACGGAGCGGATGGCAGCCTCGGCGCGGCGGGCAGCGCGGCGCCCCGAGCGGCGGCGGCGGCGAGCGGAGCCGGCTGCTGGCACCGGGCGGGCACGGCGCGAGGCGGGGCGCGGGCGGCGGGGTGTGCGGCTGGGGATGCATGTGCGGCGAGAGCCGCCTTCCTCCCCCTCGCTTCCTTCGCTCCTTTCCTTCCCTCCTTCCCCGCTAGCCCTGCCCAGCCCAGCCCAGCCTCTGCTGGAGACTCTGAGAATGCAGCGCCGGGTCCCCGCCCGGGACCAGCCCCGGGCAGCCGGCCCTGGGGACCTCCCCTAGAGACCGGCCGCGGGGATCGGCCCTGGGGACGCCGCCGCGGAGACCAGCCCGCTCCGTACCTCGGGACCCGGCTCCAGGGCCTGCCCCACCCCTGCTCTCGGGACACTCCCGGCCCCAGCCCCGGGGCCCCCCGGGAGAGCGGGGAGGCGCTGCCTGCAACGCGGGCCCTCTCCCCCGCCTTGCGGTGCCAGCAGCCCTACAGTGCCCCCGCCCCGGGCACCCGCGTCGCCTCCGCTGACCCCGGTACCGTGCTTGCCCGGGGACCGTCGGGAGCGGCCAGGGCCACCCTAGAGGCAGGGAGCGAGGCGCGGTGCTGGTCGCAGGGAGCAGACCTTGCCTCCCCCGGCTCAGGCAGGCCCGGCCACTGCGAGCACCAATGCCAGGCGATGCCCGGGGCTGAGAATGCACAATCTCTGTGCATGGGAGCACAGCACTGGGCCGGGGTGCTGGGGCATCCAGCAGGTCAGGAAGACCCCGGTCCACCCTTCCCCAGCCCTTGAATAGGACCAGATCCCGATGGCCCAGTGACAACTTGGCAGGGGCTGCGGTAGGGGCTCTGAGCATGACGGGTAGGCTCTGGGCACCACAGGGGCTGGGACAGACCCCTTCCTGATGTGCACCTGGATGGCCATGGGCATCCTCAGCACCCACCTCAGGTCTCAGGTGCCTCCTCCAGAGCCCTGCTTGAACCATGGCAGCAACAGCTGCACAGCTTGCTGCCTGCAGTAGTCACATGCCAGCAGGATCCACAGCAGGGGGCCAAGTTTACAGACCACTCTGGGCATGATCACAGGTGGAAGGTACAAGCAGGGAAGAAACTCAAGGCTGGTGAGGCTGCAATATCATTTTGAGACAGATAAATCTGATCATGCAAGTCAGGGTTTAGCCACAACTCAGGCAAACAGCCCCCAGTAGGACATTCTCCAGTCTCCACTGTCCAGGGTCTCACATCTTACCTGGAGAAAATGCTCTCCTGCTTCCACAGCAATCTCTGGTATTGGGCCTTGGAGTTTGGCCCTGGAACGAACAGGAGGGAACACCAGAGAAGTGAATGCCCTGTTGCTCCATGTGTGCAGCGCCTTGCACAAGGCAAACAAATCCTCTGCTTGGCCAATACCAGCCAAGAAACAGTGGCAACCCAATGGCAGATTATCCACAAACCTGGCCTGCAGGTCAGGGAGAGGTGGATGGAAAGCAAAAGAGAGCGGTTTATAACCACAGCATGAATCCAGGAGGAGTGACTCCTCCTTTCCAGGACCAAGAGATGAGCAGGGCACAGATCCAGCAGCAGGCCCAGGCAGCTGTCCTCCTCACCTTTGCATTGGCTGGCACAAGGCTTCCCATCCTCATACTACTGCATGACTCCCACCCTCAAAGGCCAATGGGGCCCTGAAGAAGACCTAGGAAATGCTCCATACCAGTCCCTTCAGACACAGAAGCATCTAGAAATGTCCTCAATTGCATTGTGAGAGCGAGAAACCTCCCAGCTGCAAGCACTGCTGCCAAAGTAGATCCCACTTGTGCCTGATGCTCTTGTAGGGAAAGGAGCAAAGCCTGGAGCACAGCTGCTCCACCGCTAACACTGTCTGCAAACAGAGACCTTGCTCAATGCCAATCTAGCCCTAGGACAGCTGCTAGGCTCTTGTGCCAACATTGACACAGGCACTAGGAACACCCAGATCCTTTCCCTGGGACAGCCAAGAGGCTGCCTCTCACAGTGCAGTGATGGTGCAGATGGAGCTGAGCCCACCTGGCAGAAAGCATCCAATAAGCTGGTGTGATACTGGGTGGAGACGGTTCCAGCCCTTGTCTGTAGTCGTGGTACCCTTTTCCAATCTGTTTTTGCTAAGACCCCCTTACCCTGGAGCCAGGGAAGGTTTGTCTTTCCTGCCATCACCCCCTTCCCTGTGTCACAGCTGCTCCATGCCTGGTATAGTTGAGGATGTCCCTGCTCATTGCAGGGGAGAGGTGGACTAGATGACCTTTAAAGGTCCCTTCCCACCCAAACTATTCTATGATTCTATGCCCTCTTGCTGCTGCCCTGCAGGGTGCTGATAAGGTCAGCCAGGCCTGTCCCAGCCTAGCTCCCAAACAAGCCCCAGAGAGCACTGTAATGAGGCATGTTATGACAGTCCTTCTGTGAGACCTGAAATCAGCAATGCTTCAGAGTATGCCCAGGTCACACAGGAGCACAGGCCAGGAGCCGCCCCATGCACTGTGGGGAAGGGATGACAGAGGATGCAAAGCAGGAGAACAAGGACCACCTGTGACATGTCACTCCCTTTGGGAGCGTGGCTCCCCACACGTGCGAATACTGAATGCAGCCTCCACAGCTCTGTCCCGCAGCCTCTCTCAAAAGTCAACATGTCACTTTCATGTCATGTCTTGTATTCTCAGTGACAGAAGGATGGATGGGTTATCCTTTGACTTTGCTGCCATCCCCTTAATCTCCATGGGAATCTAGTCTTCATTTGGCTTCTCCTTTACTCTTATTCCCATCATTGCTTTATCCCAGCATTCAAATAGCTCTTTTGTATTTCTTAGCTCTCCTCTACCTGCAGCATTCTTCCCTTATTCTGATATATTCTCCCCATCTCATTGAGCTCCAGGCCCCTTTGCTTTGTTCTCTCCCTATCTCTCCCTTTCTTTCTGCTAGTGACTTGTTCCTTTTCTTGTTGTGATTTGTCTTCTCTCCTCTGTCCCTTTCACTCATCTATTCTCCTTATCTTTTTTTTGCTCCTTCCTCTTCCTTTTTCCCAGTCTTTGCACTCCTTCCCCCCTTACTCTGTGTGCCTTTGTCTGTAAGGAGTTGAAAGTTAAAAGCTTTTCCAACTTGATCCTGAGCAGCTTTCCTGGCGCTTTCATCTCCACAACACATTTGTAAAACTGCTCAGACTGAAGAGCCATGACATGAACAACTAAAGAAATATCAGAAAGAAACAGGACTCCCAACATGGGGTGGAAATTTGCCTTCTCCAAGAAAATCTCCCTGGTTCACTAGCACTGAGGTTCTCTCTCCACAGTTCCTGTAAACACAGCATAAAAACTATTTACCAAGATTTCCTCTTCCCAGCCTCATCCTCCTCCGTGGTGAGTTCAGTGCTGGGAGGGGCAGACACAGGGGTGCCCAAGAGCTCCCCACCACCTCCTGCCAAAAAGTAGCCATGACCAACCTGCTCTCCCTCCCCTCTTCACTAGCAGCTCCCGCCAGGTTTGTCATTCCTGCTGTATCACAAACTGCTAGCCAGAGGGAAGAGTTGATCACACCAGGAAAGATGCTCTGGCTCTTGTCCAGTCCTGCTCCCTGCTCCTCCTTCATGCAAAGATGGCAGAGACCTGGCAAGCTCTCCCAGGTGATGTGTCACCAACCCCTCTCAGCTGCCAAAAGGAGTTCTGTCTTACCACTTTCTCATGTGTTCTGTGCAGGGTCCAGCATTGTTTGGGGTAGAGCAGCTGCAGACAATGACTTCAGGAAAATTCAGGGAAGAAGTACTTTCGAGCCACTGCTTTTTTGGTGCTTCTGTGCAGCCTGTGCTTTGCAGGGTTCATGTGTGAGCTCGGAAGTATGGTCAATCATCTTACCTGTGACCAGTGGCAGGGAATTCCAGAGTTACCAGTACAGATCTGTGCTGTGTCTCATGGAGCAAGTCAAAGTGCTGTCTGCTTACTTGGAAATTTGTTGCTGAGAAGCCCATGAATCCTGGCTATTCTCACAACTCTACGAGAGATTAATCTCGCTAAATCCTCCTACTTCTTTCCTATTGGAGAAATGGATTCAGCACAGGACAAGCTCTGTGACTCACCTCTCTGTTGGCAGAGCCAGCTCCCATTAATCTAACTCCCTGTCTAATGTCCACATTTGGCTGGCAGGCAATCCATCTCGAGTCCAGTTCTCTGTCCAGGATCCAGTTCTCCTGTCAGTCAGAGCCTACCTAATGCGGGGTGCCCTGCAGGGCTTCTCCCTGGCAGGACAGGGGCAGTCTGCAGCCCACTGCCCAGGATGACAGCAGGGGACAGAATCTGGGATGGATGGGTGCTTGACTAGGCAAAGCAATATCTGGCTGCAGTGGCAGCTGGGCTCAGCATCCGCCCAGCAGACCTGTTTTCATTCTCTGACTTCACCCCGCCTCACCTCAGCAGAACAGAGATTCACATAGCTCAGTCCCAGCAGATTCGCTCTTCATGGGGTGTGGGATTCAGTCTGCTGCCCTCCAAGATCACCCTGAAAGGAGCTGAACACTGGGTGTTAGGACTGGCAGAGAGGGCTTTGCTCCCAGAGCTGCAGCTCAGGATGCCATGAAGGCTGCATGCAAGCAAGTCCCCCTGCCAAACTCCCTGCAGAGGGTCCCTGGGTGGTCACATTTGCTCCTGCTGTGCTTAGCAGCCACCTCTTGCAAGCAGTGTGTCCTTGCTTCACACTGCCTGTCCCCTGGGGGCTGCAATGTGGGATGCCACATTACATGCCCGTATTGCCTCCTGCCTTTTCCTGGATGCTGCTCTGGCACAGGTCTAGAAAGATGGACCCCACAGGCTGGTTGCACCACATGACTTTCTTCATACCCCATGGCTAGGGGAGAGGCCTCTGCACCCACTAAAAGGCCCGGCACTGTGATTCCTGCTGGAGATAGGGGCAAGAGCTGAAGGCAGCAATTCTGTGCTCATGCAGGTCCTGCAGAGTTGGGGCCACTCCTTAACACACCACAGAGCGTACCCACACAAAGCCAGAGCTGACATAACATGGTTGGGAGGGGCACAGCCCAGCGCTGCCCTAAGTTTGTTGGGCACACATGGGCCAAACCCCCCAGTCTATCACCCAGAGCCATTTCTCACATGGCACCCCACTTACTCCTGCCAGCCAAACGGCCCTGCCTTGCTGAGGCTCTTTGGTGCTGCTTCAAGTCTTTTCCTGGGAGCATTACCACTGTCCCACACATTTAGGCACTGCCTGTCACCAGAGCCTGGCAGCTCCCCCCCATCTTTATTCTCCCCAAGTACTGTGTCATTTGCAGACTCCACGGTGTCAGCCTCGTGATTAGATTCCAGTGCCTTTATGAATAATTTGTTGCGCAATTATAAAGCAAATATTTAATTGAACTTTATGTAAAATTGCTTCTGCCTCTGAGCACTGAACCACTGGTTTGGGATAGGGCATCATGTGACCACATCAGGCCCCAGGACCCCTGTGAAGAGGCTAGCAGCAAACTGTCAGACCCCTTCCCCAGCAGCCTGTGGCCTGCATGCAGACAGCTGGCCCCAGCTGAGCCTGTGGAGGGGAGTGCTAGGGGATGGCTCTGCACTGGCCCCAGAGACTGCCGCAGATGCGCCAGCTGCAACACTGCAGTGCAGCTCCCTTCCCTTGGGAGCATGTCCTCAGGCACTAGCAGGAGAATGTGTCTTTCTCAGCTGAGCAGCAGAACGAACCAGCTGGAGCATTCCCACAGTGTGACCAGTGCTATGTTGGAAGAGCCCAGCATGAAGTATGTCACTGTAGAAAACATCTTTGTGACAAGTTGTTGGCAGTCAGGTTTCAGCACAAGGATAAGGACAGATGCAAAGACACTAGCTTTCCTTCTTTCCAGTCCTTTTCCTTCCAGGACAAGATTGGAGTATGGGAAACTTGCACTGCAGCTGACTCTTTAAGGGAGGGAATGCCTTTGCTCACTGGCCACGTCTCAACAACACGGGACACCAGTCTGAATTGATAACAAGAGCTTTGGCACTAGGGTGCCCATCCTGGGAGACGCTCCTCAGCACACACTAGGGCCAGCGGTCTGTGCAGAAATACTCTTGTGTACCATGACATCACCTGCAGGCTCAGCCGGAAGAGTTTGAATGGAGGGGGTCTGGACACACCTCAGATTGGCCATGGCATCACCTCTGTAGGGAAAAACATCTGTATCAGCAAAACTGACAGAACTGGTCGAAATCCTAATTTACCGTGGTCTGTAAAAGAGGCTGAAGTGCCTATTTTCAGTGAGGCGAATTTGAAATTGAAAGAGGAAAACGAGTGCATTGAAGAGATCAGAAGCTCCTTTCCAAGTGCATATCTGGTGCAGGTAATTGCTAACTGACCTGGAGGGGCTCTTGAAATCGACCTAATGCAGCAGATTCTGCTGCTCAGAGTGACTCCAGGGCTGGGGACAGGCATGCACATGCAGTACCTGAGAGGCTGGCATGACAGGGCAGGCTGCTGTGCAGTCGAGGGGCTAGCGAGGGAAAATGCTAGGCCTGAGGCTAGGGAGGTGTTGCAGAAGAAGGTAACAGTGGCCTGTGTGGTGCTCACCCCCATAAGTATCCTAAGCCTAGCCAGAGTATGTACGGCTGGAAGAAAGGGACTGATCAGCTGTTGGAAGCTAGAAACTTGCCCTTGCATGGGGCAGGCCTATTTGCAGTGATGGGGGAAGGAGGGCTCAGAGCCTAGCCTGGAGTGGCTGTGCTGACACACTGGGAAGGGATGGATGGGGAGTCTGCTCAGACGAGCTCAGCAGCTGAGGCACTGCATCTGGACCACGAGGTGGGAGCTGGAGTCCCTGCTCCAGTGCTGAAGGGTGCAGAAATGCAACATACCCTGCTGACAGGAGTGCATGGTTATTAGTTTCTCCGCACAGACCATAGTAAAGAACAGCAGTTCCCCATGGGAGCCTGGGGATATCCCCTTCCCCAGAAGCACTTTCTTGCCTCTCAGCTCAGCTTGGGCAGCCCCTTCGCTCAGCTCTTGCTTTTATGGCTACCGATGAAGCAGTGCAACTTACCCTTTGGCTCCCAGCCACATGCTCCCGGCTGCCAGCTCACCCCAGGACCAGCTCCATTAGCTGTTGCCTCTGGCAGCTCCCCTTGCTTCCCAGCCCTTGTTGCTCTTCACTCACAGGTGTTAAAGGTTCCTTTCAAGATGCACCTTTCTGCTTCCTCTGCAATCCAGGCATTTCTTTGATAAATAGCATTTGTACTGGCTCTGTGATGTCTATTTGGCTTCGAGCTTTCATCTCCACTGCTGGTTGTGCCCAGCGTGAAATGCTGCCCCACAGCCCATAAAATTAATGGTTGGGGCAGTTATTTGTAGCAGTCATCCAGCATTTGCCTTGCTGGTCCAGTCCCAGACTATGGCCTGAAGAAAGCCTAATGGCAAGCGTTAGGCTCTGCTAGTGGGCAGGCAGACAGTGTGACTGAGAGGTGAGCCAGGGAGAATGACCCCCTACTGTGGGACGTGTTCCCACAATATCCTTCTGTCAGTGTCACAGGCATTCATTCCAAGTTGTTTGCTCCCAAGACCTACAGCTAGATGCATGGCTCACCACCTAGGTGTTGCAAGAGAGTGGATAACTGAAGCTATGCCCTAGAAATGCAATACAACAAACGAGCAAAGAAAATGGAGGAAAGGCAGAGGTTCGGGCTATCAGGTCTGGGCTGCATCCAAGGGTCCCAGCTAGATGGAAAGCTTAGGACAGGGCTAAGTGGCAGGAGGAGCATGATATAGCCTCCTTTTGTCATTCTCTCCCTAGTAAACACACATGCACACACACTTACTCTCTCTCACACACACAGACTCACACACACTCTTCTGTGGCCCTGACACCAGCCAAGAGCAGAGAGAAACAGGGCTGAAAGCAATCATAATCCTCCCATAACAATGGTAGGAGAACTGTGGTGCACTGAAAGCCACAAACTGGCTGCAAAAAGCTGTGGAGAGGATGTAAGCTGGAAAATAGTTGTTTATTTCTGGTACTAGGATGGTCTTTGGACTCACATCTCAGAAAGGCAGAGTGATCTGACCACTTCTGGAGTACACTAGTGTTGAGTCCAGCAC
Source organism: Aptenodytes patagonicus (assembly GCF_965638725.1). NCBI lineage: Eukaryota > Metazoa > Chordata > Aves > Sphenisciformes > Spheniscidae > Aptenodytes > Aptenodytes patagonicus. The sequence goes on along the minus strand of NC_134962.1, from coordinate 242,660 downwards.
TCTGAAGGATATGCGCTTTGGATTGGGAAGACCACCATAATGTGGTTGGGAGGGACCAGCAAAGCCCCCCTACACCAGAGGGAAAGGAAGCCCTACCCAGTGCCTACATCTGGAAGGTGCAGCATCAGACCCAGCTCTGCTTATCTTTCATCATGCCCAGTCCCCTCTGACTCAAATCCTGCTCGGCCACCACCACTATTAGATCCACTGCTTTTAACAGACAATATATGTGCATATCCAGTCAATCCCCCAGCTTCCTTCATCGCCCTGGCAGCCCCTGTTATACTGCGTTCTCTTTAAAGTTATGCTTTCCTTGTGCCATTTATTGTTCTGCTGTTGCCAGTAGCAGGCTTCTCTGCGTATATGATAAGCTTCTATAGCTTTTCCAAAGTGCAACTGCAGAAATCTGAACCTCCCAAAAGACATGTTCTAAGTGCATCATGTTGAGCTCCTCTGCTCACTCAGTTACCAGGATCCAGAGAATGATCCTAACTTTCTAAAAATGTTAGTATTTCTAAACTGTGCAATTGTGTCTTCCCTACTACTTTTCAAATGGCCCAGTATAGGTATTTTTAGAGTAGATTCATAGTCCATCACACCCTTTGTGCACATAACTAAGTATTCACCTGTTTAGCTGTTGTACGCCTGCCTTTCCTTTTTCCAGGGATACCATCCTGCTAACCTACCTTGAAATTGTCTTTGTCTTGAAGTTAGCTGTGGCATAGAATCAAAGAATGGCATCTTTTGACTGTTTTCACCACTTCACAGGGTAAAGTCTATGAGACGCTCTTACTGGCCGAAAATCCTCCACAGCCATGGTTATGGCTGCAGCTTTTATGAACACACATTCTGAATCACATTTTGCAGGCTTTTACAAGGATATGGTTTAGGGCCACATTTGTTGTAACTTGGAGTTTTCTGGGAAATACTCCTACTTTCTGTAGGTGCTCCATATTCGTTGCCAGTGATGGTTTCTCCTCTCCAATGGGTGCTCCTCTGCGTTCGGAGAGGAGTCCTCTTGCCCAGCAGACTTCCGCTGTTGAAGCTTCTGGCTCTTGTACATACATTTGCCTTTCCTTTTATGCTGTATGCAGAATTCCACAGATTAATCTGTGTTCACAGTTCTCACAGATCCTCAGCTCCAAGGTTTTACTGCAGGTCTTTAATTCTGTCACATATTGATTGACTGTTTCTGCTTGCATGAAAAGGATTGGAAATGTTAAAATGATTCATTGTTTTGTGGGATACACAGCCACATTTTGTCATGTTTACATTTTCTCTTACACATTCCTTTCCTCCTCCCACCTGAGGCACAGAGACTGGGGCCTTCTCGTTAGTGCTTCTTTCATCTGCACTAATTGCTGTTAAGTGGATCTCAAACTGCCTGACAGTTTCCATTCTCTACTGCATCCCAGCAGGGAAGGATTTAACACTGGACCCTGTGATATGCTTTTTAGTTCTTCCAAGAACTCCTGGAAACCACTAAAGTTCATACTTAAATTTTGTCAGAGCCACCTTGCAAAGAGAAGTGTATGTATGAGGAAAAGATTGCCTCCATTGGGGCTGCTACTGAACCCACCCTGACAAAAGTGACTTAGCTTTCTGAACAGTGAATTTCAAGGGGGTAAAAATAATTTCCCAAAGTATCTTTCTGTGCTCCATGTCCTGAGAACTAGCAACACTTGACATTGTGCAAGCACAGACCAGAGAGACCACTGATGGCAGCACATACCCCCTGGGACATGGGGAGGGAAGTCTCATCTGCTTCTGGAGTTCAATGCATGCAGGAAGTTCCACTTCCTGTGGAGTTCAATGCACCCTGGGAGAGTCAAGCAATGGTGTGCTCTGCACTCAGCAAAGATGAGCAAGCCAGCCAAAAGCTCTGCATTGCCATTGTTCAGCACACTGCAAGTCCATCCTTCCTCCACCAGTATCTGGAGACAACAGCCTGGTGACCCTAGAGGCATCTCCTTTCACCCAGCAGCAGCTGGCCCATAAGTCAGCTCTCCAGCAGGTCATGTTTGCCCATTGCCTTCTTCACTATGCTTCAGAGATGCCAAGACACACACACTGGTTTGGCATTTAACCCCTCCTGGCCCTGGGCTGGCAAGGCCCCGAGTCCCTCACACAGGCATGGTGCTGTGGTTCAGTCTATGGAGCACACAGCGATCCTCCAGTGCTGGTGCTGGGGAGCTGCCTCCTTGCAGAGCAGCAGCCTGTAAGGGCAGCTGGGCGAAAACAAGCCCATTGCCCTTGTGGTGTTCTAGGAGCCTTGGTCTCCAGGCTGCCAGGATCTGGAAGGCCATGCCCGAGTAGGGCCATGCAATGTTCAGAGTGTGGCTCCTTAGGGAATCCTTGAAATTGCCTTTGGAGAAACAGCAACAGCCTGCACCATGGCCCTGGGGCAGGCATGAGGAGCAGGCTACACATGCCACTTCCTTCTCTTAAACTTCAAATGCACCATCAGACCTAAATTACTCACTTGTAATCCCTGGAGCTGGCAGCAGCTCAGAGAGGATCCAGCTCAGGTGATAAGAAGGAAGAAAGAAAAAAAAGAACCCATTAAATTTAAAAACCTCTGAGAGTCATAAAATGTAAAAATACATTCAGGACAGGAGCCAGGCCAGGATGGGGAAGCTCGGTGCAAGCAGGGTCTGACACTGGAAGCTCTCTGAGCATAAGGGGGTACCACAAAAGATGAGGGAACCTGAGGCTAAGGCTGGTGGGGCTTGGTGGTCCTGGGTGCTCAGCTCTGTTACCTCTTCTAACTCCTCACGATCCTTTGTTCTCTCTCTGTGGTGTAGATGGAGTGAGAAAAGAGCAGGAAACACACGCAGAGAGAGTAGAGCTGTGCTAAGAGTGTCCAACCCAGGCTGAGAGCAGAGTCCTGCTCTCCAAGGGGGCAGTCAGGGGACTGCCCTCTCCCTCTCCGCAGCCAGACCCCTGGCTCAGTCTGCCCAGAGAAGGTGTTGGGGATCCCCAAAGCCAAGGTGTGGAGCAGCTGTGTCACTGTGCCAGCAGCACCCAGCAGCCCTATCCCCAGGGACATGACCAAGATGCCCACAGCTGCCTTGGCTCCTGCAACATACTTGGAAAGCTCTTGTTTACTGGGATCTAACGCAGTTACAAAGCTAACTGAAAACAGAGAGCAGCTCCTGGCAAGGCACGGGCTGCAGAGAGCTAGAATGAAAAGCATTTAAAATGTCTTGCTTCACCAGCCTGGCTGCCCCTGTGCCCACCAGCTTCGGTCTGCTCCTGCAGTGAGTGCTCCATCACCTCTGAAACAAACTGCATCGATCAGGGAGAAACGCTCCCATCTCAGGCCTGGAAACATGTCCTGGCACAGCTCCCCAGGAGCCAGCACCCCTCCCCATCTGTCAGGGACAGAGCAAGCAGCACGCACCTGAGGGTACCACTGCTTTGCCCTGTGCCATGCAGAAGCATCTGCAGCCAGTGGCACCGCTGCAGCCCAGCTCAATCTCCACACCACAGCGAGCCCAAGCCCCACACCTCTGCCTCAGGCCAGGCTACTCAAAAGCAAGAGGGTTTCACAACAGGGCGGTGGGCACCCACTAGCTCAGCCCTTCCCAGAAACTCTGGCGATACCTTCAGGAGACACAGGAGAGATGACAATGTCCTGGCTCAGTCTCAGTGGCTCTGCAGTCACAGAGCTTGACAACACCACAGGGAAGGTCTTCAGTCTGAGCTCCTTCCAGGCAGGTGGGCAGCTCTCCCTTCACCTTCACCTGCTGCCAGTGGCACATCGCAAACAGCTGTGGAGAGGACAGACAGAAAGCAGCAATGCAGACACTTGATCATGTCTGCCAGCAGATCCCTGATCCCAGGTGTTCAGTGCCCTGGCAGCCCTCCGCAGGGTAGAGGGGAGGACTCAAGAGAGGACTGCGCCTCACAGCAGTTGGGAGAAGTGGTGGCTTCAGAGTCTCAAGGGCCTTGTGCATCCTCTTGTTGCAGCCCACTGGCTCTCCATCCCCAATGCTCTGGACCCAGACCCAGGCTGAGCTTTGTGTTTCCAGCCTCTTGCAACATAGCTCAAGCTGCCTGAGCCGACTCAAATCCCAGGGCTCCCTATCAGCTCCCATCTGTGTATCTGAGATGAGAAAAGTGGCTGCAGGCACTGCCGGGGTTGCACCAACCTGACTTGGAGGGGGCAGGCTGAGACTGTTACTCACCAAGACTCTGCAGACAGCGCAACTGCACCTCCTGCCTTGGCTGCACCTCCCAGCGAAGGCTGCCCAGCACCTGCAGCCAGGATCACTCCTCAGAAGAGCAGCCAGATGGGAAGGTCTGTGTGAGCCTGATAACAGCTGCTGCTTGGCTGCTCTCCCTGGCAGGCCTGCATGGGGCACACAAGTGCCAGTGTCTGGGGCTCCAGGAAAAGCAGGGGCACGTGCCCCAAGGCCAGGCTGGCATCTCTGTCCTTGAGAGTCCCCAACACAGCTCCTCCTGCTAGAACCTCCCCAGGGAGTGCAGAGTGAATGCTCACACCCATGGCATAAGGGTAGGTGGGAAGTGCATACCCTTGGTGCAGTCAGACACTTTGCAAATACTGAGCCAGGCTCCTCGTGCCTACGGCAAGCACAGAACTGGGTGCTGTGGCGCAGAGTGAGAAGCCAGCACCTCTTCCCTACCAGGGCTCAAGGAATTTGTCCCTGCCCTAAGGCGGACTGAAGGACATGGAGTGGCTGGCTCTGGACCACCCAGGGCAGGATGGGAGCCCAAGGCCAGGCAAGTGCTTCACTTGCACTGAGATGCCAGCAGAGAAGCTGTGGATGCAAGGGGTAAAGAGAGAAGAGCAAGGTGAGAGAGAAGAGCAAGGCCTGGCTGTTAATGGCAGGAGTGCTGAAATTTACTTTTAATCTACATTCTAAACTGATTTTTAAAGTTCTCTTTCCTCTGGAGATGGTGAAAACACAGTGCCAAGTAAGCTGCCCCCACTTTTCTGCACAGCAATCAATAATCCATCATTGCATCAAACCAGATGGAAGTGGGCACCTTCACCCAGCACACACTGATTCCAATTCATTCACCCTCCACCAAAGGCATCTCAACAAGTAAAGCAGCTCTACGCTTCTTCACCTGCTGAACCAACACAGCACCAGAGCAAGGCCAGGGTCCTGAGCAGGCTGGGGCAAGTAAGCAAGGATGGAGGATGTTTCCTGGGTGTGGAAAGGAGAGGAAGGCCTAGAAAAGGTCTCCTGATGCCTGGGGACCATGGAAGTCACAGGCAACAGGACAAACAGGAGGGTCACCAGTTCAGCAAAAGTTTATGCATGCTTCTGCATCAGAACTTGCTGCCTCAGTCCTGGCAGTCTTGCAATTTAGATGGAGGGTAGATGTGATGGCAAAGACAAAACCTGGGCTTTTCAACCCATTCTCACACTCAGTGCCTGTGAGATGGGCTAGACTTGTTAGGTAGGTGAAGAGACCACAATGATTGTACTGGGGAAGGAGGTAGAAAACAAGGCAGAGAGAATGAAGATTGTGGTCTGTCACAAAACAATCAAAAAATAAAGCCCAAGGTCCAGCACTTGGCTTTTTCTCATGCAAACCTCTCTGCACCCTTGTTATCAGCAAATCCGGAATCAACCTCCATCCCCCTGCAGGTAAGGAAGGAGATGAGAGGGATCAGCAAGGCATTGCAAAATTGGTTCTATTTTTACATGCATAGGGGGCCTTTGAAGGAACAAGGGACTGCCCATCACCTCTATTTTCACCTGACAAAGGTACTAGCAGTTCCTGGGCCAGCAGTGCCCAAACTCTTGGGAGGTACTGTCCTTGGCTGTAGAGGCAGTACAGGCCTTTCTTTGGGCATCTTGACATTTTAGGGCCATGAATGTCCCAGGCAGGCTCCCCCCTACCTGCTGAGACCCTCCCCACCTCTTCCTGGCTTTTTCAGGAGATCTGTGCAACAAGGCTGCAGTTCCTGGTCTGGCTCCATGGCAGAGGCCGTGCTCAACTCCTGCCCTGCAGCACCAGGGAAGGGCAGGAACAGCAGCAAGGAGTGCATGATGCTGAGGCAGGCAGCACCCTTACCCTGAAGATGGCTGCAGGTGCCACTTCTGCACCAGTTGGAGAGACTTTTCTTCTGCAGCAGCCCTATGCTGACATCCAGACCCCAGCAGAGCTGCAAAAACAGTCTCCCCACTGGTGTTACACCCCACTGACCCCACCCTTTGCTAGTGCTTTGTGGCCTGAGGGAGTACAGATCCCAGCACCCCATCCCACCCCAGCTGCTCGCTGCTGCAGAGCAGAGCCAGGCAAACAACTCGTCAGGAACAAAGTCCCTTCCCCGAGTGGGCTGGGCTGCCTTGCCTGCGACTAAATATTCAGAGGCACTGTGCACTAGCCCTTTGATCAGCGATTTATCTCTCTGTGCCACAAGTTTCCTGGAGCCTGGCATTTCCGCCCCATGCTCAGCCTAAGTCCCAGGAGCCTGGGAGACAGGTGTGAGGAATTAGCTATAGGGACTAATGCTCTGACAGGAACCAGCACCAAAAGCAGGGGACAGAGTGTAATGTTTATTACATTTGAAGCAAAGCAAACGTGGCCTACTTATGTATCTAGAGAGAATTAATTGGGGAGCTCCACAAAGCAGCAGATTATAAATTAGAATCGTTTTCACCAACTTCAGCCCATTCATCTTATTTCACACCAGGCCTGTCAGCTCAGCCTGATGCAGCCGTGCGCAGCCCCAGACCCACAGGCTGCTGTCTGGTGGCACAGGGGGACTGTCAGCAGCCAGCCTCATGGGCACTGCATGCCTAAACCCACAGGAAGTATGTGAGGTCGAGCCGAGGCACACGCCTTGAATGGAAAGCAAACTCAGAGCCTTGAGGATGGCTCCAGAGGTGCTGAGTGCCGCCACCTGTCATCTGCAGGGGTATCCACAGTGCTCTGCTCCAGGGACTGGCCCCAGAGACAGCAGAGATGCCGGGTGCCTGCCCTGTGCTCCTCTATCCCCCTTCATTTGCTGGCAGCCAGCAGAGTGGTGGGGGGCCAACACGGCTGTGCATGCACCTCCTTACCCTCCCCGCCCTGGTTAGGATCCCAGATTAGGGACCAGGCTTTGCTGATGTGACATAACAGGCAACTTCAGGCCACGGTCAGGTGGAGACTCCCTTTGCACAGCTTAGAGGTCACTCCTGGGGACGCCGCCCATGATGTGCACGTGCCTACCCTGAGCTGCTGGGAGTGTAATGCTCTGCATGCCCAAGGCACTGGGGGCCTTGGACTCACACCTCACAGAGGGGCAACCCATTAACAGACAGATTCCTGTGCAAGGAGCAGTAGTGGCCAGAAACTGGCAAAGCAGCTTGTGCCTGAGGCACGGCAGCCCTCAACAGCCCAGGGCCCAGTAGGTGCCCCTGAGGGGCAATTCAAGAAATGCCCAAGGCATTTCAGGGATTCTGGCCTGGAGCCAAAACAGCCAGAGCAGCCACTGCCTCCCAGATGGTGGGATCGTGCCGGCACCTCTCAAAGCAGAGGATTAGAATAACTCTGATTTGGCTTATACTTATAGATCCCAAGGGGACAGCATGCAAAATACCATATTGATGCTGGGATCATTTCTCTCCGAAAGGTGACCTGCTGCCTTGCTGGAAGGAGTGTTAAAAAAGCCAGTGGAGATGGCTGGGCAACACCTGAAAAGGAGGATCTACTCCTGAAGATGCAGTTTGAGTCAGACCACAGCCACCATGATCTCAACTCTCCTGCCCTTCACGGTGATCAGAGGTGGACAGAACCAGAGGTGGGATCAGAGCCTCACAGCACCCACCTGTGCAAATGAGAGCACTCCCAGGAAGGTGTCTGCAGGGCTCCAGACACAAAATGGTTTCCACAGGGAGCAGCAAAAGTCTGGCCCAAGAGTCCTTCTAGCCCATGTTGTGTCTCCAGAGTGGCCAGGAGCAACTGCCTGGAGCAGAACAGGGACAGGGCAAGCAGGTATGATGCTCTTCCTGACACTCTCCCAGACTCCAACAATTTTCAGCTCAAAGAGACAAATGCCAATTTGTACTCGGTCTTTTCCACAAAACTATCCAGAAGCAGGATGCCCCAGGAGCTAGTGTTCTGCCAAGGCCTTCAGAGATGCACATAACAGCCTTGCCAGCTGACAGGGCCAGACAAGCTTCATCCCATGGCAGGGACTCCCGTCAACCCATTTTTAGCAGCTGTAGCAACCTGCATTGACATACGAGCCGTTTGGTTCAGCAAGCCCACAAAAGTCCACACTGTTTAAGTGTGTGTGATCAGGGCAGAGCACACCAGACACCCTAGCCCAGATGCGTCAGGCCTCACATACCGGGTCCCAGCCAGCTGCTGCCTTGTCCCTCCTGGCTCTGACTTGCACGGGGAAGCCCAGGGCTTCCAGGTGGGCACCAGGTGAGGAGTGCCTGCCACAGCCTGGTCCCATGCCAGAGTAGCTTTCTATCCCTCCACTGCCGCTCTCTGTGTGTCAGCTGCAGCCCCCACTCTGCACCTGGCCAGCTGATAATTTGTGTCATAAAGAGAGAGTTTGTTCAAATGGAATTACTAATTAGTATAGAAATACTATTAGCATCATTAATGCATTCCAAACAGTTCTGCATGCTGGCACCATGTGAAAGCAACACTGGGCCAGAGACCAAGGTGGCAAAGCCCAGCTCAGTTCTGCTGACGCTGAGCAGTGAAACAGCATTGTTTCTACCCCAGCACTGGTCTCCCTGGTACAGCAATCAGTAAAAGTTGGACCGGGACAGATTTGTGTCTGTGTGTGTGTACAAGCACACACGTGTGTGTGGTAGGGAATCACGATGACAGAAACTACCCAGCATGGGAATTTCAGGACAAGAGAGGGAAACTGATAGAAAGGAACCAAGGCAGGGGCATGGGGGTAGCAATAAAACCAAATGTAAAGTGGATTTATTATTTACTGCAAGAAACAATTGTGAAGTCACTTATTCTGGCTCTGTGCATCCTAAATGGGGTCTGCAGCATTTCTCATATCTCCCTAGTGTGCTGAGTGATTTTTTTACAATTGGATGCATGAGGCTGGGGTAATCTTATAAGAGACTCCAGAAGATCAGTTTAGTATTGATCATGTGCTGAATTTAAAGGCTTTCCACATCCATCTACTGCTGCTACTCAGGTGACAGCTCAACTGGGACCTGGGTGCTCACTGGGTGCCTGCACCCCAGAGCCACCTCATTTGGCTGCATCCTGTGGCTGGGCTGATGCACAGCAGCATGGGGGGGCCAACACATCACACTGGAGCTCAGTTTATGAACCAGCAGTCACATGGCTGCTCCCCACTGAGCCTTTTGATGAAGTCCCCCCAATGGATCAGTCTGCTGTGCTTCTCTCATCGCTGGGGCCAGCTGGTTGTGGATTGTAGCGGATCATACACTCATCTAACAGGGGCAGCAGCTGCCAGAGACCAATAGAAAAAGGGTGACGGTATAGAGAGCAGTTTGCACAGACCAGCACCTAATGCCAACACCCTGCACTAGAGTGACAGCACCTGGCACTGTCCCCAAGGAGGTGCCAGCTGCCACTGCAGGGCTGCCAGTGCAGGGCAGCCATAGCACCTAGACCTCTTCAGCATAGCCCCTCACCAGCTCTCACACAGGTGCTGCCAGGAGCCATTGCCTCCTGCATGGAGCAAAGAACTGGCCTTGGGCATGGAGGAGGGGGCTCCGAGCACATGGTGCTTCTCTGGATGCTGCAGACAGGACTATAAACTGAACAAACCTTCCTGAGCAGGCAAAGGCCCCTGCAGCTCCCTTATCTGGCAGGGTGTGACTGGAGCACAGCTGAAGCACAAAGGGCCCTATCACAGGCAGACCATGCCAGCAAGAGCCTGGAACAGCTCCAACCCTGGGGAGACAGGGTGATGAGAAAAGGCACACAGAGAGACACTGTGCAGGGAGGAATACACATGGAACAGGACCTCTGCCTGTATCTTGAAAGAAGTGTCTCCTGGTGTTTCCCTTGGACTCTGCATATCTTCTAGGCACGGGAGTGCAAAGGGTGAGGCCAGACTCCAGAAACAATGGCCTGGCAGCAGGATAGTTGCTGTGACATGCCCACAAATGTGACAGGAAGAGGGAATTCAGGCATTATGGGACTGTTAAACATTTTGCATCATGATGAGGTTTTAGTTTTTTCTTTTAATAATATGCATATTGGAAATTGTTATGAAGTCATGAAATCTGTGAGCCATGCTGTCCAAAAGGCAACCTGCTTTATGATGTGAAAATGTAAACTTACAAAGTGTTTTTTGCAAAACAAGTTAAATGTATGAAAAATCTACTGATTTACTGAAACAGGAGATGTGCAGGGTAGAAAAAAATTACTCTTCCAGGTCCATATTTACTCAACAAAAGACCTATATTAAAATAACTCTTAGAGCAGGTCACTGGCATTCTCACAGAGGTTGAGTGGCTGAAAGTAAGGTTACAACATAAAGAGGCCCTCTTAATCAGCAGAGAGAGCAGAAATTGCATGGACATGCTTTAAAACATCAGGCGCTTCTTCAAAATCCCCAGGCAAAAATTTGAGTCCAAACATCCATTTTGCACAGCCGTCAACTGGGGTGAAGTGGGGCTGAGCTGTTGCATAGCTGCCCACAGGTGAAAAAGTGCTGAGAGGCAGTACTCTCGACACAGGGCACTGTCCAGTGAGGACCTCAGTGCACTGTACCTGGTAGGTGCTTAGATGCAGATCTTAAATCTAGACATTCATAAGGCATCCAATTCTTTTGCTGTTGCTGCTGCTGCTGTTGCTTTGTTTTCAATAGCTGCAGCTAAACTTTTAACCTTTACATTGATGGAATGACCTAAACATGTTCTTCCAGGCTCGTCAGCAGCAAGGCTGTCTCACAGCAAGCAGAGAAATGCCTTTCCTTTCAGCCTGGCAAATCAATACGCTGTGTGGCTGGCAGACTTGGAGGTGTCCCCTGTTTAGAACACATGGAAGGGCCTCAGAGGTGGGATACAAGCATTTCTCCAGACTGCCAGGTCTCACAGAGAGGTGGGCACGAACCTCCATCTCCTTGGCAAGCAGGAGAAGAGCAGCTCACAATTTGGAAACCATGTAGTTGTTCCAGCTGGGAGGCTGGCTCTGGATGTTGCTGTCCCAAGCCTGTGGCTCTGCCAGCAGCTGAGGCACTTATTCAGCATCCTAGGATATCAGATGGCACAGAAAGAGTTACAGGAAGGAGAAGATTAATCGCGAGTTAATATGGTCCTGTGTTTTTTATTACTCTGAGAGTATTAAATTGATAGCCTGGTACCAAAGGCCAGAAGTGTCACCTCTCAACAAGATGAAATCTATGTAGCCTGTGGACAGGGGAAAGCCACAGATTTATAAAGGCATCCATAAAAATTAACATTTGGATGAGCATGTGCAAGAACAGAGACCGTGAACTGCAGCAGCAGGTTGGCAAGTAGGTGCCACCCCTGCATTTAGAGCCCAGCAGAGACCGTTGACTGGGTGCATCCTCCTGCACCAATCCCTGGCTGAGCGGGGCCCCAGAGCCGCTCTATTACCAGGAAGAGGCTGCCAGGGAGCTTTTGGAAGATGGTGGCATTTTGGTAGTGTTTTGGGGAGTAAGTGACAAAGGCAGGAACAGGCCACATCCCAGATCTCCTCGGGGGATCAGTCCCTGACCCTAGTGGTGGAAGCATCTCCCCTCGGTTTGGCTTAGACCAGACAGGAAGGCTCAGACTCTCTCTCCACCCTCAGCTTTCTGCATGGCTCAGTCTGTGCTGTCTGAGCAAGCACCAAATCTGGCAAGGCAATGGAACCTGGGGAACATGCTTTTCCACAGGTAACAGATCAGGGAGCCCAAAATATGTACTGTCATGCCAGGAGCCATGAAACGGTGACCACAGGCATACCCCATTGCCCCAGAGAGGCCAAGAGGCCCTGAGAAGACCTTGCCTCTCCCTTGCTGCCTCAGGACTCCATCCCACCATCCAGGTGCCCGAGGGCTGTCCCTCAGCACAGCAGAGACACTGGACACCCAGGACCCTGGCAGCTTTCAGGGTGCACAGCAAGGTGATTATGTCTGTGTGCATGTCACAGTGCGGGCACAGGGCAAAGAGACTGCTGACACATGGGCCCATTCAATGTTCTGTTACCACTGCTTGTAGAGTCAGGGTCTTGGCACCTCTGGGCCTCTGCCCTTCCTCTGCACAGTGAGGGCAATACTCCAGCCCTACCACAGAACTAGGGACACCACAGACCTGCTGGGATAGCATGGTGCTCAGGGCCACACACTTATCCAGACTGGCTGATCCTGCATCGCACAGCACACGCTTCTACATGTAGACACCATGGCATATCATAACTGTGTGTGCACTCAGCCACGTGCCATGCATACTGTGCTGCAGGCTCACACACCTGGTGCACTGTCTCAACACCCAGTGCAAATGGAGCCATTACCACTGCTGCCTGCAGTATGACTGCTTTGCAATTAAAGGAATGAAATGTTTATACAGGAATAAATCTGTGTTAATGAGGTGAATCCTGCTCCTGCCCTGACAGGCTCCAAAACAAGGCTAGGAACTTGGGGGAAGGAAGAAGGTTCAAACATGCGCTGCTCCCAGCCAGCAGCTAGGCCTGGGAAGGGAAGTGGGGAGGGTAAGTGGAGCAAACTCAGGCAGCTGGCTGGTTGCGTGCAGGAGCCACCCATTCTTTGATTTCCCTGTCTGGTCCCCCCACATGGAGTTAGCAGGAGAGACCAGAACATTGTCAGGCTTGCTCAGGCTCAGGAGGTCTTTGAGCCGTTTCCTTCCCTGCGAAGAGGACTGCACCTGGCTCAAAGATTTAGGGAGAGCACAAGCTATTTGGACAGTGATGCTGCCAGAGTGGGGACACACTGCTTTGGGCCCTTCCACCTCGACAGCCTGTCTAAAAAAGTCCTTTGCTGAAGCTAGCAGCAGGGGCTCTGCAGGAGGAAATCCCTATGCAGGTCATCCTCGCTCTCCTCTATTCCTCAGAAACACTGCACTAATCCCTGTCGCCTGCCTACACTGGAAACCACGGAGACACAGAATCCAATTAGCTTGAAATCTTGCTCTGCTTTCCGCACAGCATCTCCCTCGGATAGAGCTGTGGAGCTGCAGAGATAAATGGTGCATTAGGATTCCAGTGGGGTCTGGCAGGCAAGGATGGCTTTGGAACTGCAGCACCAGCCCAGGGAACGAGTGAGGCACCAGTGCACCTTTCCCAAGCTTCTCTCTCCACCTCTGCCTCATACCAACTCTTCCTCCTTGCTTGTCCTGCAGCACCATTCCCTCTGCTGAGCCTGGCTGTACAAGGTGAGGACTGGGGCTAGAGCCAGCAGGTCTCCAGGCTGGCTTACCAACCACAGGGCCTTCACTCTTTGCAGGGGGAAGAAAACTTCTTAGGGGCTGAATGGCATCAAAGCCACTTGGCTGCTGGGGGTGGTCAATGTGGCATGAAGTGCAGTGCCAGGGCCCATCTCCTCACCACTGCAACCCCCCCAGGGCACCTCTGTGCCCAGAGGTCCCTTCAGCACCAGCATGATGCATGTCACTCTCAGCTCCCTTGTCCCTCCTCCAGCAGGGACTGAGGCTGACTCTCCAGAACGATCTGGGGGACAAAGCAGGTCCCAACCCCAGAGACAGCAGGGAAAGGGGCTGAAACAGGTAATCCTCCCCCGGACAAGCTCAGCACAGCCTCTAGCCACGGCCAAGCAGAGCACAAGGGGTAACTGTTGCTGATTCTGTGCTATACCCTGGCTGTGCCTGTGGCAACAAGTGTCTTGTGCCTGACGCTACCACAGCCATGCCTGCTGTACTCACGCTCGTTCCTTGCACCCACAGTAAATTACCTGCTTTGCATTTTGCAGCAGCCACTTAACAGTATTAATTCATTGTGTTCTGTCTTTAACAAACACCATTATCATATCACCAGCCAGGATTATGCAAATCCTGCAAAAGGAATTATTTCTCTCCCCAAAGTCACCTTGATTTATCAGTTTTAGCCCAAAATGAAATAGAAGTTGCTTTGGATAAACTGTTTAAAAACATGACCACACCCAGGGGGCTGTGATGGCCCCATAGAACGAAACACACATCCAGGCCAGGCACAGCTGTGCCCAGCTGGGTGACCCTGGGCAGCTCTGTGCTGGACCCCACCAAGACCGCTCCTATGTCAGGGTGCAGGTGGACCTGGACACTAAGGAACCAGGCAGTGGACCAAGAGCTGGGGAAACAACCCCCTTGCAAAATACTCCTGGGATAACTCCATGGCTCCATTCCCCAGGCACAGGGCCATGGGGCAGAAGCATGCAGGGCTGGAAACAAAGAAACCTTCTGAAAGTGCATTAAGGATTGCTCTGTGGCTGCCACTAGTCTGCTCCCATCCCTGTCCCTGCTTTCCAGGCCACCACTTCAGGTTGAGCCTGCATCACGCATAACAAACCGGTATGTCCTCCCATGCAAGTGTGGATGCTTCTAGGGATCAATGAGCAAATCTGCATCCCACTCCAGGAATTAGCTCTTTAACAGGGTCCTCAAATAACCTAATGCCTTTGTCCATAATTTCCTTTGCTGCAGAGGTAAAGGCTCCCCGCCCCTCTGATGCAGCTAGACCTGGCTGCAGTTGCCCCATAGCATGTAAGGAAGCACTTGTATGATTAAAAGTAACCTTTTTCCCATTATTTGTCAGCAATTTGAGTCAGTCCTTCAGCAGAGGGCAAGAACAGCACCCTAGTAAGAAGGGAGCACTTCTACTCTTTCGCAGGGCAGACAGCAAGCCTCTGTAACCTGAGCACAGCCTGCTCTTGCAAGAGGAACCAGGCCCTTAGCTAGGGCTTTGCCCTGATGGCCAGCAATTACTTTGTGTGTTCCAGCTCAGTGCAGAGGGGCTATTCTGAAAGAGGGTTCTGCGTCAGATTCCATTAAGCATGGATGGTAGCTCTATAAGAGCAGCAAAAAACTCCCCAATTAGTTCTAAGTATTTTTTATTTTCAAACTCAGCGTGTTCTGGCAGACAAAGACTCAAGGGCAGCAACCATGCGTTGGAGCAGCACCACGACTGCAAGTTGGTGCACTGAAAAGCCACTGACAGCTGTACACTCAGCACCTCTTGTGCTTATGGCTCACACCTAACTCTTAACAGATATGGGAAATTGCTCCAAAAAACCATACTGTGACAGAGACAAGGATGAAATCAGGCACTGGCAACCTATGGTAAAATACAGCTCAGTAAAACAGAATTATCCCCAAACCAAAACCTGGAAACAAAAACCTTAAAAGAAATCCCTGGCACTACGCCTGGACACCCACAACCAGCACACCCACACCCCTGGCTGTGGTCTGCAGTCTGCAGAGTGAGAAAGTGTTCAGTCTGCATTCAGCCTAACCTGCTCTGGGCCTGGGGAGCGGTAAACCACCCAGGCTCTGTGGGGACAGACACCTGGGGCCAACACAGCGCTGGGTATAGCTGGCTGGTGCTTGTGGTGTGGGATGTTTCAAACCACGAACAGAGACTCTGAGGAGGAACTGAAAGAGCCACCTTGGCCATCCCAGGACAGAGCCTGAGCACTGATGGGAGAGAGATGCCTCCACCTGGCACAGCAAAGACCCAGGGTTCAGGCTGCTCCTAGTGTCACAGAGAGTAATTCTCATTCCTGCTCTGATGTGTTTAACCTGGTCTCTCCTTGATCTGTTCCAGCTACTCTCATCTTCCCCTCTGCCTCTCCCCTGCCCTGCCCCCAGCTCCTCATCACCAGCTCTCATTTCCAGTTGTGCCTGATGTCTTCTGATCATTTCACACCTTCAGGCCACCACTGTCCTCGCAAGGTTAGAGGGAAGCTTGGAAAGAGGGACTACATCCTCCTGGCCTTGAGAATCCGAAGGATGAATCTTCCCAGATGTAGCCAGTCCTGCCCACCTTCCAGCTGGGACAGTCCCTCTCCACCAACATGCACCCTCTCGGAGGCAGCCCCTGCTCTGCTGAGGATGGAGACAAGGAAGGCCAGAGGCTGGGAAGGCAGGTACAAAGCTAGAGCACAGGAGGAATGCAATGGCAGAGACAGAAACAGGGAAGGCAATTCAATTTTCAGAGGCTGTCCCACCAATTCAGCTCAGAGAGACGATAAGAAACCCATTTCCAGCGATAGGCACCCTAATCCCCAGCCATCCTGCATTTCCATTTCCGAGAGGCACTATTTCCAACAGGGAGGCATTTTCCCATCTAGGTTTGCTAGAAGGGACAGCAATGGATTAAATACCAATTTTTCCAGCACTGTTTAACTCCTTCTGTGCCTACTCCTGCCACTTAATGCAAGCACTGGAGGTACAGGGCAGCAGAATGGCTGCTACACTGTGCCCCGGAGCAGGAGAACAGAGCTGGGGGCCTCTCACAGGCTTTTCCCAGTGGCCTGCAGCCTGAAGAGACAGGGAAGAGGGGAAAAACTGAAATGCATCAGCAGTGCAGGCAGAGCAGCTTAGATCAGGAATTTATTATTGCTCAGGGCAGGACTCTGAGACTCAACTGTGGGACTAAAGTCATGCAGCAAAGCTTACATCCAGTGTTAAAACCATTAGACAGGTCCAAAGTGCTGCAAGACTGACTTAAAACTACATTTGCAAGAACACAGGCACAAAGAGAAAGAAGGAAGCAAACTATGCAGTGATGGCCATGCCCCCCACATGCCCACCATGTGCCCCACATCGCCACCATTTAAGCATTGTGGTGCAGGTGAAGCCTTTGCCTCCAGGTTACTGGCGAAAAGAAAGGCAAAAGCAGCACAGATGCAGCAAAGAGTGCATTGGCTGAAGAGGGACCGACTGGCACAGAAACACATACAGATCAGTGGTAAATAACCTCACTGTCTTCAGGAGGGCCGTTCTCAGCACTGGGCAACAGCTGCCATCTCAAACATGTTGTGTCTTCCCCCATCGCTGTATGCTGGGGTTGCTCAGGGCCAGCCTCCCCAAGGATGGTTGGTGCCTGTTCCCAGCAGTCCTGGACCTCGCTATTAGCAATAGCTATCTTACAAGAGCCACCTAACTTCCAGCATCAAGCAGGACTTGTCCCACCACTGGGACGCCACTAAGCTACAGCATTCCTTTGATGCCAGCACAGTCTTTCCCCAGATACCTGTAGCCAGCCCTCTGCGCTTCCGCCACCCATCCCAGCCCTCTTCCTCATTCCACTGCCCTCACTCTGTGCTGAGGATCTCCATTTATCCCTGTTTCCTGATGTTAGGGCTCCTACCCACCATCTTAATCAGTCCTTCAGGCAGCTGAAGGGCCTGAGACTCCCAGCCCTGCTTCTGTAGCACAACTGATTGCCCTGGCATCCCACACAGCAGCTCCTCCCCCCTCCCAGACATCAGACATAGAACTCTCCCCACAGGGCAGGAATAAAGCCCGAATGTTCTGATTTAGCCCCCTCTAAACCCCTCCCTTGACCCCTGTTATGAACTGAACCAGGGAGTTTTGTTGGAAAGGGGAGCCCTGGACAGCTGTTGCCACTCAAACTGATAAGGTCCCTGGTGCAAAGCTTGCGGGAGGGAGCACTAGTCGCTCTGTAGTCAGAGCTCTCTCACCTCTCCGCATGGCTCTAGCACCAACCAGAACTGTACATTCATCACCCACTAAACAAATGGAAATTTAAGGGCTCATGGCTGTAAAATACAGAAAACAATTCCCTGTGCATTTTAACGGTACTGTAATATATTGGATCAGAAATGATGAATGGCAGCAGAAGGGGGCTGGGCCCAGCGCAGAGGGGAGTGCTGATGCAGTGGAAGCCAGAGAGATGTATAGCTGAGGGGAGAGTCTGGGAAAGCTCCCAGGATTGTTATTGCATGGGGCTGGGGGAACACCACCATCTACAAAGACCAATTCATGCCCACACCTTGCTACCGCACCATTCAGTGTAGGATTTGTAGTAGAGGCTTCTGTAAGAAACATCCATGTGAGGAAGAATAGAGTTGAGCCAGGTATGCCTGCTCTCTGTGCTCCTGAGAGGCACACAGTTCTGCTTCCTATGCAGCCCTTGCTGGTGGTTTTGCAGATTCAAGGCACGAGCAAGAAATGCAAAAAATGCTTCATCCCTGGGGGAAGAGGAACACCTGGTGGAAAGACAGAGAGTAAACATGAGCATTACCGCTCCTCCCCCATGTAATCTCCCAGCTCTGGAGTTTGAGCTGCATTCAGCAGTAATTGAAACCAGGCTCTTTAACACAGGTGCCAATTACTGCCTGTTAATGCAAGGAGCTCTGATAGATAAAGCAATTACCCAGCTCTGCTAGGCTGGAAAGCAAAAGATGAGATGGTGGGGCTACTTATGCTTGTGTGGGTCTTGTAGGACAGCTCTGTGCCCCCGCAAACCGTCTTGCAGTGCTAGACAGGGCAAGTTCTTGCACTCATGCCCTCTAGCTGCATACCCCCTGCATATTCATGTGAGCTAGCAATGTGCCCTTGCTGCAAAGAAGGGTAATCATAGAATCGTTTAGGTTGGAAAAGACCTTTAAGATCAAGTCCAACTGTTAACCTAGCACTGCCAAGACCACCACTAAACCATGTCCCTAAGCACCACATCTACACATCTTTTAAATACCTCCAGTGACTCCACCACTTCCCTGGGCAGCCTGTTCCAATGCTTGACAACCCTCTCGGTAAAGAAAGTTTTCCTAATATCCGATCTAAACGTCCCCTGGCGCAACTTGAGGCCATTTCCTCTCGTCCTATCACTTGTTACTTGGGAGAAGAGACCAACCTCCACCTCGCTACAACCTCCTTTCAGGTGGTTGTAGAGAGTGATAAGGTCTCCCCTCAGCCTCCTCTTCTCCAGGGTAAACAACCCCAGTTCCCTCAGCTGCTCCTCATAGGACTCGTTCTCTAGACCTTTCACCAGCTTCATTGCCCTTCTTTGGATGTGCTCCAGCACCTCAATGTTTTTCTTGTAGTGAGGGGCCCAAAACTGAACACAGTATTCGAGGTGCGGCCTCACCAGTGCCGAGTACAGGGGCACCATCACTTCCTTAGTCCTGCTGGCCACACTATTGCTGATACAAGCCAGGATGCCATTGGCCTTCTTGGCCACACTGCTGGCTCATATTCAGCCGGCTGTTGAGCAATACCCCCAGGTCCTTTTCCGACAGGCAGCTTTCCAGCAAACTCTTCCCCAAGCCTGTAGTGTTGCATGGGGTTGTTGTGACCCAAGTGCAGGACGCGGCACTTGGCCTTGTTAAATCTCATACAGTTGGCCTCGGCCCATCGATCCAGCCTGTCCAGGTCCCTCTGCAGAGCCTTCCTGCCCTCGAGCAGATCAACACTCCCGCTCAACTTGGTGTCATCTGCAAACTGAGGGTGCACTCGATCCCCTCGTCCAGATCATTGATAAAGATATTAAACAGAACTGGCCCCGATACTGAGCCCTGGGGAACACCACTTGTGACTGGCCACCAATTGGATTTAACTCCATTTACCACAACTCTTTGGGCCCAGGCATACAGCCAGTTTTTTACCCAGCGAAGAGTATGCCCGTCCAAGCCATGAGCAGTTTCTCCAGGAGAATGCTGTGGGAAACGGTGTCAAAGGCTTTATTAAAGTTTAGATAGACAACATCTACAGCCATTCCCTCATTCACTAAGCAGGTCACCTTGTCATAGGAGATCAGGTTAGTCAAGCAGGACCTGCCTTTCATAAATCCTTGGTCTTTTATCCTCCAGTAACTGCTGACCTGGAGGGACAGTGCCTTGGGAGAAACTCAGTGGGTGATGACAAGAGGGTTGACCCACCTTGGCCAGCATCAAGTAGAGGGGAAATTAAGTCTTTCATGGGACCACATCAGAGTCCTTTTTGCTCTACACAGAGCACCCTTTGCCTCCTGTACACCCTCAGTAGGGGATGTGCGGGTAGCAAGCTCAGAGACATGGATGGGGAGCAACGAGTGAGAGCAGGCTGGCAAGGTTCCTCCCTGCACAGCGCTGCGAGTCAAATATGGTGCCCACATCTCTAAAAGGATTTTGAAAAAATGGAGGATGCGCAGAATAATTACAAATGTGGTTTGGAGGCTGGAGAAAACACTTGCCAGTGACAGAATGAAAGAGTTCAGTCTGTTATCTCACCAAAAAGGGAGCCTGAGAAGTTATTGGATTATAAGCACTTCACACAGAAAAAACACTTTGTGTGAAAGAGCTCTTTAGCTTTGTTAATAAAGGAGGCTGGAGCCTGTAGTCAAGCAAAGTGTAAATAGGAAACACGGCACTGGGCCATGCTACCTGAGAAGTGCCATCTGCTCTGCCTTCTCGCATCCTCCACCCTGTCATGGAAGATACATCAGCTGAGAGACACTGGGTTCATTACAGGAAAAACAGAATAATAGTATTTCTTTCTTGGAGTTACACAGGGGCCTTAGATAAATGCATGGTCACTTCAGGCCTTAAAAATCTATGAAACTGCAGGCACAAACTACAGACAGTACTGCGTAAGGAGGCATCCTTGATGCCTGCAAGAAACAGGGAGCTTCTCTGCACGATGTCCCCATGTGACTGGACTGCAGCAGGAACAACCGCAGGCATCCCAGGTTTACTAGCAGCCACTGGTCTCACCTGGCACCTGGGGACAGACCCAGGAACGTCAGTGCTTCCCAGTTTGGGCCTGCCTCTGCCCAAACCCACAACAGGCAGCACTACTACATAGGATGGCTGCTGGCTTGGCCAGGGTCACCCCTGGCTGTAGCAATGCCTCCCTTCCTGTGAGGCTGGTGCAAGGAGAGATATCAAGAATATTCCCCCAAGTCCTCTCCCCACATATGCTCTTTTCTCATTGCACTGTCCCTACTGCCCACACCAAAGTCCATCTGACTGCCAGTGCATAATTGCCTCCCCTGGCTGCACCACTGGCTGGGGAGTGCAGCTGCAGCCTCTGATCCAAGTATGACTGGAAGAGTGAGGCTGCCGAATGAATCAAAGAGAACAAATGTACAGGAGTATCAGAGCTACAAGAGGAATCCAACCCCACCCTGCAGATATGGGGTCAGATGCTGCAACCACTGAGGGAGGCACTGGCAGGTTAAGGACAGGTGGCCAGGGCGAGACGGGGCATGTGGGGAGAACTTTAGCAGCGTCAGAAGGAAGCCAAAAGACCTGTGTCCCAGGGAAGAAGTTATGTTGGGTTTGCAGAATTCATTCTCCCACAGGAAATTACTCTGGCAGAGAGAGTGCTGGGCAGAAGCAGTATCTATCTCCATAGGATATGCAGAGGCTAAGAAGAGGTTCAGGACCTGTACAAAACCCAAAACTTGGGAGCAGTCCTTGCCTGCAAAGCTTACTAGCAAGACCAGCCTGCGCCTGTCTCACAGTCTGGACAACCAACCATCAGCCCTGTTAGCACAGTGACAGAGCAGTGCACTGTATGGTCTTGCAGCCAAGCCCTCCTGTTTCAGTCCTGGCTCCAATGTCGCCAGCCCTAACTTACCAAAAATTGCAAGTCAAATCCTCCAAAACTGCATGAATTTTCTAAAACCATGCCCATTTTCTGTCCTCCCTAGGGGACTTAAAGCCTTCAAGATCATTGGGATCTCCAGTCCCTGTTTTTCCCCACAACCTGGTTTCTAGAGCCCAGGATCTTCATTCCTGACCTACCTCAAAGCTGAGACTCTCTGTGGTTACCAAACTCCAGCACTTGGGGCTTGGATGGTATCACTGAAGGTTCACGAGCAGGCTGCAGTTCCTCCTCTGGGGGAAACACCCCTGCAGTGTTTGTGCCAAGGCAGTAGACTGAAACATGTACTGGGGCACCCTAGGGCTCTGCCCAAGTGCCTCCAGGACCACCCTTGGCACTCCCACTCTTCATCTGAAAAGAACCTGGGCATCTTGGTAAGACAGCACATTGAACATTGTGTGCACTGGCAGTAAAGGCAGCGAGGAGCATCCTACACTGTATTAGAGGAACACAGCCAGTAGATCAAGGGAAGTGACTATCCCTTTATACCAGTACTTGTTAGTCCCCATGAAGTAATACTGCACGCAGTTTCCACCCCCAATACAGGAAAGACATGGACAAATTAGTGGTAGTTCAGTAAAGGACCACCAAGGTACTCAGGGCTTGAAGCACTTGCCCTGTAAGGAAAGACAGAAGGAGGGAGACTTGTTCAGCTTGGAGAAGAAATGATTTCAGGGGGACCTCATAGCAATCTGTCAGTACCTTATTTGAGAAGACAGAGCCAGGCTCTTATCAGTGGTGCTGGGAGGATGAGAGACAATGGGCGTAACTATAAAGACATGTTCAGACTAGATAAGGAAAAACCTCTTCCTCATGAGGACAGTCAAGCATTGAAGCAGGGGTCCAGAGAGGCTACGCAGTCTTCCACCTTGGAGGTTATCAAGACCTGCCTGGATGAAGTCCTGAGCAACCTGGTCTGATCTCATAGTTGACCCTGCCTGCGTAGAGAACTGCTGAGGTCCCTTCCCACCTGAATTATCCTGTGATCTCTAACTCAACATAGGACGAGAAAGAATCTCTTAGCTTCAAACTCACAGGGCAGGATGAGGCAAAATGTCAGCAGCCTGAATCAGCTACACGGTCCCCTCCCAACACACTTTCCTGCCCCCCCAGACCCTGCCATTCAGGGCAGCTGAACACTTGCTTCCCCACTCCATACTTTCAGAGTCCAGGAAGCTCCTGCTTGCCCAAGGCTGGTCCATCTTGCCTTCTGACACAGAGGGAGAATTCAAGGCTGCAAGCAAAGTGCTGTGCAGCACGCAGTCTCCAACACCTGGCATCAGCTCCACTTCATTCTCCCTGGGGAGTTCCACTGAAGACCTTCAACATCTAGAAACAAAGCAGCAGCTCCACAGGACAAGGGACACACCACCTTCCCACTCCCTTTATACAGTGAATTATGTCCACATGGCAGGTGGGTCTGCCTTGTGCAGGGTGGTGGAGGAGGTGCTGAAACATGAAGTTAGAAGAATTACTAGGCTGAGACCAGGAGAGCGGCTCTTAGCACATTCATGACAATGGCTCCAATTAGTGCAATTACAGGGCTTGGCTGCATCTTCCTGCTTGTGATTTTCATTAACAATCACATGGTCAATTCTGCTACTTTTCACTGGGCAAGCAGCCAGAAGCTGGCAGCAGCCTCTGCTCCTGGCAAGGTCCAGACGAAGGGCAGGTACAGACTGCTCCCCTGGGAGGCCAGGCTGGCAACAAAGGCCCAGCCAGGCATTCAGACATCCTTGGCTCCTGGCAACAAGAAGACCTTTTGGGAGAACGGAGGTGAGTGGCACAGCTACCTGTCCTGTTGGAAGAGCACACTCCTTACAGGAGGCTTAACTGCACTCAGCACAGCTGGTCCCTTAGCAGGAAATACCACCACAAACACCACCACTCTCCTGAGTCCCAGACGCAGCTCAGTTTTGGCTGCATTACCTTTCCCAATGCAAAGCAAAACAAACAGTTCACCCCCCAAAATATGACTCCCCAAGCAACTGCAGGGCACAAAACCTCTCAGGTTAGCATGACTCCAGAAAAGTGAGTTATTTCCAAGCACAGGGTGCAGACTAGGAGCAAAGGTTCTTTCAACTTCCTTGGACTGCAGAGGCCCAAGGCTGTGAACATCAAAACCTGCATACCCCAATGATGAAAAAAAAAAAAGAGCCTTAGTGCAGAAGCAGGGGTATAGAGTTAAGGGCAATTATTTGCCACTGCAAAGATTGCAGACGAACGTGAGCCCTTTACAGCCCTAGGTGGGGTGGTAACCAGCCTTCCAGCCATCTGCACCCCGAGCTCCCCTTTCACCACCTCACTAAGCACCAACCACAAACCACGACGTAATGAAAACTACAGAGATACTCAGCTGAAACAAGAAATGAAGCACAGCTTGAGGCAGCCCTACTGCTGGGCACCAGGCCGTGTGTTGCTGCTCTGCCTTGCTACTCCTGTGTGTTTTGGAGCCAGGCTGGCTTTCCCACAGTAAGCTTGCTGATGATACCTTGTCTGCTGGGCAGAGCACTGGAGGAGCGCAGAAGGGTTTGCAGGGACACTTTCTCCTTGCACTCAGGATGTTTACTGTATTGAAATTTCAGCAGGAAGCCAAGCATCTGTTCTTCAAACGAAGAGGTCTCCCAGGGGAATGGGTAGGGGGGCAAAATCAGCACACTGTAAACACCTGGTCTTACAGGCAAGAACAGAGTTTGCGGAAGGAGTGCAGCACCTCTGAAATTCATTCAGCTTTGCTTCCGCCAGTTAACTAGTTCAAACACCATCAATATTCAGTCACAGTCCTCTATTTCCTGTGTATGGCTGTGTGTCAGTGCATGCACGTGGGCCCACACAGACGGGGGAAGGCTTGCACAGTATGAACTTAGGTGTGTGTGCTCTCCCCAGCAAAGGGGTTCGTGTGTCTGTGCTGCTGCATGCACATGCAGGTCTCCCCAACACTGCAGTACTCAGGAGTGGTTCCAGCATGTTCAGCCTTCACACTCTTCCTTTCAGGAAGCGGGGCAGAACCAAACTGTGTCACGCAATGATTGACTGTACAGAAGACTACCTCTCCCATTCCCTAAAGCGGCCCCTGACTTGGGGCTCATCAGAAAACAGTCTGCACGACCAATGAGCTTCATCACTCCTCTCAGAAGACTGCAGAGACCACTCTGTGGCACAGGCAAAGGGACCTCTTAAAGGCAGGAGACCTCACAGCCCTGTGCCTGCACACAGGGCTAGGTTTACCCAGTGTTTCCAATCCCAAGCCCACTGCATCGATCCAAGTCTGAAACAGCTTCAGCAACGACAAGAGGCCTTGACTACCTCTGTACAAGGCCAAAGAGCTGCACAGCCACCCAGGCTTATTTCCAGAGGCAAACAGGATCCTACTGGTACTCCCAGCTCCCACTCCCTACTACCATCCTGTCTCCTCAGTAGACTCCAACCCTACCTCTTCATGCCTAGAGTCTGCACTTCACTGCTATCACTACAAGATTGTGCCCTCTCATTTTCTTTGTGCCACTGCTTGCAGCACTCCTGTCTCCTCCTTTAAGTCCTTCATCCTTGCCTCTTTTTCTGTTTCTGGCATTTTCAATGCACAGTAGGGTTTTTTCCTTATATGAAAGAGGGTGGGCAGGGGTTCTTTCTTCCTTTCATTAAACGTTAGTGCCCATTCAAGTGAGATGGACAGTGTTCAACAGACAAGCTGTGCTGCTGCTTTAACACTCTGCTGCACTAGCCTGCACCAGCATACAGTCCCATCCCACCCCACCCCTCCTGAGCTTGCCCACAACTCTGCCATATTCCCTAGAAGCCACCCAGCACACCCTAGTCCTGCTCCTGAGCGAGACCACATCCAGGTGCAGGGTGACTCTGCTGAAATTGTAGTCCTGCCTTCAAGCTAAAGTGAGGATGAGGCCCACCAACTTCCTTTAAAGACCTATTCCAGGAATTGACCCTAGGAGGTAGGTAGTGAGCTCTCACCTAGGACCCATACCCTCAACCCCTGAGGCTTCTGGGGAGGGGAGCCAGGGAATACATGGACAGAAAGGAGCCCCGCACCATGCCCCAGTGGAGTTGCCTTGAGAGGAACACTGCCATTTTCCCAAAGAATCACAAAGCTTTTACCCCTTCCTTCTTGCCAGTTCCTGCATGGGCCCCTGCCAAAGCCTTTTTACTTTGCTCACTGATCCCCTACACTAAAGTCACTGCTTGCACTAGCTGAGCCTGCAAAATCAGGTAAACTTAACCAGCAATCAAGATTTGCTCTGAGAGCTCCAGGGCAGAGCTGGAGTACCAAGACTTCTCAGGCTCTCAGGGAGCCAGAGTCCCAGGAAGAGGGCACTCAGGAGAGCATCAGGCCCTTCAAACGGAAGAGCATCCGTATCAGCTTCATGGTGGATTCAAATGGGCTCTCCTGCAGCTCTCCATACAGCCAGTGCTTCCACTTTGTTTCTAAAACATTTCTTGCTGAGAGTGAATACTAAAGCAGCCAACAACAGTGTTCTGCCCTGCGCCATATGACACTCTCCACTAGAAGTCCTCACCAGGTGAGCCTCAGAGCCAACATAGCCGAGGCCTGGTGAAGCTCTGGAGTACAGAGGAGCCTTGCAGACACAGCAGTCAGTGAAAGTAAAAGCAGAGTGGAACAAGCAGCAGGGAAGGTCAAAAAGTGATAGGAAAGCATTCATCACAGACACTCTATCCCTAACTTGTTGCTTTTCCAAATGTAGGGAATGGAAGTGCTTCTGGAAGGCTCAGAGGTACAATGGATTGGGGAAGGGAGCTGAGAAAGACAGCTCTGGCCAACAGAACGGCTGCGCCTCACTGCTTTAAAGTCAATCTTTGTCCATTTCCCCAAAGTACCAACACTGCTTCCCCATTTTGTCATCTCTATGCCTCACCTCTGCATCTCCTCTAATCAGAACCTGGAAATTTGTGATGGAGAACTGCTCTCGGGTCACTGAGAGTGGCAAGTTCCACTCACTACAAATCACAGGATTTGCCCATCCTCCATCATGGTGCTCATGCCAGTGCTGAAGGAGTGACACAGAGCAGACAGAGACAGTGGATGTGGGTGAAAAAAAGCAGAGCAAGCAGATCTTGGACCAAGAACAGCAACACTGGCACAGGGGGTGTGGGGAGTGAGGAATATACACACTGTGCTCCCTCCCTTGCAAAGTTTAGGCTCTCACCAGAAGCTGTTACAAAAGCAAGATAAACCCACAAACAATAGGATCCTTCCATTTTCCTTCTACGTTTCCCAGGCAACACCAAGCACTCAACAACAGTTTAGAGTGCAAAAGACCCCGTTTGGTCAGTTAATGGCAGGAAGACGAAGAGACTTAAGCAGAGCTGCTCACTGCTTATTGTTTGCTAACCCCAGTCAGGCACCTGCAGCAATGACATTTATACCCAACACTACACTGTTTTTAAATTAAAAATTCTATGCTGGAGCTCTGAAACTCCAGTGAAGGAGGTGCATTTCCATTCTTAAATTACAGGTCTACAGCTACCCCTGCACACATGGCTGGGAGCGCATGACAGCACCCTGAAGGTAGGCGCACATAGATCTCAGCAGGAATGCTCCAGGCTACAGAAAGCAATTTAGATCCAGGACTGCTGCTCAGACGAACACGCTGATGCACAGATGCTAAAAGAACCCCCAGCTGCAGCAGAGAGGCCTCAGTAGACCCTCAAAATTGGTCAAGCTGCATGGTTCCCGATAGGTCTCCAAGAAGATCCTGTCTTCAACCAAAGGGCAGGACCATGTCTTTAATGCATAACTGGGCACATACGTTTAAGCATTCCTGCTGGGCACATGGTTTTGTTAGCATTCCTGCTTTGGTCACTTGTGGAATGAGGTGCTGAAGGGTTACCAGTGTCTATTCTCACCTCTTTGTAGCACGCTGGGGCTGGCCCATGAGCCTTCACCTCACAGAGACTTGACTCAAGGCTAGTACACAGATGGACCTCTGCTTGTCATACAATTCTTGATGTAGCTGTTCAAGTAGAAGCTAAAGGAACAGAGATTCAGTGGCTAAATCATATGCAAGGTGACTTGAAGACTCCTAGCACTAGAAGACTCCCAAAACTATCAGGGCTCAAGAAGAAATTGCATTTTCCAATTATGCCCATCCAGGGGCTTGTGCCTTCTCTCTCTGATGAGTTATCATGCAAATTTTTCCATGCCACAAATGAGTCCTGAAGATGCTGTGAAACAGCTGCCCCTTCCCACCTTATTCTAGCAAGCCTGACTGAATCTAGACCGTGTGATTCTAACATTCTGGAGCTTTGGCCAGCAGGGAACATGCTATCCCAAATGATGTTATTAAATCAACGTGCCATTTCATCTGAATGGTAGGAGTAGTTCTAGCATAAAAGAGACAAAAAAGGACTTTCAAAGCAGTAGAAAAGCCATGTACACAGTAAATTAATCTCCCACAGGTATGCAGGAAAGCGTAACTTCTTCAGGTTCCCCATCAGGCTATCTGTCCCCAGATTTTCCAAACACAACAGTTATTCAGAGTGTAAACATCCTTTGGATATGCTGATTCTAAGTTTTGTATCTCGGCCAGTTTCGCAGGAACAGCTCTTCACTGCTAGTTCCTCATATGGTATCCCTTACAGCCTGAGAAGTTTACCGTGAGGTATTTGATGCAGACTACTATCCATCCTTTCTACATTCCTGAACATCTGCTATTGAACTCATCACCTACGTCTAGCAATTAACCTGGTACCCAGCACCACTAATTTACAAACATACCCCACAAAAGCTAAAACATCCATCAATACAGAGATCTAGTTGCTATTTTTCTTCCCCTAAATCATCTACAATAGGGAGATCAGATTGCCAGTGTATGTTCTCTCTCCTTTCTTTTTATGAAAAGAATGCAGAAAACAATCCTCAGGAATAAAAAAATTCCCATGCTCTACCAATGGAGAAGGCTGGAGGTGCACAAGAAGCTGGGAGGGGGCACAGCCAGGACAGCTGACCCAAACTGGCCAAAGGGACATTCCATACCATGTGATGTCATGCTCAGTACATAAACTGGGGGAAAGCTGGCCGGGGGGGCCGCTGCTCAGGGACTGGCTGAGCATCGGTCGGCAGGTGGTGAGCAATTGCATCATGCATCACTTGCTTTGTATATTCTTATTATTATTACTGTTTTTATTTTATTTCAATTATTAAACTGTTTTTATCTCAACCCACGAATTTTCTCAGTTTTACTCTTCAGATTCTCTCCCCCATCCCACTGGGGTGGGGGGAGGGAGTGAGCGAGTGGCTGCGTGGTGCTCAGTTGCCGGCTGAGGTTAAACCACAACAAGCACATCATAATTTAAAATCCTGACTCTAAGTGCAAAGGCAATGACCCAAAGTCCCTGTCCCTGCAAGCTCTTAAGCTCTTAAGCTCTGAAAAGATAAAGTAAAAGGTGGAATTGAGAAGATGGGAAGCATCACTGCAGTTTTCGGAAACCCTTAGAGCATTCTCTCTCCTGGGATTCCCAAGTCCTGTCACCTCTGCTCCATAAGCCTGTGCAGAAGCATCTACCATGCCGAGCAGAAGTATTAAGCATGACTATTGGTATCTGCTAGGGTGCTGTAGCACCTTCATTTTACACATATTGCATCAGGAGTAAGAGGGATATTGGTGACACAGCTAGCTGTTCAGCCATGTCATTTCTTCGGTCCAGGACACAGTAGGTGCTTGGTCAGAAAGAACCACATTTACACACAGTCTAATTAACATTTGATTTGTTTGATACCGGGTCTGCTCTAGTCCTGACCTTCAGATTGCATTTTGGGGATAAAGGCAGAGTCCCAGGTAAAGCCTTCAGATTGGTGACAGCACTGCTGCTGCCAGCAGTCCTGCCAGACTAGACATTTTAAAGAAGAGGTCCCACAGGAGCTACTGGGTGCTTACTGGGAGCTAAGAAGCATTCCTGGGCTACTTCTAAAAGAAGCTGGGACGTATTAAGTCAAGTGTTGGAAGGATGAAGGGAGAGAGGAGTGGCAAAAATATGGATCCTGCCTGTTATGCACACAAGCAGTCATAGCATAGTCAACTCTACCCCAGTGAGGTTCCTGCAGAGAGAACTGCACAGGGAAAAGTCATATAAAGACTGTAAAACAGCAGTGCTTTCCCAGAAGCAGAGGACCTTGTGAATTAGAGTCCCAGGCAGGAATCCTTCAGCAAGTCCCAACCTGCCATTGAGTGAAAAACCTTTCCCTTCCTAGCTCTGCAGACCCAGAAAAGCAGCAGCAGTACTTCAGCATGAGCTGGATTAGGGCCTCCTTGCTGTGTGGTCACAGAAGCACCTGCAGAACATGCCCTACCATGAACCTCCTTGCACCACAAGATCCCTACCTGGATTTATGAGGCTTGGGAGAAAACTTCTTCCTCCACTGAATCTCAAGAAGAAATTAAGTATTAATTATCACCAAGGTCTGCATAAGGGCTTTTTAAATTCATGGGCAGGAATAGGACAGAGATCCTCTGCCATTCCTATCTGGATACTAGAAGGAATTAGAATAGGATTCTTTCCAAGACAGATGAATGATGCCAGTTTCACAAGCAAACTGGACTGACCTGTACCATATGCTGTGGCAAAATCATGAAGCAGTAGACACTTTTATGTTCTTATTTCCAGGTTTCTCTTATCTTTATCTCTGAAAAGAACAAAATTTTACTGAACAAGGAAACAGACATCTACCTAGCCTCGCTGGAAGCAAGCAGCTGGCAACCTTCCAGGAAAGGTGCAGAACTAACTGCTTGTTCCAAAAGTTGTTCTGAGCACACTTCACTGGAGTGAATGACAGTGTCCTCCTATCTGTCGCCAAAAAGTTGTGTCTAGATCAGAAATGCTAAGTGTGGACACGAGGTTCTACGGCATTCCCTCTATCTTAAAGAGGAAACGAGATGTGAAGCAACAGACTCCAGGGTTCTACAGTTCACAAGCGCTTACATTGGCACAATCAAATTTCATCTTCAAGCACCATATGTGGTGCAAATCCTGGCCTGTGAACAACTTTGTTGTACCTTGGATTTACAGGGACCTGAAATCCCAGTCTGAGAGTTACACAGCAGAAGGATGCCCGAGGTTCAGTTCTAGGAGAGTGGAAAGTGAAATGCAAAGCGCAGCTGTGGTATTGCTAAACACAGATCATGTGCAGAAAGCATCACTGCCCCACATCAAGTACAGAGTACTTAGTGCTTGTGGTTTACACCTATCAGTAGGGTAAACAGGGTGAATCCTGTTGGAAGCATCACAAGTCCCAGCTATTGGAAAATCCAGCTAGGGACAGACCAAGCCATTCTCAGCTCCAGGCATCCTAGTTAATGCACAAGATCTCTTGGTGTGCCAGCCTGGCCTGGAACTGCTGGTCAGTAGCTTTACATGAGGTAGTTGCACCACCTGCTGTCTGCTCCGAAGCAAGTTACCAGTGTCTATTAGAACATCATTAAAGATGATCATTATTAACAAAAGTTTTCTTCTTCAGAACCAGTTGGAATAATCTCCCCAGGGAAGTGGTGGATTCCCCAACATAGGACACTTCTAAGATTCAGCTGGACAGGGTGCTGGGCCATCTTGTCTAGACTGTGCTTTTGCCAAGAAAGGTTGGACCAGATAATCCTTGTGGTCCCTTCTGACCTGGTATTCTATGATTCTGTGATTCAGTTTTTTGCAGGACATACTCTTGATTAAAGTAATCAAGAAAGACTTCGTATCTGAAAACTATGAAGCAGGATCAACAGAGGGACAGTCTAGTCAAAATGGTTCAGGTTCTCAAACAGAACATGAGAAGTTCTCTTTAATACCCAGCTCCTCTCAGGAGAAAGATCGCACTGTTATCCCTTTGGGAAGCTCTCTCAAGTTATTTCCACTCCAAAAACTCCAAAAGCTAGCACTGAACAAAACTTTCAAAGAGGTGAAAATTCTGCCATGCAAAAAAACAGCCACCTGCCCAACAC
The DNA here is from genome assembly GCF_965638725.1 of Aptenodytes patagonicus. Lineage (NCBI taxonomy): Eukaryota > Metazoa > Chordata > Aves > Sphenisciformes > Spheniscidae > Aptenodytes > Aptenodytes patagonicus. The sequence continues at coordinate 211,210 of NC_134962.1, read as the reverse complement.
CACTTGTGGCTTAGCAGAAAGGAAAAAGACACATCTTAAATTCTGCACCATTCCCCTTTCCTGGACAAGGCTGCAGCACAAACTGATCCAATCCAACGGGGCAAAGACATAAGATTCCTACAAAAAGCCACAATACTAGAAGTCTTCTTACAATACGGTGTCTTGTTCACCCATGAAGGCAGACAAGTCAGTATGCTCTCTTGGCTGGCACAAATATGACAGGTTGCAGGAAGATCCCCCTAGCCCTAAAGATCAAGGATCCTGTTCATGGGCAAGTATTCTGTGTGCCAGGCCTCAAAAATAGTTCGGCATGCAGTAGCAAGGTCAGTGTGGCTCTAAAAGGAAAGGAGTTCAGTAGACAAATGACCTCTGCTTAATGAAGCATAGGTGCATAATGTGCAGACAAAAGGGAATCAGAAAAACAGTTTATTTAAAAAACAAAAAATCCCCCCCTCAAACACCCACATACTTTCTGATAAGCTTATTGCTCAGGCTAGGTCTTCTGTGATACTGCTCTCTCTCCCCTTGGCCTGTAGGGCCAGAAGTACTCATGCAACTTCAGTCCTTCCTCCAACCAACATCATTTGGCTATGTTCAATTGTTCCCAAATACCAGCATTTAATTTTCTCCTTACTATGCACACAGAACACGGAGGTCACCAGGCTCAAAGGCTCCTTCTCACTGGGACAAGTCTACGGATTTATATATAGTCATCTGCTCCCACCAAGATAGGAGTTCCTACTTAGTAGAACCATAAAGAAAGTATGGGAAGGTGTATCTACCTTCTCTTTTGAAGCCAAAGCCTAAACAACTCTTAAATCATCCCTGAACCACTCAGCCTGCAGTCCACAAATGTCCATGCTCATTCTACAGTTCATGGTCTATACTCTCAATATACAGCCTTCACGATTCCCTAATAAGCTTTCTATAGCATTTCCCAGTCTCACCACACAGTTCTACTTCCACTTAACCAGGGCTCGTCTTCCAGGTTTGCTCTCTGTGAAAGGGGTATTGCCTCTTTCTTGTGTAGCATCTACAGATCCACACTGTAGTAGAACAGCACGACTTTCTCACTAGGCCCTGGCTCTTCCTTGAGTGGTCACAGACAGAGGCTCTTGGACCTTCCTCCTAGATAGCTGTCAGGCAGGTTTGGTAAGAACAGAGCGGGGGCTTTGTGTTTCATGTTCAGTCAGTGTTGTTGTGGGGTTTCAACATCCTCTTCCTCCTTCTCACCATGTTCAGTGTGGCGCAGAAGCAGCTCCAGGTCAGGGTCGGAGCTGGCCTCTTTGTGTAGCTTCAGTGCTTTTTCACCTGCATGCAGACAGCCATTTAGTGACAAACTCGCTAGAGTACCCATCAAACCTGGTGTTGGCAAGGAGCTGGAAATAGACACAGCTCCTAGTGACACTACAAGAATGCCTACAGAGAAATAGAAAGGGATTTAAAACAGAATCACCTTTGGAATTCATGGCTTTGAGAATGACATGAAGGGAGATTCCTGACAGGCAGACAGCAAAGCCCAGCCAGTTCAAAAGACTGAGGCGGTCTCCCAGCAAATGTGTGGCGAGGAATAAAATGCAGATTTCCTGTGGAAACAAAAAACATGACAAGTGGCAGTGCAGGACCTGAGGAGATATGCATGAGACATTTTACAGCCTAAGCCTAGATCAAGATGCCAGGCTGCTAATTTCCATCAGCACATTCTTCCATGTGCAGAGAGTTCTAAAAACAGTTTCTAGAAACAGAACGACCTGTTAAACTGGGATGTGGGATTTTAAGTCCTCTGACTGCATAGCTTGGCTACATGGGAATCCTGTGACTTCTGGATCAGACAAATTTCACATGTCACCATTCAGCTCAAAAGTGTGTGTGCTGGATTCCTCAAAGGAGGGGAGAATGTGCCAAACTAGGTTAAAGAGATAGCTCAAATCAGTGGTTTGTTCATATCCAGGTCTGATGCAAGAGCATGCCCTTCTTACCCCTCCTCCCTCCTGCACCATCCATTGCTCATGAGGCCCACGTGTTTTAGTCTATCCCAGATCCCACCAAACTTTGGACCTTAATAGTATTGTTTATAAAACAGCCACTAGTCTCTGTCCCTTGATGTCAGGGACCAAGGGACTTCACTGCAGAGACTGCAAGGCAAAGCATCAAGCTCCTGTGCAAGGAGAACGAAAATAACAGGAGATGATTTCTAAGGCTCTAAGGAAGTTCTGACCACATGAGGCCCATTAGGGATGACTCAGTACTTGCCTTCTAGTATTAGTACAGGAACCATGCCTTACCTTAAAAATGCCAGCAATGGAAAGGGTGAGGCTAGATGTTCTGGAAACCAAGAGGAACTCAGAAAAGCCTAGACCAAAGGCAAGAATTCCACCCAAGAACAGCTTCCCTACCAGAGAGAACAGCATTCCTGCTTCGTGGAAATGGAAGAGCTTCTCTGATATGGACAAAGGCAGGCCTAGGAACAAGACAGTGAGTAGCAGAGTACCTTTCCCAACTCCCAGGACTCCTTACAACAAGATGGGGGTGGGCTGCTCACAGTCCAATATCAGGATGTGGAGCCAGTTCTTTATAGCCCTTACTTCCACAAGTGTGGCAGGCCACTATTCCTATGCACTCTTTAATGTTCTGCCAGCATAAGGTATATCTGGGTCCTTATAATTCCAGGTTTCTAACTACTTTGTAAAGTTCATCGCTGTTCACTTATCTCAGTGAATCATCTCAAACAAACAACTGCTAAGCAATCTCCCCAACCACTCTATAAAGCTACCCCTGCTTTCTCTAATTCACTCACGCACCCTCAAACACCGCAAAGAGTGGGAAGAGCCCCAGGAACATGAGCGGCTGCAGGTGAAACATGATATCAATGGGGTTCTGGAGCCCTGAAAGAGGAGAATCAATAACAGACCAGGTAGCAACAAGCCAGGGAATAACATAGCTCCTAGAGCCTTTATTAGTACCATTCCTAGACATACACCTTATTTGTAATGCCCACGCCTGTGCTGCTGCAGAGGCCAAGCCACCTTCATTACCCATCAACAGCTAACCCCTGCCCAGGTTTCAAACACTGTCCCTTACACAAGATGCTTTGTTTCTGCAGCAAGGGCTACCACCTCCTTATTCTCCTCCCCGTTACCAGCATCACCACCCACTTCCTAACACCCTACATACCCAGGTCAGCCTTCTGCATAAGTATCTGCGTGAGAGTCCAGCGAATACCCCCAAGGAAAGAGGCACACAGCACCAGCATGAACCCCTGTGCGTTGAACTGTGTGGACTTGTAGGTGAACATGAAGAGCCCCCCAGCGATGAGCAGAACCACCAGCAGCAATGCCACCCTCTAGATGAGAGCAAACACAAAGTCACTACAGACTCCTGAAGCTGAACAAAGAGACACCTCCTCTCTTTCAGATACATCCACATAATTGCATTCTTCCTCTACTTACATGTTTCTTGTACATGTACTGCCTATTTCCCTAGGCCTGACCTTCTCCCTCCCTAAAGCATTGATTGGGACCCTTACCACTTCCTCCAGCTTGAAAAGCAGTGAAAAAAGCAGGATGAAGAGAATGGCAGAGGATTTGGTCATCGTGTAGCTGTAAGGACCAAAACACACTGTCAGTCTCCTCCAATGTAGTCCTTCCCAGCAAAGTACTATTAGGAACCAGATCACCCACTTCTACGTTGCTACCACCAAGCCACCATAGACCCTGCATGCCAACCCCACCAAGCCACCATAGACCCTGCGTGCCAACCCCACCAAGCCACCATAGACCCTGCGTGCCAACCCCACCAAGCCATACACCCATTCAAGAAACTGACCCTGACAGAGCACTTTCTAAACCCCACCAGAGGGCTCCCAGGGAAGATGGTGTTTGTACTCACAGGGAGACAGTGACGTATAGGAAGCTCCAGTTACTCAGCCCAATATCCAAGGAAGTTGACAGAGCTAAAGAATCAAAGAAAAAAATCCTGAAGTTAACTATCTTCCACTACATTAAAAAAACCCAAAAAAAACCCTGCTACTTGACCATGAACATAGAGAGCAGAGCAGACCCAATAAAAACCCCCACATTTTCCTCAGGTTAACTCTTCAGTTAACTACCAACGTAGTTCAGATATCCTCAGCTCTTTATGTTTCTGTCCTGTTCCCTGTGATTTAAGTTGGGCTCAGCACTGCGCTCACTGAACATACACTATGCAAAAGTGCAGAAATAACCCTTGCCCTCCCTGTGAATGAAAGCCATCACAGATTTGCACAAAGTCCTTTTTGAATGTATCAGAGCATGGTAACTGGTAACTATGAGGGCTACTGCAAGAAGCCTGAAGAAGCAAGTCTGGCAACAATTCTCAGCCTGCACCCTTAATCCTGGAGCAGCTCTTGTTACAGTCTATTCTCCCTTGTATATAAGCTTCCTACCACAGGAAATGGTTTTACTGATGCACTGGCATGCTATGCTGGAAGGCAGTATTGCTACAGATGTGGAGAAAGCATTTTTCAAGAAACCATAGGACATGTTATGTAAGATATTGCAAACCTTGCCAGAGATCTTAGACTAGATGCTGTTCTGTGGGAGACAGTATGATGACAACTGAACCAAGATAACACAGAGACAAAGAACTGCTGAAGTAGCTAGAGTTCTGTGCTCTGCGTAAGAGCTTCACTCCTTGGTCTCAGCTACAGCAGTTTCGTGTATCATGTGTGATGAACTTCTCTATCATAAAGACCAAGTTCCAACCAGAGAAAACTCCTGAAAGAACATAAACGCATGGCTTGATTCCAACATTAAAGAAGAAAAATAACTTGCAGAGACAATTTATGGAGGTACTATACAAGATTCTCATTGTATGTTCTCACATGCCAGTGGCTCCTTCAGAAAAATACATTCGGTGTGGCCTCTCCATATTCTAACTAGTTTTTGTTATGACCAATAAAGATAGCACGTCTAAACCTAAAGCTTTAAGTAACACCTACTCCTCCCCTGCACCTGGTAAGGAAACGCACGGGACGCCCGCAGTGCTGGGCGCCCGCGGGAGCGATGCTTGCCGCTCCCCCCGCTCCACGCCTACTCCAAGGGAGGCGGCAGACGTCCCGCTTGCTCCGGGCGCCGCGGCCCGCCCAGCCCTGAAGACCACCCCAGGACCCCGGCCCGAGAGCCGCAATCAAACGCGGCTCCGGAAGAGGCCCGAGAGGGCGCCACGACGGCCGAAGCGGCGCGGGCACCCCCGAACGACCGCTCCGCGCCCCGCTATCGCTCCTCCGCTCCGCCAGCGGACCCCACGTCGCGCCCGGCCCCTTCCCTCCCCTCCCCCGCAGCGGGCAGGGCCTCCGCCCCGCCGCCGCCCAGTCCTCCGCGCCGGCCGTACCTGCGGGAGCCGCCCAACGGAGGCAGTCGGCCCAGGAGAGCGCCGCCCGCGGTCGCCCGGAGCGGCAGCGCGCCAGGGCGCGGGCGAGCGCCGAGAGGCCGAAGATGAGGAGGAGGTGCAGCAGGGTCGCGAGCAGCGGGAAGGGGAAGCTCTGCGGGACCGACAGCCACCGTCACTGCCGCCGCCCGCCCGCCGCCGCCCCGCGCCACCCCGCCGCCCCGCACCTTCATGAGCCACTTGTTGTAGAAGACGATGCCGATGGAGAAGCCGTAGTAGAGCAGCACCAGCAGCGCCGCCCGCCCCAGCGCCGCGCCGCCCGCCCCCGCCATGCGCCCCGCTACCGCGACGGGGGGAGGTGGGGTGCCCCTGAGGCGGCCGCGGCGGGGGAGGGAGGGCTGCTGAGGGGCCGGGGGAGGGGGGGGGGGGGGCGCGCTAGGAGGGGAAGCGGGGGCGCGAGTGACGTCGGCGACGGGGGACGAGAGACGGTGCCTGAGCTGGGCGGGACCCGCGCCGGTGACGCTGCCGCGCAGGGCGGGGCTAGGGCGGAAAGAGGCAGAGGCGGCGGCAGCCAGAGGAGCGGCACTGGTTATTATTGTAACGGGTACAAAAGTCAGGCGGCGCCGGGGAGGCAGCGCGGGCCCGCCCCGCCCCGGGCCGGCCGCAGCAGCAGACCGGCGGCCCCGCCGCGAACGGCCGGGAGCGGGCGCGGGGCGGCCGGGAGGCAGAGCACGCTCAGACGGTCGCGCCCACCGCGGGCTCCGTGCAAGTAACAACGGTGCCAGCCTCCCGCCGCGGGCCCGAGGCTGCCTGGAGCAGCCCGTGCAGCTCAGTCCCCATCAGCCATAGTGGTACACGAAGTCGTAGCTGCTCGGCTCCTTGGGGATGGGCGGCGGCGCTTCGGGGATCTGGATGTTCTCCAAGTCCAGGAGTCTCAACTTCATTTCCATGCTCAGCAATGTGTCCAGGTCACTTTTAGTCAGCTCACTGGACATGTCCTTCCCCAAGAGAGCATTAAGCCCATCAATCCAGATACAGTACTGTGGAAAAAAAGGATCATTCACAACTCCAGGCATAAATGATAGGTTATGCTGAATCTTGCCGTTCATGCAACAATTAGAGATACTCCTACACAGCTCCAAAATAGGAAACATGGGAGTTAACCTATGGGGGGGAAAAAAAACCCCAACCCCAGAACAGTGCCCACAGAGATTTCCAATGGAAGTTAGAAGCCTAGAGGTAAGCATGACACCGTGGCTCTAGGAGAGGGACAAGAAACAAGAGTTTCTATTGTGGCATAACAGAAAAAGCAAAAAGCTATTTTGCTTTTTGCAATAGCAAAAGCTATTTTAGGCATCAGTGTTCTATAGAACAGGGAAAAGGGAACAACCGACTGCATAGGAGGAAAGAAAGTAGCAGTCCAGACTAAGGAAAATTAGAGTAGGAATTTTTTTTTTTTTTTTTTTTAAAGAGAGAAAGATAATGGGGGGGGGGGGAGATTCACACTAAGCATTGGCAACATTTTCTAAGAATGAACCCGGTGGGAGACATCCTGCACAAGCCTTTAATGAGAAGCAACTGATCCTTCTTAATCTCTGAAGTTAATTGCTTTATATTCTACTGCTTAACTGCTATGTTTCTTACCTCATATTTATTAGGTGCAATGAAGTTCAAGGTCTCATCAGGATCATATAGTATCGAGAAGGCCAATTCTAACACTTCCTGAATGGAAAAGAATCTTTCATTCATTGACTGAACAAAACATCACAGCACCTTCCACCTGCTAACCCAACAAGAGAAGCTGCCTTGCTGCAGCTCAGTGAACTTTCCCGTATCAGTATTCTGAGCAACTCTGAGCAGCCTATAGCACAACCAGACTATGCTCACGGCACCTAGCTACCACAAATGAGTACTAGGAAAAGGCCCAGATATTAGATGGGTTTTGTAAACAATACACCTGCAGTGTGGAAAACCATTTGCTCCTGTTGCTTGCTTTCAGTCTTCAACTCTACAGCACTGGATATTAATTACAGGTAAAAAGGGAGCAGTTACCTTGTTCTGTTTCAGTGCACTTTTCTCCTTCATGTGTGGACAATCCTTCCCTGTGACAATGGCTTTGATGTCTGCAACTGGAACTAACAGTGAAAAAGTAAAACTCACAAACAAGAAATCCTAACCACGAAAAGACAGAACTTTGTTTTGTCTTTGCAATTGAGCATTGTTCCTGTTCTTGTAGCTCATTACTGCAGTTTTCCAAAACACATTACCAGTAACACATCCCTACAGTTGGCTGTTATAAGAAATACCAAGCAATTCCAAGACTCAGAGGATTTGGGCAAGGACCAAAAGTTGATCTCATCTCAGTCAGGGCTTCAGCCACAGCTCTTTTTCTCTCATCTCTAGGATGGTACTCGTAACAGCCTCTAGACGGCAGAGCACAGAACATTGGACAGTGTGCTCAGAGCAGTAATCGGGACTTACTTTTTTCCTGTAGAGATTCAAAGGTCACTTCCCCCTGGGCATTGTCTTCCAGATCTCCATAGTGTAGCACCTTGTGATTCAGAGCCAGGCGACAATACCAAAATCTTTCTGGAACACACATCAAGTAGAGTAAGCTGAGCAAGATCATTCCCATAAGGTCTTACAGCCACTACATTATAGTCATCCCACCCAATCCCTCTACTCCCCCAATTCCTCAGCACTGCTTCCTGTTCATGAGGGGATGGCAGTAATCTAAGAAATGCACATCTGTTCCATCCCAAACTACTGGCTGGTATAAACAGCCCAGTAACCAGCTTTCCTTTCTGGCAACATGCCTGCTGACAGGTTAATCCATTCAATCTTGCTTGCCTACAGTTCTTCACATGAAAAAATGCAGTAGACACTGTCACCTCACCTTGTCTTCTGCGATTTCCAATTTTTCGAAAGCTACTTCCCTCACAAAGCCTGTTCAGGCGCTGTTGCTTTATCAGCTCCAAGATCTCAGGTTGGATTTTCTCTCTCAGCTCCCTGGAAATCAAATACAGAAGCGTAAGCAGAAAACGGAGATAACAGCAAGCACAGAAGGCAACTGGTTTTGTTAGGCACTTACACAATAGGTGGTGACTGGAAGTCATCTTGGCTCATTCTCTCAGACTGGCGTAGTCGCAGAATCTCAGAATAGCTCAGGCTGCGTAGTTTGCTCTTGAACTGGTCCAAGGAGTTTGGTTTAGAGGGGAGAGCCCGTGTGATCTGTTCCCTCACAACCTGCATAACCTAAAGAGGTTGGGCAGGGAGAAAAGCAAGTCACATTCTTGCTGCTTAACGGCAGCAGAGAACCAAGGCACAGCTCAGTGGCAGCAAAGAACTGACATAGAATAACTGGGGCCAGGAGTGTCAACGTACTAGTGACTTTGGAGATCCAGAAGAACAAAGAATGACCTCAGGTCATACCAAATAAAAGTTGGACCACCCTCCCTTACAGCCCACGTCAATGCCCTGTCATACCTTCTGCACCCTACTCTTTAACCAAGGGTACAGGCTGAGTGAACACGTGCTGTTCTGCAAAAGATTCTACAAAAATACCTCTTCTCCACTCTGACCTTATTAAAATCTTCTGCTGTCGCCCTCATTTCTTTCCAGGTCTTGTTCAACAGCTGGATGCAGATGGCAAATAGCTCCTCAAAAGCACGGTCATGGGTGAAAAACATGGGGTGATAGTCATTCCGGCCTTCATTGGCTTCAGGAAGAAACAGAAACCACAACCTGTGAGCATATTGCACAAGAGCTACTAAGAGTAACTAAAATCCACTACAGTGACAGAAACCTGATGGCGTACAGTAGTACTAACTCAAAGAGATTAAGACAGTTCAATGCTTCGTCTCCCCGTAGACAGTCTATATTGGGAATGGCAACTATCCCCATGCTTCACCATGCAAGCCTCTGAGACTCATGTGCCCTTTTCATACTAGTCCCCCCAAATGACTGCTTGCAGTTGTTTCCCACTCTCCTCTGGTAGAATTTCTTAGTGGTTAATTGTCTCAGAATGCTGTTTTGAGACTATCAGAGCTACTAAACTTTAGTCAAGTTCATGATGGTCTCTAGAGTGGTTTTTTTATACAGCACCCTGCTGAAGCTTCAGGAAGTTGAAGCCTTCCGCTTGTGTCAGTTTTTCAGGAGAACCAGAGTGCACACAACAAAATTTCTTACTTTACTTCGATACTGGTATTATCACTGGGACACTGACAGTGTAACTCCAAGCTTCCCCTGTCCTTACATGGCAGAAGTGAGATTAAGGTACAAATGCTTGTGAATATTGGTCAGCCTGTAAGCTACTTCCAGAAGCATCAGCCCAGCAACTTGAAAAACTGGGGTAATAAACGGTACTTACGGAGTTCCCCAACTTGCAGGATCTCACAGAGCATCCTGGTAAGCTCAATGGCACTGCGCCCAAAGGGACACTCATGCTTATCTTCTCGACTGCTGTTCTCCAAAACAATCTACAAGAAGAGGATGCAACGCACACTAAGAAGAGCTGCTGAGGTGTTGGTATCTGCAAAAAACAGCAGTTTCACTTACCCTGATATAGGTGTCCTGATGAAATTTGGCCAAGTAGAGCATGTTGTCCAATGCCAGCATCCCTGGAGGAGTCTGAGTAAAATCCATGGCTGGATTGATGTGATTCTGTGAAAAGAGTTTGTAGAAAGAACCCAAACAAATTAGCTCAAAGAAAGTGTGTGAGAACCTTTTCTGAATGAATTTTACAACCACCTGTCTATCAAATGCTCCCTCACATCCATCCAAGAGGTAACCTTGGATACCCGCTGACAACATTATCTCAACTTCTAGAAGAGAGATCGATTCCAAGTTCTTCATAGAATAGGTGCGTATGGTAAGTAAGTATCTCCAGACAATGTGCCTAATGAGCCCTGGCATTTAACCGATCAGCAAGTTCATAACGATCTTCCCTAGGAGTCCGAGCGTAGCCGAATTTCTAAAACTCAGATACAGAAGTATGGTAAAGCAAACAGCTATTTCCGTTCCTTATTTCCCCACAACTCTGATGGAGATCGCTTAGATTGCCTTTGCATGCTTTACAGTCAGCACTCTCTCTAGATGCATACAGTAAATCCCAGCATCTTGTAGTCCTTGGTGTACATGGCTTTGCGTTTTTCTGTTCCGCTGCCAGGGACGGTGTTGGTGTCAGACTCTGCATCAAATGCAATTCTTCTCAACTCAAATATGATGTCTCTCTGTGCCTGAAGGACAGAAGGCAGGGAAATGGTAATGTGATCAATCACTAGGGCAGTATTTTCACATAATGCACAGTCCCACCACTCTCTCCAGAGCTCACACAGTGAATACAGAGAGATGCCAAAGATCATTAACATTACATAAGAAGAGGCAATCCATTTCAAAATGGCAAGTTTCAGTATATTGGGTAAAGCAAAATACTGGTTTGCTTTTTCCTTTAACTGCCCCAAGTTTAGTTAAAAGCAATTTCTAGGCATTCAGATAATGCTAAGGCATTTCTCACTCAAGACTACAATGCATCTAAGAACTGAGTGACAGACACCTTAAAAACGCCCAGCTTCCTTGCATACTGCAAGGAAATGGATAAAAGGATGTGCCCTCCATAGAGGTGGAGTAATCAGTTTGACAGCTGGCATCACACTGGGCAAGAAAGGAATATATGGCTTCCAGTGACCACTTACATCTCTAAAAGTCCCATAGCATACAGCAGGATAGTCATGAGCATACCCTAATCTCAAGGATGACAATGTGAGGGGTGGTTTTGAAACTTTATGCCCTATCTACTGCAAATTCTATGGAGCTAGGGAGCTCAGGAATAAGGCCCCTTGTACGTCCTATTCTATCAGATCTTACTCAGCTCTAATAGTGACCTGATCATTGGGATCCATCTTGGTCATCATTCTCTCTTCCAGAAGATTAAAAGTCAGGACCTGTAGCACGTACAGCTGATGTGCCATTTCTGTTTTAATCGGGCGGTTTCCTCTGATCACATGCTGCAAAATAAAGGATAGGGTAGAAATGAAGAGAATACAAATAAAAACCGAGGTATTAGCTGTAGGCATATGCCAGGCTGCATGTACATCTCTGTATATGAAGATTCAGCTGTTTAACCTCCATATTCTATCAGAAGCATAATGATAATGCTCTGTAACAGCAGAAAGAAGCATCCTGGTAACTCCCTTTTGAACAAGTGGCTCCAATTTCACCTTTGAAAGAGTCACTTGTCTGGAAGTGCCCAGAGGGCAGCAGAATTTACACTCCACACAAGCGAAACCTCTATTGAGAGAACATTAGGAAGCACTCTGTCATTCCAGACATACTTACATTCAGGATTATAGACCTCAGGTGCTTCTGGGCAAATGCATTAGCCATTTCCTGTTGTGGAATTTAGAGATAAATAACATGAGTGAAATATAAACAAAAAGCCCACATTGTGCAGAAAGGAGAGAAAGAAGGAAGCCTATGAATTGGAGATAGCACTGGCACACAACAAAGTGCTTTTACTACAGACTGTCAATTTAGCATGGCATCTCACCACAAGGCAAGCTTCAAGTCGGAATGCAAGGGTCATCTTTAGCATGGCACAACTCACGGATGGCTCCCCTACAAAACATCATTAATGTGGAGAAAGGCACTAGGGTAGTCAAAGGACAGAAGAAAATTTAGCTTAACATTGGACATCTAATGATACTTCAACATCAGGAGATATGGCAGCAGGGAGCACACTGTGGGTTGCCCAGAAAAATCGTGTCATCTACAAGAGGTTCCTTCAATTAGCATTTCACAACTTTCTATACCTAGGTATACACCCAAGATAACAAGGGCTAGAGGATGTAGTTTTCAGGTCTCCTCCCTCTCAAAACTCTCCCTCTGAAATTTACATTTCCTTTGCCTCAGTTCCTAAAGAGATGTTTAGAAGTCAGTTTAAGGACAATTTGCAGAAGCACTTCAGTTTACAAAAATAAAGGGTAAATAATTTTCATGTTTAAAGGAAAGCTTCCAGTTTCCCTCTTTACTGCATGGCTTCCTTCCCCATATGAGGAGGGTTTTGCAAACCATCAAGTCATGATGCCAAACATCATGATGCAGCATGATGTCACAGCAGATGCAAGTATCTGCTGCAAGCCTTCGGTTCCGGGACCAATTACACATGCACCTGCAAAAATCTAACCTGTGCTTTCCTTGTAAATTGTGAAGATGCACTTTTTAAAATACCAGCAATCTCATTACACCTGCTAGGAGAGTGGCACAAGTGCCAATGTCAAGATGGAATATTATCAGAAGTTTGCCGTTATAAGCCAAATCTTTGGGTAAGAGAAATCTGTTGGGCAATACATCATCTGGAAGAAGTCCAAAAGAACTGCCAGTCTGAGATGTCTTCACATTCCTATGCAGCGCAGATTTGAGAATTGGAAGCAGATGTGCAGTCTTAGACAATTGCACTCAGTCAGCTGTACATTCTGAGCAATCCAAGACTGTTCCAACTGCTCCTATCAACCCTGCTCTTGACAGGCTTTATGAGGAGTCTGGTAAAATGTGTATATTAGCCTCATTCCAAATCCCTGTTATCACTTTCTCCAGACAGAAACCTCCTAAAACAAGAAAGTGATATGCTGGCTGACAGCCAAGCCATAATGGCTGCAAGTTCAGCAGCGTTCATGTTACAACCAAAATGAATCAGGGCTTGAGTGGAAGATATCTAAGAAGCATCTAGATGAAGTTGGAAGTGGTTTCAGAGATAACACACTGCCCTCTGAGTCATTATTTTTTACTATGATTCGTGAGATGTAGTACTGAGAATAGAACAAGGCCTGCTGTTAGGATTTGTTCATGCATGCAACACGAAGAATCCTTACTCTGCAGGAATTAGTTTGTACATGGGATGAAGTAACAGGTGACTGAAGCAGATAAACAGTGGGGAGGACAAAGACAATTAAACAATTCTAAATAGCATAGTAAGAAGCACGAGCATGCACACAGCCTAACCACTGCTAAGGGATCTATGTTCTGCTGAGAGTCCGATAATGCCCACTTTGCTGCTTGATGGGGTCATAAAAATCACAGAATCATTTATGCTGGAAGAGACATCTTGAGATCATCTAAGTCAACTCCCCTGGTTCAAGCAACATCAGACAGAGCAGGTTGCGCAGGACCATGTCCAGTCAGGTTTTTATTACCTCTACTGATGGAGACTCCACAATTTCTCTGGATAACCTGTTCCACTGATTGACCACCCTCATATTAATTTTTTTTTGTTTGTGTGTGTGTGTGTGTGTGTGTGTGTGTGTGTGTGTGTTCAAGCGGAATTTCCTGGGTTTTAAGCTGTGCCCATTGCCTCTTGTCCTGTCAGCAGGCACTACTGAGAAGAGTCAGACTCCCTCTTCTTTAGTCCCTTCCATCAGATATTTATACATATTGATAAGACCCCCCTGAGCCTTCTCGTCTCAAGGTTGAGCAATCCCAAATCTCTCAGTCTCTATTCATATGAAAGATATTCCAGTCCCTTAATAATTTTCATGGCCCTTTGCGGTCATGTGGATTGTGTTCGGGGGGGGGGGGGGGGACGGGGACGGACGGACGACACAAAAAAGAAAAGAAGTGAAAGATCCCTTGGAATTTTGTTTGCTATGAAGTTTAGTATCTTGGCTAAATTACCAACAGGGGAGTATGTTCCTCCTTATTTTCATGTGTTAAGCATATTCATTAATTTTAGAAATCATGTAACATTTAATGAGACTGTAGTTTCCCCTCTGAAGGCACTGCATCCTTGGCAAAAGTGGAGCATTCTCTGTGCCACCCAGAAAACCTAAAAAAGTGTACCAGAATCTCAAGATACAGAAGGTTCCAAATCAACCTATTAACAAGAGTGGTGATTCCCCTGGAGATAGCACGGGGCAAAAACCTTTCTTCTAATACAACTCCCAAAGGGAGAAGTCACAGATTAGGCGGAATGTATGCTCTAGCCCCCAACCAGCACTAAGTTTTGTGACTGCTCTTCACAGACAAACAGCTTTACCTTTAGAAGGACGCAGCTGGATATGAAACTGTCATTAACGCAAGCAAGATTTGGGGTATAAACTCAGGCTGCAGTAAGTTTAAGGAGACCCAGACTGCTAAAGAAATGGTTCCAGTTTTAAAATTGGTTCACCTGGTCAGTCTTGTAGTATCAGTTTCCTTTTACGATCATCTTTATTGTCTTGTGTGCACAATAAGTCATTCAAGATTATTCCTGCTACTGATTCTTCTCCCCTTCACAATCTGAGTACATCCCCAGGAGCCCTCCCACCCTTTTCCCTAGGCTCATCCACTATCTGAAGCCTGCATGCATCATTTCTGAGATACAAGGAGGCATAACTGGAGAAAAGCTAACATGCCTACAGTTCCACATGACCAGCCCCCAGGCTTGAGTTACTTACAGTGATGGGCAGGTCTAGTGGGTTAAGCAGCTTGTCCTGCTGGCAGAAAGCAAAAAAAGGCACAAAGAGAAGCAGACAGGATTTAGCTCAGAGTCCAGAAATAAGGCACAAACGGGGCACTAGAGAAGAAAGGCTTAACACAGCAAAGCTACACAATACGACATATGCACATCTTGCATGTAGCTGAGATCTTGGGGGTTTCCTCAGAGCAGGACAGGTGTTTTCATTTCTCACATCTGCCAGTGAGAATATCCCCCTATGACTTAAGAAAGGTCCCTCTTCTGGGCAAGGGGGAGGTGGGGTGTTTGTTTAGTAAGTACATACAACCCCAAGGACTCTACCCAGCCTCTCTCTCCCATACAGAATTAACTTTCTTCAAAAAAAATTTCCATGCCGTATAGAGGATTACTTCCTGTCTCTCAAGGCCTTTCAGATTCCTTTCTGAGCATCTCCTAAACATAGATGTGCTGCTCCAGAACACATTATTAATGGGATGGTACTTTTTCTCCTATGTTGCCACACTGAAACAGCTACATAAGTTCTTGGCAAGGTCCAAGGCCTGCCTTGTCCAGACAGTATGATTTCTGAGGCGTAAATTAAACAGCCAGCCAGTAACCATTATTCAGGTTTAAAGTCAAAAAGCAAGAACAAACCTGTCTCTTGTCCTCAGGTGCCTTCAGGAAGAGGGCATTGATCAGTGCAATGGCATATGTCTGAATCTCTTGGTTTGAGCTGCAGAAACAAAAATGGGAGGATCATAAGAGAACAGACAGTATAGAACATTACAGCTTGCTGCTTTGCCTGCATTGTAAGAACGTTTACTACAGCTATCTTGCATTTCAACGGACAAGCAGGATTCAGGTAATCTACTTTTATGCCATCCAACTCTTCATAAGGCCTGCAAAAAGCTGACAGAAATTGCTGACCGATAGCTCCATTATGCAGAAGATAGTGCAGATTGCATCCCAGCAGAGCTCAGAGTTCAGCATCACCACAGTTTGTTTCCAATGCTGTAAAGCCTAGTTATACTTCAGTCTGCTATATGGATACAGCTAGAAACTTATATGAAGCAAGTAATTTTTCTTCCCTATGTCAATGGAAGCCACCAAATGCAAATGGAACTAAGGGGGAAGCATGCCTCTCTATGGCATTGCCCTCCAATCTCAGTAGTTTGGCCCAACCCACACATCTTTTTCTTATTTTCACTGAAGAGCTTCTTCAGGTAAAGGGTGCTTAGTCCCTTCCTAGATCACACAAAGCATGTGGTTTCACTTGTGATGTTTTGAATAAGCTTCCAAATGCCAATCACACTCTTTTCCACCCCCACCTTGATGCTCTATCAAATCCAGTTTTGTTTCTTGCTATACTATTACTCTTGGGAGACTTCTGCAGAACCTCAAGCTCTTCTGATTAACAGAAGTCCAGTGCATCACCTATATGAATTTGTGTGTTTGTGTATACTTTTTAAAAAAGTATTTATATATATATTATATATAAAAAATTAAACTTTTATGAAACATCTAAGGCTAAAACATCTTTTAGCTTAAATAGCTATTTCCCCCACTTTGGCATTTATCCCTGCCATATCTGTGGATAACAACCATATTCTCTCTTCTATGACTCCCTTCCAAATCTTCTTCATTTTGGTGAATCTGCCATAATTCAAGCATGCAAATGTTCATGCATCATCCTAGGTTTTCCTTGGGCCTCTAAGCTTCACAGGTCTCTGAAGTCTGTCACTTCACCTCTTCTACCCTTCTTTTCGGGGTTTGCTGCTCTTTTCACTAGACTGCTTGCTTTTTGACACAGCAAAACAATTTTTAAATTAATTTCTCCTCTTCTGACTCGTCTCTTTCAGACTTGTTTCCATGGACCCATTCTTCCAGAACCTATCCTCTGTTAAAGATTGTTCCCTCCTGATAGTCTTGCCAAACAAACACCAGCAAATTCTGACTCATTCTCCAGCCTCCCTTTCTACAATATTCCCTGCTACTTTCCTCAGGAACCTTCTGTGCTCTGGAAGCACTTAAGCATATAAGTATATGTCTTGAACAAAGATATTTTGCTTAAACAACTGCACAAGTGTGTTCAGTGTTAGGACCAAACCTGTGTTTTACTAAAATAGAGATTATAAAGCTGAAAGAACATATACTCCTTGCAGAACAAAGTTGCTGCAGCATTCATGAGAACTTGTTTAGCTTTTCTGTAAAACCAAGTTCAAATGTATAAACACTCTAAGCACACAGTGACATTGATGCAATACATTGTTTGCACTATAATTTTGTTAAACTACTGTTCATTGATTAAGGAATATTAATCATATTCACAAATGGTGCTTTTCCACATTTTCAGAATTAAAAGGCTTGAGAAGAAAAAAACCAACCTACTTAAAGCTCTAACAAATGCATGCTTCTTTTTTTATGGAAGAGTAGAACTGACCTAGACAAACAGCCTTAAAAGCCAGATATTAATTTGTCAGTTCGTTTGGAAAGACAGAAAGGGGAGGTGGGGGAAAAAGCAAGAAAAGCCATTGTTTTCTTCCTTAATATGCAGGACAAAAACCAGAAGATGATGAGCTCTTAGATTCTAGTGGAGACAATTTAAAGAGGGGTGAAGGTGACAGATGACTGGATGCAGAAGCTTTGGGAAGTTGTTTTAGTAAAACACAGGTTTGGTCCTAATACTGAACACACTTGTGCAGTTGTTAAAGCAAACTACCTTTGTTCAAGACATATATTCATCTGCTTAAGTGCTTCCAGAACACAGAACATATTTTTCCAGGATCTTACTTTTTTAAAAATCTGTTAGAAATCCTAAAGTTCAAGTAAGATGTCATACCAGTAATACTTTAAAAATAGCGTATTTAAGTGTTTTAAACATAAAAGGCTGTATTTTCAAATTAACAGATATTCATAAAATTGATTTAAATCACAACACTGTTGGGTGGACACTCACACTTGCAGATGAGAAATGAGCTGCCCCACGGTGATCTCTTCTGCTATCTTCTGATACAGAGTCTGACTGTTTAGCACCATGCTTTCTAGAATGGCTAGGGATCGTTGGAGGATAGAGACATCTACCATAGGCTGACTCACATACCCTGCAATCTAAAAACAGATGAACCAGGAGGTCAACAGACGCCCATCCAGGAAACCTTGTGGTGAGTGAGACAAGCTAAGGGAGACAGGGCTCAGAAAGCTGGGTGCGCTGTGCTCTCAATGAGTACTCAGCTTCTCAGAGTCATCTTGCTTTTCCTGGAAGCTGCATTAAAGCAGAAAAAGAAATAGCATCCACTTACCCCCTTTACCCAAACTCACCTGTTTGATGAAGGTTATTGAGACCATGTCCCAAGAGACAATACCATGGTCCATGAGCTCCAAGAAGGCAGTCAGGGTGAAAGCCAACATCTCACTGTAACTGAGAAAACGAAGAATGCAGTTAGAAGAGATCTGGTAGCAAGGAAAAAGCCTGTCCAAGCTGAATAAGCTGGCTAAGAGAAAAACGTCACCACCTTCTCCTAATAAAACAGGCTGCAGTTTGGCAGCTGGGGGAGCAATAAAGTATTTCTATTTATGAAGACAATTTTATTGTTTTGTGGAATCATATTTTATTTTTCCTGATTACAAGCACAAATTAAAACTAGCAACAATAAGTCCCTAGTCCTGCCACCAGAGACTCACAACCACCTGGATCAGTACCTGGCTAGTCAAAGGAATAACAGGAGAAGCAGCAATACGGTATTTATTCCTGAGCAGTGCAAAGTATCAGTACTTAAATTCAACACTTTCACGTGAGGAAAAAAAACTAAACCCAACCAAAAACCAGCAAACCCCAGAATATTCAGTACAATGACCATCAGTTAAAAAAAGACCAACTTGAAAAGGGGAAAGCTTTTTAAGCTGATCGACTGAAAATTTAAACCATCTGCAAACGCTATGTTTTTCAACTGTTGTCAGCTTTGAGCTCCGGAGTAAATTTTTATCACAAAACATGCAAAAATCTTTGGAAATTATAACCCCTCCACACGCACACAAAAACCGAACAAACATGTTTTAACATCAGACAAAAACAAAGAAAAATTAATTGTCATTCTGTAAATATTGGGACCTGGCTTGAAACAAAACTAAAGCATCACATGAATTGTGGAAAATTTAATACATAACCACAAGACGGAAAGGTAAAAAAGACTGAGGGAAAGACTGCAGAACATGCTGAAAACATATTAGTTGCTAATATATAAGAAAATAGAAGACCTATAAATGTCACGACAATAAGTTATCAAGACTTTAAAAGTGCTTTCAGTGAAACAGAACAACTACAGTGGAAAAGCCAAGTGAATTATTTGCATCAGAGTTCACAGTGAATGTGCTTGGGGAAACTTCCAGATTACAGTTTGGTTTTTTTCTGGTTTTTTGTTTGTTTTTAAGAGAGAAGAAAAGTCTTCAAATCTGTCATTTGAACATCACTAGAAGACATTCTGGAACACACCATTAATATGAAAAACAGATCTCCAGGACCAGATGATATTCACTGAAGAATTCCAAAGGAACCATGGTAAAATGAAACATTGCCAAACTACTTATTGTGCTCTGCAGAAAGTGGCAAATATAATGCCAATTTTTAGAGAGGACTCAGGCAGGAATCTGAAGGACATCTCAGGCATTTAGGTATTTGTGACCAGAAAGATAGGCGGAATCGATAATAAAAGAACAATACCACTAGAAGAAAAAGAAATATTTAACAGGGAAGAATTGCTATGGCTTTTGTAGAGGGAAGTTATGTTTCACATCTGTATGTGTATTGGGTTTATGTGGCAACGTTTTGGTAGCAGGTGGCTGCAGGGCCGCCTCTGTGAGGAGAGGCTGGGGCTGCCCCGTGCCAGACACAGCCGGTACCAGATGGCTCTATGATGAACCCACCGCTGGCCAAAGCTGAGCCCGTCAGCCCAGCTGGTGGCACTTCTGTGTGAGCATGTTTAAGAAAGGGTAAAAAACACTGCACAGCAGCTATGAGAGAGGAGTGAAAAAACATGTGAGAGAAACAACCCTGCAGACATCGAGGTCAGTGAAGGAGGAGGGGGAGGAGGTGCTCCAGGTGCTGGAGCAGAGATTCCCCTGCAGCTTGTGGAGAGACCATAGTGAAGCAGACCCCTGCTGCCCGTGGACCACCATGGTGGAGCAGATATTCACACTGCAGCCCATGGAGGACCCCATGCCGCAGCAGGTGGAGATGCCCTGAAGGAAGCTGCAGCTCGCAGGGGGCCCATGCTGGAGCAGGCTCCTGGCAGGAGCTGCAGCCCATCAAGAGGAGTTCATGCAGGAGCAGGTTTTTTGACAGGAACAGTGGCCCACAGGGGACCCATGCTGGAGCAGTCTGTTCCTGATGGACTGCATCTTCTGGGGGACCCACACTGAAGCAGTTTGTGAAGGACTGTATCCCACACTGGAGCACTGGAAAAGTGTGATGAGGAAGGAGCAGCAGAGACAAAGTGTTATGGACTGATCGCAACCCCCATTCCCCATATCCCTGCGCAGCTCGATGCGGGGAGGAGGCAGAAGTGAAGTGAGGAGCAGGGAGTGAAGGAGTAGAGTTGAGACCGGAAAGAAGGGGGTGGAGGGAGGTTGGTTTTACTTTTGTCTTTGTTCTTCACCATCCTACTCTATTTTTAATTGGCAAAAAAAAAAATTAATTTTCCCCAAGTCAAGTCTGTTTTGCCCAACCCATGAGCTTTTTCAACTTGTTTTCTTTCCCTGTCCTCTTGAGGAGGGGGAGTGAGAGAGTGGTTTGGTGGGCAGCTGGCAGCCAGCTGAGGTTAACCCACCACAATACTGAAGGTCTCTGAACAAATCAGTAAGTCAGAATGAGAACAGTTAAGTACAACTCCAGGACTTTGAAGAAGATTTTTATGAGGTGCTTCACCAAAGCATCTTAAAAAAACCAAAACGCTCAGCTGCTAAAGGGTAAAAACAAAAGCCCCTTCTTGCATTAATAACTAACTGAAAGACAAGAAACAAAAGGGTAGAAATGAAATGGTCAGGTTTCAAACTGATGAAAAGTTACAAACAAATTTCCCCACAACAGCACAGTAGTACTGGAAAGAGCTAAGAGCTAGGGGAAGCATGGAAAGAATGATTAGCACTCTGGAATGGCTGCCATAGTTACAGTGTTAATGGACTAAGACTGCAGCTTAGAAAGGGCATGACTAAAGGTTGATATGAGAGAGAGGTCTATATGGTTATGAATGGTATGGAGAAGACAGAATAATTTACAATTTCTTATAACAAAATATGTAGAGGGAACCAAATTAATATTAGGTGACGTTTAAAATAAAGGAAGTATTTTTTTTCTTATAGGACAAGTAACTGTGGAACTTAATTTCCACACAGTGCTGTAGATGTCAAAAGGATAAATTGATTAAAAAATGAAGAAGAAAAATCTATGGAAGAAACACCCAAAGGTTCTTAAAACAAAGAGATACAATTTCTACTCGGGAAACCCAAAAGTTGAAAACTGTTGGAGACTGAAAACTGATACTTGCTCTGCTATACATTCTTTAGCCCTTTCCATTCCCTAAGATAAACAGACCTTTGGCCTTCATAGCAACTCTTCTTATGATACAGGTCAAAAAGTACTGATCATGTATACAAGAGCCAGCAACACGCTTGCCGCTGACTAGCACATACGTGCCACCAGTTCTACATGAATGTTCTTGTGTGCAACTGCATGTGGGTTTTTCATAGGATACCTTCTCCCTTAGACCACAGATGAATAACTGCTCGAGGAGATTATGACCGCAAGAAAGGTAATAAAAGTCGTTTAAATTATCAAAGTGACTTTTCAATGCAAGTTTCACACATCATAAACATCTCCTCTTTTGCCTCGTGAGGTTTAGCAAACAACTAGAAAGACTTTGTCTCAATTAATAGATCAGCATTTGCTATGAGGTTAGTTGCTTAATGCCACTTCAGCAAGCAAAATTAGCTCCTTATTTGAGGCCCTGTTCCAGAGTCCTGGAATACAGGAAATGTCCTGGTTTCGGCAGGGATAGAGTTAACTTCCTTTCTAGTAGCCGGTACAGTGTTTTGGATTTAGGATGAGAACAAAGTTGATAACGCACCGATGTTTTAGTTGTTGCTAGGTAATGCTTACACTAGCCAAGGACTTTTTAGTTTTCCGTGCTCTACCGACTGAGAAGGCTGGAGGTGCACAAGAAGCTGGGAGAGGGCACAGCCAAACTGGCCAAAGGGACATTCCATACCATGTGACGTCATGCTCAGTACATAAACTGGGGAAAGCTGGCCAGGGGGGGGCCGCTGCTCGGGGACTGGCTGGGCATCGGTCGGCGGGTGGTGAGCAATTGTACTGTGCATCACTTGCTTTGTGTGTTATTATTATTATTATCATATTATTATTATCATATTATTATTATTATTATCATTTTATTTCAATTATTAAACTGTTTTTTATCTTAACCCACGAGTTTTTTCTCACTTGTGCTCTTCCAATTCTCTCCCCCATCCCACCGGGTGGGGGGGAGTGAGCGAGCGGCTGCGTGGTGCTTAGTTGCCGACTGAGATTAAACCACGACACTTACTGGGACAGAAGCTTGGTCCCGCTCTCCACAAGCCGTGTCAGCACTGTAATCCCTTCCATGTTGATGAACTCTGTGGCAAAGGTCACATCTGCTGAAAGTTTAGCCAGTTCCTTCATGGCATCCAGTCGGGCTTCCATACTGTGCGACTGGATCCTCTCCATCAGCTGGCGAGCTGCCCTAGACTGGGAGGAAAGAAGGATGATGCCAGTTACAGACTAGTCACCTGCAGACTGAGTTCTGCTGGCATCAGCATTCTGCCAGAAGTCCATGGATGGGCAGAGAGAGCACAGCAAGGGTAGAGAGATACCAGCAATGACAGGATAAGTAGCAGCAGTCAGCAAGTCTAAGATTGACTAAAAAAAGGCTGCACTCAGCAACAGCTACAGCCAAGCAGGAGGCAAGTAAAATGGTATTTTACATGTTAGAGTAAATGCTTGTTTTTCTTCTTGGTGAGGTGAGTTGAGGTAGATATAGAAATATGGAGTGAGACCATTATAGAAATACAATGTTAAAAAAAAACCTCTCTTAGATTCAAAGAGAAGCACAAGCTCATTTTGTGTACCCACACAACATTCTGTAAGACTTCTCAGACATAGATCAATGATATCCTCTCAATCACCTCTTGCCTAAATAACTTCTTCCTGTTCTACTCATTCTCAGCTATATGCCATGACACTTGCACAAAAAAGGTTTAAGAATTTCAATAAAAAGGAAGCTGCAGCAAGTCTGCAAAAGACAACTGTTGAGGTCACAATAGCAAGAATTCACTAGGAACAATCCCCTCTGCATCAAATTTGTCTCTTATTTTAACTTCTGCATTGTCACCAGTACTGTTGCTTTCTAACTGAGAATACTAACAGCACTCATATTGAGAAGGTGTCTGTCAGGTGCTTTACAACATGCTAATCTAGGAGATGCAATAAAAACGTAGACTGGATTTATTTACAGAAAGTCCTATAAAAGGGCAGAGCATCCAAAGGAAAGATACACACCCAACCAGGAAGGAAAACAAGAGTATGCGCCTCATTGTGCAGAATGGCCCACAACAAAGGTGAGGGCCCTACAATTTAGGGAGGAGAAAGAAAAGCTGAGAGGAAAGAAACAGCCTGTCATCCAAGGATAGCTACTGAGAAAAAGGGATGTGAGGAAGCATTTACCGGGGAGACTGCCAGCTGTAGGATAGTTCCGTTCTTGATGTCACAACGAGTCTGAAAGAAAACATGAACTTTAAACTGCAGAAAAGTGGGGGGAAAAGAATGCGACTGGATCTACAGTGCACATTTGTATGCCCAAGTAAAGGGGTTCCTATACCACACAACCCTACTGAGGGTATTGAATTGAGTCAGTGGGTCCTCGCACCTATGGGCATGCAAATGGAGAAGTGCAAGGCTCCTCAGTTGAATGACACCATTCAAGTCTGAGTATTTTTGATAGCAGAGACGCTGCCCCTCAAGGATTAGCGACAGTATTGTTCTATGACACTAGTCCAAGGCATTCTGCACTCTTTCTCAGGACACCAGCAAATTGCTACCTCTCACACTGACCTGCTCTGTGATGTACAGCTGAGGACCATCGGCATACCGCAAGGTGTAGTATTCAGGGTTTGGCAACGACCACCTGGCAGAGGAAGAAGAAGGATACATAAGCTTCTTCCTCCTCTTTCTTCTGGCTCTCAATTAGGAATAGCAGCTTGATCCCAGGAGGGTGGAAAAGAACTTTCAAGCAAACCTTTAGCGTGGGAAATTAGGTCTCCCAAAGAGGAGAGGAAACACCTTCCTCTTGACGGGGGGACGGGACTTCAGCCTACTCTAAGTCAAGCACTGTGGAATGTCTGAAGCGGCCTGCACTTCAGGAACAGCAAGATTGGCCAATCCTCAGAGACACTGCCCCTAGAGGCATACATATGCACACACTCAGAATTGGAATAAAGATGCAAAGCTCCTGTTTTCCAGGAGATCCTTTTCTTCCCAATTTAAACCCTGGCCCATTCCACGGCCAAAACTGGCAGCAGGCAGCATGGATCATGCTAGCAGCACACTGACAAGCAACAGAGGCTTTCCACAGTACCCCAGCAAGAGTTGTCAGGGGGACAGACTTTCTCCACAGGGTTCCCAGAGAACTACTCACCCATCACAGACCTCCTTGATGATGGATGCAAGAGGCCTTTTCTAGAACAGAAAGAGAGAGTCCTCAGTAGCTATGTTCCTCTCAACCAGAAAGGAATACTGCCCATTTCTGTGCTTCCCACATTCCAGTGTCAAGGTTGTGGTGCATTTCCTCCCCCACCTGGTTACCAGGTCTCACCTGATCTATTTCCAGCAGTTGGGCATTGGCACCTGGCCACTCAACAGCTACTTTCACAATGTCCGAAGGTGGTGGCATTGCTCCAGACTCCTCCAGGTGCCTTTACAACAGCATACACCCCCACACCTGTTAAGAGAAAGGATAGTGAGCAGCTCTCTGAAAACTATTTCAACTGTTACATTGCATCTAACACCAAGCTTCAAAACACTACATAAGACCAGCCTTATGGTTTGCGGGGCCTGCTAGGGACAAAACATCCAGTGCACCAGAGATCAAGGCCTCATACTAAAACAGCACATTGTGAAATTGTATGCCCAACCTTATCACCTAAGGAATATTTCTGAGAACTTGTTGGGGTACTTACACAAGGAGAGTCACTCTGATCAGCAAAGCCCCATCTGCCACCCACTGTCCGTACTGCCAGGTCAGTTTACAGGACTAGTAAAGCAATAGCTCCCTAGGCTCAGCTACTGTCTGAGCTACTGTACGTGAGAGAGGGAACATACTGTCCAGGTAGCCTCCCTCCCATGGGCTGGTGTTTACTGATGTCCCATTCATATTTCTCAGATACCTTGATCCACTCAGGATACCCAAACAGGCTCCTAGGCAGAGTAGCAGTAGCTAGCTTTATCCCATTCCCTTCCTATAACATCATAAATCCAAAACATGAATATCCATCACAGAAGAAAAGTTAACTCAGCATTTACTCTGGAGGTCTACCTTTCACTCCTTTATCTGCCTTAGAGCATAAGCTTGTGTTCAGGGTTTGGTCCCAGACTGTTGTCAGACATGTTGGTTTGTGCTTCATCTGGTAGTAAAAGGCTGTAAAGGAATGTACTTGTTCAGTTCCTTTTTAATCCTCTCCTGGGTGGAGGGAGTAGCCCTGCTCTCTCCCACAGAGCCATAGGGAGAAAGTCACATGGGAGAGAGACAACACTCCCCATCAGCACTTCTCAGAAACAAAGGCTTCAAGCTGCCAAAAATGAGATCTGACCAGATACAGAAGTAGTCCTGTCCTTAAGGACTCCTCCTGAGACTCAATTTCCAGCATATCCTGAACGAGATGGTAAGCATCTGAAGAACAATTTCCCAGCTCCTATGGAAGCTCCTGTTTCTCCTATTGGGGCAACCCAATCCCCCTTTCCCAGAATAGAGATGAGACAGTGCTGAGCAGGGACATTGTTTCATGATTAACATACTTTCCCAACTTCCTTGATGAACTGGGAAAGAGATGCTAAGACAGGCTAATACTTGAAGGGAAACCAGCAGCCTTTGGAATTTTCCTGATGCAAGGCAAGTAAAGAAGAGAGAGCTTTCCACAGATCAGCAAAGACCAAGCAGCTGCAGAGATACCTGGCCCAGGAAATTGGTCTACATGACTGTCCTGGAAAAGGGAACTTCTATGAAATTAGCTGAGTCTACCACAAAAGACATGTATGCCTGGCCTGTATAAGATGTTGACCTAGAGATCCACTGACGATCTCAATTAATGAAGCTCATATGCCTCTTCCTTCCCTTGTAGAGACTGGTATCACTGGAAGGAGAGAGATGAAAACTCAGGTGCCCCTTTATCAGCCCTCTGTGATTATCTTCTCACTCCAGTTGAGGCAGCTTCCTCATCTAGGAAAACAGAACGCTATGACCTCCTGGTGCAGTCTTCTGAGATAGTCACAACGTTATCATCACTCCTGCCTGCTGGAATTGAGGATGAGGGGTGCAAATTTAGCATTTCTTTCATAGCACCTCCTAGAAATGCTCAGTGTTATCACTGCAGCTAGCCTTGCCCTCAAGTCTCCATCAGATCAGAGATACTTGCTTTACAATGAAGGCACTTGCTGGAGAGAAATCAGCTATTCCCCTATTAAAACAAGCATTGTTTACCATGAGAAGCTCTTCTGAAGCTGCCTTGCTCAATTTGCTCTATTCTCAGCATGCGTACGGTCTTTGCAGCTCCTGCAGAATCCAGGAAGCCTGCACTCCAAAGCTATCTGGGGCTTCAGCCAACCCAAAAGGGAGATTGGTATTGCATGCGCACAGGAACACCATCCTCCTCCACTCCTACGACAGTCAGACTGTCCACGCTACCATGCCACCCCTTGGAAAGTATCTGGCAAGCCAGATTAGGAATTTCATGATATTCTGAAAACGCGCAGCTTACCCCAACTCACAGTCAGTATTCCTTCTGGCCTTCTCTTTCCTTTTTAGCATCAATCCCAAGAGCGGCTTATGTGTTCTAAAACCCATAAAATTACTGTAAGACTAAACACATCTCATGTGGAAAAGCGCCAGTCAAGTTAGGTTCAGCTTTGCCAGTTTCTTAAAATAACATCTCCAACCTTTCAGATAAGCAGCACAGCATTAGCTCAGACTAACATATCAAGAAAGAGCGGGCCTCGGAAAAGCAACAGACTCAGTGCACCAACCAGGCTGAGCAGGTCTTAGGGGTGATGATAGAAAAGCATTTATATGATTCCTATCATACAAAATTGCAAGTTAGAGTCAAGCAGTTACACAAACAACACCTGATATTTTACTTCCTAATCCTGGAGGGAAGACAACCAAGCCATCTCCCGCTCCAAGATTTGCTCTGGATAAAAATTTTACCACTCTCATCTTGACAACAAACTGGAAAACCTGTCCTTCAGAGAAGGTGCATCAGGTAAAAAACTCCAGCTTGGACAAGGTGAGGTCACACAAAGGAAGACTGCTCACATGAGAGCTCAATTAAATTAGTGTTTCAAAGAAACCTTCGCAGCCCACAGAGCTAGGCTAATTCATAAACGGAAAGCACCGAGCGTATGCTGTCTCCATATGGAGACATTTCCATATGGAAATGCTGTCTCCAAATCCCGTGAGCCTGTGTTAACATGCTCCCCTTTCTTCACAAATTTTGATTATCAGTATTCTATTCTCTCACTCCAAGACAGAAACATACAATTTACTCTTTGCTAAGAGTGACATGTTAACTTGCAGCAAATATGTTCTCAAGAGGCCTCTAACCCTAAACGCATACACAGCTGCTGGTGCTATTTTCATACCCATTATAATCAGTAAATTGGACTCTACTCCTTTCTTCTACACTCATCCTGAAGCAGCTGGTCTTCTTTTGTCCAAAGTAAACTAGGAATTCAGGCAATAAAGCATAAGGAACCCAGGACCAGAATAGCACCTTGCCTCATTGCATAAGCAGAGCAAAGCACTTAGGAATCTGCATAAACACAGGAGTGCTTTGAACCCAGATACAATTAGAAGACTGCAGCCCCCTGTACAGCACTTATTATTGGGGTTAGTATCCATAGCAAGCCTACCTATACCAGTTATCCTCAATGCCAAATACCTGATATCTCTGAGGATAGGAAAAGTCTGCCAAGCATGCCACACTGCAAGTCAGAAGAGTCCCTCCTGATCCTAAAAATCTGACTTTCTCCAACATCCAAGTGCAGTGTAATAAAGAGACAAGGCAGAACCAAGAAAGCATGCTGAGCCAATGTACTCTGCAGCATCAGCCATAAGAATTCAGAGCTTACCCGATCCTTCTGTCTCACAAAGAGATAGATGAGCCTAATAAAACTATGAATCAGTCTTCCTCACTTCCTTTTGCTGAATTACACACACACACACACACAAATAATCATTTAGACTTTCAAATGGCTTTTGCAGCAATAGCTCAAAACAGGGATAACTCATCAACTAAATCTTTAAGTACACTATGGCAATTACTAGTACACAAGCAGTAGCACAGCTCTGTACATATTCCCCAGACAAAGTGCCCAACTTGCACAACACCCCAGACCTGCAGGATATACAGGTTTCCATCCATTAAGTCTAGAGACAGACAGGTAGTTCCCAAATGGTATGTAATTTCCACTCACTGTTCTTCATTCAGCAACTAAAGCCTATGATGGCCTAAACCTGAAAGCCTGAGAAATCTTAGTCATATGGCATTAAGTTCATGTCATCTCCAATAATCAGACTGGCTTGCAATAACTGAACAGATAATTACTTCTCCCACGAGTGAACCAACTCACAACTAGAAACCATCTAAATCCATTCAGTGTTCAAGGCACAGCAAATACACAGTGAAGAGGCAAGGCTCAAAGATCACTTCCTTGAATATTAAGAACTGATTTTACAACTCTTTTAACTAATATACCCATGAGTAATTAGCATCTAATTACCACTTCTCCCTTCAGCCTCTTGCAGTACAGTCATAGTCTTTTATTTGTACTGCAACTTACATTGCAAGTTGCTACTGAAGAGTACAAGGAAATACAGTACTTTATATGCCAGAACAAAGATGCCCAGATTATTATAGGTAGAAGCCTTTACAAATCTCTAACTTGTCTTCTCCTTTGCAAAGAACATGCATCATTCAGGGAGAGGAAATGCACATTAAAACAAACACATTGATATTATGGGAAATTCTGCAGAAATCATAGAATCGTTTAGGTTGGAAAAGACCCTTAAGATCATCGAGTCCAACCATAAACCTAACACTGCCAAGTCCACCACTAAACCATGTCCCTAAGCGCCATATAAATATAAATATAAGTCTCTTGTTTCATCAAAAGAAGTACTGCAGAGGTTGGCCCACAGCTCCTGGAGGCAATGCACTCTACCTGCAGCTCCCTCAATATCCTTGCCACTGAAAACAGCAACAAACCAAGTTGTATTACACTACCTTCATTAAAAAAAGCTTTCAGCTGCATACAAACTCAGAAAGTAACTCACCATGATACGTTAGACTATTTCTGCCCCAAACTTCTTCCATAAATGAGCACCCACTCATGACGGTAAACCACGTTCCCTATTCCAATCAGCATTCAAGGCACAGCAAATACACAGCGAAAGAAATAGAGCTTAAGGACTGTTTCACTGCACAGCAGCACCATGGAACAGATACCACATAAGCCTACCGAGGAAGAGATTTAAACATCAAAATGAATTGGCTAAGCAGAACCCAGACAAGCAGGAATTAAAAATTAAAAAAGGTAGGAAACTCTTCATAGTCTGGGTCAAACAACCCTTCAAAGGACCTACACAGATCAGCGGCTCAGCAGAAGCAACTTTCCAGAAGAGGACAATGAAGACTGGACCGCAAATACAAAGGGTACTTCAGGTCAGCCTCTTAACATGAGGTTGTCTGTCAAAAGCGTTCTTTGAAAAGATTTCACTGTATGTCTGCAGACAAGAGGGGTGACAGACGTTAAATTTTACAATGGGTATTTTGCAGTGCACCAGTGATATATCTGATAAAATGACTGTTCAGAAGCTCTTGAGAAGAAGTACAGACTGCAATTTTGCATAATTGTGAATATCAGTCACTTACGGTCTCCCACAGCACATTCTTCTCAACAACAGCATGTAAGCAATTCTCACAGTTTTATACAGTGAGACAGCAGCCAAGCTGAAAGCCACCAAAGATGAATTCACTCCGCTTCTGCAGAGCGAGTTCCTTCATACAAAGCAGGGGTGTAGGGGTAGCTGCAAGGCAAGGAGAAATCAGCAGAGCTGCTAATAACACACTATTCAAGAGACTTCTGAGAAGCTGCAAGCTAAAACGACTAGAGTATTTTAAACAGAATTTCCCTATTCACAAACTCAATCTTCTTTTCATTACAGATAGAGAACAAAGCGTGCTGCACACAGAATGAAAATGAGGAGGATGAAAGAACATTCCATGAAAAAGAAAAGCTGCCTGGTAGAATCCTGCAGTCAACAAGCAAAGAGCTGCAGCTTCTGCAACCTGTAGATGCGACAAAACATCCTAGTCCGTTCTCAGCAAGTCCCCAGACGGTGGTACCAATAGGCCAAACAAAAGGTGGAAGTGATGGGAGCAGAGTGCCTAACTGGACAAGTGTGCAGAAAAGACAGCTTCCTTGACCGAGCAGCATAAGAGGGAAGCAGACAGCGGATTCCAACCTGAGGGCTATGTACAGCTTTCTACATTACCTCATATAACAAGCAAAGAGAAACATACTTCACTAGAGAAACCAAAGAACCAGGTGGCTCAGATTCTCCATCTCTGGAATCCTACATTCCTCCAAAGGCCTTCCATGGCTGCACTTTGGCTGTAAAACACTAAGTCTATGGCACTGGACTCTTATTTTGCGTATTCCAACACAGTTGGGCAGAGACCATCTCTTAGCAGAGACAGAAAGTGATAGCAACAGGGTAAAAAGAGAGAACTGCTTTTCAATTATTTTTAATCAGTCAAGTGAGCTGAAAGCAGCCAGCCAGTCAGCAACTCCCGAAGCTTGGGCCGAAACTCAGTTTAAGGCACGGAACAATTTTTTCTGATGAAGCGCTGTCCGTTTTACACCTCAGGTCTGCTCGGCTCCCGGGGGAGCGGCGAACCGCGCCCTTCTTGGGCGGCTTCTCGGCCCGATCGCGGCCCCTCCCTGGTCTCGCGCCCGGGGGCCGGGGCGGCGCGGCGGGCCCCGCGCTCACCGAGAGCCGCAGCTCCAGCAGCCGTGGCACAATGGGAGCTCCGGAGGCGAGGACGGGCGCAGGGTGGGCCCGGCGACCCCGCAGCAGGCGACCCTAGGCCAGAGCCTCGCGGCGAGGCGGGCCGCTGGAGGGAAGGGCGGCGGGCGCGGCGCCGCAGCGGGCCTGGGAAGGCAGCACCGGCGACCAGGCCCGTCGGACCCGAGGCCAGCGGCGTGCCGCCCGGCTCCCCGCGGACCTCGTGCGGCTCCCCGCCCCCGCTCGCCGCCCCGCGCTCACCCGGCCCCGCCGCGGCCGCTCCGCGCTTCGGACACCCGGCAGCTCCGGCGACCCCGCCGAGGCGCCGCCGGCCACTGGCGCCGCCGGCTGTCACTCAGCCGCCTCGCCGTCGATTGGCCGCGGCACGCGCGTCACGCGCCCGGGGCGCGCTGCCGTGGAGACCGCGGGCGACCGGCCCCGCCCCGCTGCGGAGCGCACGCGCCGGACCAGCGGCGCGCGCTCCGTCCACCGGTCCCGTCACCCCTCGCACGTGACAGCCCGCGTCGGCGGCCCGCTACTGGACCCCCCTTGGCAGTCTAAATGAATTACGTTAACCGAGTCTCTCTTGTCCCTGCGCCCCTCCGCTCCTTCGGGCCGCCACGGGAGGGCTCATGTCAGTTCCCCGTGCCGACGGTGCCCCGCCTGCGGGGCGGGCTGTGACCGCCCGGGACCGGGTCTCCACCAGCTCATGCAGAACGGCCTCCCCCGCAGCTCTGTCGACCACTGCGCGCGGGGCTGGCGGGGAGCACCGGAGCGGCGCCGCGGCCGCGCGCGACACCCGCCCGAGCGAGAGCAGGGCCGCAGGCCGCCGCCCAGCGCCCTCTCGGCCGGCGAGCACGGCCCGGGCCGCCCCCGCCCCCGGAAGCGCGTCCATCGCGCGCCGGAAGGGGCGGGGCGCGGCTCTGGCGGGGCAGCCGCGTGCAGACGGGCGGAAGCGGCGGGCGCCGCGCGTAGGAGCTTCCGGCGGAGCGGGCGGCGTTTAGGGAGCGAGCGGCGGCTGCGGGAGGGAACGCGGAGAGCCGCAGCCATGGTGAGCCGGGCGCTCCGGCGGGCCCGCGCGGCCGCGGTGCAGGGAGCCCCGCCCCGCCCTGGCGCTCGGTGTAACGGTGGTCTCTTGCAGACGGTGGGGAAGAGCAGCAAGATGCTGCAGCACATCGACTACCGCATGCGGTGCATCCTGCAGGATGGTCGCGTCTTCATCGGCACCTTCAAGGCCTTCGACAAGCACATGAACCTCATCCTCTGCGACTGCGACGAGTTCCGCAAGATCAAGTGAGCGGTGTGGCCCGCGGCGGGAGCGCCGGGGGGAGCCCCGGGGGGGAGCCCCTCCAGCCCCGCGCCCTCTCTGCCGGCGCTGCTCCCCGCGGCGCTGCCGGGCCCCGCCGCTCTGCTGCGGTGGCAGGCCCCAGGGCTGCCTGCCCGCTCGGAGCGGAGAGCCGGTGCAGGAGCTGGGCAACGCCTGCTGCCAGCTTCTGCAGAAACAGCCATGGTTTTAGTCTCATTTGTCAAATCCCCAAACGACCGAGGCACTGTACTTCAGTTCTTCCCTAATAACCGACATAAACCTTTTTGTGATGCCAGCACGGTCACTGTAACGGTTAAGCATCATGGGGAAAAAAATCATGGAGACAATATGCATCTTGTGTTTAGACTTCCCTATGTGCTTAGTTTGAGGCATATAAAAATGTGGCTTTTAGGGTAGGTTCTCCTCTCTGGAGTAGCCTGTCGTATATTCTGTTGCAAACTCATTGGCTTTTTTCTCTCTGTCTTGCAATGTTTTCTTTCTCTTCTCACTAGACCTAAAAATTCAAAACAGCCAGAGCGGGAAGAGAAACGAGTCCTCGGTCTTGTGTTGCTGCGAGGAGAAAACCTGGTGTCCATGACAGTTGAAGGACCACCTCCAAAAGACGTAAGGAGAATGAGCGCAGAACTAAGGGGAAAGGGAAGGGGCGTCCGATAAATTTGTTTCCTTGCAGGAGAATGCTACTGCAGTATTGTCCTAGACTTCCAGGAGCTGTTCTGACTAGGTCCAATAAATTTCACTGCAGGAAGTTCGACTCTCTTTGTGGGCTTGGACATTAATTGGACAGAGGAGGGCTGTGGGCATCCCTAGGATCTGAGGACTTTTGTTTTGATAAATCTTCCTTTGTGGGGGGTGGGGTGGGGTGTGTGTCTATTTTCAGACTGGAATTGCCCGCGTACCTCTTGCTGGAGCCGCTGGAGGACCTGGAGTTGGGAGAGCAGCAGGGAGGGGAGTACCAGCTGGTGCACCCATGCCACAGGCTCCAGCAGGATTAGCTGGCCCCGTCAGAGGAGTGGGAGGACCATCCCAGCAGGTGAGACGCTGTGACCCATTAAAAAAGAGTTGGCTGGTATATTCTGGGGTGGCTTTTAATTCTTGGTACCAATGCGATGCAAGAAATTGGTGAAGAACTGTAATCTTAAGTTTCTGTTACCAGGGAGTTTGAGCCTAGCGAGGCTTTTTTGGTACTAGATCCCCCTTGGAACTCTCTCTTATATGATGGAAGAAGAGGCTTGAAAAGTGCAGCTTCTTGCACGGAATTCAAGTGGTATCCATTGAATTGTATTACAGATTTGTAGCGTTATTTAATATGTTAAGAGGAGACTGGCATAATTTTCTGAAGAGATAATAACTTAAATCTTGCTTATTTTTTAGTTATTAATGTAAAGCAGATGTTGTGCTGTTTCTCTGTGAACCTGTTTATTTTGTTTACAGGTGATGACACCTCAGGGTCGTGGAACAGTTGCAGCTGCTGCTGCAGCAGCCACTGCTAGCATAGCAGGAGCCCCAACTCAATACACGCCAGGGCGGGGGGGTCCTCCCCCACCCATGAGCAGAGGAGCACCTCCTCCAGGTAGGAATTACTCTATGGAGCGGGGCAGCAAGGAGCTCATGTTATGTGGCAAAATTGGTGATAAAGAGGTATTTATCCAAGTCTGATGAAGACCTAGTATTATGGAGGATTATTCTGATATTCAGCTGGTGCCTTGAATATTCAGCTGGATTTACATGCTTGTTCTTCTCTGGCTTAAGGAATGATGGGACCTCCTCCAGGCATGAGACCACCTATGGGCCCACCAATGGGAATGCCACCTGGCCGAGGTGCTCCTATGGGAATGCCCCCACCAGGCATGAGACCACCACCCCCAGGAATGAGAGGTGAGCAGAAGTGATCTTAAATGCCTAGAAGCTGCATGAAGCTGTAACATAAATAAAATGTTTGAAGGGTGGTACGTTTCAATGCCTCCCTAGCTATGCTAGTTGTCAGTAAATGCCTCAGTGCCAAAAAAGAGGTCCCAAGGCCACTTTGAGCATGGTGAAAACGTCTTTCTGGTTTAACCTTGCTTCTTCTTTCCTCTTCAATATTCAACTCTTTTTCCTTTATTCCCAGGACCCCCTCCACCTGGCATGCGTCCACCAAGGCCATAAGATATTCTATAATGTACCTTTGAACTGTGAGAAGACTGATTAAAGGAATATACCGAGCAGTACCCCCGCCAAAACTTTGCTATGTATATTTTATATTACTGCTTGTAAAGTTTGCCCTTTTTAATAAAGTTGGAAAACCCAGTACTCTGAGTCACTGTTGTACTGGCCTATTTCAGGAGTGCAGCTGTTGCCTTTCACTACTGCACTTTGGTCACCCCAGAAGAAGAGCAGCTTTGAAGCAAAAAGCTCAGTTTGTATTGACAGCTTAGAAGTTAACAGTTGGTCTGTTAACCAGTTGGTCTGGGCCACTTAAGTCTATATTGGCCTCTCTTCCTTATAGGAATTTAAGCATATTGATGAAATTTAGCAAGGCTGATGAAAAAGAATTTGTTGATATGGTGGAGATGGTAAAATTCGAAGAGTTTAACATTTCGGTGAAATTAAGTATGGGTTACTGATCAGAATTCTCCCTGCTTTATTCACAGTGGAACAAGTACAATGGTGCCTGTATTGGGAATAGTGATCTCTGATGCTCTGCATTAAGCTGCTGCTTATGAGCCTGTAAAAAAAAAAAGCCAGGATGAGCAAACCTATCGTTAATTGCATACAATAATGTCAAACAGCCTGCATTCTGGTTGTAGTCCTCCCTTCTTGCCTCAGCTTACAGCTGCTTGCTTTTCAGTTAGGAGGAAGCCATCTGCCTCCCTGCCTTTGGAGATAATCCTTTCTTCAGAGTGGCCTCTTGGAGACTTGTTTTAATTCCTGTGACTGTTATCTCTGAAGCCATCCTTGTGGCAGGTAGCCTGAAAACTTTTTTATCCCTTCTATCTCAACCACAGAAATCCTTTTCAGCCATATTAATTAATCGAGATCACAGTAGTATATGAACAAAGCAATAAGCATTCTCCAGTTTTTGCCCTGAAGACAACTTGGCTTACATGAACTAAAAGTCTGATAGAAAGATGTAACATATCCCAGCTCTCAGTTGCTCTAGCTATCCTATAAAACAGAGCAAACTTTTCAGAAAAAAAAAAATAATCAATCCTTTATTGCATGGGCTGCTGAAGATGTTTTCACACAGGGTCTTCAACCAGGTATTAACAAACATCACAAAGCTATTCCAGAACTTGAAGAAAAACTATTCAATTTTACTGAAGTTGTCTCCTCACGGTACAAAGAAATCCAGGCCCTGGAGAGCGTGTCTGAAATGTCTGCATTGTCCAAATTACCCATTTGGTAATTACCAACAGTTCTTACTTTCTCTTGTACCTGAAAGAGAAGATACTTGAAATGACATTCCACCAGCCCAACTCCCAATGATAGATAAGGAATAGCACTGAGCATTTTCTAGGCAAT
The DNA here is from genome assembly GCF_965638725.1 of Aptenodytes patagonicus. Lineage (NCBI taxonomy): Eukaryota > Metazoa > Chordata > Aves > Sphenisciformes > Spheniscidae > Aptenodytes > Aptenodytes patagonicus. The sequence goes on along the minus strand of NC_134962.1, from coordinate 175,224 downwards.
GCTCTCCAAAGTAGAAGCCTAGAAATGTGCTATTAAAGGCAGCATCCTTGATTGCCCCCAGCATCAGACCCGCAGTAGGAGGGTAAGCTACTGCAGAACCAACACACCTTTTAGCAAGGGCCTTTAAACAATCACAAAACAAGAAAAGATAAAGCAGGAAAAAAAAAAAAGCTTGAATAAGAAAGTAAAGGGAGCTATACCTGGACTTGGATTTGAAGTTTCCTCCTTTCCTATGTTGGGCCATACCCAAGCGTTTTCGATCTTCAAATGATGGGCTTTTTAAGAGAGGGGAGGGGGGGAAGTAAGGCAAAAACCACTGAAGCACGTCAACAGCACAGGTACTTCTTGCAAGAATCCCTTCTCTGCTCTGCCCACCTTTTCTCCCAATATCAGTCAAAGTATCCCTGAGAAAGTCCAGAGATGCAAAAAAAAAAAAAATCCCACCTACTAAAGTCTGGACTAAGGTACTACTGCTAAGACATTACCCGGCACGGTACTGCTTCAGAGCCTTCCTGCTTGTGTTGGTAAGCTCTTCGTCAAACACAGACAGTTTTTTCTTCCACTTGGGGCCTAACACAGAGACAATAGTCAGAATATTGGCTGTAAAGAGAAGGCCAGCATCATCTTGTTTACTACAGCCCAGCAGCCTTGACCACGATTAGCCTAACCATCAGGAAAAGCAATGACTCCTCTCTGCAAACACGCACCCTGGCCAGCACCAGTGGCCATTCCTTCGAAGATCAGTGCCTCCCTCCATACAAATTAGTTTAGTTTACCTATTTGTAACAAAGTAAAACAAGAGTCTCCACCTGCTGGTACTGCTGCTGGTTCCTCTTCTGGCAAGACTCTGGCTCGCTTTGCACGGCGATTCCTTTTTGCCAGCCGCTCGGCATACATTTGAGATTTCAAGATTTCAAACTGTGACCTCTCCTCTGGCTGAAAGGTGTTAAAATGCAAGTTTACAGTGATGTGAGGTTTTGCTAAGGGAAAACTAGGATAGTCCACCCAGGGTCCCACTTGTCCATAAATGTACTCACTGTCATTTGGGCTTTTTTCTGTCTGTCCTGCATAAATTTCTTCCTCTTCTTTTTGCCTCGTAATGCTAAGTCAAACTCCTGCAGGGCTTTAGCCACTGGAGAGACAAAGAAAAGCACAGAATAAAGAACCTCTTAAAGTACAGAGCAGAGTCCAGTTGCCGCTATGGAATTTAACATGGCAGCAGTGTCATGACTCACATTTCTCTTTCTTCCTCTCCTCACGGGTCTGGAACCAGCTCCGCTCCAAACCCTCACCCACAGTCTCTTGTTTTCCTGTCTCCAGCTGCTTCTTTGCCCTATTGATCTGAGATAATTCAGGCAAGAAGTGAGCTCATGGTGGCTAAAAAATCTCTCTCTCTTCCCTTTCTAAAGTAGGCAGGTTAAGTACATTAGGGTAACCTTATGCACTACATCTACTCCAGATCCTAAAAAAACTAAGGTAAAATAAAAAAAATTGCTAAAAAAACCCCTTACTTGGGCCTCTGACTGCTGCATCTCACGTTCCTCACGCTCCAAGCACAGAACTGCATACACATCTTTCTCTAGATTCTCAATCTTCTCTCGAAATTTTAGTATGACATCTGAAAACGATACAGTGTGAACATCAGAAGCAGCTCATGTAAAGTCCATCTTGTTTTTCAGTACCTCTTTTAGTGTCCCTCTGTACCTTGACATTCCCTGCCTACTGCTCTCCTGCTTTTTACCTCAGTGAAGTACGTACCTTGGGGGAGAATTCTGGCTTTCACTGGTGTTTTGGCAGCCTTCACAATATCCTTCAGCATCTTGCGTTCTTCCTCACCCACAAGTGAAACTGAACGACCAGCCCTGCCTGCTCTTGCTGTCCGACCCACTCGATGAACATAGTGTTTGGTGGTGTTGGGCATGGTAAAATTGATTACCTATAACAGAAAAGCTGTTAGTAGAGAAACAATATTAAAGGACTCATTAAAAAGCTCAGCACTGCAAATACTCACTGTTTTAACACCTTCAATATCAAGTCCACGTGCAGCCACATCTGTAGCTACCAGAATATCAATCTGCTCATCCTTAAAGCGCCTGAGCAGAGATAGCAAATACATTAGCAATGAATACAGTAATCCACTTCTGCCCTAAAACTTCCAGCTTCTAACTTCTTTTTTGCCTACGATTGCCAACTAAGCCTGCTAATACCTGAGTGCTTCCAGCCGCTGTGCCTGAGAAAGGTTCCCATGAAGCTCCCCAACCCGTAGACCCATCAGCCCAAGTAGGATGTGCATACGGTGAGCTTGCTTCTTAGTCTGGGTGAAAAGCATCACATGATCTGGGAAGGTTCGTGTCAGTAGAGCTGAAAGAAAGTCCTCTCAGTAGCCTGCTTCATAGCCATCTACCAACTCCAGCTTTTCTTTGCTCATTGCTAACCTGATACAATGGCCTCACGGTCCCCCTCTCGATTGGGTCTGATCCGGATAAATTCCTGCCGCAGGAAAGGGGCAACATCTGTGTTGCTGTTCACAAAAATTCGGACGGGATTTTTCAGGGAAACAGAAGCCAAATCTTTCACCTACCAAAACAGGTTAAGGAAAAAAAAAGTCCACATAATCTCTGGTAAAAGACTAGACAAACTTCTATTCAACTTTCTGCTTCAATATGCTTCTCAGCAGCCTGTCCTACCTCCTCTGTCATTGTGGCAGAGAAAAGCATTGTCTGACGGTGGTTGGAGCACAACCTGATTATTTCCTTCATCTGTTCCTCAAAGTATTCATCCAGCATCCTACACAGGAGAAAAACAGCAAGGTAAGGCAGCTTCATCTGGTTCTAGCTAAGAAACATTACTTAAGGCAGGGCAATGAAGCCTGCCCTATAGTCTGGGAAAAGGAAAGCAGAAAACTACCATCTCATTTTTCACTGCTGTCCTGCTTAGCCTACCTGTCCGCTTCATCCAAAATCAGCACCTCAACACTGCTCAGGTGGAAAGAAGGGCAATTGTGGAGATGATCAATCAGTCGCCCAGGAGTGGCGATAAGAATGTCTGGCCCAGAGCGCAGAGCTGCTTCCTGAGTCTTCACATCTAGGCCACCTGAAAGAGAGCGAACATGGACTGCTGACACCCTGAGCAGGTTGCAGCAGAGTACCAAATTGCCTGAGGAATGGGAAACAACTCAGATTAACACCACATTCACAATTAGAAGTGACCCCATCTTTTTCTTTCTCAGAAACCAACAAACAATAAGTATGGCACAGTATTGTAAAGTGAGATTTTAAACCATAGCACACCTACTAGAAGCATGCCTGCAATAACCGTACAGCCTCCAGTTTTATAACGCAGAATTCCCAGTTCTGTATAGCGGTTTACAGCGAGCTGTACAGTTCACATAAGTAACTTCATACTCACCTACAGCAAGGCAAGTTGTGACACTGCTGAACTGTGCCAGCTGTTTTGTGACAGAGTGCACCTGAATACCCAGTTCTCGTGTTGGCACTAGAACCAATACCCGTGTTATTGGAGCCTGACGAGGTTTGTAAATCAGGCGCTCAAGGACAGGCAAGATGAAGGCAGCTGTTTTACCTAAAGAAGAAAATTAAGAAGAATTACCAAGAATTACCAATTATTGTGAATAGCTAATTCTCCATTCGCTGTGCCTGCTCAACCCCCTACCTGTCCCAGTGGCAGCACAGGCACAAATATCCTTCCCCAGAAGACCCACCGGGATACAAGCCTTCTGAATTGGGGTTGGTTGCTTGAAGCCAAGAGCTGTGATTGCCTACAAAGGAGACAGAACAATTAAACTCCATCTCTGGTGTGGCCACACCTGGAGTACTGTGCCCAGTGCTAGGCTCATCAGTACAAGAGAGACATGGACATACTGGAGAGAGTCCAGCAAAGGGCCACAAAGATTTTGAAGGGACCGGAGCACCTCACATATGAGGAAAGGCTGACGGAGCTGGGACTGCTCAGCCTGGAGAAGAGAAGGCTCGGGGGGGCGGGGGGGAACCTATCAATGTATATAAATATCTGAAGGGAGGGTGAAAAGAGGACGAAGCCAGGCTCTTTTCAGTGGTGCCCAGTGACGGGACCAGAGGCAATGGGAACAACCTGAAACACGGGAAGTTCCCTCTGAACACCAGGAAAAACTTTTTCACTGTGAGGGTGACTGAGCGCTGGCACAGGTTGCCCAGAGAGGTTGCGGAGTCTCCATCCTTGGAGATACTCAAAAGCTGTCTGGACATGCTCCTGGGCAAGCAGCTCCAGGTGGCCCTACTTGAGCAGTGGGTTGGACAAGATGACCTCCAGAGGTCCCTTCCAACCTCAGCCATTCTGCGATTCAGTGACAAGTCTCACTCAAGATAGCGTTGACATATTGCAAATCAAAGAATGGTTTCCATTATTTGGGAATAACAGCTCCTAAAGGACTATCACACTATCTCCCACATAATTTCCTTTTCAGAAAGGCTGCAAAGAGAATAGGAATTTGACAGTTCTGATTGGTGGAGAGGAGGCTGTACAACATTCTTCAGGGTAACATATGTAATAACTAAACTAGGTAAATACCTTTAGCAAAGGTCGAGAAAGATTCATGTCCTGGAATAACAAGTTATCATCATATTGAGAGGCATCTTCAAAAAAGCTCTCTGCTTCCTAGAAACAGGAACAACAACAAAACTGGAACAACACAGGCAGCAACACAACATGTTATCAAAGGGCTCGGGGCTGTTTTTTGAGCTACAGTTTGTTAGCCAAAGTCAAATTCCTCCAGAAGAAATGCTGGAGAATTACCTAGTGCCATTCTGTCCAACACTTACCACTTCTCCCTTTTTCAGTCTCCTCTGTTCCTTCACTTTGACCGTATCTGCAGAGAAAGAGAAATATGACAGGAATTAACAAGCACAGCTAAACACGTAACAAGATATGGTGACTACCTTCATCTCATACTTTTTGCTCTGAATGAGTTATTGAGGCAGAAGCCTCAGAAACAAGTACAGGCATGCAATGGAGTAAAATACGAAGCAAATACCTTTCCTCAGGGACGAGTTCAGTTAAAGTACTATGGCTACCATTCAAAATAAGCTTGACCAAAATCAGAAGGAATGTCGCAGAAGGACGACAACAAAAAAGACGACATTCTTGCCCGCTCCCAGCAAGGCTTCGCTACAGACTTTTCTCCAGTGAGCCAACAGTCTGTCAGATTCTTGCTCCTGACCATTGCTCTATGTACTGCTACTACCTGCTTTTGTGAAGATAATTTCATCGTCCAATGAATACTGAGACTCCACATCTTCTTCTTCGTCCCTACTGAAATCCTCACACTCCCTCTTTTTGGTTTGATTATCCTCAGTCTCTTTATCTCTTGCTTTTGCTTGTTTAGCTTCTCTTTCCTAGAAAAAGATTTAAAAAAAAGTTTTAAAAAGAAAGGACAAAAAAGGAACTTCAACGCTTTGTGAGCTTTTGCTTGTTGTTATTATGAGCCCATTCACAGATATGTGGTTTGCATAACCTTAAGCATTAACAATTCTGCATTCTCATCAGTTCAGCAACGCATCAGGTGTGGCTGCAAACCCAGTCAAGGTGATGAGCTGCAGCTTGAGCACTGCAGCTCAGGATGCTTTCAGTCTGTGCCTCTGGAGGGAACACAGTTGAAGGCCAAACCCATACCAGTCTTTTCAGTAATGAGAGAGAAAGGCCCTGACCTGGAACTTCCTTTTCTGTCTCACTTTCTCAATCTTCTCATCCAGCGTCGTAGCTGCTCTCTAGGCAGAAAATCACAAAAGAGGAGTTGTAAGAGGAGCCCGGGAGAGGGTGGGACGCCGTGGCCTCAGGCACTGCAGCCCCAGTCCCGACCCCAGGCCTCACCTTGCCGCGGAGCTGGCGCAGTGCCGCCGCCCAGGCGCCTTCCCCGCCGGCCTCCGCCTCGCCGAAGACGAAGGCGGCACTAAAGTCCCCGCCTGTGGGGCCCCGCCGTCCGGGGCCCGGCGCCCGGCGCAGCTCCTGTAGTAACACCAATAAGCAACGACCACGGGACGGTCGAACCGGACCGCACCGACCTCGGCCCCAGCCCAGCGCAATCCAACCCGGGCCGGCCCCGGCCCGATCCAACTCGCTCGGCCCCCGCACCAGTCCGGCCCGGTCTAGCCCACCCACGGCCCAAGCAACAGATCTCGCCCGGCCCCACCTCCTCATCCTCGGAGCTCCCAGACTCAGGGTCCACGGGCCCCACGTCCCCCTCTGCGATAGTGCCCACCAGCCCCAGACTCCGCAGCATGGCCATAGCCCTACAGCTCCGCCCCGGAACCACGCGCCACCACGTGAGCCGGCGGCCGCGCATGCGCGGAGCCGGCCCAGGCCCGCGCTCGTGGGTGGGGCGACGGCTGCCCCCGCCCCGCTGGGCGTAAAGGAAACCGAAAGCAGTGGCGTTGGGTGGATGCGACGAGGGCCGTGCTTCCTACGGGGTCTGCTAGTACCGAAGAAAGGAGGGGAGGCTCCGTACCAGAGATGCTGCCCGCCGGCGACGACCGGTATTGGGGGGGGGGCCCTGCCCGGCGGGGGCGGGCGGGGGTACGGCGGGGCCGGGGCCGGGGCCGGGAGCGGTCTGGGCGACGGTGGCGGCGGGGCGGGCCCTGTGGGGAACTGGAAAGTAAAACTTTCGCCGGTGACGGGGCGGGCCCGGCGGGGAACTGGAAAGTAAAACTTTCGCGGGTGGTGGGGCGGGCCCGGCGGCTCCCGGGCCGTGCGGGCCGAGCACAACGGCACCTGTGTTCGGGTGCAGGAGCGGTGCAGCCCCCGGTGCTGAACGGTGCCCTCGCCCCAGAGAGCTGCGACGCCCCGCAGAGGACTCGCCGGGCCGAGCGATGGAGGGTGCCGGGCAGGAGCCTTGCTCCCGGCAGCCCCGAGCTGGAGGGAGAGGTGAGGGTCGCCCGGTGAATGCAGGGCAGAAGGCTGCGGAAGGCCTGGGGGGTGGTGCTGGTACAGGGATGATCCTCTACTTCCCTGCCTGGGTGTAGTGAAATTTCCTCTCAAGCCTAAATCCCAGCATTTCCTTATTTGCCCCTGGAGTCTGGTTGGGACCATAAGGTCATGATGCACTGCAGTAATCTCTCTGCTAACTGTTTCTGCTGGTATTCAGTGCTTCCCTAAGTATTCTGTTGACAGCGTGACAAAGGCAATATAGTCTATGCTTCCTGCTACTCTGAGAGGCTGGACTTTGTCCAGAAGGTCTGTGTGTCCAGAAGGTCTGTGTGTCCAGAAGGTCTGTGTTTTAACCATGCTATACGCAGTCAAAGTCAGCTGCTGCTGCCTTTATCATTATTTCGATGATGACTAACTCTTGGGGAAATCCTGTCCTGTGCAGGAAACTTCATCTCTGGCCTTTCTTAATTCTGCTTTCTGTTCTGTGGAAAAGGGTTTTGGTTTTTAGTGTCTTCATGGCTTAACAGCTTAAGTGAACTCTAGGCATGGCACTCTTTTTAGCAGTTAGAAAAAGGGATGTAAAGGAAACACCAATTTGAAAGTTTGGGTGCAAATATTATGGTAGTTTTCTAACTTGATGCCAAATGTCCAAAATATGCTGATTATCAGGCCAAAATGCTCTTGCATTTGTGTTGGGAGGCAGGTTAATGTGGTTGATTTATAATTAAGGAGTGTCCTTTTTTTTTTTTTTTTTTAAGGGCATGCAGATCATTGGGATACTGGCTTTACACGAAGAGGCAGAAACAGAACAAATAATGTGTCAGGCCAGGCAGCTCAGTTAGCGGAAAGCCCCCAAGCCAGTAATTATACTCTTCTACCTGGGCAAAGAGAGGAGAGATTCGGTGGTTGGATTTGGAGGGTCGCTCAATCAAGCAAGAATAAACCAAGAAACCAAGGTGGACAGGCCAATAGTGGAGCCGCAGGACACTGGAATGAACAGGAGAATGAGGGAAGGAGAATGAGGCATCAAGGTGGACAAGCACATGAGAGGGCCAGAGGACCCTGGAATGAGCAAGAAAATGAGAGTAGAGGAAGGAGGTATCAAGGTGGACAAGCACATGAGAGGGCCAGAGGACCCTGGAATGAGCAAGAAAATGAGGGTAGGGGAAGGAGGTATCAAGGTGGACAAACACATGAGAGGGCCAGAGGACCCTGGAATGAGCAAGAAAATGAGGGTAGGGGAAGGAGGTATCAAGGTGGACAAGCCCAGGAAGGAGCTAGAGGACTGAGGAATGGGCAGGAAAATGAAGGTAGGGGAAGGAGGATGCAACCTCGGGAGAATCCTCACTTCTACCAGAACCCTACCCCAGGTGGTGCCCAGCTCAGTGAGCAGCCTCAGCAAGTCAAAAGGATTGGCTATAAATTCCTGGAAAGTCTCCTCCAGAAGGACCCTTCAGAAGTTGTCATCACACTTGCTTCCAGTTCGGGTTTGAAGGAACTTCTTTCCCAAACGGCTATGAAACCCAATTTCCTTCAGCTTGTTTGCCAGGTGCTTCGAAAAGCATGCAGTTCCCGAATGGATAGACAGAGTGTCCAACAGCTTCTCGGAGTGGTGAAGGAGTCCAACTTTCTCAAGATCTGTCTGCCACAGTTTGTGTCTGACATGATAACAGAAGCAGTCCCTGCTGTACGTCATCAGTACCCTGTGCATATTAGCAACATCATTTCACTTATTCAGGACCTGATCAGTATTTTCCCAGCCAGCTCTGTGCAGAAAATCTCCATTCTCTTGACAGTCTTGCCAGCATCCATAAATGCCCTGAGAGCTTCTGGTGTGGACATCACAGAAGAAACGGAGAAGAATCTAAATAAAGTCCAGATGCTCGTGCAGCATTTGCAGGAGAAGAGACGTGAAGGCACGCTGAGGGCTGATAACTGTACTCTAATGCAGCCTCAGACTGATGGTCAAGAAGAAACCTATCGTACAATGACCATTTATCTGACATATAATGAGGTACACCATGATGAGAAACCCTTTCTACGTCCCAATATTGTTTCTGGAAGATATGAGAGCACCAGCATTTATCTTGACACCCATTTTCGGCTCTTGAGAGAAGACTTTGTAAGGCCTTTAAGGGAAGGTATCTTGGAGCTTTTGCAGAGCTTTGAGGACAAAGGTTTGAGAAAGAAAAAATTTGATGATATCAGGATCTACTTTGACACACGGATTATTACCCCTCTCTGTTCCCCAACTGGTATTGTTTACAAGGTCCAGTTTGACATAAAACCATTGAAGTTTGTACGATGGCAGAATTCCAAACGGTTGCTATATGGATCCCTGATCTGCATGTCCAAAGATCATTTTGAAACGTGCCTTTTTGCCACTGTTTCTAATCGTGATAATGCAGATCTTGCCCACGGGATTGTGCAGCTATGTTTTAATGCACAGAGCCAGGCACTGCTGGCAGAGGTTCAGCCCTCAGACTCCTTCCTCATGGTAGAAACAACTGCCTACTTTGAGGCTTATCGGCATGTGCTAGAAGGGTTACAGGAAATCCAGGAAGAAGATATCCCCTTCCAGAAGTACATCGTGGAATGTGATGCAGAGGTGAAGAAGCCAACATACCTGACAATGAATACTGCCTATGACTTTGCACCCCTGATGGACGATCCCCTGTCAGATGAAGAGATGTACCCTGATGGTTTGAGAAGGCAAAGCTTTTGTGTTCTAGATCCCAAGCAGTGGCCTTCAATAGAAGCCTTGAGATTAGATGAGTCTCAGATGCAGGCATTGAGTCTTGCACTCACCAAGGAGCTGGCTATTATCCAAGGACCTCCTGGGACTGGTGAGAAACATTTGCTTTAAGTCTCTGTCATTTAAGGAGTTCTCCTTGATTCCCCCAGTTAGGGAGATTAACTTCAGAGAAAGCCAGCTGTACTGTCTCCAAAGCTTTAGTCCCATGCCGAATTGATGCTTGAGTAGCCCAGCTAGCATGAGCTGTGGAGAAGGTTAAAACATCTTCAAATACCCATATCTGATCTTATGCGTTGCCAACCTAGTTGCAAGTAGACACCAACTGCACTGTTGGCTCTGCTTGTGTATTGGGGTGAAAAAATTTTCAACCATCTTTAATAACGTGGTACCTCTTGCTGTGCAACAGTCCTATTTGTCTTCATAGCATGTTAGAACGTTGGGAGTGTTCAGCCATGATCCTCTGTGTGAATAAAGCATTACAAGATTAACTGCAATTGTTTTAAATGGTACCTGAACTCAACGAGCACCACTGCTTGTATTCCACTAGTATGTGGATGTTTCATGTGCAGCCAAATGTCATGTATGAAGCCAGTATCAGAGTGGGCTGGGGGATGCAGTGGCAGAGGAAACCCTGGGTCCAGGTCTAATATATTAACCAAAAGACAACATTCTTGCAGAGCATGGCCTTGCTCAACTACAGGCCAGAAAGGCAGTGTCATGCTACTTCGTTTACATTTTGTAAACTAGTTACCTCTGGGGTCAGCTCTTCTGGCACAGATCAGATTTGCAGCCTAGGAGGAAGTCTTGTGTCCGGTTTTGATAATTCCTGTGTTTCAAGGCACTCTGCAGAGGGTGGATTACCCTTTTCTGATTCTGAGCTTGTTTTGCAGGGAAGACTTATGTGGGTTTGAAGATTGTCCAGGCTCTCTTGACTAATAAGCATGTGTGGCAAAGCACTGTCCAGAAGTCTCCCATCCTTATAGTCTGCTATACTAACCATGCACTGGATCAGTTCTTAGAAGGTAAGAGTACCTGACAAGTATGATGGAGGGTCAGGTAGAAATTACAGTATAGCTCTTACTCTGCCCATCTTCTGGCATAATGACCTGCCCTTTTGGCTTTTTCTAGTGACTCTAGCCCCATTGATACACAGTAAGAAAACTTCACTCAGACCAATTCAGTGTAGCATTTGCAGACAAAGGGTGTTCTCTCTACCCCTTGTCTTACTGCAGAAAACAGAGCTTGCCTCTTTAGTACTAATATTCTCTTTCATTCCCAGGAATATACACATTCCAAAAACATGGGATGGTGCGTGTTGGGGGCAGAAGTAGCAGTGAGGTCCTGAAGCAATTCACCTTGAGGGAGCTGAGGAAGAAGTGTGAATTCCGATACAACTTGCCAATGCATCTCCGCAGAGCCTATGTGAATGTACGTGCAGACTTCACTGGAGATGATGGGACTGGGTTGCCTATGTATTGGAGGAGCTAACTGAACTTCCTCCACACCTGTTCTTTCACCTTGTCTTACACTGAAGTCAGCCTCGTAATTCTTCTGTCCTTGTTCACTTTATCAGTTGCTTGTACTGCTGTTTCTGAACTTCGTTTCTCTGAGTATGATGATGCCTCCCTTCTCTTTGTTATGAGTAGATAACCAGTGAGATGAAACAGGCTGAGCAGGAGCTCCATGAAGGAGCGAAGCACTTAGAGTGCACAACATACGGAGTTCTGCATGAGCGGCACTTGGAAGCATGCATTGCGCCCCAGCACTGGGACAGCCTGATGAATGGTCTGGTAAGAGAGGTCCCTTTCTTCTGAGTCAAGCAGTCCCAATGTGTGATTACTACCCTTTCTGCTAATGAGTCTGAGGTTCCCCAAGCACACCTTTTAGCATCACTTGGCTATTAGGAAAGTGAGGGAGTGAATAGCAAGCTGTGCCAAGTGACAGTAGTTTAGACTGGGCAGGGCAGGCAGGGGCTTTAAATTTTGTTCCTTTAAACTGCAGAGATTCTAAGTGATCTTTATCAGCATAAAAATACAAGTGCCCAAATGAAAGCCTCTTAAACTGAAGGGGAGGAGGGATGCTCTTTCTGAAGATCTGAGGCTGCTCAGACTTTCTAGCTCTGGAGGTCTCTCGGGGGACTTGTCCTAGCTGCCTGCTGCTGCAAGGTGCTGCTTTGGCATCATCCTAAGGCTCTGAAGTGCAATAGGCCTGGCTGATTTGACTTTCCTTATATTAGGATGATGAGGAGTTTTACTACAGTACTTCACAACACTCAATGATTCTGGAGTGGCTGGGCCTTGGTGTAACTGTCTTCACCCAGAATGCTGCAGAGAATATAGGGGCTGAGAATCCAGGTAAAAAAAAAAAAAAAAGAACAAAAAACCCCCAAAACACAGACACACACACCCCCCATCCTCTACAGGTGTGTTTGCCTAAGCAGTGCATGTGTGCCAGAAAAGAGACACTGCTACTTAACAGACACTGAAAGATGCATGATACTGTAAGGTAGTGGAAAGAAGATTAACCTTAATTTCCACATGGTGATCTGACTGCTGTACTGTGATTCTGCTAGAGTGGCTGTGGCTTACTGCATATGACTGGTGACTCTCACAGGTGGTCAGCAGGAGAGAGAGGAGGAGTGGGAAGGTGAAGCAGGAGAGGAGCTTTTGGAGATCCCAGAGGAGGCTGACCTGATTCAAGCTGACAGAGTGATTGAGGATGAAGAGGCAGCAAAGCCTCAGGGAAGGAAGGAGGAAGAGCACAGAGCTGTTCATGAACTAGCCAGCGTGCTGTTGGCTGTGAAGCTGGAGGACAAGGAAGAAGGAACAGCCCAACCACAACAGAAGACTATACAGTGGGAGGTAACTGCATGAACTAGCATGCTCTGGTTCTGCTTGACTGTGTGAAGAATAACACGGGGATGCTAATACAGGAGAATTTTTGTGCTGTAACTGCTTATTGGGGAGCTTTTTTTCTGCAGATAACTGCTGTCCAGAGGAAGAAAATGAAACAGAAGATGAAGGTTGAGCTCCGTAAACTGAGTGCAATGACAGAGTTAGAGGCCAAGGCTATAAAGGATCTGTGGCAACTTGACCTGAGCTCCCGCTGGAGGCTTTACAGGTGACAAAGCTATTTTGCAGGGTCTGTCAGGCAGATGTTTCCTAGGACTGTTCCAGTTTGCAATCTCTTTCTGTCAAGCCATGGTGTTTCTGTCCATATCTGTTCAGCTCCTTATTTGAACATGCCTGTTCTTACCTTCCCTGTGTTGTACAGGCAGTGCTGTCATCTCCACTGTGTGTGTTCAGGACTAAGTACAGATGCTAATAATCTCTTGCACAAAAGACACAGAGAAAGTTTTGAACTGAATCCACTCAGAGCTTCTGGATCGCTATCCTATTCCCCTTGCTGTGTGTGATGACAGCACTTTCTTCTCAGGCTTTGGCTGCAGACCTATCAGGGGTTTATTCGACGGAGGATTCTGCAGCACGAACGGCAGTATCAGGCAGCAGCAGAAAGGCTGACAGAACTGAGGCTGCAGGAAGATCTCTGCATTCTCAAGGAGGCCCAAGTTGTGGGGATGACAACTACAGGTGCACAGCAGTTGGGAAGCAAACCAGTATTGCACTGCATCCAGTAATGGTTAAAGGACCTTGTTGCCAAAAGATTAGTATCATATGCTGCTTGACAGCCTGGATCAGGCTCTGTATTCGTCTGCAGCCTTCTTAATCTCTGACTCCCTTTGCAAACCTGGCTATTGTGTGAGTTGTCAATTAACTGCGTGAGCAGTTTCTGTGCACTCTTGCACTCCCTCCATCTCAAGCAGCATTCTTCTATTAGAAATGCTCCACTTCTTGTGCCTGAGTAAAGCACAGCTAATGTCTGCACTACTATCCCCATATCACCTTCTGGTCATGATAGTGTAAAGGTCATTGTAATATGACCCTTTGGAGAGACAATGTTAGGTTTATTCATGTGTGTTGATCAATGTATTGAGTAGGTATCTTATGTCTGAAGAGAGCGTCGGAAAAGGGCCAAGGCAGGCATAGGACTCTAATCCCCACCTGCTTTCCCTAATAACTCTTCATATAGAAGCCATCCTTGGTATGGTGCTGTTTTAAAGTTCAAAAAGCTGAGTCTTGAAACAGGGAATCTTGGGAAGAACCCCAGTCTTTTCTGGGACACAGCCTACTCCCCTCCCTGAAAACTCTTTGTCATACTGCCTGCATGTACTTAAGGCTTATCTTCTCTCCTTGCTCAGGTGCTGCCAAATACCGTCAGATTTTGCAAAAAGTAGAGCCACGAATTGTCATTGTAGAAGAGGCAGCAGAGGTGCTTGAGGCTCACACCATTACTACTCTGAGTAAAGCTTGTCAGCATCTCATCCTCATTGGAGATCACCAGCAGGTAACATCCATGACTAATGCCTCTAACTGTTGTGCAAATGAACTAGAACCTTTTAACCAAACACCATATGTGAAAGGTTGCCAACACTTACTGCTCCCCATCTTCCACAGGTCCTGTCTCCTGTAGTTTTGGAGTAGAGCTCCTGTGGGACTTGTCTTTTAGTTTAACTGATACGATTTTACATGTGCTTGTATCCACTTCAGTTGTGACTATATCTAACTTTGATATTTAGCACTTCTGCAAGAATCCAGTCTCTGGCCTTTCTATGGGGGACCAGTGACAGAAGGAGATGAGTGAAAAATCTTACTAATACATAGGAAAAGTGCTAAAACATGGACCTCCTATCCCTTCTCTTTCAGCTGCGGCCTAACACAAATGTATATGACCTGGCCAAGAACTTCAATCTGGAAGTCTCTCTCTTTGAACGGCTGGTGAAAGTCGATTTCCCCTTTGTCCGTCTGAAATACCAGGTGAGGAAGAGCTATAAAAAACTCCATTGCATTTACACTTAAGTTTATATTTCTACTCTCAGAGCAGCCTAAAAGAAAAGAATGTGCTATTTAATTCCAGAGAAGAATGGCAAGAACTGTCAAACTGCCACAAAGTGTTTCAGTGTATTTCCAATTATTCAGTGATGTCATCCGCAGCACTGTGGTTCCCACATGTTTTAGTGCAATGAACATGGCTTATTGTGGCATCTGAAACTTCCGGAACTCTGGAGACTGACAGCACAAGTCTTCTCAGGCTGCTTCCTGCTAAATTGCTATAACCATCTATCTTGGTGCCTGGAGAAGTTAATTCTACCTCCAGCAGTCCTATATTAAAACTACCTAGAAGAGCTCATGTAGTGATTAGGGTGAGGTGCTGGCTTTTGTTATCTAGAACAGTGTTCTTAGATTTGCACTGAAACCACCATTCTTATTACAACAACCTTGCCAAAAGATTTTCTTGAAGATACTCTGCTACTACTCCCCCTGTAATTGCTGGTGGTGGCAGCGATAGGGTGGGGGAGGGTGGGGATTGGGAGGTGGTCCCTTCTTGACTCTTACTGGAAAGTCATCTTTGTCTTGTATTCAGCCACAGTCTGTACGGTGGAACAACACAACATTGACAGGGAAATATGGCGCTCCTTCCTCAAGACTGATAAAGCTGCTTTGTGTTTCAGCACCGCATGCGTCCTGAAATTGCCCAGCTTCTCAGTCCTCATATATACCAGGAGCTGGAGAACCATCCCTCTGTCCTGAAGTATGAGAACATAAAAGTGAGTTTTCAGCAATCCAAGCAATTGCTTTTGTACCCTGTTACTGGCTAAAATGAGTTTCTGTAAAATAGAGTGTTCAAGGATTTCAAATTCTTAAATCAAGTTCAGTTACTGAAACTTACACCTGAATCAAGGAAATGTGTGATACAGAATTAGGCAAGTAATTTGTAGTTCTTCTGGCATTAGTGATGGTGGACACTGGAAATAAATCCAATACTGATGACTTTAAAAGAACAGTGAAAAATGGAAAAGGGACCAAAAGAATTGTAGGAGATTGAAAGCTAGGAAGAAATCTTAAATGAGAGACTTAAAGCATAATATGTGAAACTCCAACATAAGATAGGTGACTTGATTACTGGAACCCTCCTTCCTTGGGTTCTCTGGGCATTTTACCAATACACAACATCTGCAAACAAGATCTGTTCAGCTTAAAAGTATAAAGCAACCACTTAGTGGCTAACACGCACAATAAACAGCTAGAATTTAATAAGTTATAAGCATTAGTATGCTTGCCACACCATAAGACACTTGAAGAGTCTTTGCTATAGTCAGGCAGGTATCAGTCAGAAGAAGTGTTGGCCTCTGCTGCTGCTTAGTTTTAAGATGGAAACTCAGTAACATTAACTCCCTGTTTTCTGATTTGTGTTTCCCCACCCTAATTAGGATTTCATATCTCTCCATGTTGGTGCTTTTCTTGCATCTTTGAACTATTTACAACCATATCTCTGTCTGTAATTTTACCTTTCTTATCTTGCATAGCCCTGTTCTGCAGACTTGCTCGCAGCTCTCTGTCACAACTTAACTATTTCCCCAGAAGTCTGAGGCAGGGTTACACTGCTATGCTGTATCAGACCTAGGCCTTGGATCTCTGAAACACAAGTGACTGAATACCCTGGGAGAAGGAATTGGAGGTAGCTACAGAAAGAGGATTACAGTAGCTTAGCCTACGTAAATCTCTCTTCATGAAAAGACAGTACTAATTAGTTAAAAGCTCTTTAACTGGATGAGGAAAGCATACTGAAAACTATAGCAGAATGCTGAAGCCAGACAAGAGAAAATGAATACTGAAGATGATTTAATTACTAGTATAAGCTATCTGGGAAAGTGGCAGGTCCACTTTTGGTATCTTGAAATCCAGATCAACTATTTTGTAGAAGATGCTTTAGTTAAACAAATTTAAAAAAAAAAAAAACCAAACCAAACCTGCAAACAACCCCCTTCCCCCCCCACCCCAACCAAACAAAAAACCAACCAACAACAAAAGCCCCACCCAAAACACACAACAACTTAAGAGACCACAAAATTTTACCCCATTTCTCCTACAAGAAGCTATTCTGGAGAATCTTATGGTTCCATCTGGCCTTAAAACAAACTTGAGATACCAAAAGGCATCAAAATTGAGTCTTCCCATCTAGTACAATAACCAATATAGGTGATCACTGAATTACATTGTACAGCAGTGGACACTATGCCACTATGGACACCTTGGAAAACCAGAGATCTGTGTTTGATCTACAAAAAATGTTCTTTCCGTATAAAAACAGTCTCTGGGTTTTGGCACGCAGCCCAAGAATTTCTTATGGGTAGAAGAATTCCAGTCAATAGGCAAAAAATAAAGGTTCCTGGTAACTCAAGGCAAATGGAATTTTTGAACAGGTGAGCAGACAACTCTACGCCCCTGGAGCTGGTAAGTGACTACTGGAGTCCCTAGTATTCCTAGTTTTCCTCGTGGAAAAGCAATCCTCCTTGCTTCTTTGTTTTTACTGCAGTAACAGAGAAGGCATGTTTTTTTGCTAGGCAGTTCTAGGCAAGTGCTAAGCCCTGTGCGCTGGTAACTTCCTATCTTTTCCCACATGGCCAAAACGAGACATTGTTCATGCCATGAATGTGAAATGGAACTATGATGCTTTGAGAAATGTTAGTAGCACTTAATCTTCTCTTTTCTATAATGTGAAAAGGTACAGTAGAAACAACTCTGAAAAGACAGGGAATAAAATTATCTACGGGAACTGATTTCATGTTAGGATACTGAAATGTCACTAATAAGCTGAAATGTGATTAATAAGCTTAAATTCTTATCTGATGAATACGCTATGGAAATCTAAGAAGGAATTGTCTAAGTATGCGGTAACTGCATATTGTAGTCCTCTCCTTAAGCATCCTTCTGTCAGTGGATAATCGGGGACATGGAAACAGGCTGCAGTGACAGAAGCTAGAGTTCTGTTTCTGACATTCCTTTCTCTTGTTTCAGGGGGTCTTATCTAACCTCTTCTTTGTGGAACATGACTTTCCTGAGCAAGAGATCCAGGAAGGGAAAAGCCACCAGAACCCACATGAGGCCCAGTTTGTAGTGGAACTTTGCAAATACTTCTTGTGTCAGGATTATCTACCTTCTCAGATCACCATTCTCACTACTTATACTGGACAGCTTTTCTGTCTGCGTAAGCTCATGCCAGCCAAGACCTTTGCAGGTGTGAAGGTTCATGTAGTAGATAAGTACCAGGGGGAGGAGAATGATATTATTCTGCTGTCACTCGTGCGGAGCAACAAAGAGGAGAGAGCTGGGTTCTTACAGATCTCTAATCGGGTATGTGTAGCACTATCCAGAGCTAAGAAAGGGCTGTTTTGTATTGGAAATATGAGAATGCTTGGCAAGGTTCCTCTCTGGAGCAAGATCATTCACACGCTTCGGGAGAAAGGTCACATTGGCCACTCGTTGGTGCTTTGCTGTCAAAACCATCCTGAAACCAAGACACTGGTATCTACAGCAGCAGACTTCAGCAAAGTCCCAGAAGGAGGCTGTAGTCGTCCCTGTGAATTTAGGTTGAGTTGCGGACATGTTTGCACAAGGGCATGTCACCCATATGACACACAGCACAAAGAGTATCAGTGTCTAAAGCCTTGTCAAAAGGTGCTTTGTGCAGATGGGCACCGCTGTCCGCGGTCATGTTATGAGCCCTGTGGACCATGCATGGTGACAGTAGAGAAAACTATTTCTAAGTGTGGCCACCTGCAGATGGTGCCATGCTCTATTCCAGACAGTGAGTTTCTTTGTCAAGAACCCTGCCAGAAAAAGTTGAACTGTGGGCACACATGCAACAAATTCTGTGGGCAGGAATGCACTAAGCAGTGTCCTGAACTGGTTACAGTCACACTGAAATGTGGCCACAACCAGCAAGTTAAATGCTGGATCACTGAGGAGATGAAACATGAGAAGCCTGTGGAATGTCAGACGAAGTGTTCTGTCACACTGGAGTGTGGTCATGTATGCTCAGGTTCCTGTCATACCTGCTTTGAAGGAAGATTTCATAAGCCATGTAACAGCCCGTGCAAACGCTTCTTGGTCTGCTCCCACAAGTGTCAGCAGCCTTGTACTACAGAATGCCCTCCCTGTCAGCTGGAATGTCAGAACCACTGTATCCACAGTAGGTGTAAAAAGAAATGTGGAGAGAGCTGTTCTCCATGTGCTGAGCCATGTGAGTGGTCGTGCCAGCACTACCAGTGTACCAATCTTTGCTCTGAACCATGCAATAGGCCTCGCTGCAATGTACCATGTGCAAAGTTACTGTGCTGTGGTCATCCTTGTATTGGATTGTGTGGAGAGCCCTGCCCAAAGAAGTGCCTCGTTTGTGACCATGAGGAACTCACCCAGATCTTTTTTGGCTTTGAGGAAGACCCAGACGCTCGATTTGTACAGCTTGAAGACTGTGGCCATGTCTTTGAGTCCCAAGGCCTTGACCATTATATGGATGAAGATGATGATGTCATCAAGCTGAAGGTATGCCCTATCTGTCAGACACCTGTCAGAAAGAATTTGAGATATGGCACCATTGTGAAAAGGCGGCTAGACGAGATAGAAAGGGTGAAAGAGAAAATCCAAGGCCCAGCACAGGAAATTGAGTCTAGCAGACAAAGACTGCAGACTGCACTGACAGGGAATGCTGTTCTGCAGAGGAATCTACCCCTTAAGTACCTCATGCTAGAAGATAAACTAAAAGCTTCTGATCTCTCCACAAAGAGTATCGGACTAATTGAGAACCAGCTTAAGTTCTATGAACGTGTAGCAGACCTAACGAATTCTATGAGCAAAATTGATGCGAGTGAGAAGAAAGGGCTGAGAAAGCGGCTGGATGAAATCCAGGAGTGGCTGGATAAGCCACGCCTCAGTTTTACAAGACAGGAGCTCTCTGACCTGCAGTCTGAGACCCAGAGATTGACCTATTTGCTGAGCCTCTTGGCAAGGTGCAAAGGTGCAAGTGGGATGATCACCCCAATGCTTGCAGCAGAGATTGCCAGTGTGCGTGAGATCCTGGAAGGGACAAAGAAATTCACAGCGGAGGATGAGGCTGCAGTGAAGGCTGACCTGGAGAGGCTCTGCACTGCCTTGCCCGTGTCAGGGCTGGGGATCTCTGAAGCTGAGCGGGTGCAGATTGTCAGTGCTATTGGCTATCCCCGTGGCCACTGGTTCAAGTGCAGAAATGGGCATATTTATGTGATTGGGGACTGTGGGGGGGCAATGGAGAGGAGTAAGTGCCCCGAGTGCCATGCAGTCATCGGGGGCACAAACCACGCTCTGGACAGCACCAACAGCCTCGCTTCTGAGATGGACGGTGCGACCCATGCGGCCTGGTCCCAGACAGCCAACAACCTGCTTAACTTCGAGGAACTCCACCGGCTGCTGTAGTGGGGTGTCTGGCCCGTTTCTTATCCCCCGCACCCCGGGGACGCCGTATCGGCTCCTCGGGAACTCGCTGCCACCCCTGTAGCTAATAAAGCGTATCGCTGCGTCCTGCGGCCGTCTCGTCTGTCGGGGCGGGGCTCGGGACAGGGTGGGCTTGCCGGAAGAGGCGGGACAGCGTCGTTTCTGCCGTTACCCGGAAGCGGATGTGACGCGCAGTCTGTCGATGGGCGGTGGTGACGGAGCGGTACGCGCAGCTGGCAGTTCCCGCAGCCATGGAGGCGCGGGAGCCGCTGCGGGACCTGCGGGGCGCGCTGCGTGCGGTGCTGGCACGGGTCCGAGGTGGGGGCCGGGGCCGGGCGGGGGCGGGGGCCGGGCCGGGCCGAGGCGACTCTCCGCTGGCTGAGGCCTCTCTCTGCCTTTACAGAGGGCGAACCGGGCGAGGGCCGCGAGCCGTTCGACCTGCCGCGCTTCTGGGACGCGCTAGGTACGGGTGGGGGAGCGGGCTGGCGGCGGGCCGCGTGCGGAGTCGACTGGCGCTGGGCCGCACTGTAGGTGCTGGGCTGGGTCAGGACCGGGCCGCGAGGCGGGCCAGGGCGGACGCTTTGGGCTGCGGCGTAGGCGGGTATCTGCGGTACCGGTGCGTGGCAGGGTTCCGACTTGCAAGCGAGATCCCCGGCAGGCCTCCAGCCAGGGCTTCTGCACTTGCCCTCCACTCCAGGGTGCTGGCATTGGCAAAGCCTCAGCCAGTATCGAACAGTTGTCACAACTCGATTTTTAAGGTTTTCAGTCTCTGTTAAAACCTCCCAGCAGATCCTGGTGAAGGTGTCATGGACCAGGACACAAAATGTGGTTGTGGCTATCACTACCAGCTACGTAAAAAAAACGGAAGAAAAGCAGACGTAGGACACATGCAACATGCAGGGCACAAATACACCATGGAATTTTTCTTCTTCTGTAGTGGGATTAAGTTTATGTCTTTGTATTGCCTGAAAGGAAGAAAAGGTAATCAGGCAGTAGGGCAAAGCAGCATCAGAGATGTTGCTCATCTAGCTGCTTTGTTCTTTTATCTGTTACCCGAGTTACTTTCCATTGTTTTGCTTCCATTGAATCCTTTCTAGGTCAGACATTCAAAGTAACGTCACAGGAAGCTACAAAGCTGAGTCTGGCATTCTCAAGGCCTCCACTGACTTCTGCAGAGGTGAGTGAAAGCCCCCACAGACTGTGAAATTGCAGTGTGTGTGACAAGTTTCAGGTATCTCTTGGTTCACTTGACTAAAACAAAGTCATTTGGTTCAGCACAAACAAGGGATGTCAGTATGGGCTATGCATTGTAGTGTATTGATCCAATTCAAGAATTGCCCAAAGAACTAATTTCTGTAAGTTAGGGAGACATACCAAAGAGAAGTATTCTTACATTCTTTTCTTTAACATCTACAGCTGGTTGCTGATAGAGACAGGATTTTGGGCAATACAGACCTTAGATCTAACAAAGAATACGCAATATTTTTGCTGTTAATTGAGAGAAGTTTATCACACCTGTGTTTGGAGGAGAAAAAAAAAGACCTTCAGTTCAGAATAGTGATCTAAGCCACTTCTTCCTCTCTGATGCATGATCACCACACCAGGGCATGTTTTGTTGCCACATCATGAGGCGGCTTATGATGTATACAGCTTGCTTACTGTATTTTCTGGTTGTGCTGTATTTGTTTCTCAAGCAAGATGGCCATTACTATGCTTCCCTTTTTTTCAAGGCAATCTGAATGTAAGTGATTGCTTGTGAGACTTTCTAAATGCGGTGCAGCTATGCACTACTCACGGTTGATCCTTTTGCCTATCCATTTTCAGGATTGCCTGAAGCTGAGTGAAGATGTCCAAAATGCCATCCTTGCGGTTGCCACAGTGTACTACTGGCTCCCTAAGGGCCAAGGTGAGATAGTGACAGTAGGGCAGTCACCACTATATAGGGTGGTGGTTCTTTCACCACTATATAAAGAAACACAGTATTTCAGAGCCTAATATGAGATCTGGCATCTGCAGGAAAGCAAGTTATCATGAGCAGGTAGTCCCATTATCAGCTATTCTGTAGACTCGCAACACGTTTATGAGTGAACCACTTGTCTGTCTATTCCTGCAGATTTCCATCTGTGAAAGAGTGATAATGTAGGAAGTTGTATAGTTGATTGAGTATTCGTATTTATAAAGTGTTGAGATCCTTGTCCGAAGTCCTTTTGGAACTGGGAAACATGTTGCTTCCTTCAAAATACCTGTAACTTAATTTATACAGTGTATATCCACACAAACAGAGCAGTCTGTATGTTAATCTTTGGCAGTTGCTTTCTGTCGGTGCTGACTTTGTGGCAACTTTCTTGCTCTTTCTCAATCTCAACCAGGTACTACTCTTCGGAAGATGGTACGAGATGCTACCACTGAAGTAGTGGAAGGAATGATCCAACTCACAGAAACAATTCTCAGTGCTCCATTGGAGAGGTAGTAATTTTCCAGAAAAAAAGGAAGAAAAATTTCCAAGTATACTTGTTAGGAAGCAGCAAGTGCAGACTGCTTCCTAAGGGAAGGGAGGAGGCAGAAGCAGAGCATTGTTATGAGGCAGGAAGAGGCAGTGGCCTCATCAGCAAAGGCCCTGTCCCCCAGTACCTGAGTGAGCAGAGCAGTGCTGGTGAGGGTAGTGAGGTTCAGCTGAGAGTCCAGATCATCGCCTGTAGCGATGAGGTCAAGCTGGAAAGTCAGGCCAGCAAGTCAGGATCAGAGTCAGGTCCAGAGAGAGTAACCAGCATCAGACACCTTCCAGAGATTGCCCAGCATGTCCGTTACAATGAGTTGGATCTCAGATCAAGGCAAGTAGGTCAAATCAGTGGGTCAGGATCCAGGTCCGAATCAAGGGGGTATGAGACTGGGTGCAGACATAACTGCTACACAGCCGTGATGTAGCACAAACAGGGCCCAGTGAAAGAACCTCAGGGTAAAAGCATCTCCTAGGGTAAGGAAGGGCTGGCCCTTGCTTCTAGCTTTCTTCACAATACCTCCTATCAGCAAAGGAGCTGACCTTGTACTTAGCCAACTAAACTCTTCAACTAAGCCAACTAAACTCCTAGGAGGGTGGGATACACTCAAGGCCCTGACAGTACCCTCTTGTCCTAGTGACTGAGTCAGGTACGTTTGCCTACATGGAGAATAGATTTTCATCCTGTCTGTGGCAAGGAAAGATGCTGGGAGGAGGATTCCCATGAAGGTGCTGGATAGCATTTGCACTGTTTGGCTGTTTTTGCCCTTGGAGTGAACAGTCACATGCAATGATTGCGCAACTTCATAAAGCTAGTTATTGGACTGCTATGGACCACTTCCTGTCTTCACGGATTACATGCCACTGCCCTTAGGCAGAGGTCAGCAACCCCTAATACAGACATCTGATTTGCATAGATTCTGAAAGATAAATAATATGCGTAAGCACCTTGAGAGGCCTTTTAAAGAGGCTCCTGCTTCTTGTTCCAACAGATCATTAAACTCAGTAGGAGCCAGCACTTCTTGCTTTACACAGACATGAGATACTAGTGACAAGCTGGTTGATGACATCTTTCCAGCAGAGCTTCTGCTAGTGTGCATCATCTTTGGTGCAGAAAATAAAAACACAGTCTAGCAGAGTGGTGTTATTGAGTCTAACTTGGGGGGGCTTTGTTTTGTTTCAGCTTGTCTCAGGAACAGCTTATATCAACTGGTGGTGTGTGGGAGGCATGTGAGCAAGTGTCCAACCTGCCACGAGGTGAGTACTGTGTATGCAGAACAACAGAACTAGGATGTGTTGTCTTGGAACATCAATAGCCCTTGCAAGGGGCATTCTAGTTAGTACAATGAAGGCTCACTCGTTCTGCAAAACCCGACTGTTTTGAAATGTATAAGCTTGGAAGCCAGGCCAGATTCTTTGCATAGCAACAATGCAGCTCTGAACTCTGCAAAAAGTTTGATCCTATAATCTCAAGATCTAATGATTGCAAACCTAGATGAACGTTGTTGCAAGCTGATTTGAATCAGTGCAGTGCCACGGTTTTCATCCTTTTGCTTTTGCAGATAACCAGACAGCAGTTGCGTCAGCTCTGGCTGCATGTCTAGGTGTGGTCAAGGATGCTCTGGAGGAGATGGAACATGTAAGGAAGCCCCTAAGCCTTTGAAGAACCTGCAGTGATGGATTGCAGTGATGGTTCAGTGATGGAACACAGGGATTGTTTTATATACAGGCTTTGATTTAAATTTGTTCTGATATGACCTAGATTATTGTATTATGCCTGGATCTTAATGAGTTTTTAAACTCAAGCCTGGTTTACTTTACATAAGGTTTCCATAAAGCGATGTCCTGAATTGCAGGGGGAGTGGGGTGGGGCGGTGGGGTGGTTTAGGTTGATGTAAGAATGGCACTATTTGCCAGGTTCTTGCTGTTTGCTCTGTTGAATTGGAGTGGGGGATTAGTTTTTCTTAATCCAGTCCTGCTAGGATTAACAGAATCTGGCAACTGAGATGCTGGTTGGAGAGAGATTGCTCCATAAATTATTTGTATGATTTCTAGATAATGTTTTTCCTTTCCTTCTGGGTGTTGCTGGAATTGATGTTAGGCTCTGGGTTTTCAGTGCATCTGTATTCTCAGGCTCTGGTGGAAGGGCAAGATCCCTACAGTGACATCATGGAAGATGAAGAGCTGGGCTTTCGAGGCAACAGAGATACATATTGGTCAGAAGCTGACCGGAAGCTGCTTAGCTCCTGCATGGGATTAATGAAGGCCTCTAAAGCTTGCCTGAAGAAGGTCTTGGGTGTAGTGAAGGCTTATGGCAAAGCTGATTCTCCAGAGCAGATCGCTCAGCTGGATGATCTTGCAGACATTGCTAATGAGATCAGTCCAAGGTAAGCAGGTCTGTCCCCATGCCACTTTTTGCTCCAGAGCAGTCCCTGTCTTTCTTGAGGTCTAGAGAATGGATTAGGAAAACTTTTATGATATTGAAGCTGTGAGCAGGTGGTGGAAGTAGGTGTGGTGGGAGGACTATGATGGCATATGCTGTTGAGAGTTGTGCAAGTTAGGAGAGGAACATACGTTGCAGCTTGGGGTGGAGCTGTGGCCATGTCTCACTGTAAGGTGAGAGTGGCACACAGATGTCTGAGAAGGCAGTGAGAAGCATCCCATGGGTATGACTGATGTTGTCTCCTTGTCATGCACTGCTGTTCCTGACTTACATTCAGGGTGAGTGTAGGCTTTGACCAGGATCCACGAGTTGTGCTATCAGGACCTTTCTTCCATTGCTCCCCTCTCTTCTATTCTAGTGTTGATGAGCTGGCACTGAGCATGTATCCACCTATGAACCAGTTGGCTGTGCGACTCAATGTAAGTATCTGCAGCCTGCATGCAGGTCTACTCACTTGGCCGTAGAGAAGGGGAAGAAATGGAATTGGAGGGATTAGCTGACTGTCAGGGAGAGGTGGGTGTTAGTGACTGTCTCAGTAACAAGTTCTTAGGGATGAAGAGTCCCCTTTGGTTCTTGCACACTTCGCTTCCTTCACGTGGAAATGCATTCCTCATCTTTACTTCTTCAGGGAAGAGCATGGCCACTTGAGCTTTGGCTCTGAACCATAATCCATAGAGACGTCCAATGACAGTACCTCAGAAAAGTGAGGCCTAAGGCTGCCGATGTATTGCATGTCTACTTTTTTACTTGGGTAATGTAGACTTGCTCAAATAAAGTTATCTAAATTAAAAATATAAATTAAAAATTCTCACAGTGAGTGTGGTTAAGCTACTGAAACAAGCTGGTCAGAGAAGCAGTGGAATCTCCATCTTTGGCAATATTCAAAACTTGACTGGGCAAGGCTCTGAGCAACCTGACTGAACTTTGAGGTAGGCCTTGCTTTGAGCAGGAGGTTGTACTATATGACTTCCAGGGGTCCCTTGCATCATAAATTAAGTACGTATCTTCCCATATCTGAGATTTTTTTATTCTTAAATCTGGTTTCATGCCTTTGGCCAGTGGCTTGATTTTTTTGGCATAAAAAAGACAGTATTGCTTTATATCAAATTGCATTACAGTCAGTCACTTGTAACTTCATGCCTTAATATGTTACAATTTCTAATAGGCTTACCTTTTTAAAGAAGAAAGCATTTTAATGTATGCTTTAATAAACAGCCTGTCTTTATTTTCACCTGTCCCAGCCAGCAGTAGGTTGGGAGACACTCCCAGCATGACAGTGATAGATAAGATACCTTCTGCATCAGGATCTGTGGCAGTTTTACTCATTCTTGGCTGTGTTGGGCATTCCTGCACCCCCCTTTCTTTTCCAGTACTGCTGAGCCCCTTTTTTTCTGTGTTTGGCTTACTTTATTTCCTTTTTGTTTCTTTCTAGGCTGCTAAGTTGGCCTCGGTATTAAAGAAGGTCTTAGAGATTACAAAGTGAGTATGAGTTACAGTTTTAGAAGTGTGTGTTCCCTGCTAAGAAGGTTGATATCTTTCTGCCTCCTGTCAAAGATGAACTCATTTCTAGACAGTAAATGCTGGCATTTTGGAATAATTATGATATCCAGCCACAAAGGGATGGGAGTAAGAAAAGGATGGTAGGTATGAAAGTGGTTCCCACTGAAGACACATATATGTGTTAAGGTTTGGGACTAGAGACTTGGATGTGGGTTATTCCTTGCTCAAAGCACTCTGGAGCTATAGCAGTCCTGTTTTAATGCTGTGGTAATTCAGCACTTCACAATACACGTGTTGTCTGGATGCATAGGTGTAAGACACCCAGGAGGCTTTCCTAATGAATTTCCTCCACTTTTGCAGGACAAGCCATGTATGTCCACCATCAGAGGAAGGCTGGGTGCAGTTTCTATCTGGTGCAGTAGATCACAACATGAACAAAATCAAGAACTTCACACAGGGTCAACTTTAGCTCTTCCATGTCTACATATGTTGCTGCCACTGGCTCTGGCATATGCTTTTCCAGTGAATCTCGCTGTTCTCCAGCTAGTGGGAGAATGATGAGAACGATGTTCTTAGGAGAGAACTTTACTGCCACTTGGTAAAACTTTCCCAGGAAGTTGCTCTTTGCCATTGCAGAAGGTGTCGTTTTGCTTGGATTCCTGGGATGGTACAGTGCTGCATCTTAATGCTGTGAATGTGCCCCATTCTTCAGACATTACAACTACTATGGGGTTCAAAGAACAATAAAATATTGCTAGATTTGCATGAGTGGCTTTATCTGTTTTCAGGTGGCAGAGGATATATACAGAAGGAAAGGGTCTTGCTTCTTTTGCAGGCAGCCCAATGAACCATTAAAAAATATGCAGCACTGCTGCTATTTCCTGTCTAGCCTTAGGGAAGAGTGAAGTATCTTTCTCTTCTCTATTTCCTCAGAAAGCAGTAGAAAATGTTATTTACTACTTTACCAACATCAAGGATCTGTAGGGGGATAAGAGTATATCTCTAGAGAAATGCTACATCTATCATCACTTTAAAGTTCTAGGATATCCTTTTTTTGCCACGGGTAGGGAAAAATGACTAAGCAGTGGTGGGTTCAGCACATATGCATGGTGAGAAATGCAGCATCTGCTTGAGCATTTAGCCCATCTTTGTCACAGTAAGGTTCAACTTACAAAACTGGAGAGTGGGCATAGTGGCAGATGGGAGAGAGTTGAGTTTGTACAAATAATCAAAGTCAGACATGGTTTTAAATATAACTTTAATTAAACTGTTAACATCTATGCTTGCCTAAGTTCAGGGCACAGATCACTATCACTCTTTTCTAAACAGGACAGCAAGACCTGTTCTAAGTTGGGCATCAGGCAGCTGCAATGTCGATAGTTTTGTAGCTCTTCAGGTTCTGGAGTTGAAGGCAGGTAAGATGTGCAGTGAGTCTTCTGGGCCCTGCTTGGGTGGGGGTGAATGGGATTTGCAGCTGTTGAATGCTTTTAGGTTGCACAGAGCCCAGCCTGAAAGGCAAGAGGGATTATACAGGAAGCATACCTCTTTGTATTTCTAGTTCCAAGGGCCCAGGAGGTGCATTTGCTAGACAGGAGTGTGGTGCCAAAAAAAGGAAAGAAAAAAAAATAGAAGGCAGCTAGCAGTTATCTAAACTACCACAATGGAATTGTGATCTGACAGTAGTTTGGGAGGGATATGTGACAGGAGGGTTGAACTCCCCATGGAGGCATCTAAGGTTACTTTGTCCTAATGCAGCTTCTTGAGAGAAATGGGTTGGATTTTTTTTTCATGTGAAGAAAAGCATGCTTTTTTGGATAACTCTTGGCTAAGCCAGGTTTGCCTGGTTCTTTAGTAGGGAAGGGAAAGACACTGTTGAAATTGTACACAGGGACTGTCTTTATTGCTGACAGTGGGTAATGGGTGGAAAGATACGTCACAAACAGTATAGTTTTACCCCACTTATGGATGTTCAAGTGGCTAGCTAAAAAGCAATTGATTTCTCAACAGCAAATAATTTCTAAATTTCATAGCTCATTTCAGTGACCTATAACTGTTGTCTTATTTAATGTGTATTTCTGCCTAAGTCTTGTGGTACTTCTCTTGTTACCCTTTTTGTTGACAGAGGACTTTCCTTCTGCTGTCTAGGCCTTTGGGGTTGAAGCTTTCGCACAAATGTCATACTGGCTTCAACTTATGTATTACACATCTGTTGAAAGTTCTGTTATCCGGCTTTTTTCCTTTTCAGTGTGAAAATCTTCTGTATTATCTGTAAATAAAGGACGGGATGCCTGGGGCTTTCACGCTGTAGCAGTCTCTTCCTGCCATGTTGGTGCCCGCTTATTTTGGGGGACAGCCTTTCCTGTGCAAGGGTTTCTCTAGCTTGTATTGTGTCTCTTTTTCCATTTACCATTCTTAGATCAATCAGTTTGCACTTACTTGTACTTCCTTTGTCTGTAAATGAGCCCTCGCCCTGCAACCATGATCACACACTTCTCCAAGGGTTCGGTGAGAGGGTTCAGGAGGCTGATCTTTGCTGTGCTTGGCTGATACTGTACCACATTTTCTGGAAACTGTTGAAAAAAGGAAATGAGCTGAAACTGAGAGAAGGAAAGAGATTCTTCTATGATTAAAGGGAGATAAATTATTTTTTTGGTGCCAGAGGTCTCAGCCTGAGCTGCCAGTTGCCAGAAGAGGCAAAGTCCAGCTTACTTTCTTCTCAACTAGTCTTCTGCTGTAGTTTCCTCCTGCAGCCTCTGATTTCCAGACTGGTGAGTGAGTTAGGAGTCATCAGGATTTCCTTACGCTCACACATAGACAAGGTAGAAGTGGCAGTACTGTATACAACAGTGTGGCACAACTTACCTTTCCCAAACTGATGTCTCAGTGCTGTGAAAGAACACAGCATGAGAAGAGCCACTCAATCCAGCAGAATTTTTTTGCTGCTTATGACTATGAAAGCTGTTTTCTCACTACTGCAGTAACAGAATAATAGACCAATCTAACCTCAATAGTGAGGGGGGGATGACAAATGCTGATCTCTTCCTGTGCAAAGTATATGTAGAAGGAGTCCTCGTCTCTCAGCATGGCAGTCAGCCTAAGCAGATGGTTCTCTCCCAACTCTTTTCTGTACCGTGAGTAAGGCACAAAGACCTGCAGGTTGTTAGCTGGAATACAGAGTGGTGAAATACAGATGACAATGCAGATGAGTACAGTCTGGTCTTAGCCTGCATGGCACCTAGGAGTGTTTAGTGCCTGACATTGTACTAAAAGCTCAGCATTTAAAAGCTTAAGTGATCCCAGCTGGATTTGCAGATTCAAAATCTCTAAGGTGATGTCGCCAAAGTGTTTTATTTCAATCACCTACAATCAACTATTCAGCCAACCTTTTGTAAACTTAGGGCTAAGTGCATTTTTCCCCAAGTGAGAGGACTAGATATACTTTTCTAGCCATGCACCCAGTGGAGTCCTTACCTTCATTGCTTTTGAGGATAAAATGAAACTCTTCCTTCCAAAGTTGGGTAATGGGCACACCATTGTAGTGTAGAGACTGGGCCCCCACTACCAGATGAGTAGCCTTTTCTCTACCACTGTGGTTAAACACTGCAATGGAAAGCAGAATATCTTGTCCCAGTAGCAGAGAACTCTTCGACTGGAGGTGGATGAAAAGGTTAACTGGCTCTTCAAGGGCAGTAGGAATGGAGCTAGACTGTGTTTCACTCCTGCTACTGGTTGTCTCAAGTTTCTTTATCTTTCTGTAGGCTTTGTCAAGTACTTCTTTTTCCTGAAGAGAACCTGTCACAAAAAAGGGAGCATATATTTTAGTATTCTTTCCTGTTTACTAGTGTGAAGCAGTAAATGCAGAAGGGTGGTGTTGAATTATCCTGGCAGTACTGTAGATAACTGTTTCTAAGAGCACAGAGAGATATCCTGTTGTGCTTCTGGTTGGAGCAGTTTGAGAATTTCAGCTGACAGGACATTCATTGGATGTACCTGAAAGATACATCTACTTGGAAAGATTTGTCATAGTTTTTAAAGCACCTTGGTGCTAACATCTGTCAGAGTAAAAGAGGCAGTTGCCTCTTTAACTGTAGCTGTAGCTAGGGCACAGTACTATATTCTTTTGTGATGGACTGCAGCCAAGCAGACAACATACCACAGGCTAAGATGAGACGATAAGGTTGGGTCAGGGAAACAGTACCCAGTAATCAATTCTGAAGGGGGAGCTACTTTTTGAGGGAGGGATTTAGACAATATCTGGGAGCACAACAGTCCTTTTCAGACAGCTGGAGTCTGAAATATATCTATATATATTACAGGGGTAATGGGAGGTGAATGTACAGAGTGTACAGGTAACAGAAATCAGGAAAGAAGGTTTTCCAGACAGGAGAGTGCCTGGTGAAGAAAGGCCTGGCCTTCTAGAGAGCTGGTTAATGTAATTAAGCAGGATGACATCTGGGGTATGACATGTGCTTTGGTTCTGTAGACAGCAAGAGTAAGGTGTTCTTGTGCCATTCAGGAAAGAGAAGTAGTGAGAAGTGGATGACCCTAATGCTCTGGTATGGCTCTGCTCTGTAGTCTTTTACTCTTCACTTGTAACACTGGCAGGGAATGTGCTCAGGCACTTGCCTACCCTGTACCTTCAGGATACTTGTAGTTGTGTGTGATATCCTCACAGCGTTCACTGCCCACACTCTTGGTGCTGATGTTGTTGCCAGTGTACTTTGTGCCACCGAGAGCTGGCTTGAGGGTGTCATCTGCTTTTTGTATCCAGACCTGGCACTTGGCATTGATGGCAGCAAAGAAGTAGCAGACATCATAATCAACTTCTGTGTCCCCTTCCTTGATGGCTTGAACAGGGGCTGGCCCACAGAAGGATGGACCTGAAGAGAAAATGTGGCCCAGTTAAGATTCAGATGCTTTACCAACTAGACCCATACCTAGTTTAGACCTATACTGGGAGTGGTGAAGAATCTAGTTGAGGAGGACATTAGGGAGCAGTGCTGTGATAGAGCAATTAGAGCTACGCAAGCTGCACAAACCAAACATGAATGATGATTTTGTGCTTAATGTCAACAGGGTGAGTCCCTGTCCTTTTGCATCCTTCCATTGGAAGTTGGGGAAGAGAGGAATATTGAACTGCTTTATTTGCTCCCCGCTCCACTCCCCCCGCCCCCAAGCCCGTCTTTGATATCTTACCTTTGCTTTTTTCCTGGCAGGTGGCATCCAGTGCCTGCCACCCGCTGTACTCTGGTAGCAAGTCCGCTCGAGCCATCCAGCATTCATTCCAAACGTGGAAGGTCCTGCAAGAGACAACATCATGTGCTTATACCAAGGGACTGAGCCCTGAGGTACAGTAAAATTTTAGCCAAATCACAGCCAAGTAATGCTCCTTTGAGAGAGCTCAGTGCATGTTGAAGAGAGCAGAGACCATGGTTTTTGACACAAGTGGAGTTTCTCCAGCTGGACCAGGTTATCATTCTTCCTTTGTGGGCCCTAGTAATAGGGCACTCTTCAGTTTAGGTTGCGGCAATTTCTCAAGAACAGGTCATGTAGACAGGATCTCGGCTGAGCTGTCTCCTATCCACCTCCCTGCAGCTGTTTACCTCTTTCTTTCCCCCCTCATCACTTCCTAGATCCAGGTATTGTCTCAAATTCTTGCCATGTTTTCTTACCAGACACGGGCACTCTTGTCTTGTGTAAGCAGTGTCCCATCTTCATCATAATACTCATCCACACTCAGGCTGCCGTTAGTGTTGTGAGCCCACGTAAAGCCTGTGACCACTCTGGTAGGAATTCCCAGGCACCTCAGAACTGTGCAGAAGAGCGAGCTGTGAATCAGTTGTGCATCCTGCCCTAAGGATACCTCTGCTGATAGATGTAGAGCCTTTTCTGATGTTAGGCCTATTAGGAATGGCACCAGGCCTGCTGTTTGGACTTTGCAAGAGGCATTGCCCCCTCAGGAAATAAGCTATCATAGGTGCGTTCAGTGAATGGTGTGTACTGATACTCTTTTATCTCAAAGCTAGCGATGCTGAATGTTGATGAGGAAATTCTGAGGATCTGCCTCTCACCTAAAGATTAAAGGTTATGTTACTGGGATCTGTGTTAATCCAGGAATTTAGGCATATACTAGGGGTTCTGCAGACCAAATAAGGCTTTGCTCAACACAAAAGTCTTTGAACCACTACTGTACCTGAACACATGACTGCAGCTAACACCCAGCACTGCCCGTAGCGGACAGGCTTGCATTGCATTGCAACCCACTGCCGGAGGATGGGGCTGCTTCCCAGCCACTTGGAAGGGGGTGTCCCGTTATAGTATTGCCTGGTCCCACATTCTGTCAGGATTCCTCTAAACTCATCGCAGTTCAGCTGCAGGGAAGGAGGAGAGAAAGATGGATTAAGGAATTGCCTCTCTTTGGTAGCTACACCTCATCCTGTTTGATGAAGCTACTCCCAAGGCAGATGAAACCAAAAGGATTTTTTGTGCAAAGCATGAAGGTCATGGCTGAGCAGAACAGGTGCCAACAGTCTCCCCTGAGATTTATTCAGTAAGTGTACTGTCACTGCTAGGAAACTGCTGCAGCATTACTTGTCTGCTGCAGGAATATCAGGAAGGGCTGGAGACAGGCAGGAGGTGTTGTTTGGAACAGCCCTGGGCAGGCTTCCTCTTTGGTCAGTAGGTTGCCATAAACTGGGATTGAGAAGATGCTAGCCTTCACTCTGCATTTGGGTGTTCTCTGCTAGGGACAGGGCTGCTGTCTGCTCTCCTTACCATGGCAGCAACTGTGCGGCAGATGTGAATAGGGTTCTTGCGCTGAGTGTGATCCTTGTCTCGTTGATGGCGTTCACCTACATCCAGCAGTGTGAAGCAGATGTCAACAATATCCTGCTCAAACTGAAATAACAACACATCATTTCAGGAAATTTGGCCTGAACATTTTCTGGAGTCCCTGCAAAGGTTTGTAACTGTGCAGATTATTTCTCCCTTTCTGCTGATAGTCTTATATAAGTGGGCTGTGGAGGAGAGCTCCAGGCAGAGATTTGGAGGGGGAGCACAACATACTAAAGGCAGACGTACAGCTTTATTGAAGCAAGGTGGGAAATGCATTAGCATGATACCACATCCCCTGATTGAGGGAAATTGATGCTTTTCTGGGTTGGCACAGGGGTACTTTTGTGATCTGGTGGCACTAAAGTGGAAGAAAATCCCATTCTAATCCCTGGCTGTGACAGATGGCCTTGGGAAAATCGGAAGATCTACTTGTCCTCACTTTACCTGTAAAATAGAGACAGTATTAGTAAGCTCTGTTAAATGCTTTTATATCTGTTGATGAAAGGAAGGCACACAAAGCCCAGATATAGATCAATGCATTTCTTCATAGAGAACAGCCTGAGAAGGTAGCTAAAATTCCATATACTGGGTTGTGGGACTTCATACACAGGTCCCTGTTCTCCTGCATAGTCTTAGACAAAGACAGTGAGTGCAGAGAGCAAGTTCTTTCATCAAAGCCACAGTATGGAAATGGATAGCGTCCTGTACACACAGGAGATACGCATCCTTCCTCTGCTGGTGGCTGTAAAAGAGCACAGGCGTATTGGACCTCTTGCTTACCTGGCTGAAGTCCCAGGGTTGTGTTAGGACTGCGTTTTCAGTCCCCCAGTAGATGACACCCTCTTGGTTTAAAATGTACTCCTGCCGCTGTGCCTCATTAGCCAAGAACACCTCATCATCTAGATTAGAGGAAAAAAGCATCAGGAAAAAAGCATTCGTGGTCTCAGATGCACTTGTATCTTTCTCACATCAGCAGACTCCACTGCACTGCAGGGACTTTGGCAGTCCCTGGCATTCTACCCTGGAAAAATACCACAGATTCTGAATCAGACAGGAAAGAATTTCACTGTCATCTCTGTTTCCTTGTTCAAAAAGTTCCTCCAGACCTAGGCGATTGCACTAGCTAGCTCTTTTACTCTCCTGGCTGTTGACTTCTCTATTCCTAAGAAAGATACAGTGGCCTTAATCAGTCCGATTATAATCTTGACTCATCTTAAAATCTTCATTATAGGAAACACTTTATCAAATATTTTTCCTTTAGCAGGAGAACAGGGCTCTGGCAGTGGAGTACTCCAGGAACAAGGCAGAAGTGCTGAGGCAGGCAGCTTTGAGCTTTTATTAGCCCCTACCTCCTTCCTAAGGTGCTGTGAGGAGCAGGGCAGGAGTGGCGGGGAGCACTAGGTGAGTCAGCCTCAAACTCCATGGAGGCAGAGTGCCAGAGCTCAAAAGCTGTTTTTGTGAAGTGACTGATCCCAGCCTGCCTTTCTGTTTCTGACCACATACCTTGGCACCAGGGATTAAAGAGAAGGGTGAAGTTGCCCAGGAGATGGTAAGACTTGGAGGCATGTAAAAGCAGAGCATACTGGCCAATGGGAGCATTGGCAGGCGTGTTCACACAGATGGTCCAGAAGCATGGGTCCTGTTCTTCCAGTGCTGCGCTCCACTGCTTCTGGTCTCCCAGGCTGGAGATGGGAAATTCAGTCTGGGTTCCATCTGCTTTGGAAGGATGTGATCCTGCAGCCAAAGAGATCTGGTTGTGTCTATTCCAGACATGCATCCTCACCCCATGCAGATTGCAGGGACCTTGTCTATATCTGGAGCTATAGCTCTCCTTTCTTGTGAGAGAGTCTTACCCCTTTAGCAGCTTAATGCCTAGTGAATCTTCCTAAGGTTAGTATTGCACTCAGGCCTCTATGTTTGAAAGTGGGATGTGTATTTCATAGATTTGTAGAAACCTGGAACAGACAGAATGGTGCAGACCTGGTGCTCCTGGGATTCAGTGTTTTGTAACAAAAGTCACAGCCAAATGCTCAGATTATGGTAAAATAAGCTGGGCCTGAATGCTGCTGCCCTTCTCAGGTGTCTCACTAGAAAACACTCTGTAACAGAAAACACCTGTAACAGGCTAGCTAAGTTTGAACATTCCTAAACCAAAAGCCAGGAGAGAGAGGAGAGATCCTGTGAGTACTTTCAAGTCATAGAGTAGTGAACCTGCATTGGTTATTGTGCTGCAGTGTCTCTTCTGGAAAGAGATCTAGTTTTGACCCTGCAGTCCCAGCAGCAGGAGACCCTACGCTGCCTTAGATAAACAGTTCACTGGCCTCACTTCTATGTGTGGGCACCTCTGTCCAGCTCTGAAGATGGCTTTTGCCACCAGCTCTGTTCTTCAGGTGGGTGAAGGACCAGAGCTCCGATAGGTATGGTAATGATGTTACCTGTCTGTACTATGAGGAAGGTCCTCTTCAGCTGCTGCAGGTAGCTGTGTATTGGAGCTGAGAAGCTCACGGTGATAGTGAATGGCTGCCCCCGCCTCACCATAAGCCTTTCAGTGCTGATTTCTTCTGTGTGGTGGTTATTGTTGTTCATTGTGATCTTGAAATCACATTTTTTGATGCTCAGACCTGTAGTGTGAGAAGATACAGCATGAGTTTGGGGCTGTGAGCTACCCGCAGTCTGGCCCTGGGCCACATCCTGAGACACACAAACAGCTGATCATACGTTCCTCCACTCAGACAGTGCCCCCCTGCCTTTGAGACTTGCTGCCCAGTAACTGTAAGGGCCTTCACTCTGAGCTTGGTTGTTCTTGTGTCAAGTGGCTAATGAGCTGCCTTTGCTTATACCTTGGAATCATCAAGTGAACCAAGTGATTATGCAAAAGCTCCTTCCTGCCCAGGAAAGGACATGGAACAGACCTGAGCATTCAAATGATACAGATTTTATGGTTAGCACTGAGCATGCACTGTGACTACATTTGGAGTCTTACTCTGTGTACTCAAGGGCACTGATGGCACTCAAAGCAGCATCTCTCCACATCGATATGTGGTCGAAATTGTGCACAGGAGACAAGCAATTACACCCCACTTGCAAGATGGGTGCAAGCTTTTCCAGCAGTTACTGCACTATGTATGTCTGATATGCACCAAAGACCAGCAACTGGTGCAGACTTCACTGCTGGTTCGAATGCAATGTGGCTGTATAGTCCTGGAACTATGCTGGATCACAGCAAATCAAACACCTGTTGTTCCTTCTTTGCACCGCATTACTTGGCAATCTCACACCCAGAGCTGCAGGAGACAGAAGAGCTCCTCCTCCTCCTGTCTCCTACACATGCATTATACACATCGTGCATGCTTCTGTCCAGCACCAGAAGAAGAAAAAAATTGTCACAATTACAAGCACCCAATTCAGTGCTCAATGGCTGTGCTGTGATCATGTACTTGCGTTTTTCTTCTGGTTTTGGTGGTGGTGTGAATCTTTCCAGACTTCTTGCTGAGAAGCAGGTAACACCCTGGTTTGTCTCAGCCTTGGGATGATCCTGACCTCACGTATCTCTTCAGCTCCCAACTCACCACTGAGATCCTTGAACCTGTGGGTTGTAACTGCTGCCCCTTATATGACACATCCTGTCACCTACCTCCCCTTGCTGACCCAGGCTCCTCCCTTTGTTCCAGCTAAAAAAAAAAGTAATCCACAGAGCATTTCCCTGCTATCTAAAGCCATCGCTCCTGTGCTAAAGTCACGACTACTACTCTTTGCAGTTTTCATTGGTCTGCTCTTTCCTTATGTCTAACTTCCCTTGTCCTCTGCATTGATACCTTTCTTCTCCCATTGCTGTTGTTCCTTCTGTGTTTGTTGTGGGAGTCTCACTGGATTGTGTGCTTTGTTTCTTTTTTCCCGTATGAATTTTGTCAGGCATTCCTTTCAGTGAATGATTCTGGTCTGGCTTTCAAATCCCTTTACAGCTGTCCCAGTTCACAGCCCTGCACCAGTTTAAGCTTTAGAGAGCCAGCTCTGACCTCATATATTTTCTTCTCTGTGATGAAGATGTCTCTTCTGGCTATCTTGTAGACTGGTGAGTCATATGCAGTCTGGCTCCCTCTCCTTCACATGACTTTTCATGGATCTTACTGTCAGTTTCTTCAAGGTTGCTTGGAACCTGGATCCTCTCCTTGCTCAAGTGGCTAAAACAGTCATCTCTGCTTTAGTTTTGTAGTCTGGCTTACCTCCCCCCACCCCCTGCTCCCCATCCCCTATGTTAAGGATAACTCTCTTGCCTTTACTTCCAAACTCTCACATGTCTGCCTTAGCTGCCTCTTACTGCTTCTCTCAAACTCCTCTTAGGTATTGATACCAGCTTTTGTTTGCTGTCCCCTTTTGTGCAGTCCTCCATGCAAATTGAACTCCCTTAGCCTTTAGAGCACTTTCTTGGCTCCTGCCCTGTAAGAAGCTCACCTCTTCTACAAGCCTCATGAACACTGTCTTGGAGCAGGGACAGTTGCTTTTCCTGACAGAAAACTGGCAAATGCTTGGGACTAACCAAAGTGATTTTTGCTTACCTTGGCCCATGTCTAGTTCCCTGTACCGTGAAAGTCTTCAGCTCCTGCTTGTTCTGGTGGGCAATGGCTCCTTCCTTCAGCTTTCTTTAAAAATTATCCACTTGCGAAGTTGTTTGTTCGATTTCTTTATACAGGGTGGGACGTGATGTTGCCAC
This sequence comes from Aptenodytes patagonicus, assembly GCF_965638725.1. Taxonomy (NCBI): domain Eukaryota; kingdom Metazoa; phylum Chordata; class Aves; order Sphenisciformes; family Spheniscidae; genus Aptenodytes; species Aptenodytes patagonicus. The sequence goes on along the minus strand of NC_134962.1, from coordinate 137,199 downwards.
CTCTCCTTCAGCTTATCGTGCTGGCCTGTTGTGCAGAAGTTGAGGACTCTCTTATCTCTCAGACCACACTAAAGAGACCCACAGAAAGGGGTGACTTTTCCTACCTACAGATGATGTTAAATTCCACAGCGGGATGTGAGGCCTTTAAAGACAGCCAGTGACAATTTCTTCAAAGAGCTGTGCATTAGGGACCCCAGAGTAGGAAATGCAAATCTTAACTTGGCTCTAAAAAATGCACAGAATGCACTTCAAATGTAAATGTTGAAGAGCTGCTCTCCCACATTGATGCTAAGCTACTTAGATCCTAAACCCTTCAAGGAGTAAAAAAAAAAAAAAAGTCAATACATCCATTGCCATTGTGCCTAATTCAAAAAAGTGAAACCACTTCAAAATGAGGAAACTTGCTAAAAGCAACAACTAAAAATAGTAGAATTTCTGTAGCATAATGCAGACTATTTAAAAATACAACACTGGAGACTTGGACTAAATACATTCTTAAAGTTGGTGTAATATAAAAGGAAGGTCACTGCATTGATAAATAATTGGTCAAAAGACAGGAAATAAGACAGAAATAAACAGTTTTCACTGTGGTGTCAGTCACCAGTAGTTTTGCAGAAATCTATGATCTTCCACAAATTCATGAATAATTTGAGAAGCTGATAAAAAGACATGAGGTGGCAAAGCTTGCTCAGTTATTCTGAGTAGTAAAGATGAGGGAGGCAGCTTTGGAAAAGTTGTAGAGGAATCTGAAGATAGTGAATGACTAGACCATAAAATAGCAAGTACAGATCAGTGTAGGCACATATTCAATAGGAAAAAGGGTCCTGTATCTTACATAAGCAGTGATGCATTCAGAGGTAGTTGTAGCCATTCCAGAATGAGATTTGGGTTTATACTAGATAGCTGCTGCACAATACAGTCCAGTAAGCTTGGTGTTTTTCTTAGTATTTGCATATTAAACTTCACAATTGCTTGCTTATAAGCATCATTTAGGCTAAATACAAACTCTCTTCGTTTTAGTCATTTACAGCATAGCCTTAATTGTATAGATTCACCTTCAGAGAGTCGCAGAATGGCTGAGGTTGGAAGGGACCTCTGGAGGTCATCTTGTCCAACCCACTGCTCAAGTAGGGCCACCTGGAGCTGCTTGCCCAGGAGCATGTCCAGACAGCTTTTGAGTATCTCCAAGGATGGAGACTCCGCAACCTCTCTGGGCAACCTGTGCCAGCGCTCAGTCACCCTCACAGTGAAAAAGTTTTTCCTGGTGTTCAGAGGGAACCTCCCGTGTTTCAGGTTGTTCCCATTGCCTCTGGTCCCGTCACTGGGCACCACTGAAAAGAGCCTGGCTTCGTCCTCTTTTCACCCTCCCTTCAGATATTTATATACATTGATAGGTTCCCCCCCGCCCCCCCGAGCCTTCTCTTCTCCAGGCTGAGCAGTCCCAGCTCCGTCAGCCTTTCCTCATATGTGAGGTGCTCCGGTCCCTTCAAAATCTTTGTGGCCCTTTGCTGGACTCTCTCCAGTATGTCCATGTCTCTCTTGTACTGATGAGCCTAGCACTGGGCACAGTACTCCAGGTGTGGCCTCACCAGTGCTGAATAAAGGGAAAGGATCACCTCCCTTGACCTGCTGGCAATACTTTACCTAATGCATCCCAGGATATCATTAGCCTTCTTTATGGCAAGGGCACATTGCTGCCTTATGTAAGCTTTGACTGCTTTGATTTTTATTAGGAAGCATGGAGGTCACCAGATTTGCAGAAATTGAGAAACACTAAATATAAGCACATTGGAGAGATCTTCCAGAAAATTCTGTAAGTTTATTGTCAATATACATTTTTCAACGTCAATTATGTGTGATTTTAGTATGTGTCTTGAACTTGTTTTTTATGTAAAGAGCTAAACGCAGTATATAATGACTGATGGCATGCTCTTTAAGCGTATGCAAATTGTAAGCCAATTGATTGTGCTCAAACTTCTGACTTTCTTTGCATGATCAGTGTTTTTAAATGCACCTTTGCAGTATACGTGTTTATGAACATCTAAATCAGAGAGTGGTTTAGATACAAGCAGGTATTTATCCCATCACCACTGCCTTGTAATGGCTCTGTATACGCGTAGTACCATCTCTTGGTCAAATTGGCAACTGCAAGTAATACTTGCTACGTAGGATGCACTTTGTAAACTGAGCAGAGAATTACTTATTGTCCCTTTGTATCTTTCATTACACCGAAATGGGCTAAAAAGGCCCATTGAAAAGGTTAACACACAAAAGAGACTTCTGCGTGCAGTGCTCAAGTGCTTTTACTGGCATTCCATCTGGTGAGAATTTGCGATCCTAAAGTAGATACCTGAGGTTTCCATCCGAGATCTGAGAAAAAGAAACAGGAATTGGCCACTACAGAGGTCAAAATATTCAGCAGAAGTGCTGAGATTTACTACTTGTGAATCACCTTTGTTTCTGTCTGGAATACGGGTTTCTCATATGTTGGTTTTCTTTCAGTCGTCAGTTGTTTCATCTGTTAGTTTATACACCATTCATGTTTGATTCAGCACTTGTATTTGGTAAAGGCAACCCCAAAACACTGTCTGCATTACTGATGGTACTAAAATGGTGCAGCCATTTCTGTATATTGCAATTGTAACTTATGTTACAATTATTTGTAACATTAAAAAATTGCTGTACGCAACCAGCAATTTGCATGTCTCTATGTAGGCACGCTGAACTTTTAGACATGTTGATAGGTATTCTAAAGTGTACATACAATTATTTGTGTTCCTTATATTTTGGTGGTTACACTAACACTTTGGATTAATATATCTTCCGTGCACTTGGCATAGCTGTATTTGGAGTTGTGCACAAAGGTTCTCCTCTCTTACTGGTTGCCTAGATTCAGTACAACACTGTCTGTTGGTAGTGATATGTTCTGTGTCAGGAAGTGGGCAAATGGACAATCCTTCAGATACAATGACAGGTAGCTCTACCATATGGGTCCTCCAAAGGTGTTGCCCTAAGATCCTCCAGCAAAGAAGATCAGATACTTCAGAAAAATGGGTTGGTTTTTTTTTTTAGTCTGAACTGTAAAGGGCAAATTCAGTAACCTTTTGACTGACTTTGTCTTGCAGATTTGTTTTAAGGGTGGTTCTTTCATGTGCTTTCCACATAGCTATTACTTACATGTTTCTGGCTCCAAAAAGAGAAAATCTTTTCAACAGGAACAACTTGTCTTTGATGGAGCTCCAGGAACAGCATTCATTATGACATTCTTTTGAAAAGACTGGGTTTGGTTTTTCCCTGCAAAATCTACCTCTCCTGTAAGTCCTTCTCACTGATCTCTCAGTCACAAGGTCAACTTGATACCAGGTTTATTTTTCAGGCTTCCTTTTATTCAAGAAGTCGAAGCGTGTGAGCTCAAGCTGTCCTTTATTATAATATATATTCCAGTCCATTGTCCTGTACAGTTGCTAGCTGTGAACATAATTTGCTCATGCATTTAACACACGTTAATCATGCTTCTGATACATACCATTGTTTGTAAAACGACAGTTGCAATAGACCAGCATTCTGCTTATGCTGATTTCAACCTCTGAACTTGAGGCTGCAATATTGTTAACATCAGTGTTAGCATGTGTAACATCATGTGCACAAGATCCATGAAATCAACCAAGTGAATTCCCTTCTTCATTGTAAGGATTCGACAAGAATTAACATTCAGTCATTCACAGTTAACCATGTCCAAACCTATACTTGTCTCTAAAATGCAACAAAAGCATAAGCATGTACAACTTGCTAGGCTGGATCAGAATGGAGGTTCATCCAGTCTAACCTGGTCTCTGACAGTACACAATGCCAGATGCCTCAGAAGAATGTGGATGAGCTTCACCACACCAAGTGAGGCATCATCTTGTAGTTGATTTTCAAGACTGAGTATGTCATGATATGCAAGATTTAATATCACTCTGAGAGTTCTTGTTAATGATAAATGTTCTTTGTAGTAGTCCCCTCCTGTCTGCTTTGCAGTCTAACATGTCATTAGTGGGAATCGTAGAAACACAAGGTGCTGTAATCTCAGTTGAGCTGTCTGTTTATGCTGAGGTCTCCTTCTGCACTTGAAATGGCTGATGTAACACTCTGCATGATGGATGACTAAAAATTGCTTTCCTACTGTGCATTTACCAAGCTGAATTTCACTGATTGTTATATTGTCATCTATTTTGCCTTGTTTGGGACCTTCTGAAGTTCCTCATAGTTTTTTAGTCCTCAGTAATTTAGATGGCTTTATGTCATGGGCAGATTTTGTACCCTTTTTGCACTCACTTCTTGCATTGCTTCTTCTGAAATACTTCATCTGGGTCTAGGCACTGTTCTGTATCCACTACATCCCTGATGTGCTCATAGAGATCTAAAGGAAAAGTGATCCATAGGATCCTTGAAAGTATCCATCCTGCCTGGATATTACTGTGTTGTTATTTTTATGGTGCTTGGGGATTCTTGTTGTTTTACAGATCCAAACATAAATCCATAAAAATCTTTATCATCTTTATTACCTATAAAAATAGAAGCTTAAAATGTTACATGAGCGTCTTTAATAACTGAGTCTCTTTCTGAATGTAGTGATCAAAAAATACATACATCTAAGTTTCCCTTTTATTGTGTCTACATTTCCAGCTCTGACATGGCACATCCACGAATTAGATGTGAATTTTCCTTTTTAGGGGAATTTCTTGGTTTTTGAGAGCAACAAGAAATGATTACACTGTGCCTTTTGTTTTGTCTTTTATAGTGAGCAGTACCTTCCACATTCAGTACACAAGAGTGATAGATACCAAGTGGTAAAGCAATGCAGCTTTGGTGACAGAACCAAGTGATTTGAAACTACCAACTTTGGCTATTTCTGTTTGTTTTGTTTTAAATCTGTAAAAGGGTAGTAATTTAACTGACTGCCTGAATAAGCTCTAGAAACTTATATCAGGAGAACAGAATGGTGGAGAGAAACATTCACCATCCTGGAGGTGGATTTTAATGTCTTTCAAGACCAATTCATAGTATGACTGTGTCATATCAGCTAGTGCTCACTTGATTTTTTTGAGTGATCAGAATGGAATGAGGGCTGGGTCAGCCTCTTGGGCATGCTTAGATTTAAACTGCATATTTATAAAGAAAAATACTGATAATTAGCCATATTTTACTCCACCAACTCCCATTGACTTCTGAGTAAGGGCTGTGTAAACATTGTAGGTTTGGCAAAAGCTATTTAAATCCTTCCTTGGGCACTTACGCATTTTTCTCTGTAATAATCATTAGTTTAATTGAATAGTTGTCTTATGTCTAACACAGGAAGAATGTGTATTTCTTGTATGTGGCACTGGCCAGATCTGCATTTTAACTCTGAAACTGAACTGGGTGTGGTTGCTGAGGGCAGTTAATAATGCTGACACCCTGAAAACCCAGCAACCCCAAGTGTTGCAAAGCTTAGAACTTAGCACAAGCTTTAGGGCTGATTTTCCTTTGAACAGCAGGCTTCCTTTACAAATAGTTAATTAGGATGAGGTCATTCCAAGTTTGTGTGACAAACACTGTCTGAAATAATTTCCTGGATTGTATTTAAGAAGAAATACTGAAGGAATTTATTTGAGTGGCTTGGCTCTACTGTCTGTTAAATGTAATGACAGTCTGCATTCTTGCAAGATTTAATGAGATTTTGTGAAATAACATCACTACCTCAAGGCCTTTTCTGAGGCTAATGGAGGATTGTATACCCTGACTTTCCAAGATCCTGCAAGACTTAATTGATAGGTGCAAAGCTACCTATTCCCCTCTCCTTTGCCTGGAGAAATCTGAATTCCTCTGTGTGTGTGTGCGTCCCCCCCGTCCTTTTCAATCTTCATTCCAGTCTCTCTGGGCTGACTAGTTTTGACAAGCTTCCGCATCCCTTATAAGTATATGTGTGGGTGGCAAAATATTGTAATTGATGTAATAAAATAGGAGTTTACATGTTTTGAAGATTTTGTTGGCTTTAAATCAAAGAAATTTAAATGAGACCTCAGTTTAATCTGTGTCACAGAGTCAGTTTGTGTCCGTGAAACATTCTTTCCGGGGGAAGTTGGGACTGCATTGCTGGACAGTGCTAGGTGTTGTCAGGAGGAAAAGGTCAAATTGTCTCTTAAGAACATTCAGATCTTTGCTATTTTGGCTTGTTAATTCTGCAAGGAATAAATAGACACAGTACTGGATTTTAGATATGGGTGGCATAATGCCTTCCTCATGGAGGATGATGATCTACTTTAAGCAGCTTTGTGGAATGAGGATGTGTGACTGTTAATTGTGAATTTTCATACATCCTTCTGATGATATTGTCCTGAGCCTTTTCTTCCTATCCTGTGCTTTCTGAGTACTTCTGGAAGTATTGCAAAGTATCTACCTTTGCAAACAGAAAAATCAGGGTTTTTTTCCTGTCTGCTTTATGATACCTGTATGAAAGGAAACACGTGGACCTTCCTCTGACATAAGTTAGGAGGGTAGATACAATGGTTTTGTAAGATACAGATAAAAGGCTGGGTGAAGTGTGTGGCAGCAGGCGTAGGCAAGTAACAACCTTGAAGGTAGTGCCAGTACAAAACAAAAATACATGTCATAGGCTGCTTTATCTTAAGTGGTCTTGTAGACAAGTTTGGCCAATTCTCCTGGTAGTATAGTGACAAGTTTCTGACCTGGAGCAAAGTAAAAACCTCCAACCTTTCCCCCAGCCACCACTCCAATTTTATCAAAATGCAAAATGCCAACATAATTAGGACCAATGCATTGACTGATTGCCTGTGTTAGTTATGGCTTCTGATCACTACTACTGCCTATTAGTCCTAGAATAGATTCAGACTAGTAGGGGATATTACGAAGCCAGAGAGCATTGTAAAGTGGGTCCCCTCATACATTAATTTTCTCTTCGGGAAATTGCTTGTGTTTATGCTTAGTAAAGGCTTCGTATATACTCCAAGGCAATTGCTGCAGTTCCTTATGAAGAGGATACAGTTTGGGGTCCTTTGCTGTGGGCCAGTATGATAGCTCAGTCAGTTTTTTCTGCAATAAATCTTTCAAAGTGGCACCTTCGTCTTGTCCATCATTTGTATTTAAAATGTGATGAAACATAGCAGTCAGCCTCAGAGTTACATATAAGTCCTGAAAGCTTTTAGCTGTGCTTAAGTTAGAAAAGTTATAATAGAAAGTATTTAGGTAATTTCTATAAACAAAACAATATAGGTATCAGTTTTGGCTTTGTCTGAAACTGTTTCTGGAGCTACTTTGTGAAACTGAGAACCTAAGTCAGCAGAGTATTGAGAAATTTACTTATTCATTACATCAGCTGCATTTTTTTCTCTCTTTCTGCCTAATGGGAACAGGAGCCAGTTTTTCCTCTCCTGTAAACTCCTTTTAAAATTAACTTTTTTTCCTTCTTTTTTTTCTTTTTTTTTTTTTTTTTCTTTTTTCTGAGTTGTTGGTAGCTATTCTGGCATTTGTGGCTCCACCACTGCATAGGGCCAGTTGTAGTCACGTTCTCTTAGACTCACAGAAACCAGATGCATTTTGTTTAGATGAAAACAGAATGATTTATTGAGTTCAATGTTCTCTTTTCCTATGAATTCTTAACATTTCTCCTGCCCTAAAGATCTAACCACCCATAAAAATAAAAGTTCTTTATATTTTCCTTTTAGTGCTCATTAAAAAGAGTAAGCTGGGGCAAAGACTTTTTCTTACCACATCTTTTAAAAGAATGCTGTGTATATCTGTGCAACTACATAAATAATATATCTCTAAAGATTATATTGTCTTAGATAACACTAGGAATGATACTTTTGCATATGTGATTGATAGAAGAAGGAGACTTTAGCCAATGAAGGTTTAAGACTTGGATAAACCATTATGCTCCTGGAAGAGAGGAGATTTTATTTGTGCATCTGCACTCCTTCTGAGTACACTTGTTGTGACATCTCTATTTCCTCAAAATATTTTGTGACTTGCATGAGAATTTCCGTATATTCCTGCCTCTGGGGGTTTGTCATACCTGAACGCAGTGTTAGCCAACAAGAAATTTCATGGAAGCTGCTGTTAAAATGTCAATTGATTCAAATACAATTTTACATTAAAATGCCAAATTTACTATCCAGAAGCTTCTTTGGGAGAGGGTGATTGTAGAGATGTAGCCAATTGAACAAGATTTGGGGTTGAACCCATAGTATAGGGGCTATAAGACATCTCTTACAGTATATTTTCCTTGTTAAATACTTTTTCCCCCCTCTCAAAAGCCAAATGCTTTTCTTTTTTTCCTGGAAAAGCCAACTGAAGTAAGTGATAACTGAGGCTGTATGAGGAGGTGAATTTGTAAGATGTGTATACATGAAAATTAGCATAGTGCTTAACTATAGCGTATCAGTGACAGAAATGTAATGTGGTTTGGTCTCAGTCAGGTTGGCTGTGGTAATGATTTATCCTTTTATCTTTGGAGAAGTTTCATTCATTCATTTAGTTCATCCAGAAAGAACTCTGGGCATTTTGAGACAGTGGTGCATGTGTGAGGAGCTGTGTGTGTAAATAAATGTGTCTTAGTCCAGATGACAGATTGTCTATTTACTGTTTAATGATGTTCTGCTTCATTCCTGTTTTCAGGAACAGCTATTCCAGCCTGTTATTATTTCAGATGCTCCAGTGTTTGCCACTCCTTAGTCAAGGACATGTTTCTTTTATCTGCTTTTGTACTGTTATGCCCAGTCCTTTCTTTGCCGAATATTTCATTATTTATAATTTATCACATGATTAAATCATTATCTGAATAGGGAAACTATGAATTAAAGAGTATTATTTATTTAATAGCTTCTCATTTTTCCAGTCATAAGAAGAGAGTTCTATTGTAACACTGCCATATCTTATTGCTGTATTTTCCTTCTAGTAATTAGATTAAATGATAAATTTAATTCTAGAATTGAATTATGTCAGCTACTTGGATAGTACTTTGGCTATTACTGAATAAAACTTATATTTAGTGAATATAATTAAATTATATTCAATGAAGCTTACGAAACCAGTGATTTTAAATGGTGTTCCTTGGAAATGTATCTGCTATCATTGCTACAGGCTCTAATGGTGAAAGCCAGCATACTTGATCCTCTCCTTCAAGTTAAATTATATAATTATTTCCACTAGTAATTCTATTCATGAAGGTCCATGAAACAGGTTAGAGAATGAAAACAGTATAGTGTGTAGTACCTTTTTATTAATTTCCGTTCATATTACATCACTTCACTTTGGCTGAGTAGTCTACATTTCTGTTCTCCCGGTCATAATAACGTATGAACACTGCACCAGTCTCATAAACAGAGACAAAACTGAACTGATGTACAGGTGATATCACTGAGCAGGAGCCACATCAAGCATCACAAATCCCTTAATGTCTGAAAAATGGATGCAAACCAAGTCCACCTGAAGCTGCCTGGTGCCACTCTTGTAGGGAATGATTTCAAATTGGACTGTTGAGCTCTCCATGGGAGCCATTCTTGCGACACTAAAAGAGAGAATACATTCCTAAGTTCAAGCAGCTGAAAAATTCTTGCTATGTATTCTTAAGAGTCCCCAGATCTAAGACAGCATGGAAAGGAAGAGTCAGAGTAAGTGGCTGCTGTGTTTGTATGCTCCTAGCACAGGACATAACCTTCCATGTTTGCAGCCCCCACACCACTATCCTTGAAGAACTAATCAAGCTGTAATGGATGTGGTGGAACAGTTGCAGTTCTCAACCTGTGATAGAGAATTAGGGGTTGTATCATGAGGTCAAAATGTACTGAGCGCCTGAGGAATGATCAGAAAGGTTATCTTTAGAAGAGCTCAAATCCAACTGTATGTATTACCCTCAACACTCACAACATTTATAGTACTCTAGATATGCTCATGCTGTATTTTGGTGTGGTAAATGTAATTACTTGTTGATTTTATGTCCATAGTTAGAAATTACTCTTGGCTGTCCAACACAAGGAGACTGATAGTAGCACCAGGAAATAGAAAGAGTGTGGGAAAAGGGCCTCTTTGCTCTAAGGAGGTACTGAAGCTGAGCGATACTGATTCTGGTAAGGCAAGTTAAGATTCGAGGTCAGGATCTAGACCTGAACTTTGTATTCGATATAAATAAAACCTTAGTGATTCACATCATTATCCATCTTTTGCTATCTTTTTTTGTTTTCCTCTCACAGTTTCTTGGTGCTAACTCCCCCAGCATAAATATTTTGGAGACTTTTAAAAATGTTTTTAAAATAAAAACCATGGAGGAGATGAGAGAACAATTTCTTATTGGTATGATATCAGTGGACACATTTTTAAGACATTTCATTACAGTGTATGTCCTGGCTCTTTAGTAATTTAATATCTGAAGGAAAAAAGTTATCATCGCTTTCTCTCTTACCCTTCAAGGATTGTTTGGTTTTCCTTTTGCAAACTACAAAAAGAAGAAAGATTTTTAAGTTTTTGCCCTTTATATAATTCAGTCACTAACAACAGCACTCTGAGTTACACGCTGTCATTAAAAGCAGGCCATATCTCTGCTCCCTGAGCATTCTGTAATTCAAAGCTTGGCAAAGGAGGTATAAAAAACTCCAACTAGTATATGGCGAGTGCTGACATGATGGTATTTTGTCCAAGGTTGGTGCAAACAAAAGTCATGAGGTTGACAGAATCTTTTTAAAAACCCCACTTTTATTCCAGATTTCCCACCAAAGTGAATGAGTTATTAACCAGATAGCATTTACGTACTTGATTCTGAGTTGCTCTTTGAGCAGGCCACTACCTTCTGCTCTCAGCACACAGTCTGTCACCACTTCAGACAGTGGGTTGGTAAATGTGACCTGCACATTAACAGCCTTGTATACCACTGTTGGACCAAGGACCTAGAGAGAGAAAACATTCTGCTCAGCCATGGCATTATTCTCACTTCTTCCTCATGGTTTTCTCTTTTCATTCCCATTGCAAACCACTTACCCTGTTAGGATCTCCTGGACAGGAACAAGCCAGGAATTAATACATGTACATATTTTTGGGCATCAGAGTTCAGGCTTGAATCAGCCATCCAGTGTGGCTGAGAAAGAACACACTACTGTAGAATCTACCATTTAGTCCCAGCTTTTTAACTAGGTCAGTGTATGGTGTTATGTGTAACACAGTGTATGATATTTATCACAGTGAGAACAGAATGAGAATACAAGTATTAACTTGGCATGTATGGCTAACTACTGTAGGCATCTTAAGTCAAATTAGCTTTAGTTAGGCTGAATGAAAGGTTTTGGATTAGAAAACATTGGAGGTGTGAGACAGAGGTGAATTGTGGCATCTCGGGCAAAAAAAATAGAATGCCAAGTAGCAAATAAACATTAATTACCTTATTTTGACTGAGATAAAGTGGAATTGGCATATTTGGTTATCTTTGTAGATAATGTAATATTAATCAACATAATGGAGAAGTCCAGCACCCCAATTGCATTTCTCTATTATTGACTGTATGTTTACACAGAAGTTTCAATCCACGGAAACATAAACCCTTCTTGAAATGTAGTCACTGAATTGAAGTAATTTAATTCAGGTGCCTGCCCTATATAAGCTGACTCTGTTATTTGCATGATACAGCACAGAAGGCTTTTTACAAAGTCTCACTATAACTTGGTATTCGGAAATCGCCAGACCTACAAAAATCCAAACTTTTTATTCCTGTGTGTAATCTTGCTTTTCCTGTTTGCTACTGACAGAGTGGTTTGGGATGGCTAATCTAGTCTGGAGGCTCTGAAAGACTCTGTGAATTATCATACTCCCTCTATGTTGTTTACAGTACAGTAGGCAGATAGCATTTCATCCCATGTCTGATACAGCATGTGAATGTGCTGAACTGTCCAAAACAAGTTAAGCTGGTTTATGTGGATGTGATGGGCCATGCAAACCCAGGACTGTCCCCAAGCAGACATAATGCGTGGTCTTTCCTGTAGACTAAGAATTGCTTTTTACCCATTGTACAACATTTGTCAGAAGTCAGTCTTAAGTGGGGAAAAAAAAGCCTCTGGTTCTAATTATTAATCATTTGGGAAGACATTACAGAAGGTGAAAAGTGCCACTTTTCCTAATAAGGTGAAAGAACTTCCTTGAGTATTAGTAATAACGAGCCTCACAGCCCCAGGCATTATCAGCTAGTCAGTGAAGATGTCTTTGGTAAAAGTCAGGCTTCCTAAATAAACTGGAAGAGAATGATCAGACTTCCCTGACAAAAGCGGAGGCCTAGATATGGACTAGATCTCTCTGTCTCTCTGTTTCTCTCTGTCTGTCTGTCTGTCTCTCGAGATAATCTTACCTTGTAACCCCCGTAACACTGAGAACTTTATCAGTGCCATGTCAACAAGCACTGGCAAGAATACCATAGCACAGCTATGCCTTGGAAAGGTTTGCTTTTTCTTAGTGTATTTCATTTCACTTGTGTCATGTGGCCTATTACTAGAGCAACAAGATCAAATCACCCTCAGGCATGATTCCACTTTCCGCACTCCTTCCCACGAGGAGAAGATGGAGTAAGGATTCTAGTTGCTTCTTCTCAACACGTCTCTCTAGGGACACAAAGGGGACTAGCTTTTACCTTGATGGTGAGAAAAGGATCCTGAAGTACAATATCCTTCTCCACTAGAAGCGAGGCTTCCTGTTTGGTGTCACACACAGCAGTCACTAGGATCTTCCTGTCATCCATCAGAGAGTTTTTGTACTGGGAATAGGAGATCTTGAATGAAATCTCTTTCACTGGAATGGAAATAGAACCAGAATTTCCCTCTCTTCTTTTTTCTGTGTCTAAGTACCAGCTATCTGTAATATATCTGTAATTTAAGGAACAAGGATGCTATCGCCCTGGGGCTGTCCATTTGTGGGTGTTGACAGCCAATAGACAGGAATGATGCTCATAGGTGACTTCTACTTACATTCACATCAAACACTAAATGATCAGGTACAGTTTGGTAGCTGGACAGTTCTGAGAATGGATATAAGTGGCAACCCCTGCTAGTGTTTTTTTCATGTATCTGAATCTGGGCATTTAATGCTCCTTCCTTGCAAAGAAGGCAGAAGTGAAATGATGGGTTGATTTAAATGCCCTTGCTGATGCAGCTGTTCAGCCTTTGCCTTAAAGAGGGTGCACAGTCAGAGTCTCTGTGCCAGTGAGGAAGGCAATGGATCTCAGTATATTGAGAAAAAATGTTCATCTACTGCTGGAACAGTGCAAAGAGTTATGTGTTGTGTATTAGCTTGAGAGGGTAGTTATATTCATCTGTGCTACACGTCTCATTTTTCAGCACTGTCCCTATAAAGGGCAAAGGCCACTATCTGCAGGTAGTGTAGCTCTTGCAGCAGTCTATAGTTACTGTCCTACTGCTGCAAAAGATGTAGGCTTACGTTTCCCCCTTTAATCTGTCTTTATAGTTTGCTTATGGGGAGCTGGTAGCCGAGTAGTCTCTGGTGTATGTCTCTTAGTTCTCTCTTAGAAAAAAAGGTCATAATGTAGAATTAATAGTGGCTGTGCTGGGTCAGACAAAAGGTCACCCAGCTCAGTATCCTTTATGTCAGTGCCCAAAAGCAAATGCTTAAGATAGGGCAAATATATATGTTTCTCTTCCCCTGAATAGCCTTAACCTCCAACTGTTTGCAGGTCATGCACTTCTTGAGCCATTCATTATTTCTATGTGATTTGGCCACAAACCAAAGCTATGTCTTGTCCTAACCTGTAATAAAATTAAAATTACCTTCTTCAGATCCAAGTTTAATAGACCTAGACAACTGCAAAATCTCTGCCTTTGGTTTTCTTGTGTAGAGAATGGCTGAAGCCCTCAGTTTAACCTTTATGGTCTTGAAATCTGAGATCAAGTTCCTGAGTGCCAAGGTAAGGAGGATATCCTGGCCAATTATCGGAGATGCATCAAGGATCAGCTTCCCTGAGATACTGGGTTTTTGTGCAGGCTGTGTCATATTTTGTCTCCATGCTGCTGAAGATCGTCTTCTAGGTCTTGTAATTTTGGTTGTTTTTCCAGTGCTTCTCACACGAAGCAGCTTCAGTGCTTTTTTATACACCTGCCTTTCTTTCAAGGATCCTGCTTTGAAAGATAGCATGGTCAGAGATCTCACGCATACTGGATATAGTGCAATGGAGCCATAATTGCTCTCAGTAAATAGAGTTTAGGAAAGCTGAGGAGGGCAAAGATACACAAGAGGAGAAAGTGAGGTCTAACCTAAATGCTAATTTTGACACAAAAGCAAATGAATATACATGGCCATGAAGGCTGGAAAGTAAAACCTGCCTGTCAGCTTTAGCTGGCTGTTCATGGGCACCTCTTAGAAGCTGTGAGCAGTAGAAAGATAACTCCTGGGAGAGCTCAGTTCTGCATAAGCTGGGGCAATTGGCATCTCCTCTGAAATTAAGAAGGGTGGAAAATCATTTTGCAGAAACTGTCCCCAAACAACTCTCCAGAATGGCTATTGCTGCATGTCATAACAGAAATATTCTCACCAGCTGATCAGAACAGCTGGGACAGAATGTTTTACAGAAGTAGCTTTGACTTTGTATTGAATACATTAGTATTTCATCAAGGGCCACAAAGGCCATATTGAATCACTATCAGCTGACAATGAGCCCTAAGACTTTGAAAATTCACAATTACTTTGCTCCAGAAGAAGTAAAGAAATTAAGTCAGTGCTCGATCCAACGAAGGCCTAAATTCTTTTAACTTCTGAACATCAGTGGCAAGACAACTGTAACAAAGAATTTACCTTCTGGATATTTGTAATTAGCAGTGACATCCACACGGGAGTTGGTGCCCACTGCTTTGGTGCTGATAAATTTTCCAATCTTCCTAGTATCAGAATAAATTCTCTCTTTTCTTTTGTTGCTATAGCAAATCCAAGTAACGTAGTCAGCATTCACTGCTGCAAACACAAATGAGCTGTCATAATCCAGGTTCACATCCCCTTCTTTAATGGCTCTGGTGGAGGCAGGACCACACTGATATATGCCTATATTAGAGACAGGGAGAAGTTAAGTGACTGCCTATTGTGAAAGAACACAAATCCTCATGCTGAGAGGGAGAGGTAGTCACTCCTACCCCTCTATATAGGGTAGAGTCATGGGGCATATTTTATTTTCTGTTGTAAGCTCTTTGGTTCAACCCTGTGACTATAAGCTCTAAAATCTTTACTTAGCATCTTACTAAAAGGGTTTTTAGTTTGTTTTGCTGCTAAATCTGCCCAATGCAAGCCAGCAAATGTGTCTAATGCCAGCAATGTGCCCTTGCAGCAAGGAAGGCCAACATCCAAGGCTGCATCAGGAAGACCATTGCCAGCAGGTCAAGGGACATGATCCTTTCCTTCTACGCAGCACTGGTGAGCACATCTGGAGTGCCGTGTCCAGTTCTGGGCTCCTTGTACAAGAAAGATATGGACATATGGGAGCAAATGCTGCAAAGGGCCAGAAAAATGATTAAGAGATGAGAACCGGAACTGTTCAACCTGGAGAAGGGAAGGCTCAGGGGGAATCTTACCAATGTGTATAAATATCTGATGGGAAGGTGTAAAGAGGACAGAATCAGATTCTCCTCGGTGATAGCCAGTGAAAGGACAAGTGGCAGCGGGCACAAATTGAAACACAGAAAATTCCATTTAAACATAAGAAAAAAACTTTTTCTATGAGGGTGGCCAAACTCTGCAACAGTTTTCCCAGAGAGTCTCCATCCTATGAAATATTCAAAATCCAACTGGGACACAGCCCTGAGAAACCTGTTCTAATTGACCCTGTGCTGAGCAGGGGGTTGGAGTAAACAAACTCTAAAGGTCCCTTCCAACCTTAGCTATTATTTGACATTTTATGAATCTGTGTAATGTTAGGAGCTAAGACAAGCTAGGGTGAGATAAGCGAACTTAAGATGTGCTGGCTTTTGTGGAGGCAGAGGATCAAAAAAAGTAAGAATTTGCATGCTGGTAGGCAATCCAGAGGCTGACAGAAAAGCAACCTACTGGAGTCTGATGTGGGTATTGCTTTTCTTGTGCACCTGAATTAATGCTACATCTACAGGGAGTAGATAGAAGAGAGTTGTCCTGAAATTTCAGCAGCAATCTTTAGGAGTAACAATATCTACAGCTTTTTATATTTACCACAGTGTTACCTTTGCTTCTTTCCTGGGGTGTTGCATCCAGAACCTGCCATCCATCATAAAAAGAGCCAAGATCTCTTCTAATGAACCAGCTTTCATTCCAGACATGGAAATTCCTGTAAGGGAGGTAGAATAGGGAATCCCTGATTCATACAATTTATTTTATATTGAAAGATTTGATACATTTCTGGTGCAATGCAAGAAATAACCCTAGTTGAGTGAATGAAAACTCCTCTGTGGAGAGACCAGCTGCTGATTCCTTTCTTGAGTACCGCTTTCCCCTTCTTTGCCAGCTTTTTGTGTTCAGATCTCTGAGAAATGTTGGGATGTTACAAAAAAAAATGTTAAAAGGAAAATAATTCATTGCAGAGTTAAGTATTCAGTTCTGGACATTCCATAAAAACATACTGTACAGCCAAAGGTCTCCTGCACACATTGCTATCTGTTGGTATTTTAATTCACAGTTGCTTTCTACTTAATGTCACCCTTGTCCCATTCAGTCGACATGGTATGGGGTGCTTGCTGACTGAAACACTGATGCATGCAGTACAACACACATGCACAGTGTGATAGTTTCTGTGCACTTGTTTGTCAAAAGCATAATTTTTAACAGCTTCTCTGAGGTGAAAGAAATAGCTTGTTCTTCCTAAGAGATGGGATGGAATTTTTCTCAGCTGCATTAAACATACTACCTTTACTTTAGTAACCTCTCAGTATTGTGCAAGGGATGTATAATGGTAATCATGAAAGACTGAGACAGCACAGGAGCTGGGTCTAAAACTTAGGGCTTCTGAGAGTGCTCTGCTCTAAGAATTGAGGGACAAGCTGATATCATTTTTGGGCAAGAGGTTAATCAAAATTTAAACTTTCATACAGTAGAGACAAAATTAGCAGTTAAATTTTCAAATTATATGTTGAATAGCAATGGTACAAATTATCTCCTCTGTTAATTCTTCAGAATGATGAAACTGACTACATACTGCATTTCTGAACACTCGCTCTGTTGATTCTTTGGTATGGGGTTTTAGATCACTGGGAGCATGAGGTTGGGGATGTTTTTCAGGAGCATGATTCTAGATCTTTTAATTAGAGGAGAATATAATGGAAGAAATTTTAAGAACAAAAATATATTTACCACACACTGTCTTCGGTCAAGTGCAGGGTCTTTCCGGAAATGTCAACGTACTTATCAATACTCAGATTTATATTCCTGTCATGAGCAGAGTTGAAGTTTGTAATAACACGAGTAGGTATTCCCAAGGATCTCAGAACTGCAATATAGAATACCGTAAAAGTGCTGTAAACCTATTTTACAGACATTTAGAAAGGATTTAGAAAGTTTTTCTTGGCAAAGCAGTCTAGTGTATATGTTTTCAGTGGGAAAACCTTCAGAAACTTCCCTCTCAGATATGATGCAAGTCACAGTCATTGTGCACAATTGCTTAGAAGACAGTTCCACTCACGACGTTCTTAGCTGCCATGTTCTTTTTAAGAAGAGTTAGATTCACCCATTTATTTTAATCTTTCATTCTTCATCCTGTTCTCTCTCCCATTTTCTCCCTGTTTGTTTCTCTGTTACCTGCTTCTTTTTCCTCTTCTTCTCTGAGACATACCTCTTGATTGCATTATTTTTCCTTTGTATTTTCCCCGAAGTGACTCGTCCCAGAGCAGCTCTGAATGGAAACTGCTAGGATGAAATGCTTTTCTCAGAGCAGCTCTGAATGGAAACTGCTAGGATGAAATGCTTTTCCCAACTTGTAGCTCCCTTTACGGGTCCTCAGAATTGTGATTTGGTTTTGTGTCACCAGTAGGTAAGTCACAACAGTAGAAAACTAGCATTGTGAGGAGACAGACTTAAAAAGCACTGGTTTTCTTTGAATCCTAGCTCTGAAACAGGAAACCTTGCTCTTTTCACCAGCCCAGCCTGGCAAACAGCTTTGCATTTTGTTTGATGACTCACAAAACTGGGGTGCAGTATTACAACCTACAGCTGTTTAAAATAGAAGAAAATAACCCTTCATGCATGGAGAGCATAGGTTCTTCACTCTCTTTGTCAAAGCTGAAACAGCTTCAACAATAACATCACAAAGTTAAAACTACAGAAATTCTAGTAAGCTTCCTTTCTAATAGCATTCCTCATCCCTTCATGTATACCTGTGCACATTACTCCTGCAAAGACCCAGCACTGGCCATACCGGACAGGTTTGTATCTCCCTCTGTACCACTTTCGAAGGATGGTCACGCTTCCACTCCACTGCAAGGGGTTGGTTCCTGAGTAGTACTTTCCATTCCACTTCCCCTCCACTACTCCTTTTTCATCATTGCTGTTAACCTGAAAGAGTCCTTCTCATGAGAGAATTAAAATATTTACAGAAGAAGGGAGAGAGGGAAATAGGCAGAAATGACCCTGTTTGCACCACTGTTCTCATTGGCTGAGTGGTGGGACATAGTATTTGAATCTTAGATAGAATTTTGTCTGCTCAAGTGCAACAATTGGATCAAACCCAGATCAGATTGTAGAGTCTGATGATTCAAAACTGCCTTGCATTTCAGTACAAATGTTCCCAAATGTACTGACTGCCAGCCTATTTAAATTTTCACTGTTTCATTGATTAATTTCGCCTCCTTGTATGTCATTATACTCTTACACTGTGTATTCAGTATTGGTTCACATTCTCAAGTGATTTATATGGAAGCCTCAAGAAGTACATATTTTCTCTGAATGTGCATTTATTGCAAATGTGCATATAGTACATATAGCTTGATCAACCTTGTTAGATGTGCTTGCATATATTTGTGCACATCCATTTTAGAGGCCCATTTAAGTGTCAGGTATGGTTGTACAGAAAACGTAAGTTCTTTTTTAATGATTTTTTTTTTTTCTTAAGTATTCATACTTTTAGTAATTTTGTACATCTAAGTAGAGTTATTTACTCCATGTTGAAGTTGAAATTGCCTAAAGTGAGTGCTGTCTAAAAGGGTGAAAAGGATCACAGCTATAAAGGAGGAATCTCAGGTAAGGAATGTGGTAAGGCATGTATTATTTATAAAATTGAAAACTTTTCAGTTGCCTAGTTGTGCGTTTATATGTTTGTAAGGATGGGGTGGTGTTGAGAAGATGTAACTATTTGTTGAAGGAAATGCATACAGGCCTCACTGAATGAATCCCCCTTAAGTGAAGAATACTAAATACACACATTAAATGCAGCCATACCAACACTGGTTTTCCAAAATATTTCATGCCTCCCTTGGTGTTTGAAAAACTTAGCAAATTATTTCAGAATGGACACAGGCTTTCCAAATTAGTGAAGAGATCTAATGGACTGAAAATCTGTTAGGAAAATACATCTGAGATTCAAAAGTTCTTGGAAACATTCCTTCAGTTATGAGCAAACTTTTGGGAAGAAGGTAAATTAAACTTCTGGGGTATTTTTCCTTGGGAATAAATCTCCATTTTACCTCTTCTGTAGCTATTTTTTGCAGAAAAGTTAGCTACTCCTATAAAACATTGAGGCATTCACAATGAAGTATTGGGGGTTTTGTTAGTAGGTGCATTGTACAGCTGTAACTAATTGATCACTTTACCATAGCACTGATAACCCTGCTCACATAGATAGGATTGTTTCGATTGGATACATCAACAGCTGGATCTTGGCGGTGGTTCAGGCTTCGATCCAGTACAGCCAGAGAGATATTAAGGATATCCTCTTCAAACTGAAATCAAAACAAGCAATATATTAAAGACTAATTTAATAAATAAACCCAAGGGTAAACTCCCCACCTATTTTCCTTCTCCTAGCACAACAGGATGATGTTGGTAATACAGGCATTTTCTGTACTGTACTGTTAAAGAAAATAGGGCCAAGAAGGAAGCATAAGCACTAGGCTGCTGACTCTCCATAGTATTTTAAAGACAGCATGTTTATGAGCATGTTTTGGGGCCATAGCTACTAGCATTCACGAAGACATTACGTGGCCTGGTGGAACGGACAAGACCACTCCAGGTCTGGCTCAGCAGGCTTCGCACCCTCCCACATCCTGTCATGCCCCTACAGGTACCCTTCTGTTACGAAAGCTTCATTCTGATGGGCTGCCTTCACCTTATATCAGATGATCTGAACTGAAAGAAACCCACAAAAATAATTATTGTGAATTAGGGTCACAGAGACACTGTGTTGGGCCCAGACAATGCCAAAGTGCTATGCTGTATGGATATGGTCAGGCAAGGATGCCATTTGACCTCTGAGACAGAAAGCAGATCTGGCCTTGTTTCATTTATTAGTGTAAAAGTAGCCACAGTGATCAGGAGGATCAATAGAACTGCTGTCTGTGCAACTGCTGGTGCAGTTGTAAGGCATGAAGTGGTCCAGAATGGTTTTGACTGATCCAACAAGTTGCAGGATAGCTATGTGACTACAGATGGGCTATAGTTATGACTGTATTTGTAGCAGTTATGCTTAGAAGGCCAAACTGATTTTCAAAAATTCCAACTTGAGTTGTTTCAGTTGAGTAGATTTGGGATATCCTTTTAGTGCCCCATTACTGAACCAACTGTGTAAATATTTAGATGTACTAGCCTCACAATACCTAGAGGTTAATACTGGAATGGCTTCCTTTGCCCTTTACAAGGGTCAAGAAACAAGTTAATTTCACCAGTTTGTGTAATAGGCAAAAACCAACTTAAATTGTGCTTTGTTTCTTTTATTTCTGTATTAGCACATGCCAGACAGGGGAAATGATCCTGATGCTGCTGTATTTATTGATGTGAGACATATATCTGCAAGAAAATCATAAGCGAGAGAGGAATACTGAACTCTTACACTATGAGATAATGATTCTCTCTCCTCAAGAGCCTATTTACCCACTGTTCTTATTTTCAAAGTTCTGGAATAGGTGATGCTGTTTACCTGTCCATAGTTCCAAGCTTCTTGTTGAATATATTTTTCCAGTCCCTGAAATATGATTCCGCTATCATTCAGGACATACTCCTGTCGCTCCTTTTCATTAGCCATATAGACATCATCATCTACAAGCAGAATGAGACATGCTGGCTGAAAGGAAAGTTGTTTTGCTGTAACTGAAAATCTCACTTCAAGGGGAGTTCTAGGGAACAGGTCAGGCTGCCTGTGCATTCGGGCTTAGGACTCTCTGCTATACCTTTGTAATCATTTAGGGAGATAATATAATAAGCATGAAGTTCCTTTAAGGGGAACTGACTATGCTCCTGTCCCTTCACTAATCTCAGCATGTGTCTTACTGGTAGATATTGCTTGGTTTACAACTAAACACAAGCATCAGAGGGAAAAAATTATAGAATAAATATTTGGAATATTTCCTGCCTCTGATTTCTTATTCTACAAGCAAGAGGCTGGATCTTTGATGCATTGCAGCACTGAAGAAGGGGCAAAAACTTGATACTTGATGTTGAGCAAAAAAAAAAATCTTTCTGTAGCTGTGACTGTCAGGTACGTGCTTTACTGTGACACCCAGCTTTCCTGACTGAGACAATGAGTTATTTGAAGGACATGATACATCAAAACATACTTGGACACCAAGGATTGAAGAGTAGCACAAACTGGCCCAGGAGTATTGAAGAGACCTTGTTCCCAGAAACAATCTGGAGTTTGAGTTTGTATCGTCCAATGACAGCATTGGCTGGGCTGAATATTGTGAAGTTCATGCAGCCAGGCTCACTGGGCTCTTGGGTTGCATTCCAGCCACTGGCACCCTCCTCAGAAAGGTTAAATATGGCCTTGGTCTGCTGTGATTCTGCTGGAGATGGTCCTGCCAGAGGGAACAGGGACAGCAATTCTGAATGACAGTTGTGGGTGACAAAACTTGGGGTCAGTGATGATCTCAATTCCATATTTTTTTTTAATGACTACATTGAAAGATTGTGGCTTATCAGATAAAATGCTTACTCAATGTAAACTAGCTGCGCTCCAATCCATAGAATCGTACTATGCAGCCCTCTATGTTACGTGCACGACCCAGTAAAGGTGAGTACGCCCATAATCATTCTAGACAAGTGAGGAGGCAAGCCTGCTGTCCTGAAAACCTGGCAGTTCAAAAATATGTAGGCAGGATGGGCCACACATTTTAATACACATTTCATTGAGAGTTAGCAGCTGCCTTGAGAATTTTTTGGAGAAGCCTTTTGAGAAGATACAGATAGGAGTCTTATGAATGGGGTCATGTGTAGACTGTTAACATTAAGTTAATCAAGGGGAGTTTAAACAGGTGAAGTAGAAAGTCAGGAAAGGACACAAATGGGGGATGATGGTCTGTGAGAGGTAGAGTCGCAAAATGTTCAGGGACCACAGAATGAAGACAACTTGCAGTATTACAGGTAGGTCCTTAGGAGCAGAGACATAGGCTTGTTTTTAGAATGAGGATAGCCCATACCTTTCTATTAATTATTACTTTAACTGTCTATTGCCTTAAGGTACAGATTGAACTTTAAAATGGGAGCTCCTAAGCCTAAAAGGACAATGAATCCTGAATGATACAGGACAAAGCTTAATGATTCAGGAATGGACCACATAGAGTTGTAAGGCACTAGTGTTTTGGAGCTGGAGTGACTTGGATATGAGCTGAGTGCCACGGGGAAATTACCTGTGCTTGCAATAAAGGTGAAGTTGTCCCCAGACTGCACCGTTGTTTGGAGGTTCAGAGTGATGTTGAAGGCCTGTCCTCTCCTGAAGATTGCTTCTGTGCTGCTGTAATCAGAGGTGTGGTGTGCAGCTTTATTTAGTTTGGATTGCCAATTGACATTTGCTATTTTCAGGGCTAGAAAGACACAAGGCAAATTAATTAAAAACATTGCTCCTTCAAACTTGTACATCTTTTCAGCTTGTCTAATGTAATAATTTTATTATATTTATATATAGCTGGAGTTATATGCTCTAGAAAAACAGAAAAATCGACTGTCATTATTAAAAATTGCAAAATAAACAACAACTTAGAGGAACAGCTAAAATATCTTTTCTGCAGGCATCTTTCAGAGACAGAAAAAAACACCCATTCAGAGAATTCATCTTTGATTTAAAAAAAAAAATCAAAACCCTATTGTATTTAGGCAAGACTTTGTTAAAGTTTGAGGAGACTGTTCTATTCCACCATGTTCCTGCTCTTTTTCTGTGGGGATCTCTAGTTCCCAGAATGCTTTACAGATGTACAGAAAGAAGTATTAAAACTCTCATGAGCAAGTGCATGCCTGATCCTGGAAACACGGTATGACAGATGATGAATAAAAGGCTAGTATCTTCATTATCGAACTTGCACATTATATTCTCATGTATCTTGTATCTCAGTTAATTTACAGTCTTGTTGCTTGAAGCTGGGTGTTATTTCACACTCTGTTGGAAAAAGATAACCAGTGGAGGACAGATGGTAGGATTAGGAGTGGCGTATCTTGAGGCAGTGCTATGGATTGCTGTATTGTATCATGATAGGTTGCCCAACATTGAAAATGGGACACTGAAGCACAGATTACAAAAGCTTTCAACCTTTCTTGTTCCTCAATCAATTAAAAAACCAACAACAAAAAACCAACAAACAAAAACAAAGCAGAAAAAATACAGATCCCTCTATGAACACGTGTTTGAGAAGTGCCCTTCCCCAATATGATATTCCAGAGCAATTTCACTTGAAGGAAATTTCCTGCCACGACTAGAGCATGTTAACCCTTTGCAGGCTAATGGTGCTGTAAGCAACACTTCCATCATTTCACTGAACTAAGATACAGGACTTGGTTTAGCACCACCTTGCATCACTTGGAATGAGGTTCTTTCTGAGGGAATCCATAGGGTTCTACTATAGAAATAGAGAGGGTGGGATTTGAGTTTTCTGCTGTGTTTGCAGCACAGAATTATATTCTGTGAAGTCTTGATGTAGTAGTAATTATACTCATTTTTCAGCTTTTTGGAAGAAACATGAATGTGCACATGCAGTTCTGAGGCTGCAGTAAGGGCCTGGAGCAAGTTGCTTTCTTGTAGTTTGTGTGCATAAACATGTTTGAGTATTTTCAGTTAAGTGAAGGGTCTTGTTTCAGATAGGTCACCTGGAGAAAAAAAATTCCATTGATAGGAGTGTGATGTTTGAGTCATGTGATGTAAATGTCTAGAAAGTTTCATGCATCATCAATCATCACTTTATTTTCCTGACTTAAATATGTTTAATTGAAAAGGACCTACAGAAAACAGCATTCCTAACGTCAAGTCCTCTAATTTAAGAGTGAATTAGAACATGTTTCTGAAGGGCACTTGGGCTCAGAGTTTGAAAAGAAGTTAGCCTTGCAACACTTTACCCATGTATATCCTACCACTGTGTATCCTGAACTGTGCAAGTTAAATGTCCAGGCTCTTGGGGGCGGGGAGCGTGCGCGTCATTAGTTGTACAGTGATGCAGATAACTAAGAGCATTTTGCATGTCTGCAAATAAAAATGTAGGACATACAGGTTTTAATAGCAACCAAGCCATGGGTTTGATACTAGTGGGACTCTGACGTTTAAGGACCTAAACAGTGCTGCTAAGACTTTCAGAGTGGAATGTCACAGGCAAAGGCAAGATGTACAACAGAGTAAGAGGGGACACCTGGAGCAGTAGGAAAGATAAAGAAGGCAGTGGCTAGCATTGGTTAGCTCTAAGAATTTACTGCATTAATAGTTTGGTTTGCCTTGCTAAGTCCACAGTTACACAGGAGTTTCTAGTGAATATGTGCAGGAGATCAGCAAAAAATGGTTTCTATGTGGGGCAAGAGCACAATAAAACCTGATACCAGTCTTTTGTCCGTGTGTACTTCAAATTTCTCCTTGTTTTGATCTTCACCGTTTCAATTTAAATCTTATAATTTCTTGTTCTGCTTTCAGTATCTCTCTGTTGGAAAAACATTTTCAATAATCCTGTCAATGTACAATTGGACAAACTTCTAAAAATTTGTTTGGTAAGTGTTTATCTTCTAATGGATAGACATTGGGAGCATACTCATAAGCAAAAGCCTGCAGAATCGGTGATCACTGCTGAAAATGCTGATCATTATGCACGCAGGGTTCTTGTTGCCTCTGACAGAAAGCTGAAGCTATAACAGAAAAAAATCCTTAGGCTAAATTGGAGATAGACTCTGTGTGTGTGTGTGTGTGTGTGTGTGTGTGTTGTATTATATGACACATCTTTCTAACTATCTTTCTAGTCAGCATGAGAGTGAGAGCAAGTGCAATATAATACATAGATACTGGGATTGCACTTTGACAAAGTAGCACAGAGGCTAATATAGCCACTCTGTAGGGAGGTGAACATGGGAGTCCAGAGGCCATCAAGTGACCTGTCTGAGGCCAGACATCAGTTCGATATCAGAGAGGGATTAGAGCCTGGGACTTCTATGTGGCAGTTTGATGCCCAAATCACTAGCCAACAGTTTTGATTAGGTGGCTGCAAAAGCACTGTATAGAGTAGTTAATGTA
Source organism: Aptenodytes patagonicus (assembly GCF_965638725.1). Taxonomy (NCBI): domain Eukaryota; kingdom Metazoa; phylum Chordata; class Aves; order Sphenisciformes; family Spheniscidae; genus Aptenodytes; species Aptenodytes patagonicus. The sequence continues at coordinate 111,545 of NC_134962.1, read as the reverse complement.
TATGATAGAAAAAGATTTTCTTACTCTATTTTTCTGTGTTACAGGAAAAAAGAATATGTTCAAGACCCATGATATTAAAAAAAAAAAAAAAAAAAAAGAAAATCAGTTCTAGTAGAATAACCCATAAATGCATTTAACCTAAAAAGGGCTAAATTGCCAAGAGAACAACTAGATGGTAATTTATCCTGTTTCCTCAGCAAATGCCACTTACCTGTATTGGAAGAGCAATGTCTGGAGCAATCAGGCTGTTTTTAACTTACCTGCCATAAGGTTTCTTTCTTCTTTTCCACAGTTGTGCGTAGTTCAGGTTACGGATACAAAAGTGTGCAAGAACATTCGGGATCCTCTTCCACCAGCATGAGTAACAAAAGGCTTAGGACTCTTAACTTCACTACATAAGCTAGAGTTTATACAACCTGGGTGTGACCTGTGGTTGCTAGTTACTGTTTTTGTAGTAATGTCCTACGTGAGCATCTACTTATGACTGCTTTAATTGCACAATCTTGAATCTAATTATGCTTATTTAAAACTGGTGAATGGTTGAGGAAAGATGATAAACAGTACCCTGGTGTCTTAACCACTAAGAAAGGAAAACATCCCAAATTGGATCTAATGAAGGAAATACAGCCTTAAGCAGACAGAAGAAACTTAATTTTGGATGGTTTGGTTTGTGTCAGTTTAGGTTTTTGGAGACTGTATGCACAGAGGGCAGGTATAGACAAATATATGTATCATACAACATGGATGTATAGGACATGGAGTGATCTAATAAGATTTGTAATATCTTAGTGTTACTGTCACTCAGTAGCATCACGACTTTGCATAGCATAAACCACTTTTTTTTTTTTTAAGGCAGGTACTGCCTGAAGATCTTTCACATAACTGCATATAATTCATTCCTTCTTGGAAGCATACAGAGTTATGACGTTCTCATTATCTGTTCCTGACATGGTTACCTATAATATGCATTTCTTATATAAGAAGCAATACATCCCACTGAGAGGGCATTGTTATGCAGTCACCTGTGTGTCACGGACTTCTGTTAGGTAAAGAGAAGTGTTTAATGGCTGCCTCTGCTTTTAATAATTTTTCTTTATAGTTTGGCATTCATAATACATGTGCATAGTTTCTCTGTAGCTATTTGGTGTGGCATCTTGACTTGGGCCCTGGAGGAAGCTACAGAGCTGTTCTTCTGGTGTGAGCCCTGCCCACTCTAATTACAGACACTCTCTTCTCCACTCCTGAAGCTCCCTCATGCTCTCTCCTCCCTCATCCTACGTCACAACTTATCCAGAAACACGCCCTGCCAATTTGTCCCGAGCGGAGGTTGCACGCTGTTCTGAACTTTCAATGGACTCTGACTGAGGAGTAAGGAGTGTAAGGGGAGAAGGGGGTGTTCCCTTGTTTTCCTCACCTCTATACTTCTACATTGTGTCTTTTTTTTGTCTGTTGCTGTTTTCTGTTTTGTTTCCACATTCGTATCAAGATTGCTGACAACCAAAAAGGAAAATTAATTACCTGCAGCTTGAATTTATTTTTAAAAAAGGAATCTAAAGTTTTGTTATAGTTTCTTGTGTATTTTTTTTTTGTAAGAATTTGTGATCATGTCTGGATGCGTCAGCCTCTGAAATATTATCACCTGTCAGCCAAAAGATGTCCATATCGAACACCTGACAGCTCTGTGGTTCAGAATTTTGGCCTTCTTAATTCTGCTTTAAACATTTTATAAGTCGGACAACAAAGCTAAATCTTCAGGCTTGGCAGAGCTGTTTGTACACCATTATTGCCTCACGCCCTACTGCTTAAGCGTGGCCAGGTGGTTACTGTGCTCTGTCAACCATTAGTCCCTGGAGAGGCTACATTGCCTGCAGTAGGAGAGAATCCTTAAGGCTACTTGAAAGTGCGTTTCAGGTGAGACCTGGTACCTGGCAATGTTAGGATTGGGACCCCGCAAAAGAGATGTCTGTATGCAAACACTGTGACAGAGATGTGGAGTAGGGGCTGCCTGTGAATGAGTTACATTGGGAAGGTTTGAAGACAAATGTGTTCCTTGTCTCCAGCGACCTTACGCTGGTGGGCAAAACAGTGTTAGTTACCTTGTGTTGCTGGACTTCCATATTAATGCAAGACTCTCCCCCTGCTTTGTGGTGCTTGGGACTCTGTCACGTTATATAGGAATTAAGTTACTGATTTGAATATGTACATGTGTTGTCCACTCTGTGACAGGCCTATGCCTACAGGCTACAGAAATATTGTTGCCATGGTCCTGAAACATTACTTCTTCCAGCCTTCACAGGCTTTTTTCCTCCTCCTTCACAGAGTTATAGGTGTGTCAAAATACAGAAATTAAATGAACAATGGAGGAAATGTTCTACTTTTTTAGGTAAGAAGCTTGTGAAATGAAGGAAAAAGAACTTTCCTCAATCTTGTGATTTCTCATAATATTTCCATGGAATGTACAATTCATTACAAAAGAATACAGTTATATGAATAGTTTTTATTGCTGACAATTAGACTGTGACCACAAAGAGACTGTATTAATTATCTGATGGAAAAGTCAAAACCAGGAGCTTAACACAATGAGATTTGAGAAAACAGTGAAATTATTTCTACAAGGAAGGGGCTACATTTTTCTAAACAAGAGGACAAAAAAAAAAAATACAATTAGGGACTAAATAATTAAGCACTGTGAAAGCAGGAGACTTGATTCTATTGCAATGTAAGAGGTCATCAATTTTTGTGGAAAGTTTCTTGCTATCATCACTGTCCCTATACAGAGGAGAATGTCTTGCCATGGTAATGCTGAAATAGGAGATTGATTCCATCACATTATGCAGGTGCTACTGCAATGGTTACAAATCCCTTAACATGCGAAAATTTGTCACAAGAGAAGTCTACTTGCAGCTGTAAGGGCCCAGTCTTGCGAGGTGTGAATTCAAAATAAATTTTTGATCTCTCCCTCGGTGCCAGTCGTGCCAGACTGAGAAAAAAAAAAAAAATTAAAAATCAGTTAATTCAGGCTTGCATTGTCTTTCCTTGAGATTCCCAAGAAGCAGAACTGCATGATAGCTAGGGCACCAACAGTTACTTGAGACCCAGCCTTGGTTTTTGAGAATTACTTAAGGTTTGAGGCTTTGTGTAGACTAAGAAATGAGAAAAGATAGTACCATCTTCATTTACACTTGAATAGACTGATGGAAATGAGAAATGCTACGTCAGAGAGACAAAAGAATTTGACATGCCCATTTGCTTTTCCAGGAAGGAAGAATGTTAGCAGTTTTTGGTTGTTAAAGAAGTTCCTACGTGGAAAAAAATACATGATTGAGAAATCATAATATATCAATATATGTTTGGTGACATTTTTATTTTCATAAATAGCAAATATGAAAAAGACAATTCAACCATGATTTTTTTCTCATTGAGAAACTAGACATGCTATTGGTCATGTTAGAAGCACTGAGTAAATGCTACAGCTTTCACTTACCGTATCTTGACCTGTTGATTCATCAAAGTCACTAGCAGTACACAGCGGTCCACAGGTTCAGGGAGGGGATTGGCATATGAGATCTCTAGAGTAACAGCTTTGTTCACTACAACCCGCCGAGGAATCTAAAGGACAAAGACACATTTCTGATCATTCATCGTTTTACACTTTTCTGGAGTCAGACTAAAGTCAAACTGTAAGCAGAACATCTCTCATATTTCAGGATGAATAAGATATAGGTAGGAGCAGTGAAATTTAACTGACAGTTGGTATGCCTTTCCTAATACTTGAAGCTGGATTTGGATTAGCTAAATGGTGCTGTCAAGCTGTATGCAATATTTTTGCACAATTTCAGTGAAATAGAGCCCTGACTATACAGACAGATCTCATTAAACCTGTCTGATCTTTGGGTTGCTGAGTGGCTTTTTTTTTTTGGCACATCATTGATTAGAATTAAAGCGTTAAAACATTATAAACTGGCCCTGACATTGATTAGAATTAAGGGTTTAAGTCTGTATTTCGGGAGTAGGCAAAGTTGTTTAAAGGCAACACAAGCACTTGCCAATAACTAGAATACAGATGAATGAAAACAAGTTCTGTGAATATAAAGCAGTGGCATGTGACTGGGAAAGAAACAAGGTAACAGAACTGTTCTGAAGAACGGGGCAGATTGAGGCAAAGACTCAAAATTGGTCTCTTGCACGCTTACTTTCTCAGTTTAAGCAGGTGGAATTTTAGAGCAATATCTGAAATTGCAGCCTAAATTAATGCATTTATCCCAAATTTTCTCTTAAGATCTGAGCTCCAGAAAGACTCTTCAGTTCTTTCTGTCTGTTCAGGACATCAGGGAGAGAAGTGTTTACCTTAATGATAATGTTTGTGTCCTCTAAAATGATTGTCTTCTCCACCAGGAGCTTTACCCCATGCATGTGCATGACTTCACACAAAGCAGTAACTTGGATCCTCTTGTCAGTAGTCAGATATTTTCCATAATAAGAATAAGGGATCTTTAACCGGATATGTTTCCCTGGAATTCAGACATATTTAGGAACCATTACATCCTCAAAGAATGCTAAAGAAGAGAGTTATTGTGAGGGTTTTGAAATTATTGAAGAGAACAGAAGGTAAGACAGCTGGAGTCTGTTTATATTTCTTCCTTGTGAGACTGGTTGTGTATTTCCCTCTTCTGGTGATCCTTTTCTACTTTAACTCATTTGACCCTTACAGTTTTGAGTGGAGGATTTTGGCCTGAAACTGAAGGAATCTGCTCATCTGCATTTCACTGGATTCCTGTCCCTTTGTATTTCTTACAATTAGAGGTATAACCATTTTTATCTATTCCCTCCTTATATCCTATTTGTTTTACCTCAGTCAAGAAGAAAGTTTGGGTCTAGTTTCACAGAGATCCTTTTCAAATGACCTGGTCAGCTGCGTATTGTAGTCCTACAACTTTTCTGCTGTGTATGGAAAAAATGTTTATCTTTGTAGTCCCTGGGGATGAAAAAGGTGTCTCTCTATATATTTTTAATAGCCTTGACTCCTCAAAAGAGAGACAGGGAGTTTCACTCTAACTTTTAACTTTTGTCCTGGTTAATTTCTATTAGTGTTGCCTGTTGAGTGCCAGAAAGCATACATCAGACTTTTTTTGTTTGTTAAAAGAGTAAGATGTGTTCCTATATATGTAATAATCACCACACACACGCACGTACACACACACGCACGTACACACACACGCACGTAGTGTTGCTTCTGGAGCTATAATATAAATGTAGCTGCCTATATAACATTTCATGAGACCTTCAATTCCTGGTTGAACTAGTGAAAGTTTTCAGAGGAGAAAAAAAACTCGTAAAACGTAGTCATAAACAATGCTATTAAGAGATGGAACAAGTAGATGCACTACAAGGCTGATATAGATATGATACTGATGTTTCTTCCTTCCAGTTGCCTTCATGTGGCTAAGAAGAGGGCTATATTGGCTCCTTAGGGACATTAAAAGTTACCTTGTTTAGAACCAAGATCCACAGAAGTAGTTGCCTTCAGGATCTCTGCCACTGCTCTCCTTGTGTACAGGACGGTTGATGCACTCATGTCCACCTTCACGGTCTTCCGGTCAAAAGATAGGTTATTGAGAATTAAGATTAGGGTAATGTCTTTGCCAAACACTGGAGGTTCAGCCAGCTTGAATTTCCCAGAGATCCCAGGGTTTCTAATTGTCTCTGAAGATCTTTCATCTGGAGATTCTGTGCGTCCTTCTGTGATGTTTGATCCAAATATCTTGGCCAAGGCCTTTTTATAAACTCTTCTTTCCTCAGAAGAACCTGGTCGAAGGAGAGAACCAAGTAAAATTCATACTTTTGTTGCCATTGTACCTTCTCTGTGTAAAGGCTTTCAGAATGATATAGGGTATCAGCTCTGCATCATCCAGAAATAAGCAATACCTAGAAGTTCCCCATATTTTAATAAATATTATTTATTTCTAAAATGAAATACGATGCATTTGTATTTGTTTAAGATGCAAGATTTCTTTTTCTTTGGTCAGAACATGCAGTAGTGTGAGAAGTGTTACTTTGCTAATCTGATGATAACCAGCCTCTGTATTAAATATGGTTGCACTAAAACCTTGAGGAGTGAAATATTGAAATTTGGCCACTGATTCTGAATGGCAAACTCTAGAAAAGTGAAATACATCTTCCTCTTTCTTTTTTTTTTTTTTAAGACTTTGAGCTACAAACATTAAGCAAACTATTATATGAAATATGTAACCCTAAATATAAAAAAGATGGAAAAACATAGGTGCCAAGTTTTTTGAGGGAAGATCAAAATATTCCTGCAAACATATGGCTATGCAGTTCTTAACCTTTGCTGCTTTGTTTTCCTAAGTACAAATGAACAGCACTTAGTCCCCTTACTGTTTCCTAGTAGTTTTGTTTCCAAAACCTGGTAATGTGGAGACTGAGTCTGTTGGGAGTGCAAACACATAACAACTGAATAGCTGGGTAGCTGATGGCTGGATGTCAGAGTAGGAGCACAAGAGAGCCTAACTTGGTGAATTTATACAGTCAGAGAGGGAGACTGAGTGAGTCGCTCCTCTTGGGAGCGGGATGTAATGGGGACTTCAAAAGGAAAGATGAGGAGTTGGAATGGACACAGCAAGAAAGAACTTATTTACTGAGAGAGACTGAGCATGAGGTCATATGGGAGATGGATGTCTAGTGTTAGAGGACTGGAGTTCAAGGTTTTGGATTAGTGGTTTTATTGTTGCCCCACTCCCTCTGCCAGATATGCCAGAAAACTAGTACTTATTATTCTGTAACTTCCCATACTACAGACCTGTGCACAGTCCGTGGTACATGATGGGTTTTAAGACTTTTTGGTATGACAGCTTGAGGGTTTTTTCTGCCTTGGGTAGTAAAACATTTTATAGCCCCATTTTGTGTATATATTACATTTTGCACTTCTGTGTAAGGGACTGAAGTATATTTTATATTGTGTCTTAATAAGGAAACTACTAAATACACAAAACCAGTAACATAATACCCATTGTATTAAGAAAGTAGTGTGAGAACACTGGCAGAAATGTTTTCTGAAGGAAGGGGAGAGATGCTCAAACAAAACAGGTTACCCATCCTAGCTTCCTAGCACCAAGAATTCAGTAGGAGATAATGGTGATAACAAGGAGATAATTTGTAATAGTTCCTTTACCTTCTGGATATTTGTAATTATAGGTGACATCCACACGGGAATTGCTGTCCACAGCTTTGGTGCTGATAAACCTGCCAATTATTTCAGTATCACAATAAACTCTTTTCTTAGTTCCATCATTGTACACAATCCATCTGTTGCAATCGGCATTCACCTCCGTATACACAAATAAAGTGTCATAATCCAAGTCTACATCACCTTCTTTGATGGCTATGACAGATGCAGGGCCACACTGAAATAATCCTAAAACATGAAAAAAAAAGTCAAAATTTATTAGTCATGCTCAGTTTGGAGAAGGAATGTTAAGTCATGCTAAGAACTTATACTGTTACCTTTGCTTTGTTCTTGTGGAGTCGCATCTAAAACCTGCCATCCATTGTATGATGTTCCCAGGTCTGGGCGAATGAACCAGCTTTCATTCCAGACGTGATAATCCCTGGAGACAAAGAACAGTGTCTAGAAAGCATAGTACAAACTTCCAATTTGAATGGAGTAGGGAATTTTGTTTTTTAAAGATTCTCTAAGATGCGACACAGGCTGTCTAGTTACAGCAACTCACGACCTCTTACAAAGGATAGATTTACTACCTGCTTTTGAGGTGTAGACCTCAGGGCAGGGAGGGAGAGAATATAGATGTCAGCAGCTTGCTTTGGGAGCAATATGAACTATGAGTGAAAGATTTAAGCCTTGGATATAGGCAACACTTGGTGATTGGGTTCAGTAACCTTCAAATGTGGGAAATGCTTTGTTTAAATAGAAACTTAAAATAGCTATACTGGGTCAGATAAAATGCTCATAAAGTCCAATAGTCCATCTATAGTAGTGTGCAGCAGCAAGTGTTTAGAAAAGACATAAGAACAGCACATGAATAGAATGACCCTTCCCCTGATATGCTCTATGATTTCTTGCAGTCAGAGAATTATGGACTTTCTGAATTAGTCATTGCATTGAGACCACTGGGTTTAATGGTCATTAGTCATCTTATTCTCCATGAATCTCTTTTGTCCTGTTTGAAAGCTCTTCATAGCTTTGTTTTCAACAGCATCCAGTGGTAATGAGTTCCACAAACTCCAAAAGGAAAGGATAGCACGAAAGATTGGTAAAATATAGGTCACAGGAGTACCCAGAAAAGATTTGTTGGCTGAATTTTGTTCAGAGGCTAATACTTTTAAGGAAGTTAAGTGAAAGACTTCCCATACCCTTTAACCACATACACTCAGTGAAAGGAAGCAGACTAAGTAAAGATGATACTTTTGGCGAAGCCTAGTGTGCACAGAGACTTTGAGCTATATGATATACCCTTGGGCCTAGTTAGTTACTTTCTGAAAAGTGAAGTGGCTGCAGAGTAAAGATTTTAAAACTGGAGGGCAACTAAACTATGAAATGGTATTATTTAAAGAATATCATGTTTCTTTGGCTACTCAAATTTTGGTGTTTGATTGATGATCATGGATCACTTGCAGTTTACAGCACTGGACTACAATGTTTAATAACCAAGTCTGGAGAGTGTTGGGATTGTTCTCTCTTTTTCAGCTCCCACAAAGGGAAGGTATAGCTAAAGGAGTGCTGGAAAACTTCTTGGGGAGGCTCTCATCTACCTGGGGAAAGTGACAGGCCAAGCTGAGAAACACAGGCTTTGGATGTGTGAATGAGAGAAAGTTATGGCAGCAGTAAACCAGTTAAGAGCATGGAAGGTACACAGCTGCACTATCAGGAACAGACTGGTTAGGTGTCAATAATTAAAAGAGCCTTGGGAACTGGTACACTGTCAATAGAAACATACTTTTTTAAAGAAGGTTGCAACTTGAGGTCAGTGACTGCAAAAAATTGGGCTGGTTGGTTGTTTGAAGTAACATATCTCAAAACCACAAAGTATGTTTTCTTTCCAAATGGTTGTCTAGTGTATTAATTTAGATATTTGTATTAAGTTTTGTCCACTCAGTTGCTTTTGTACTACTAGTGTTTATGTTTAAGTCTCATAAATCCTCTCTCTAAGTATTGGTGAGATGCAAAAAATTGTATTTACCATGTGGAGTCCTTGCCGATATTAAGACTCTTTCCAGAGCTGTCATAGTACTTATCAATACTCAGGTTTCTATCCACATCATGGGCAGAGTTAAAATTTGAAACCAAACGAGTTGGAATCCCCAAGCACCTCAGAACTGAAATATATTAAAAAACCACAAACAAAACACACACACAGTTTTCCTTCAATGATTACAAATATCTGAGACACAAAGTTAAGTATCTAAATATTTTGTGATTCTTCAGCATTTGCAGTCTTCAGAGCACTGTTCCTCTTGTAGAATTAATTGCTTCATAGTTTTGATAAAACCAGAGGTCACAAATGCCTCCGTTTCAACATAGTCCTCTGTTCTTAAAGCTTACCTGTACACATCACGCCTGCAAAAACCCAGCACTGGCCATACTGAACAGGCTTGTAGTTGTCCTGACGCCATTTCTGGAGGATTACCACACTGCCATCCCATCTGGATGGATTCTCATGTGAATGGAAACTTCCTTGCCACTTTCCCAGGAGAACTCCATTATCATTATCATTTCCATTGATCTAAAAATAGGCCAATGGACAGAATGCACAAAATCAATTGTGTGTAATGCACTGTATTGGGTTTGCGTGGCAAGGTTTTGGTAGCCGGGGGGGCTACAGGGGTGGCTTCTGTAAGAAGCTGCCAGAAGCTTTCCCTATGTCCAATGGAGCCAATGCCAGCCAGCTCCAAGATGGAGCCAAGGCCAAGCCCATCAGTGACGGTGGTAGCGCCTCTGTGATGGACATTTAAGAAGGGGTAAAAAAACAAACAAACAAACTGCGCAACTGCAGCCAGAGAGAGGAGTGAGAATATGTGAGAGAAACAGTCCTGCAGACACCAAGGTCAGTGAAGAAGGAGGGGGAGGAGGTGCTCCAGGTGCCAGAGCAGATTCCCCTGCAGCCCATGGTGAAGACCATGGTGAGGCAGGCTGTCCGCCTGCAGCCCATGGAGGTTAACGGTGGAGCAGATATCCACCTGCAGCCCATGGAGGACGCCATGCCAGAGCAGGTTTGCTGGCAGGACTTGTGACCCCCTAGGGGACCCACGCTGGAGCAGTCTATTCCTGAAGGACTGCACCCCATGGAAGGGACCCATGCTGGAGCAGTTCGTGAAGAACTGCAGCCCATGGGAAGGACTGACATTGGAGAAGCTCGTGGAGGACTGTCTCCCGTGGGAGGGACCCCACACTGGAGCAGGGGAAGAGTGTGAGGAGTCCTCCCCCTGAGGAGGAAGGAGCGGCAGAGACAATGTGTGATGAGCTGACCGCAACCCCCATTCCCCGTCCCCCTGCACCACTGTGGGGGAGGAGGTAGAGAAATCGGGAGTAAAGTTGAGCCCAGAAAGAAGGGAGGGGTGGGGGGAAGGTGTGTTAAGATTTGGTTTTATTTCTCATTATCCTACTCTGATTTGGTTGGTAATAAATTAAACTGATTTCCCCAAGTCGAGTCTGTTTTGCCCACGACGGTAATTGCTGAGTCATCTCTCCCTGTCCTTATCTCGACCCATGAGCTTTTCATTACATTTTCTCTCCCCTGTCCAGCTGAGGAGGGGAGTGCTAGAGCAGCTTTGGTGGGCGCTTGGCATCCAGCCAGGGTCAACCCACCACATTAGTTAATTATATTGCTTAAGGTGCAGGTGGCTGAGTCTCAGTGGTATAACTAATGCTTTCTGCTTAAGCATGTGGAATTCAGATTAAGTTGTCCATTTCTTACCATAGAACTGATTACTCGGCCCACATATTTGGGATCTCCTCTTCGGGATACATCAATTGCTGGGTCCTGACGATAGTACAGGCTCAGATCAAGCATGGTGAGACAGGTGTTTAGAAGGTCATCTTGAAACTGTGATCAGGTAAGATAAATTTTTAAGAAAATAGTTTCACAAACAGAATTAGAGGAGATTCTACTGCAGTTCCTCCTTTCTAAGATATTCCAGCCCAAAGGTGATAGGGACGGTGAGGCACAAAGACAGTAGTGTGCAGTTCACACTGCAATATTGGTTAAAGACAGGGCTAACTAAATAAAGCAAAAATCTGGCAGGATGCCTTCTGCCATCAGAAGAGATGACTGCAGTAAAACTAGAACTACCAAGCTTATTCTGACTACAGTTATCAGATTCTCTTGAGTTATATCTGTGGAAACATTCAAGATCAGGTTGGATGGGGCTTTGAGCAACCTGATCTAGTTGAAGATGTCCCTGCTCATTGCAGGGAGGTAGGACTAAATGATCTTTAAAGGTCCCTTCCAACCCAAACCATTCTATGATTCTATGTCAATGTCAGTTCTGGCCCATTGTAGCTGCATTACAAAAATAGTGGGTGTGTTAGAGCCAATATTGTCACTTGTACTGTGGATGCTTTGGTCACAGATGAGGTCCACACTTGTACCATGAGCTTTAAGCACATGTAGAAGTCAGTCCTAGCTGCAGTGCTGTGCTAAGCCATCTCTCACACCAAAGTCCTATTAGGCACACAGTGAGCAAAGCACAAATAAGGCTGGCCAGGTTTGTTCAGTTTTCATATAAATAGGCATACCTGTCAGAGAGGCAAATAATAAAAGAAAATGCTACTGGAGACAGAATAAGAGCCCAAATGAATTCCTTACAGCTTACCTGTCCGTAGTACCATCCTCTTGCTTCAATGTACTTTGCATTGCCCACAAAGATTATTCCATTTTCATTTAGAACATATTCTTGTCTCTCATTTTCATTAGCCATATAGACATCATCACCTGAAAACCAAGTTGGACATACTTTTACACTTAAAGTTGAGAATACTAGCAACCTTTCAAAAACATTTGTATCTTGATTTAGCAAGGGGAAAACTGCCATTTGGAAAATGCATTGTTATAGCTCCCTGAACATGTACAGGTCAGTGAAAATGCCTGCTATTGTATATGGCCTGGGAGGGGAAAAAAATCCATGTTATACTACTTTAACTGTTTTCCCTAATTTTGGTATATCCTTTGTGTATTATCTAAATGTGCCCTATCTGTACATTGTATTTTTGTGAGGAAGATGGAGAAAAGTCCAGGCTAGCTCACTGGATTTTTCTGCCTTCTCAGGGTAGTTAGAAGTAGAATAGACATTTGAAAAGAATCACACAGATGACATTTTTCTCTGTTTTCCAGTTGTGTTCGTCTTGTTTTAAGATTCCTAAATGAAGATCTCTACTTGCCTGATCCAAAGTGCTATCAGGAATGTTATTAGGATAGCCTGCTCAACCATTCACTTTGATTTCATTGTTACTCATTGGTTTCCCTAGTCTATGGCACAGTATGTAGCTGCTATGAAAGCACTGGCTTCCCATAGAAGTTTAGGTTGTTTTGATCACTCTTAAGGTAGCAATATCTACTTAGTTCTGTGTTTAATTTCATAATGTTTAAAATTATTTTCTGAAAGCTTCAGGATTTCAGGAAATACATATAAAAATCAGCTTTTCTATTTTATTGAGTCAACTTCTTTACCTTCCTATAGGAACTTCCCATCCTTCCCTTCCTGCGAACAAAAAGATTGTGTAATTTATCTTAAAAATTGTATCACATGATATAAGTCTATTTTTGTGGTGGCTGTCCACACTTTTTTTTTTAATAATATCATCATTGTTGATTCCCAAGTTTTTAGGCCAGCATGGGCCTGGAGAACTGTGTGCAGTTCCAGGTGCTGCACTTCAAGGTGTGGACGAGTTGAAAAGAGTGAGAGGAGCACTGAGAATGCTCAGCAATTCTGAAAATATAACTTATGAAGAAAATATAACTTATGAATTAACTCAGAATTATTTAAGGTAGGAAAAAAATGGGGGTGAGGAATAGGGCAAGCACGGTAATCAATTCCAGAAATTCTTGTGAAGAGGATGGGGCAGTGGGGGAGGAAATCTGTTCTTGGTGTCTATCGTATGTAGGATGAGAAGTTGTATGCTGAAATCAAAGCAAAAAAGATTTCGTTAGTTAATAGGAAAAAATTCTAATGGAAAGGCTAGTGTTTTATTGGAGTGAATTGCTGGGGGAGGTACTGGAGCTTCCCTAAAGGCTGATCATTAAGAAGGAATTCAAGATCTGTCAGGAATGACCTAAGTGCTAAACTGAACTTGCCTTAGAGCATGGTGTGGGACTAGATAACTTCCTAAGATCCTTCTAGCCCTATGAGTTTATGATTCTGAGCAATCTAAATATCCTTCTATAATAACTTGAAGAAACCTTTTTCTAAGGTTTATATGCTCTCAATTATAATGTTCTAGAGCCAGTTCTTTGAATAAGTAGACTTTTTTTATAACAACACTATTCCTACCAATAACTCAGAGCAAAATTAACATTAGTTTAAAAGGAGGAAAAAACCCTACAACACACCACAACAAATCTCTTCCTTTCAAGTATGACTAAATAGTAACAACCCCTTCTTCTGTTACTCTCAGCACACAAAGAGAAAAAAAACGCATTCAGCCACAACAGTCCTCTTTTTTGACAGTTATAGAAAGACAGACCACTATAGACCTAATCCTTTATTAAATTAATTCCTTTTAATACAAAAATACAAAGTTGTTATATATTCTGTCCTCTCATTCTGAAGTTAAAGTTTATCCTGGCATAGTGAGAAACAACAGGGATGTGAACTTCTATTGATAGTTTTTAATCAATATGTAAGTACGCTTTCTAACGTAGATATACTTCTAGTTATTTCTTCATATAATCTTTGCCACACAAACAAGTAGCAAGTATCAGACATCTAGGGAAAAAAAAGGTATATTCTACAAAATTCTCAAACATACATATCCTTTTATCCCCTAAAGCTTTACGATTGACATGTTCGCTTGTGAGCTATAGATAAGAAGTGTATGATCATTCATTTAATTCATGATTAGCACTCTTTATTCTAGTAGTTAACTGTACAGTCCTTCAACAGCATTAGGACATAATGCATCATTATCAGAGGCTGACTTGCAGGTATCTTAGATTTCTCTTTAATAAAGTCTCTTAAGGACATTTAATGTTAAAACATCACTTTTGTTTTATCCACAGGTTTGAAACAAATCGTTAGTGAATTAATAAGCATATTGGTTTGTTACCATTATGGTAAGATCAGTATTTTTTGTGTCCAAATTCTGTATTTATTTCAGTTATACAACCTGTGAAACTAATTGCTTTCAGCTTGCTAAACTAGAAATTTTCCCTTGTCCAAAAGCTTTTCATGTGTTCATTTATCCTAGTAACCCTTCACTGAACATGTTCTAATAGATAATACCTGTTCAGGAAAGATGAACCGAAAGAAAATTCCAAATGAGATCTCATCACCTTGTACAATGGCATTAATATTTAAATCTGAGTAACTGTTTGCTCTTCTACAGTTTAAGATTGCATTTGCCTTTTTCAGGGCCATTTCACTTTGGTTCTCATTCTTTGATTAACAAGTACTTTCACATTCTCCATGATTTCCAGCTGGTAAGTCTGCCATTGAAATTATTGTTATTTCTCCCTAGATGTATGGTCTTTTATTTTGTATTATTATATCTTATCCCTTCTCAACTACTCCAGTCTCTAAGGTCAGCCAGTTATTTCTAAGTGGTATCCCAGCCCATCTGTGTATGGACAATGCTGCTTCATGTCAGCGTATCAAAGTCAGTAATGAACCATTTGATCAGAGTGTTTTTTCAGATGACACTTAAGGATCCACTAGTAGCTTTTCTCCAACCCAGTGCTTTTCCTTTCATCTCTAGTCCTGACTGTTTTCTTGTAAGTAGTTCTTTACTGATATTACAGTTTATGAATTAATTCCTGTCTTTTCCAGCTTAATGAATAACCTCCCATGTGGAACCATATCTACAGACCAGATCTGCCATTTATCCTTTGCTGAGAAAATAAATTTTCTATTTCCCTTCTGCTATGACATTTACTATAGCAGTAACATATCCTCAAACTGAATCTGTTCCTGTTTGTCAGGATCAGGGAGCTATTCCACTCTGCAGAAGCTTATTCAGCAGCATCCTACTTTAAGGATACTCCCTTTTGTTTGGCAGTGGTCATTGCATCATCTGATAGATCTGGCGGGCTCTTCTGCAAAATCATTAGTTTTAAACTGGAATGGCATGCAGCTTAATTTTTCTCAGTTTTCATCTGAGAATAATTTGTCTGGTCTCATGAGTACCACACACTACTCTGGTGCTCCAGTTCAGGAGCTGCCAAATATTTCAGTCCCTGCAGTGTGGTTTCCATCAATTAGAAGTTACACCACAAGTGATCTTTCAGGGGGTTCTGGGAAGGTTTTTCCCTCAGGACTGTCTATGCAGACACAGTCTGAGTTTCCTGAACGTACTTCTGTAATTATTTCTGTCATCCAAGACATGCTGAGCTAATTAGCAGCTTTTTTCATCTTGGCTCTTGACATATTTGTTAGTGGCCCTTGACTAACATATGGTCACAGAAGAAAATAGTGGATGATTGTGGTTACTTTTCTCTTCTTTTATAAGCTGTTTAGTCACTTGGCTGGCTAAGAGCTCCCTTAACTCTAGAGTGGTATATTTTAAGGCTAATCTAGGTTTCTAGACTATCGCATATTTGCAAAATGAGTTTAGGAATTTGCATTTCTTCTGCAACTTGCTGCGACTGCAGAAATAAAAAATGGAGCAGCAAGAGATGTCCCTTTTCAACCCATGATGAAAGACATGGGAAATGCCAATCTTCTTCACGCTAACCCTCTGTCAGTTTTTATAAAGTTAGTTGAGCTATTGTCTTTGCAGTTAACATCTACAAGAGCAGTCTGGCTTTGATTTAGGTGCAAGTCAAGGATGTTACTGTATGCTTGCTTCAAATTCTGAGAAGTACATGCACTTATGAAAGTCTGTCAGCCCTCGTCTACAGAAAAAGTGATCTGCTTAGTCCTGAGGAAAGAGTCTATGATATCACCCTATATAGCACATTTCATTAGGATAAAAGGCAGGGGGGATGTGTGGCAGCAGCTTTTTAATGTAGTAAAACCAGATCTCTGAACAGATAGCTGAGATTGCTGCCGCTGGCAACCCAGAGAGGGACAGCTTGAGGGTGCAAGCTCACTGTGCAGATATGAAAGCAAATAGGTCCGTTATGTTCAAGAGAGCAAAGGCATTGGTACCTACCCGGGCACCAAGGGTTGAAGAGTAAAACAAACTGCCCCAGGAATCTGGAGAAGATCTTGTTCCCTGAGGTTATCTGGAGGATGAGATTGTATCGTCCAATGACAGCATTGGCTGGGCTGGATATTGTAAAGTTCATATAGCCGGACTCGCTGGGTCCTTGGACAGCACTCCAGCCACTTGTCCCCACCTGAGTGAGGTTAAATACAGCCTTTGTACGATGAGATTCTGAGGGGGATGGTCCTGCCAGAAAGAAGGGGTAATTGCTTTCCATTCCAGAGTGTGGTTTCAATATTAACCTCACACTTGAAATGTGCACATTAGCAGGGGAAAAGCATTAAAAATAGATGAAGAAAAATTGCATCTCTAAATAGAATAAGGGGACAATTACAAGGGATAAAGATTACAGTTCTATGAGAACATGGATTAAGCTAAGGGAGTGTTACCTATTTCAGTGACAAATGCTAGGCTCTCCCCAGACTGCTTTGGTCTGTTGAAGTACAGGGTAATAGTGAAGGCTTGTCCTCGCCTCACAGTCAGCTCAGTGTTGGCATATCTGTCAGTATGGTGTGTGCCTGCGTTTACTGATGGCTGCCAGCTGATATGTGTCGGTGTCAGATCTGTAAAACAGAAGAAAAGACATGAAGAAGCAGCCAGCATGGAAAGAAGTAATTTGCTAGTAAGTGGCATGATGAGGTTGCTAAAAGCAGTTATCTTTTACTGGAGGAAGGACAACTAAAAAGCAGACGCTCCATTAAATTAAGTCTACTGGTCAATAATAGACATTTTTGCTTGGGTTTTGTTACAGGGCTGTCATACACCAAGGACTTACATACTTCCTATACACCGCTGGATGCTGTTTTATCACTGGACTTAGAAAAAAAAAATTTACAGGGGCAAATCAGTGTCATTTCATTGTCAGCACCAAATAAAGCGGCCTGTAGCCCCTCTACATTTTCAACATATATATTTTTAGGATCCCAGAAATGGCTATTAGGACATCTTACTTTCCTGCTTACATCCTGATGCCATTTGGCCTAGAGTAGGGAAGGATGCATAGTGAGACATCATCTGTCTTACATGAATGAACAAGAGGTAGTTGAGGACATAAGTTGGAGCTTTTGACAAAGAAATCAATCTGACTGAATTTAGCTCTATCCAAAGTGACAACTGGACCACTGGGATTCTGGTTCTAGTAGGCACTGCCTTCATGTCCTAGAGGAATTCTGATGACTTACAGTGTGCTCGGAGTTCTCCGATATCAAGTGTCCTCCTGCACACATACTGTTATTACGGTCTGTGGTTTAAAATCCATAAAGTGGCTCTTGCCACCTTAAATGCTAAACTACCTTTTTGGCAAGCAAGTATGTATATGATCTTCCTTGCAAGATTGTTTTCCCTTCTATAGTTCATGTTTTATTGCCACACTCAAACTTGAGCGGTTATACTGTCTTCAGGAGCTCTGAGAGGCATTGTCCTCTGTGTTTATATCTGCCCTATGAGACTCCACAGAGTACACCTGGAGCATTGCATTGCAAGTTTTGGCAAATGCTCAGGGCAGGTACCTTGGTGAAGGTTCTTCCAAATCACTTTTATTAATGCTATGTATCATAATGAGGTTGGGGGGGGAGGGGGGACAGGATGGGGGGACGTGACCGCCACCATTTTAAAGGGAATTCAAAAGAAAACAATAACAACAACAACAAAAGAGTGGGATGGAAAGGATGGTGCCTATGGCACCATGCACTATTATGGTAGGGATCTTCAAACAAGCTTCCAAGTCTATCTCATACCATATAGCATAGCAATGAAATACTAAGTCAGATCTGAAACAATATAGCTGCATATTAATCTACAATTTACATATAATCTTTGAAGAAGTAAAAGTAAAATCTAACTTATGCAAAAAAGTGCCATAATTAAATTCAAGGAAGAATAATTTTTTTCTTTGTAGTCTAAGACCACAAAGAAGTAATGTGAGTAAGCATTGATGGGCTGAAAAAGAGAATCTTTATCATGACTATCTGGGACAACAATGAACTGCAGTAGGCTGCTGCTTTCCCTGCAAAGCAACATTTTAAAAACTGATTTGAAAATGTTTGTTTCATCATTAAACAAGAGAGAACCCTGCTTTGCAATTGCCCAGTTCAATAATCATCTTCATTTTAAACTTTAAGAAGCAGAGATATTGTCATTACTGTTTTCCTTTGGTAGGGTTTTGATGCATCTTTGAATTCCCATCCATAGGCTCCATGCTCACAGCTCCATTAGGATGGGTTACACTAATTTTGTTAATACAAATCATAACACATCTCCGAAATAGCATTTAAAAAATAAAGGGTTTAGATGGAGTTCTGCATGGTGCCTTTTGAAGTAATGGGAATTTATTTTCTTTTTTCCCCAAAAAAATATCCTCTGCTTAGCTCAAAAGTTATTCTCAAACAGGTCTTAATAATAACCACAATAAAACTTTGAAAATGAAGTGCAAGAACAAATTACAATACAAAATTTCCTTCAGATAAGAAATCTGAGCAGATACCTACAGGGCATGTATCTTAAGGAGACAGTCCTGAATAAAGTACCTGCTGAAGGGAAGCAAATGACACACAGAACTCACCTGCCATTCCCTCAGCTTATGAGAATTGCATACAACTTCTACTTTGTTCTTCAAGGATGTCCAAGTCACATTAATCATAAAAAGAAGAAACCCAGCAATCTTTTCGTGCTGTCAGCTGAAATTTGAGAGAAGGGAGAGGTACTTAGCAGTTGTTATTAATACCTGTAGACTTGTCAAATGAATTAACTAGTTCCTATAATATATGTATGTCTAATGCCAATGTTCCTACTCAACGTGGGTGTAATTATGGGAGGAGATACCAAAATTATTTACTCAGAGGAAATGCGTTCTCTTGAATCCCAAGACAAGAAGAACTTCCTACAAAGGATAATAGGTGTGCCATGAATAAGTTATCTTTAAGGATGAGGAAACGGGCAGTGTGGTGGGATGTAAAAGCCTTATGAAGGAAAAAGGAACATTTCCTGATTACTTAACTTCCAGGTTGGTTAATGTCACTTCTGGTTTCATTCAACAGCTGTGAGTTGGTTTTAGAGGGGTTTTTTTGGGTCTCAAATTATTGCCAGTGCCCCCTGACTTACATGAAATGATAAACTCCCACCAGAAACAAAAGTCTATTTACCTATTATGTTAGCCAGCTCCATATTACTATTTCAGCAAAAGTTTTATTTCAAAAAGAACCCTCAAACTATTAACCATGAGTAGTTTTTATCAGTGCAAACTCTAAGCCTGTCTATCTTTGCAACTGTGAATATATTTCTTTTTATTTTTGTACCCTCGCTTAAAAGTGTACAGGTAAAAATGTGACATTGTTGTGGGGAGTAATATTTATCTGTTTAAGATTCTGAAGCTCCACTGATCATGTTTTAGCACTCAGTAATGACTTAAAATTCAGACTAACTTATTTTTTTAAGTTACAAAGAAAAAAAAAAAACAACTGCAAAAGAAGCAGAAGTTAAGCTCCAACAGCTGTTTCTAAGGTTGATTTTACAAAAAAATTGGCTTCTTGCACTTTTTTGAGAAACTTTGTTTTGATACCATGAAGACTAAAAGAGTACTTACTTATACGACATTCATGCTAGCCCTATCCCGAAAGAAAAACACTAAAGCAGCAGTATATCTGGTATAGTGTATCTCCACTTACATTATAATTCAGAGGTCCTTCCTCCTCTTGGAAGTTTCCAGGATGTTCAGGCTGTCAAAACTTGTTCCGGGAATCGCCTCAAATGGATTTGATTGCTGTTCAGAGCTACTTTAGTTGGTCTTTTTCTCTTTTCCTTAATTCATATTCCTTGGAAACCGTAAGAGCCACAAGCCTCTGATGTTACCTGATCTTCACACACAGCCCTAGTGACAAACCGCATCAACCAGTTCTTAAGTTCAGGCGTTCAGTGCTTATAGTGATTGCTTCAGACGTTACACATTGCTCCTGCTGGAGTATGACTATTTCCTTTCTTCTTCCTTGCTACTCACGTAAGTAATTAAATCTCAGAACACTTTTTCTGTCTCAGCTGCAACCACCTCCTTTACCTCAGTATGATACACCCACAGCAGTGTTCACCAAGCCACCAGAACCTCTCTCTCAGACTGGCCTACATCCCAAACTGGTACCTGTCAGTCCACACCTTCACCACAGCAAAGCATCAGCAGCTGCTTTTGTAATCCCTTTGGAATGCAGTGGTCATGGTTCCTAAGTGACTAATGACTTAACATTGTGCAGGTGTTTTTCCTAGCTCAATTCCACCCACCCATCATCCAAAATGGTTCAAAATACTTTGTTCCTCCTTTTCCCTTGTTTCAGAGCCTTGAAATTGCAGTGCAGTTTGCTAACTTTCAGAGAAAAACATATTCTTTTATTTCATTCATCTCCTTAATAATTTTGTCTATTGTTCAAGTATTGCACGATCCTCAGGGTAACCATATTGCACCTTACACTTGTATTGTTGCTTCTCTTTACTAGAAAGAGGAGATCAGTATGACTTCCACAAAAAGTGTTGCAGAATCCCTTCTGTGAATCTGTATCCAAGTAGGCACACATTAAATTCACGTGCATATGAAGTGTTGCAGGGGAAGGGTGTTGCCTTCCTTTTAATTCCCCTAGAATTCCAATTTACAAGCTTCTCTCATTTCTGCTAGTGCAATTCACTTGACTTTAGCATAGTCTGGTTGTTTTCATGCATACAAGAGATGTAAAAAGAAGTCAGTAAGTGTATATCCACATTCTAAATCCAAGGCTATGCTTGAGCTTGAACTTCTACTGTTTGGTCTACATGATGAGAGCTCTTGGCTCTGGCAAGCCTTGAGGAACATCAGGAGAAAAAGAGAGGGTACCACTGTGGGCTACTTGTACAACCTCTCTGTAGCACATCTCATTATATGTCCAGTATGGTCTCGTACTGACATCATGTGACTGGCAGTGGAAAATTAGGTGGCTGCATGGGCCCTCCTAAAGCAATTTTGCAGGCTACAAGGACAAAAGGAGTTTATAGCCAGTCTGAGCTTGGGCTGCTCATGTAACAGTGAGGAGTCCCTATGGCAATTCACACGTACCCTGTGCTGTGTGGTGGAAGAGGGGGCACAGAGCTGGTTCCAGGAACTTGTTGAGATTTTACTGGCTTCCTGGCCCAGCAGTCCAAAGTGCAATAGAGCAATAGCTTGACTTTCCATTCACTTCATCTACACAGATCAGTTTCAGTCAGAGATTGACTTACTGTTGTACAATTATTTGCCATAAACCAAGTCATTTACTGGGCTACACCTAATTCACTTGTTCTTGGAACCCAGCTTTTGGCCCGTACCTATCCTCCCATAAAGGGTTTAAGTAAGCTTTACTAAACTTGAACTCTGAAAGATGACTTCCTGACACACAATCTATAGTGAAGAATTCATAACTCTTCTCAAGTTAAAATACCCTTAGACTTAAGATTACCCTCCCTTTGATTCCCAAAGAAGACTTTCAGCAAGTGCAAAACATCAGCATGCAAAAATATCATGTATGTTGAGCTGAGCAATTATCTCAACGTATTTGTCAAATGGCTCTCAAATTGGACACCACCCAAATTGCTTTTGAACATTTTCTATGCCTCATTAGTCACTGTGATTTACCAAAAAAGGAAAAATGTCAGGAGAGACTTTGCAGCAAAAAAGACAAAGCTAAATGACATAAATCGTGAAACTCGTCCTGGCTACTTTCTACTATCATGGTTGCAATAAGGAGAAACACCACTTTGAAAGTCCACTGTATAAGGCTTTGAATGTGTGAAAATGAGTTTATGAATGTTTGTGCAGAGACATCTGGAGCCAGAAAGAATGATTTCTAAAGAAAATCAGACAAAAGTCAAACAAACACTCTCTGAATAGAAGGTAAGATGCTCTTTTTTAATAACATGGACACAACGGTAAATGAAGAATCATCTATTTTATTTAAAATTACAATGTAAAATTTTAATGATATGATGTTGGTAACCCCTTATCACAGGAAGTGAGGATTTTGTTTTGCTAATTTTCTCATTGTTTTCTGATACAAGATTTCTTATGACATTTTGTTCAATTTATACGCACACAGACCATTCATTGTATATCTTCATGTTAGTCAATCACATTTACCATCTTAAAGGTCTTGATAGCTGCAAATTTATCACAGGAGAAATTAACAAGTAGATGTTTGGGACCTGTCTCAAAAGGAATGACTTTAAACTTTGTGCTGGATTTCTCACTGGCTTTCAGTGGTGGTACGCTAAAAATAGGAAACAAAGAGAAAAATATAAGCTGAAAACAGGCTTATGCATGATGCTTGAGTTTCTTCACTAACCATCTCCCATCTTAAGTAAGAATTCCTATCAGTTCAGTGTAGGATGGCCATCAAAAGACCATACAGGACTTGGCTATCTGATATGTATTTACATACTCAAACCCATGCATTAAGGTCTCTCACAAATACATTATGCAGTGACCCAGATAAGCACACAAAGGGGGACACACTAGTATTGTATGAGATAAAACTTCATGCAGAACAGAGGGTATAAAACACATAATTGAATTATTAAAAAAGAATAATCTGAGACTGTGAAGAATGTTAATACAAACTCCTGAATTAGAATAGATTATAGCACCAAGAAAACCTCAGTGTTTACACACCAGGAAATTCTGAACGGAAGTTAAAATGTTTTAAACCAGTATATTTTGTAATTCTTGGAAACTCATGTTTATGGTTTTCCCAAACAGCCTTACCCTGTCATATTGTCTTGTCTTGCCTGAGGATAAAGTTGTATGTGATAAACAACATGAGGTTGCTAAATTCCTTCAGGAGAGCTTATAAATTATGGCATAGACCATTCCTAGTTGCTCAAGCGCAAATGGCAATGTCAAGTTGCTGTGTATGTTTGTTTGTGTTTGTGTGTGTGTCTGTGTGTGTGTGTGTTCAGTTAAAGAGCACACTACCATATACCAGGTATTTTTTAGAAATAACTGCATTTGCTAGCATATGTCAAAATCTGTGTGCAATTTTGTATATGTACAAAGTGGGGGACAGTCTGAAAATTTAACCTTTCTGTTTCAGTTGTGAAATACTGAAGGAAAAAGAGCAAGACAAGATACAAAATCATCAAAGCATAAAAATAGGAACCTGGGATCTACAGTAAAAGGAACATATTTTGTTCCAGTCTTCTCATTCACCATCTCAACGCCATCTAATAGTTTCTTGACTCTGTTTATTAATCTCCTAACATCATTATTCTGTAGAGTTCTGAAAGCAGAGCTTGAACATTAGTGTGCCTGTAGTTCTCGTTTTAGAAAAACTTTTTTTTTTAATTAAAAAACCCAGCCCAACTAAAACCAAACTTTTATAGTAATATTCACCATTTTTCCTATTATCTTCCTGCATGCCTTATGGATTTCAGCTGTGTTCAAATTCCAGGCCTTAGTAAAGTAAATTCAGTCATCTAAGGAGTAGCTGCTGGTCATGGTTTAGTCTGTTCTTTAAAAGCTATCCTCCTTAGTCGTGATTTATTGTGTCTAGAATAGCTATGCATGGAACATACTTGGGGCTGTACTTTTCAGAGGTACCACCCTTTGAGATCACAACCTGTGTCTAAACAATCTGCATTCATTTTTGTTCCCAAAGCTGGGTCACTGGTGCCTCTGCTTTTTACATGTATGTCTATCTGTTTGATGTAAACGCACATTGTTTAGAAGGCTGAACACCCAGATTGGCACTTGCAGTCCATTTAATGAAGTGAAAAAAAATCCTGGTTAATATATGCTATAATTTGGGTATAGTATGGACAGAAACATTCATGTATCCTATTGTTGGCCCTATGATCAGAACAAGAAGGTTCAACCTGTCTGGCCTATAGCAGCATAGGTGGCCTCAGCAAAATTTACTGCATGGGAAGCATGTATTTTTTGCTGGAACTGTGGGGTCCTGCTAGATAGGCAGGAAAACAAGTTCTGTCCAATTATGACAGCAATTATTTGACCTCCCAAACTATGGAGCCAAAGCCTAGCTTAGATGAAGAGCTGGTTCAAAGCTCTCTGCTTCATTACAAGATGTTACATTGACTGGCCTCCCAAGTTACAGCAAGAAGAAAATGCTGTCTCATCCCACTGTTCGGTTCCAAGTCATCCATGCCTATGTATCAAGTCATGCATGCTCATGTATCTTTAATAGCAGGAAGGAGGCATTTCTCGTACTTACTCTATCTCAAGGATTCCTCTGAGCAGGTCATTGCCTTCTACCTGCAGTACACAGTCCATCAATTCCATATCAATAGGATTGGTAAATATCACTTCCACATCCACTTCTTTATTCACTTTTGCTTCACCAAGTACCTGTGCAAAGAAAAGGCTTGAAAGGCCAGGTTCTCAGTATTCTTTTCTATCTGAGCCTTCTCAGTCACCAGAAGAGGAGATATTATGAGATGCTATGATGGACCATGGCAGAATGTGAGCAGAACATCTCTTTCAGGCAAGAAAGTGCTTATAAGAGCTCATTTTCCTCTTTCTCTGCCACTGCAGTTAGAGCAAAGGGACAGCAATTTACCTGTATGTCGATGGCAGGATTGTCCAGGGTGATGTCTCTTTGCACTAGCACTTGAATCCCACCTTCTACATGACATAAAGCTGTTACCTGGATTGTGTTGTCTGTAGTTAACTGCTGCTGATATTCAGGATATGGTATCTTAATGGGAAATTGTTTCTCTGGAAGAAAAAAAAAAAAAAGAAATTGATACACACTTTTATAAGCCCACAGGGTTTCACATCTAATATTAGTATTTTCCTTTTATGATGTGTCTGGGACGAGGAAGGCCTTCAGCCATCACTGCCAAACTCCATTCATGCAAATCTATCAGTTTGCTATATAGAGTGATTTCTTCAATGTTATCCCTCCTCCATTCCCTACTACCACATTGCCTGGCTTGTTTTCCTCCCAATTGCTCTGAAAGATAAGACAGCTGGAGTTCAAGGAGTTTACCAGTGCCACTCCATTTGTTATGGGACATGCTCTGATAGGCCTCATCAGTCCTATTTGCTCACGATATACCGAGACGAGCTGAATGATGTCTTTACATTTCTTTTATCTTTCCTAGCCCTATCTACTTTTTATTGTCATATGTTTTTACAGTAGTTTCCATGCTGTAATTCAAATCAAGGAATACTGGATGGGAAGGGATCTCCTCTGTATATGAATACAGACAATTCCACATTTTTGGCTATTCGTACAATAAATATCAAGTTCAGAAGAACTGTAGAGTAGCTATGCTGCATGCAAACACTGTGAGCCACAAAGTACTTTCCAGCAGTATACAGCAGATGAAACACAAGAAAAGATGACAAGTCACCAATGTAAAGCCCACAAAAGTAAGCAAGAAAATGGGGGCAATGTGAATTTCCTAGATTCCTCCAGTAGCAACAGATTTGTTAACTACAAATGCTAGCAAACAGAGCATACCTCCAGAAGAGAGCAAAATCTCTTTAAATGGTCCCTGCCATCAGATCTGAGGAAAAAAACTCCCTGCTGACTGTAAATTCAGCCACTGGTTCAACTCAGCCTGTGTGAGCACAAGACACCACAAGGTCTCTGCATGACTGTAATGCCATTTAGGCATATAAACTCTGTCTTCACCAAGAGTCCAATTCCTAATGCTTTAGAGGAAGTTGATAGATCCCAACTCCATAAGTCAAATTGCATATTAAAGAAATGAAATATTATTTCTGCTTCTCACTAGTGACTTGAAACCTAAGATTAATACAATATCGAATCAGTTGTGAATCAATGATCTTTCAGTCACTTTAGAAATGCTGATATAGCTATTATCCCAAGCTCCTAACGGTAACTTAATTTCATCTTTCCAACAATACTCATATTTAGGTAGAGAATTTCTTCCATGAGGTTATCAAACTCCATCTGAAAAAAAAAATTTAAAAAAACTGAGGTCCTTTACTCCTCAAACATTCTTCGATACAAACTTTCTTTTCTGTGGAGCTTAGAGGGCTATTTCAGCTATTTCTATTGCTCACACTTTAATTCCATTCTAATGTGCTGATGGATCAGGTTTCTTGTTTCTGCTGTTAGCCATGTGCTGTTACTTTTCAGTAAGGCCCCTCATAATTGACCAGAACACATTTAGTTGGAGTTGATTTCTATGCTTTTATGTTGTCCTTATCTTTTTTAATGCCAATTTTGTTAAATGAAACTTCATGTTTACTCACCATCTTCTTTTCGCTCCTGAGATACATGTTCCAAAATGTGACTAGTACTTAAGGAAATGATGGTGTGAAACATGCCTTTTTAATATGTTTATAAGTGCAATGTAATTTTTTTCAGCCTTTTCTGCATAGAAATTTAAGATTGCAGTTTCTTAGAGCTTTTTCCCCGAAGTTGACCAGGTTCTAATGCCCATTTGCTGATAAAAGAATTATACAATTATGACTAAAAGTTATTTGAAAAATTACCTTCCTTAGGAGACAGAATGACAGATATGGAGTCCTTCCAGATCTCATGAACTGGTCTTCTAGTGTACACAGTGCTCCAAGCGGTCATATTTACATGAACAGTCTTAGCATCAGACTGTAAGTTTGCAAGAACCAGAATTAGATTGAGATCTTTGCCAACTTCCAAAGGCCCAGCCACCTTGAACTTCCCTGAGATGTCAGGCTTTTGATCAATTTCCTGTGGTGTCGGTGCTGTAGGATCAAATTTATCCTCAAGTCCCAGCTTCTTACGGGCTTTTTTAAAAATATCTCTTTCTTTTGTGGACCCTGTCAGAGGGAACCATGAAAATTATCCTCAACAGTTAATATGCATCTCTTATTTTACATGACTGCTAGAGACAAGCCAGCAGAACATAGTGTCTGTACGTAGAGATGAACAGAGCCTCTGTTTTCCACAGCCATGCCTAATTTTCTGGATCTGCAGTCAGTAATGTCACTGGCCCTCTAATAGCATTTTTTTTGTAACATAAATCTTAAGTCCAAAGTTTCGCACTCTTCCCATTTCTATCCCTTTTTATGGCTGTAATATTTAGAAATGTAAATTCTTGTTTGCTAATACAGAAAAGGCCCCTAATACAAGGGAAGGCTGATGGCACCGTGTGGTGGGTTGACTCTGGCTAGCAGCCAAACATCCACTCAGTCTCTCACTCACTCCCCATTCCCACAGGATGGGGAGAAAACAGAAGGAAGGTGAGAAGACTCATGGCTCGAGATAATGACAGTTTAACAGGGAAAGCAAAAACTGCACATGAGCAAAGCAAAAAGAGGAATACATTCACTACTCCACATTGGCAGGCAAATGTCCAGCCACTTCCTGGAAAGCAGGGCCTCAACACACATAATGGTTGCTTGGGAATACAAATGCCATAACCACGAATGCCCCTCCCCCCCCCCCCCCCCCCCCGCCCTGTTTCCTCCACCTTTTGCTGAGCTTTTATTGCTGAGCACTAAGTCATATGGCATGGAATATCCCTTTGGTGGATTTAGGTCAGCTGTCGTGGCTGGGTCCTCTCCCAGCCTCTTGCCCACCACAGCCTGCTCGCTGTGGCAGGGAGGAAGAGAGCCTTGACACCCTGCACATACTGTTCAGCAATAGCCAAAACATTGGGGTGTTATCAACGCTTTTAGCGGGGCAGCTATGAAGAAAGTTAACTTCATCCCAGCCAGAGCCAGTACACAGTAGTTATTTGAGCTCTGCTTTATCATGCTTTTCACCCTTCTGATATATGTTTCCAATAGCAGTGTTCATTCTTTGCACTTGCAAATTCAGTTCATGATTGTAATTTGTCTTCTGCACTATCAAACCCAAAGGTCTGACAAGTTTACCTGCTGTTTGACCCTTTGAAAGAGTTGCTTTTCCTGGGCCTAAGTGCTGATTTAGCTTAGGTTTCTGTAATAGGCCTTTAATGCTGCTGTCAAATAACTGGGCTGTAGACTAATTCTCATAAAGCAGAGGCAGTCAGTACACGTTAGCAATAGGCAGGTGGAACAGTGACTGCTTTACTCAAGAGATATTTGGACTTGCCTTATTTAGGTCCCACAAAGCAGATCCATATCAGAAAGGGCAAGGCAGTATTTTTTACTCTTTCCTTCTCTTCCCTTTTCTGTCAGAACTGAATAAACAGAGTATAAATTTTGTTCCTACCTTATAGGTGCCCAATATTGCCCACTAAGAGACTCCTGGCCTAAAGTTTGCGTATGTTTGGGAATGAAGCAGCTATGTAACCAGAAGAACCAGTGTTTTTATTTACCTTCTTCATATTTATAATCATTGGTGACATCTACACGATCATCTCTACCAACTGCCTTTGTGCTGATGAATTGGCCAATTATGGTAGACTTAGAGAATATTAATGTTTTCTTTCCAGTTGCGGGGTCATAATTCCAGTACATACAGTCTGCATTCACTTCTGCAAATACGAATGGGCAGTCATAGTCCAGATCTACATCTCCTTCTTTGATGGCGTTCCGTGAGGCAGGACCACACTGATAAATTCCTATGGAATCAAGAAAAAATAATTTAGACCTAATCAACTCTTTGACAGTAGGCAGATTACTAGACAGATATTTATCAATGACTCCTGAATTGCCCAGTGCTGTTGTCCCATTCTAGCCCTTCCATCCACATAGACCCTCATACCAGGCCAACCATCCATGTATCTTGTATTTATTCTGAAGGTACACTTGATTTATTTTATATTATCCCTTGATTTTCAATAGCTCTGGATACCTACACTGGAAATATAGGAATTGCTGCGAAAGACTGCTCCTAGAAGTCTAGTTTGTTTCTTGGCATCCACAGATGATCTGAGGCTTTTCTAATGCTATAGATAAAGTATTCTCTTCTGTCACTCTATTTCTGAGCAGGATGAGAAATTAGTTTTACAATGGTTTTACTTTTTTTTTTCCTTCTCTCTGAAAGTGACTGACTTTATAATTTTTCAACATTATTCCTGAAGTAAAATCTGTGTACCTCCACTTTCTTCTTGGGGAGTTGCATCCAGAACTTGCCATCCACTGTATGAGGGACCCAAGTCACTGCGGGAAAACCAGCTTTCATTCCAGACATGGAAATTCCTACGTGCAAGAATGAACAAAGTAAGCTACTAGTATGTGTTTCTAAATTCCTGTTCACATCCATTAATCAGCCATCTTAGTTAAATGTATTAAATGCCTTAATTTGCATAGGTTCTTATCTGAGACTGACCACTTCCACTCTGATCCTGACTATATTAACTACATAGGAGCTGAAAATTGCATTGTGGAACAGCCATAAATGTTCAAGGGCAGAAAGCAAATTTGTAAAATTATACAAAATGTCTTGAGCCTGTTTTTCTCCAGAAGTTCTGAGCATGTGCACTTCCTTAGTTTTAGCTGTTTTCCTTATACCACAATGCTACAGTTATACTTATCACTTATATTTAGAATGGGTCCAGAACAAGCAGGGGAGTAAACAAGGCAAAAAGTGAGGGACTGCACCTGTTCTTTGCTGAATGCAAGCTTGTTTGAATTGCATTTGATGCTTAATAGTGGCAATAATTAAATTATTTTCACTACAAATGATGTCACTGCAAAAAAAAAAAAAAAAGGCAGGGAAGCAGGTTCTGTTGAACTGTTACAGTTTAACATGAACTGTTTTTGAAGAATAGTTCCAAACTAAGCCAAGTCCCACTGTTTGATATTTTCAGTGTAATATCACAAATTTCCAGTCATCTGTGGTATCATAACTGTAACTTTGCCTGCCCTGGCTTCAATTAGCTGTTGTAATTCATGTCACAATTCTCTGTTTAACTGAGAAAGAGTGAAAACACCAAGTTTTGTAGGATTATTTTGTAGTATTTTTTTATTGATCCTTTGTGTGTGTAGTTGTTTTTAAGGCAATTGTTAAGAAGGTAACAAAGCATTTGTCATTAGAATCTATACTCTGCACCTGAAGACTCTATAGGCATTGATAGGTCCTACTATTAAATACCGTATAGCCTTACCATACGCTGTCAGCTGCCCTGTCCAGATGATTTCCAGAAGCATCGTAAAACTCATCCACACGCAGATTTCCATCTGCATCGTGGGCAGAGCTGAAGTTTGTAATTGTACGAGTGGGAATCCCCAGACATCTAAGCACTAAAGAGCAAATAGAAAACCATAGTCAGAAAGCAGTATTTCTGGAATATGAAGTTTCATATAACATACCAATGTCTTGAAAGACTTTCATGTAGGAAATATTATTAGTGCTTCTTTTAACAGAATCTGTGCAGTGTCAGTTATGTGCATGACATAAAATATACCTGTAGTCAATACCGCTGCAAAAACCCAACATTGTCCATATCTGACAGGTTTGAATCCTGATTTCTTCCAGTTTTGCAGGATTTCACCACTTCCAGTCCAGCTGCTCGGACTTTTCCCACCTGTATAATTTCCACTCCAGTTTCCTAGCACCACCCCTTGGTCATCATTGGCGTTGACCTGTAAAAATATTCACTAAATTTATGATGAGATAAATTAAGAGTTTACAACAGATGTAGTAGTGGTAGGGGAGCGGGCAGGAGAAAAGCCTTGAATGACATTTTAGTGGACAAAAGTCACTGCTTCATGCAGCTGGCCTTCAGGAAGACGACTTACCTTTTCAGGGAAATGAAATGCGTGTCCTCTCAAGAAATGGAGAGCTTTTAATCACTGTTTCTTCCACCCAAGTACAGTAGCACCAGGCAAGAAGGCAAACACCAGTTTTCAGTGAACCCTCCTGACACGAGGTGGCAACTTTACCACTGTATGATTGAATGGCATCATTAAAGCATATCATGCAGCTAAGCTTTCAGAATGTGCCTGGATCATGATGCAGTGAGCCCTCAGCAAATTTACATTAAATTAGGGGAAGTGGCTGACACAACAAATGGGGCACAGTCACCTTGAAAATCTTGGGTACTGTGTCAATAGAAACCTCATGAAGTTCAGGAAGAAAAGGTATAGATTTCAGAACTTGGGGTAGAATAACTCCCAGCATTGGTACAGGCTGGGAAGCAGCCGGCTGAATGGCAGCCTGTCTGAAAGGGGCCTGGGAGTTACAGCAAATGCCGGATTGAATTTGAGCCAACAGTGCCCTCTCATCATAAAGGGAAAGCCCATGCTAGGCTACATTGGAAAAAATGTGACCAGGAGATTGAGGGAAGCTGTTAACCCCTTTTAATTATCCCTAGCGACGCTGTGCCAGGAATCCTGTCTCCAGTTTTGGGTCCCTCAGTTCAAGGGGATGTTGAGACACTGAAGAGGGCCCAGGAGGGAGGGCTACCAAGATGGTCAGGGGCCCTGGAGCACACAATCTACAAGGAGAAGTTGAGAGCACTGGGCTAGTTCAGTCTGGTTAAGAAGGGGATAAGGGGAATGTAATAGCAGCTTACAACTACTTGAATGGAACACACTAAGTTGTCAGAGTCCAACTTTTCTCTGTTCTGGCAAGTTATATAACAAGAGGAAACAGCAGAAAGTTGTAGCTTGGGAAAATCATATTGGTCATAAGAGAAAAATTCCTCTCTAAGAGGGTAGTGCAGCTCTGGACCGGTCACCCAGAGAGGCCGTGAAACCTCCATCCTTGGAGATTTTCAAGGCAGCCTGACAAATCCATGGCTGAGCAGATCTAGTACCACTGTAGTTCCACTTCAAATGGGACGTTGGACTAAAGACCTCCAAGGGACTGGTCCCTCAACATATCACCCCGTGCCTTATACTTTCAGCTTGACTACTGGATATCAAAGTGATAAGTATCAGAAATACCACCAATGAGAGAAATCTAGCAGGCTCAGATCAGACGACCACCTAGGTGTTTCTCTGGCCCACATTTCTGGTGCATACAAACAGTGGCCTAAAATTTTCTGAGAAGTGTCTTCATACTTACTTTCACTAACTACTTTAAAAGAACAGTTAGTAGTTTTGACTTTTTGAACATGTTGCTTACCATTGCACTGAGAACGCGGCCCAGATATTTGGGGTCATTCCGGTGAGATAGATCTGTGGCAGGATCCTGACGATAGTTTAAGCTTCGATCCAGCATGGAAAGGCAAATATTGAGAATATCTCCTTGAAACTATGTTATAGAAATAAATTAGTGGTTTGGAAACATAGATTACTAAAAATCAGGACAAGTAGAGCCATATAGGTGTTCAATGCTTTTTTTAATCACCGAATGAAGTGCTGCAGCTCAGCCAGGAATTACCATATAAAAATGTGGCCTCAACAAACTGCGAAGATTAGAACTCAAAGAGCTTTTCAAAACTTGGAATCTGTGGACTTAAGGCCAGGACTTTGCCTCTCAGCATTGCTACAGTACTTTACTACCCAGCAGACACTAAAGTTTCTGCTGGCTGAACCTCCAAGTTCTAGGTCATATCACTGACTAGTCAATTACAAATCCTCATATTAATCAGTATAACACGAGTTCTGATTTCAATACCAGACTCCTGCTCTTCAGAGGTGTATGACTGCAATGAACTGGAAGAAGCAAACAAGCCCTGGTCAGCCAGTTCATGTGAAAACCAGGGCACGAAACACTGTCTGGTGTTTCAGTGCTGCATTTACCTGGCCAAAGTTCCATCCAAAGCTGCTGATACGATTTTTATTGCCCGCAAAAATGATGCCAAACTCTTCTAGCACATATTCCTCACATTCAGCCTTGTTAGGCATGAACACATCATCACCTGAAAAGCCAAAACAGATGTAAGTACAACCACAGCAGGCAAAATAAAACAAAACGTCAGAAGCCTTGGTCTCCATCAACAAGAATGCTTGCAGATATCCACCCTTTGCTGTTCTTGCTGTTATAAACAGATCATGAAACTCAGGATTTCCTATAATTAGAGAAAGGGGTGGGGGGGTCTGAGTGAAGACAGAGATATGATACTGTCAAATCTGGGAGAAGATGGCAGCTGGTAGATATGACTCTTTTCTTGGTTCTACAGAGACAAGACACTCTTCTAAACTTGTGCAGAAGTAGGGAAGCTCTGGCAAAAGCAGAACTTAATCTGCTTAAGCAGAACTTAATCTTTTAGGGCAAGGAGCTCTCCAGCAAGTACATGATACAGAGCTGATTTTATGTACCAGAAGGTCCTAAGAAATTGTTAAACCCTTTTCTTTTCTCACTGATACATTATGTGGTGAATGTATCAGCCCCCATATTAAAGACGTATAGAACAAATGGAGAAGCTGCAAATATTAATGAAGCTACAAGCAACTTAGTTCTTTCAGGGGAAATTCGACATGTTCATACCTGAAGACCAAGGGTTAAAGAGCAAAACAAAAGTGCCAAGGCTTGCTGGAGAGGAGCTGTCACTTGAAGTACTTTGAACACTCAGCTTGTAACGTCCAATGACAGCATTAGGTGGGCTGTAAATGGAGATGCTCACAGAGTTGGAACTGGTAGACTGTAGAACTGCACTCCAGCTCTCCTTGCTCACTGTGCTGGAGATACCAAATGTGGCCTGGGTCTTAGCCAGCTTTGAGGGTTTTGGACCTTTTAAGGAAAATAAACAACATTTTTTTCCCCGGCTTGCAGAACAGAGGTTTAGTTGTCAACTAACTCAGCAGGGATGTAACCCTCCCCTCAGATGAATTTGTGCCATATGTTGGAAACTGAAGGAAGCTATGACTGCTAGCTGAGATGGGAGTAATACAACAAACACCTCAAACAGTTCCATGGCTATGTGAACTAGCATGTTGGCTCTGAGGTACTATCTTGCTGCCCTATAGTGCATATCAGGCCAAAAGAATGTCACAAGGCAGCATTACTCTTTCTGCGAAAGAAGTTGGGAGCCTACCTGTTTCTGCGATGAATGTTAAGTTTTGCTCAGGCTGTTCTGTTCCATTGAAGGTGACAATGAAGGCCTGTCCTCTCCTCACAATCAACTCTTTGCTAGAAAATTTACTTGTGTGGTGATCTCTTGCATTTTCTTTCAGGTGCCAGTTGGTACTTGGCTGCGTTGCAGCTATGAAAAAGTGAGAAGAGCAAGAAAACTTGAGGGTACATCCAAGGGGGAAGGAGCACAGACACACTTTATAAGGAGGAAGAAGCACAGACACACTCTCAAGAATTGGGTGTTACTTTCTACAGGTAACTAGTACCCATGTGAGGTTTCCACCAAAAATAGAAATAATTTATTTGGAGCATTTTATTCTTTTTTTTTTTTTGAAGGAGAGAGAGACTCCACCTTGCATAGACTGTTAGCAATTATCTGCATAATTAAATATAGGAGTAGTATATCTGGTACTAAAGAAAAATCAAAAAGGCATCTAAGAGGAGAGAACCCTGAGAGAATTGAATACTCATGAGTTACTTGGATAAAGAATCTGGCTTAACTCAGCTAATTCTTTCAAGGTGTCATCCATTCCAAGACATGGTGTTATACTAACAGAGGCACAGCCTTGCTGCCTCTGAGTAAGAAATAAAGAAACCTGACTGAGCTGAGAAACACTTCTGCATTTTAAACCATGACATGTGATCTCTAGCCCCATCTACGTGTCATGTACCTCTGATATAACTGACAGCTGCTATCTCTTGGAAGCACCTAACAAGAATATGTTGGTGGGCACTGGGTTGTCATTTGGCAGTGGGAGAGATGGCAGAACTGGAGAGAGAACACTACTAAAATAATGTATGTGAAATAATATGTTGCAGAAAGCTCTTGCAGGTGAACTATGGCTTCAGTCAGAGGCCAAAGAATAAGCATCTGAGATTGGTTTGGCTCTGACATCATCAGAGCCTATGGAGGGTTCTCCAGTAGAAGATAGCTTGATGGTTTAAATGAAGTGCAGAACTACAGAAGAAAAAGAGAATTTTTTTTCCTAAGGGCACTGTGTGCTTTTTAAAAATATTTTTATTATTCTCCATCCCACCCCTCCCCCCCCCCCCCAAAAGAGGGAGAATAGGAAAGAGTAAGAATTTGGTCCTTAGTAGTGGAACACAGCTACCCTGTGCCATTATTGAGTAAAAAATCATTATCCCATGTTCAAACAGATTTATTAGTGTAAACATTTTTTTAACAGCATGATCTTAAGTTTATCAAGTTTAGGCAAGCCTTAACAGAACTACATTAGTAGTCTTAGCAATGTAGTCACAGTTCAAATGGGGGGAACAGGTTTTTTTACAGTATCAAGGCGAGCAGCACGTACTTTGATTTTTCAGGAGTATACCTACTTTAAAAAAAAAACATCTTCAGAAACTTAGCAATGAAGCACATCTATTGTAGAACAAGCTGAGGGGTGGGGGAGATTTGTCTTTAGAAAGGCAGGAGTTATCTGGCAAGGTTGGAAAAGCAACATGGGTCCATTTATTATAATTATTAAACTGGTAAATTTGCATATGTATAAATATTAGCATGTAAGCAAAAAAACCCCCCACTGCAACAAACAAACCACCAAAAAAAAATCCCCTACATTTTTGTATCCTCTCTGCTTTAACTTCAGGTTTCAACCTTCTTTGCTCATTGTAGCCTCCCTCAGCCTTTGCAATACCTTCTTCCAAGTTCTGCTTTGCTTCTTTCTCTTATGTCAGATTTGTCAGTCTCTCATTTGCACTTGTCTGACAACTTCAAATAGCTGCAGACTTTCCTTTCCTTTCTATTTGCAAAATACAACATTTTTGCATCAATAATATACCTGTTCTCCCAAATCTCATTCTGATAAGCTTGCTTTTCCCATGCACACAGTAAGTGAAAAAAATGCAATTCCTGTGAAAATCCTTCTCCTAACCCTTGATGGAATAATTTTCTCTTCCTTTTTCTTCCTGGATCAAAACTCCTTAGAGAAGTAGTGATCTTTCAGTGTCCATTACAGAACTGAACATGAGGTATGGATGTAAGAAAATAACAAACAGAGCACCATAGAAGGGGCTTCCCCGTTGCTCACCTTGGCCCATATCTGATCAATATGTCCTGTATAAGCAGTTTCTGGAGCTTTCCTCTGAATGGCCTCCTCTACTTCTGTTGACTCAAGGAATGGCTAGTGCCTTTCACTTCGTTAAAAGTCTAGGTCTAAAGTTGTCTGTTTGCAATATTTCCTGTGGGGGTGGAGCTTGAATAGCCTTCTTTGCTCCCCAGACTTTATCTGACCAACAGGGCTTGAGGATTAATTTTTCATTCATTTTTCGCTCTCTCAGTCCCCTCATCCTGATCTCACTTCCTTGCAACTTAACATCTGAAGCTTGCACAATATTTAACCCTAACAGTCTGGCCACTTGTTAAGAGTTTCTTAATGTATTTAAATTTATAAGAAATTCAGCATTTAGTTGCTTTTCTTTCTGTTATAATGATAAAATTACAGGAATAGCATAACTCCTTCTTGCACCACATTGTTTTTAATTTGGAATACTTAATGAGCAATATTTACAGTGACTTTTTCTTTAAATTAATTCACTGAATCCATTGTTTTCATGGACCTGCTTTTTTTTTCCCTGCTGCATTGTAGTAATTGCAAAACAATGAGCAAGCTATTGCCTCTGCCCCAAATTTAATCAGGGCAAATTTAAAGAACTAATTTTTCATTTATCAGATAATTACTGTTTAACAATGTTAAATAGACAAGCACTCCATGTCATATTTGCATGACACACTACAGAGATGACAGGTAAGTACATTTGTGACTTGTGATAAAATAGCTATCATTGTTTTCAGCCGGTACACTACTAGTTTTTTGATAGGATATCTCTGAACATGCAACTGGCAATGCCAGTTT
The DNA here is from genome assembly GCF_965638725.1 of Aptenodytes patagonicus. Classification (NCBI taxonomy): domain Eukaryota; kingdom Metazoa; phylum Chordata; class Aves; order Sphenisciformes; family Spheniscidae; genus Aptenodytes; species Aptenodytes patagonicus. The sequence continues at coordinate 74,427 of NC_134962.1, read as the reverse complement.
GTGCACAAATATCCTTCACTTAATTTCAAGGAGAGTGATTTTTGCTTATGCTTTGCAGGTGGCTCCACTTTCTGTTACAAAAGAGAGAGACTAATTCTGATACTTTTATGAAATGACCTGTAAAATTTGTTGTACTCAATGCACAGTCTTAAGGACACCTCTGAGTGATACCCATTATGCTGGACTGGCCACAGCTATACACCTTCCCAAATGTAGAGTTTTAATTGGCTGGGCTCGGTATTCAGCAGCCCAAATTGTTTTATTTTCAGGTTTGGATCACGTTTGGAAATTCTAGAATTGGAACTTGCTCAACCCATTTCATATACAGCCATATTTTATTCATATTTCCTATAAAAAGGTGTTATTAGAAGAAACAGTTTTTAACTGGGTATAATTCAGACTGCTGCTTTGAATCTCTGTTCATTAATAATATTTAATCTTAAGAGGGACCACAGTTTTATCACATGCAAAGCCCAATTGTGATTTTAAAATGATAAGACTTTAATTCGTAAATTTCAAATTTCTTAGAATTTGATTTTAAAATGTTAAGTCCAAACTTTAGAAGTTTCAGATGTTAAGCTATGCTCTCCTACCCATACTTTTAAATTCTCTTAAATAAAATACTAACAATTTTCAGAATAAATTTGCTTTAAGATTTCAGCCTATCCTTGGATACATAGCAAACCGTTTCTCTGTGACAGAAAGATGAGTTACTGTTGAAAGAAAAAAAAAAAAGTCAGTGATTATTCACCAAATAGCTGCCTATGCTTATTTGGTCATGTGTTTCACCTTTTTTTGTGTGACAGCAATAGCGTGCTGGATATGATTGTCCTATAGGTCAATGGCATAATTGTTTTTGGTATTTGATGGTATGATAGTATAGTTATAAACAGCATGTTCCAAAAAAACAGATACAGTCCATTTATTCTAGAAGACAGTATGGCAAGGAGAACAAGTTGCGTCTGTTCCATCAGCTCCTGGTGTCTATTCCCAGCTCTGGCTAAGTTGCCCTGCAGGCCTCTCATGTGCTTTGTTTGTAAAACAGATGAATGATACGTACTGGACCTTTGGATTAAAGATTATGGGTGAAGGTTGAGAATGAGGGTTGAATTAATGAGAAATATTAACACCAATCAGAATACTAGTCCAGCAGAATGCATCTGACCCAGGCAGCTTCCTGTAAGCCAAGTAGTATTTGCAGAGCTTGTATGGTGGCTGTAAATGTAAGGATTGCACAGGTAGGTGCTTGAAACTCCGGTGGATAGCAACAGAAGATTTTTTTGGACCTCAGAAAATGAAAGCTCTAAGCCATCTTAGTATTTTGTTTCATGTACCCAGAATAAGCTATGTCAGAATAATCTTTTGCAAACTGGTTCAGTCATATAACTCATGACATCCTTTTCCAGTGATACCCAGATTTCTTCCCTCACTCCAGTAACTGTGTTAAAGAAATGAATATATAGGAGGAAGAGTTCAGCAGTGAACGGTGAAGGACATCTTTTGTAATAGGCTAATTCCCCTCAGTATTACTTTCTCTCCTTCCTTGCATTGTCGTTCTCTTCCTCACCAATTCTGGATAAATCTGCAGTGACACTTGAATTCTATTAAATGTCACCTATTATTAATTGTGCCTTTGTTTCAGGATGGGGAATCAGTCCCTAGAATAGCCTATCTGCTTCTTTTTTCTTTCTGAGCACAGCTCTTCCTTACATACCCCTAAAGCACCATGCTACAACCATATGGCCGTGACCCACTGGGGACTGCCTCAGTACCCTGAGAAGTTTGGGCTATTCTGTCTCCTCTCGCATTCCCTCATTGGATAATTAAGGAAGGAATTTCATCAGCAAAACCCACTCCTGCTATTGTAGATACAGGAAGTCAAGTGGTTTTCTACAGCTATGCTGTATTTGTGAACCACACTAGGGAGAGACCTGGGCCCCTAGAACAGTGGTATGAACTGACTCACATCAGCACTCTTCAGGACTAGAACCCCCTGATGTAGATTGGTCACGTCCATATGGAACAGCATTTGGCTGAGATCTCTTCTGGGCCCTATATGCTGTCCAAGACATACTTCTTATTTTCTGTCTTCCTCCTCCATTCACAATGCCCCAAATAGCAGGGGCATTTTGAATGGAAGCCTGCAGCCTGCTGCAGCCTGAAGCCTTCCTGAAGTTCCTGATTGTTCCTGAAGTTCTCCAATAGCCAGACTTCGAAGGTAGCCGAACTTGGCACAGTCAGCTCCCATATTGTCTGTGTAAAGTAGGCTACCCTGTTAGCTGGACTCAGATCTTCTCTTGGGATCTTGGCTCATTCCAGATGAGATGGCTCGTTCCAGAAGGGAGACTGACAGTGACATAGTAGTGACACGTACTGATATGTGAACTTCAAAAACTACCATGGGACCAGTACACAGGAATAAGCCAAACTGACAGCGCACAGACTGGGATGAACCTATGCGAGGCTCCCCGGACAGCTCCCACATAGTCACACACAACCTGTTATTTATAGCCTATTATATTTAAATGTATTTCCCTACCTCTCCCACTTATGCACACATCTCTTCCATTGGAATGAAGTAAAGACATTATTTGGAAGTTTTAACTTCCAGCTACTGCTGCACACTCATCAGCAAAGAATACCTCTCTGCAGGCTCCCATCACTACATCGCTGTGCTCATTTCTTCTAAGAATCCAACATGTTGTCCCATTCTGCGGGCAAGCACTCTTAATTCTAATACACAAACAAGATGCTTGCAGGTGTGACTCATGCCTTAGTTGTAATGACACTGAAGCTTAAAAGTGACAGACAGAAGCTAAGATTATTATTTTGAGTGTGAGACTGTGAAACAAATTGCTGAATCCTTAGTAGCAGTAGTGTGCTGCAGACTATCAAAACCCTTAAAAAAAATCACGCTATCAAATTTATAGGATCTTTCTAGGTGCTCTTCCCTTTTCTTTATGCACCACCCTCTAAATTCTCTTAATGTAGATCCTTTAGAGATTGGCCCACAGATGGATAAAAACTTTCTGGGAAAGAAGTGTGTGTATTTGCAGGATGTGTGTGTTGAGGGGGCGGGAGGAGGTGGGGAGAGAGAGGAGGAATGAAAACAGTTCTGCACACGCACCCCTGCATGCAGACCCTCACAGTTTTTTACATTAAAATTGTGCGTGGCACTGTGAGGAGCATCCCCAGGCACTTACAACATCTCCAACTGAACTTGGGCTTGCATATTTCTTGGGCCCTGGGTATTTCACAAGCAAGTGCTGACCATCATCAGCAAATACCAGTTTGTTCGTTAAATGCTGCTATTGCTTCTTGCATTTTGTGCGATGAGAAAATTGTGGTTAAGAAGGATAGACTGGTGTATGACACTTAAAGAGGAAGTTTTTAGGGATCACCTTGCTAAAACGTCTTGGCTAAGTTATTGGCAAATCGTTGCTTAAGAGGAAGTGTTACAATGCAGAAACAATTGGTTTGTGGTTTTTTCCCCACTGCTGTAGATGAAGGTTTTTACTGTCCACTTTACCGTATAGTTCTTTTGTTAAAAAGAAGGATTTTTCTACTCAGTCCAATCTTTCAGTTTGACCTATCAAATTGTGTTTTGCCATTTTATTTAAGCTCTGCTCAGTGGAGAAGATTTATGAGGGAATCAATAGCCTTATGCCCGTATGCACCTGATTCCCTCTCAGCCTATGTTCTGCTCTTAAACAGGTAAACATTTAGATAGTATTACACTTAGCAGATGCATTGAGACAGTCATTAACTAAGCACCATCAGGCCAGACAAACAGCAGATGCCGTTGAGGGATGCTAGCACAAGTAGATCAGGTCAATAACATGAATTATTTCAAATAATAGTATATGGACAAACACTTGTGTCCTAAGAGTTCGTGCAATCAGTTCTCCTAAAACTCTGAGAATGGGGTAACCATGCCTCTTTTAACCTCCATGAGGGGAACACAATGTCTGTCATTTCTGCGCTCAAGCCTCTGCTCTGTGGATGGTTGGTTTTTATCAGCTTCCTGAGCTTTTAAAGCCCATGTCACATAAAGCCAGCACAGCATGAGCTCTATGCCTAGAAGAGGTAAAGTGGCGTCATCTGCACTCAGGCCTCATTATACATTTTTACAGAGGTCCCAGCAAGTCAGGCCTAAGCGAGAACGTGGCCAACCATGTTAAAGTGATTTAGTATCTTTCCTCCTAAGACCTCAGTCCTGGACATCTGCTTGCTTTGTCTGTATTTTAAAGTGCCTTTGCCTTTCACACTAATTTTAACAAATAGTTAAAATGGCACTGCAGTTTGCTGACTCTGAATCTACAGAAAGGAATCTAGTCCATAGCCTATTCTTGGCATAAATATTCCCACCAACACAAGATTCATTCATACCTGAACTACTCTCTGATTCATTAAGTTTCATGCTAAAAGATAGTTTGCAGTTTGCCATAACTTCTTCTGCTCTATTTGTGGTTATATAATATTTAACTCCAGTATGGTAATAGATGGATTATCTTCTTTTCCTTGTTTGTGTCTTTTGGAAAATTCAGGAAAGAAAAATGCTGAAACAACGTATTCATAATCTCAAAATGTAGTGTACTCCAAGAATTCAGAGCCCTTTACAAAACATAACCCCACAGAGAAAACTAACATATGGTACATTATTCAGTTGCCCATTCCTTATGCACAAAGAGCCTTTTTTTTTCTTTCTTTTTTTTTTTTTTTTTTACTTACCAGCCATGCTTCCTTGCTCCTCTGTGCCTTGGACTTTGTATTTCTCTGAGCAACTGTAGGCCTATATGATAAGACTTCGAGCTCTGGTTGTGTGGCAGCATTTATAGAGAAAACTTTAGGCCTCTCCTTATGTTCAAACCAATTATAATTCACATTAGGTGGGTGAGGCAGATAAGTCATACCAGTGGGCATGTAAACTTCCTAGTGACCATATATTAGCTCATGGGTTTTAACACATTGCACTTATGCAATTCAGGCTATTTATCCAGAGGGTTGACTGAGATGCTTAGAAAAGTAGAGCATTTAATTGCATATGTGGAATCCAGAATTTCACATACAATGATGCGTCACACGGGAAGGGATATTTTTTGAGTCAGTATGAATTAATATCTTTTCCCAGTATGATCCACAGATGAGTATTCATGCAATAAAAGTATATATTCATAATAAAATTCATAGGGTTCCCTCCCTATGAGTGTACTCATAAGTCTGAAAAAAAAAACCCCAAAACTTTTCATTTAGCTCATCAGTCCTTTTTTGGGGATCACCATAGTAACGCCGCTGTGTCAGTCCCTCCTTAGAGTCTCTGTGAATTATACTAATGGTATTAATGCTGTAAATGTCATGTAAGCTACTATTAACTTGACAAACCACTGAATGCTGAATAGCTCTGAGGAGTGGATCTCAAGTGGTAACTCTCCCTGCACAAAGAGAAACTTCATCCTCCAAAAAAACTCCACTCATTTTGTAGCAGGTACAAATTAAGACTATAATTTGTGCTTCTATGGTGGTTACTCATCTAGTTTCTGACTATAAAGACACAACAATAAATGTTAAAATACTTTGATCTACACATATAGGACATTTTATAAACACAAAGAAAATTGATTTGTTAGCATAGCCTCATAATATTTCTTTTTTTCAGGCTAATTCTTCATTTTTCATATCAGCCCTCTAGCAATGGATCTCTCTCTCTCTCTCCCCTTATACAGGAACTTCCATTTCCTTACACTTATACAGATTTGAATAAGGTATTTTGTCTCATTTTATTATTACTTCATCTCACTTATCTACAATGAGGAGAAGGGACTGAAGCAATCTCAGGAATGTTAGTGCTTACCTTGAAGAACTTGAAGGGCAGAAATTTCATAAGATCAGAAATGGGCAAGCACAATATCCATGTATAAAATGGGGCAAGAGGCATGAGAAAGAGCTGAGAAATTATAGTTGACATCAACTAGTTTGATGTCAATTCCTGGAAAATACTGAATTAGATAAACTTGTTAGCATCTAGAAGATGATTAACAGCTAGCATGGAGTTGCCAAGAAGTCAGTCAAGCCCATCGAATTTTTTTTCCTTGACAGATCAATACATCAGAGGAGAAGTAAGAAGTGGCAGCTATCATACATACCGACCAATTTGCAACAAGATCCCACACGGTATTTTCATAAGTACGCTTTGGAAACACTGATTACACAAGATTTCCATTAGCTACCTGCATAACTTGTGAAAAAAAAAAAGCTGCATTGTTTCAGTGGATCACTGTCAAACTGCAAGGGCATAGTAACTGAAGTGCCATTAAAAGCTGCCTTGGAGCTTTGACGTTTGTTAAATATGCTCTTTCTGTTGTTAATAAGACTTCAGCTGAAGTACTATGTTAGCCCTGAGCTAACCTCAGCTGGATAATGTCAAGAATACAGAGAATGGAGAGCTTACAAAAATTAGAAGGATCAAGTTGGATCAGTCTAAAACAGAGGCAACTGCAGAGATATGATGATGATTTTTGAAAAAGGTGAAAAGTGCTTATAGAAAGAGGAGGCCAGTTGAGGAGTCATGGTCTTAAAAACTTTAGTCTTTCACTACAGACACTGAAGTGAAGCATAAAATAAAAATGTTGGCAGTGAAGAAAAGTACTCAGCTAGACCCTCTAAGTAGGTTGTAAAAATGTTAATTATTTTTTCCATGGAGATTAAGAATGGACTGAACACACATTTGTCAAGGATAATATATATATATATGTGTGTGTGTAGTTGAGCTGTCCTTGGGGAATTTCTTTTGATGTCAAAGCTGTGACAGTGACACTTTTTCCCCCTGTTGTGTACTCTTGGTACTTGACACTGAACTGTGTGATGTAGAGAGGGCCTTAGTAGGGAAACTAAGTATTCTGTGTCCAGTATTGATTCAGTCTCATTTGCCTTGCTATTGCTTTATTGCTGCGACTGACTCACCTACAGTGAATAAACAGCATTGTGACCTACGGTGAAGGGTTACCAAGTTCCTGAATAATATGACACATAAGCCTGCAGACTTCTTGCATGTCATGTTCATCTTAAGAACTGCTCATTTCAAAGAAGTAATAGAATGTTTTGCATAGAAACAGAGGAATGGTAGCACTGTATCTGTGCATCAGTTGAGATTCCTGTTTCTGCCAGTATAAGCCAGTTCACAGGAATTACCAGGAAGCCCCACAGCAGTCTTTTTCGATTATCTTATGAAGGGAAAATCTGTCCTACCTTCAGTCACTTGGGTACTTGTTCCCTGAAAGAAGGACTTTACATAAAGTGGCCTGAAAATAACCACATCTTTTTCTTGTGCAGAGAAAAGCTGCCTCCTTTTTAGAATCCATTAAAGTTAATTGGTTTTTTTGTACCTTAGAGCAATGAGTTTCACACGCTAATTATGAGTTGTGTAAATAATGTTCTAAACATTTCCTTTCTTCATTTAAGATCCACTATCCACAGATAGTTCTTACATTGTCGGGGTTAAAAGGTACCCATGGCTTTGCTTCACTTTATTATTCAGTGCTTTGTATTCCTCTAAAATATCATGTCTTACGATGTGATATTATAATCCTCCAAATTACATAATTTCAGACACTTCAGGCTCTTTTCATGCTGATATCTTAGTTTGAATATGTCATGCATTTCTGAAACTTGTTCAATTTCTTCTGTATACTTTTTGATATAAAGGAAAAAGAATTGAACATGATGCAGCAGGGAGAATACACCATCAATAAAATAGTGACAATGATTTTAGTATTTCCTGATCTATTTTTTATTAATGCAATTTTTGTTTGTTTGTTTGTTTGTTAGTTAAGCATTTGCTCAGCTCAGCCCACAAGACTGTATTTGTTCATCCTACACAAAGGAATGGTGTCATGAGATATAAAATAACAAGACCCTGGACAAGATGTTTAACTGTGTAGATGGATAAAAATGGGCATATTGGAAATCTTGTGAAGAGAGGCTGCACAACAATCTGATGGGTGGAATCCATAATAAGAAAGGATAGGATTGGAGTGTATGAAATGAACTTGCAAGGGACTTGTAAATAGCATGCTCAGTGAGCTGATAACCGCAAGGAAAACGCTGTAATAGATGGAAAGGCAAGTGGAATCAATTGTCTGAGATGGAAGAGAATATTGTTATTAGAGAGAAGCCAAACAAGTGTGAAAGACCAAGGAGCAGAATTAAGGCGATCAGGAATTGGGATGGAGCACAGCAGGAAGTACAGAGGAAGATGAAAAATTCATACATTTGAGACAAAAGAGAAATAGATTAAAGATGGAAAGTTAGTCAGGAGTACAGCTAAGGGGAAGAGGAAAACCACACATTCTGATATTTTTTCATCAAGAAATATTACCCTACAAGAGGAAAAAGATCACAGAAATGAAGGAAACTAGGGGTGAGTCAAAGATGGAGAAAACTGAACCAGAATGATGGTTTGATATTCATTAAAGTGCAAGAAGAGTAGAACTGAGGAAGAGGAGAATGAAGTTTGAGGAAATATCATCAGGTGGAGGTATTGGGGGAATCCCTAGCCTGGGGATGGTTGGCAGGGATATGAGTATGAAAGACAGAGAAAAGGTCTGGGACAAAGGAAATGGAAGCTTTAAGAGAATCAAAGACCAAATCAAACAAGAAAAGTGAGGAGATGGTGAGTAAAAAAGTACATCATCAGCATATCTATAAATACTGTATTTCAATTCTTGTGCTGAAATCCAACATGCTCTCTAAAATAGAATTAGCAAGACCTAGTGTAAGAAATCTCACATGCCCACAGCTTTTCCATGTTTTCCAGTTGCATCTACTGGCCTGCTGTTTCACCCTGCAAATCTTGTTTGTTGTGTAACCTTGGACCATTATGGCTACAGCAACAGTACCACTAGAATAGCATGGTATTTTGGCAATGCTGAATTTGTCCTAAGAATTTAAAGCAGTACTTCACCTGGAACTGCTTGCATCTCTGTCCACAAATCCTTTGACTCATAGCTAGACATTTTCTCCTTTTAGCAGGAAATCATTTAGCGCTATACACTGTGGCTGTGCATAACCAGGATGGTTTAGGTAATGTTCCACAATTTGCCAGCTCCTTTGGCAGTGGACCAGTGAGAGCAGGTCCAGCTCTAACAGTCAGCAAAGTAGGAAACAGCCAAGGACAGAGGCTGCTGGGGAGTCAGCAAGATGCCGCCTTTTTTTTTGCATCAGAGTGCTGGAAAGTCCCAACAGTTGTTACTGCTGCCAAGCAGGATACACCCTGCTGTCAGGGGTGGCAACTACTGACGGAGTAGGGGATGCCTCTCCCAGAAACAGTGGTTACCATCCACACCTCCTGTCACACCAGCAGTCCCTTTTCTCCTGGGCGCTCCCCACAGCACTACTGTGCATCCTGACCCTTTCCTTACTGTTTTCTTGCAGCAGAGGCAGTCAGACAGGCACTTACAGAGTTTAGAAGGGCTGTAACTAGATAGTTAGGAGTTCATTGTATATTCCATAGTGGATAATTGTGTCTGACGCTGTCTCTGAAAGAGAACTCTTTGGAATCTATGAGTGCCAAGGAACAGGTCATGCCCACAGTATACCAGGCTACAAACACTGTATCATGGTTTTGAGAGGTTTTCTCTCTAGTCACTGGCATAGCATTAACTTAAACTAACCAAACCCGTTCTGCAGAATCTAGCACTGTACACAAGTGCTGCCTCTGTAGCTCCTCTTTACTCACAGCCACACGACTTTTCTCAGTTTCAAATCAGACTGAAGACATTTCTGACCACCAGTGTGGCATCTTACTTAGCTTTGAGGCCATTCTGTGCTTGTTTCAAGTTCCTCCAGCAATAAAGCATCTGGTCAGTTTGGAATGCATGACTACGGCTAAAACAGAGTATAATCCATTTAGTTCCCAAACTAGACTGAATCTATGAGTCTGACTGGAGTAAAGAGAGTGAACAAGATTTGGGGAGAGATCGGTGAGCAAGAAACACAACAATCAAACCAAGGGACTTTCTGAGGATTATTTCCAAGGCGATAGATCAGCCTATATTTGCATTTTAGAGTGTTAAGTGAGTCTCACTGCAGATTTAAAGAAGCATTAAAACATTAAAGAAACTGCCTTGTTTGTTTCTTTTTATGGATGAGGCAAATGAAACTTCTCTAGCTGTACAAGAAGGCAAGTGCTTTCCACTGTAAGAGAATTGTGGCTGCTGTCATTTGTAACCATGAGATAGGTTCAACAGCAGAAACTTACTATTTTGGACAGGATTTACTTTTGAAAGTCTGAAGCCACTTTTAACTGTGAAAGAGGGGAAGGGACATGGGTAAGTAACATGTTCTTATTTACAGATATTATGGCTTTGATACTACCCATTTTGTATCCCTGGAAGCATAATAATTTCGTAACAAGAACATCCATAACACTATCAGCTTACCTTGAACTCTTCTCTTTTTTTTTTTTTTTTAAAGCTTGTATCTGTAGTGAATAGTATCCCTATTTTATAGCTGGGGAAACCGGCAAGATAGGTGCAATGACTTGACACTGTAAGTGATCTCATATGCTAAGTCCCATCCCAGTACATTACTGTCAGCCCTTTTGTCCTATTTAATCATGTCTTTTATGATAAAAATATTGGAATAATGTTTCCTTTTGGAAATTTTTTGAGCAAATAACCTTGTAATAAATTATACTGCAGTAATTTATCCTTTGTGTTTAGCAGAATAACCATTGGCATGACTCAGTGGCTACACAGGGAAAGAACAGGTCACTGGTACCAAATATCCCACAATTTTTAAACTACTGCTGTTGGTATTAACAATAACAACATTGACTATTGCAAATGATTCTGCAAATGATTCCGGCTTTTTTCTTTCTATTCAATTTAAAATACTCAGTAGCATTCTGAGAAGCCATGAAATCTGCAGGGCTTTTTAACCTGCCATTTATGTTTTGCATCTGAAATCTTGTTTCTAAGCCTCACGTATTCAGGTGAAGAGAAATATTCATTTTCTTGGCCTTCCCTCTGTTCAGGTTGCTCATATTAGCACAGTTGTGCATGTGTCACTGTACAAAAACATTTAGGACATTTCCTGTAATTTCATACTCAGGGCTAGTTTTGAGAAACCAACTTGTTTTAACAGTTATTTCTTCTTTGTGAACCATGAAATAAGAAGTTATTGGTGTAACAGCAGAAACTGTAAGTGTGACAAGCCTCTTCCTTTGGGCAAAAGGGAGAGAAAAGTATTGCCTCAAAAAGGCAAGCTATTTCAAGCTTGCTGTGTCCTCGCTTCCCTAAATAGCGCTCTCTCTTCTTTGACGTTCTTCTGTAAGCACACACTATTAGGTTTCATTGAAATTTTTAAATAATCAACTGGGAGCAGCTACTGATGTAAAATGAATATAGCAAAGCTAAATGTGAGACTGTATAGAAGGGGAAGGTGATTTTATTTTAAGCAAAAATTATTTCAGTCGCTCACATTCATTCTGCTATAGATTTCAATCAGTCAGTCTTTCATACTCGTTTTCCATACCCACATTTTAACAAGGACCAAGATGTGTATGTCTGGCTAGTCCAACCAAGACTATTTGTGGTGAAACAGAGGACAAAGGATGCCAGATTTGGAGTCATCATCATGTTTCCTGGGTTCTCTTTGCTGGGTGACCATGTGCTCATTTTAGAAGTGCCTTTTGTACCCTTCAGGGACCCAGGCCCGTGAGTCATTAAGCAATGTTGTTGATTGACTGCCTGTCCTTTTGTCTCCTGTTCTGTGAGTAGTCTATCTTTAGTTTTAGGCTGTCCTTTGTTTTCCCAGTCTGTGCATTTCAAGACTCTGACCGTGATCTCAATGACCTGCTGTTGCTGTCAAGTCACGCCATTCTTTTGTCCCTTCTTTCTTGTCATTTCTTCTGGTGCTTTCATACATATGTTTCTGCATGTAATTTATTAATTTCAACCTTAATGTTTCTATTACAAATCTCTGCATTACAGAAGTACATCAGGTCACACAAATGAGCTAGACAAGGGAAGTACAGTGTCTCAAACAGGTGACAAGCTATAGAGAGGATCTGGGCTAAGTACTGTACCTGTGACACTAAATTACATTTGGAGGGACTTTTGCACTGGTCATTCTGACAGAATAGCATTCATTACCAATGAAAGTCTATCAGTGTAAACTAGCTCACTCACTTGTTAAGGCATGAAGGGTACTTGGTTTTTCTGGTGACTTTTTAGTCACCAAACTCAATGCTATGAATGCTTTTGGAAGGAGGACAGTGAGATGAACCCTCTGGAATGACTGTAAATGTATCAGTGCTCTTTCATGTACTATTGCTCCATTGAGCATTACCCAATAATAACAACAGTGCTATACAGGCTTTTGTAAGAGGAGTTCCTGAATTTAGGTACTGGTAGCTTTGTTTGAGAGGGTCTACACTGTCCATTCACCTACAGATCTGGTTTTGGTTGAATAATGCCCTACAGTTCCTGGAAGCTCATTAAATGTCATCCATCTTGTAGGTAGTTAAAGATTGAGAGAACTAGGGGTTAAGCATGTTTATATGAGGGTTTGAGAGAGAATACTGAATAGTGGAATAATATTGAACAAGAATAAAAACAATGTTTTATGGAAGATGTTGCAGGTGAGTATAAGATGATGCTCCTACCTGTCTAATAACCAAAGGTTAACTGCTGTATTTAACATTTCCAAAATTTTAACCCTGTAGTGCATGATGGCGAGTGATGTATTAGGACTTTTCCTTTGAGGGAAACAAAACAAAACAGAAAAAACCCCACCACCATGCTAAAGAAAAAAGAACATGCATAAATTTAACAGCATCTCAGTTAAAATGAAATGTGAAGTTTATTTGTTTGTTATGGAGATGAAGCCAATGACAGCAAATGTTAAAAGATAACAGACAGAAGATCCGTGAATGGGTTTAGCAGACCCCTGATATCACCAGAAGCTCCTACAGAGGGAAGTGTTCCAGCCTGGTTAACTAAGATAACTATTGATAACAATTGTGCATTATTTCTGTCTCCCACTTGCACCCTGTTGCTATTGTTAACTGCATCTTGCTTAGCTTTGCTTTGGATGGCTCTGTTTGTAATCTTACATGCATATGTTAAAACAGAAAGACACCATGCTTAGTTTTTAGATTGTCATGGCTGAAATTGAACAGACCAGACAAATGTAAACAAACTAAAGTAATAAAATCAAATAGATCCAATTGAAAGCTACCTCCTTCTCCAAACAAGAGAAACCAAGTTTCTCCTGGTGATTAGGAGAATAGCTCACCAACATGTACTGCAAAGTCTGTATACGTAACACGAAGTATGATACATACACATATATTTGTGTGTGATGAAGCATTATCTTTTAAAAGTTACAAGGCACCAAGTTATTATCCTAGGTAGATGGTTGTCAAGTGACCGAGGCTACGGAAGAGGAAGTGGGAGAACTATCTAAATTATAAAGTTGAGAGATCAATTTCAGTAAGGCTCAATTAGTGCTACCCCAGGAATTGTAACTGGGGAAACGGGAAGACAGATAGATAGAAGACAGATATTTATGTAGAATAAAAGCTTCTTCTCAACTCCAATTTAAAGAAGCTTTAGGAGAATTTAATTTTTCACAGCAGTGCAAGGTAACTTTGCTGGTATCAGCAGACGGCAATGAAAATTACTGGAAAGGATTGGAATGGAGCTGGAACAAGGAATATGCTGCTGCTTTCACTGAATTTCAATAAGCGGTTTTAAAAACTCCCGCCTTAAAGCTCCTGAGACAAGGAAAGCCTTTTCCAGTAAGGATTTTCACATTCACTGATACTGTGGGAGTGGCACTGTTGCAAAGCAGAAGTGAGTGAAAGCGAGTACTAATAGCATTGGAATTGCATTACGTTGGGGTTGGATCAAAACTTCACCCACTCTGAGAGAGACTGTTTAGCAGCCGTCTGGACTATAGCAGTTTCGCCCTCGATAGCCTGGTTGCAATCCAGTTTGCTTAGACCCTCCCAAAGTACCTAATTTCAGGGAAATGAGTAGGCAGCAGAGTACCATCCACCCAAGTGGCACAGCAGGCACTAATATTAACACATAGGGATTACTGTACAGGAGTTTTAAGAAGTGGATCATCTTGCTTGTGCATTAATTGAACGACAGGCAGAGCACAGTTATGTCCAAAATGTGGACATAAAGCTCCAGAAAAATCAATCTCTAAAAGCTTCTTAGTTTCACCTAACTGGCCCTCTTTCTCTCCTACGGGAAGCCCAAATATCATCCTATTCTGCCCCTAAAAGGGGGCGAGTGGGAGGTGTATTTGTGGCTTGTATAGTCTCATTTACCTTGCTTGTGCATATTAGATTGGCCTATAGGCTTATATACTAACTTTATTTTTTCATGTTTTTCTGCAAACATTGATTTTTGCTTCCTTTATGTTTCTGTAGCGTGATAGATTTGCTACACCTCCATCAAGAAGCGCTGGCTGACAAACTTATAATGCCGTAACAGAGTCTCCGAGTTGAGACTGAGGAGTTGAGATACGTGGAAGAACATTGCTTAGGTGCAGTTGCTAGCCTTGCTTCATCGATAGGCACTGGTGAGTACAGCTGATTTTGTCTGACCTGAACCGGTTTACTGCAGCTGCAAACATTTTTAGCCTGGCTTTAACACCCTACAGTAATAGTATATATGTGTTTATAAATTGCATTAACCCTAGAACATTAGGAAATAACTGCACACTGCCACAAAGAACTACAGGCTAGTATCTGCAGACCTTTACAAGCTATCACAAGGCAGGAGCAGTCAGGAGAAGGCAAACACCTGCCCAAAGGCCCTCGGGGCTTTGAGCTGTAATTCAAAACTTCCACCAACCCCCAAACTCATCCAGCCCTGCCCCAAAGCTCCCAACTGTCCCCACATGCTATCCAAACCCTGCCCCAAAGCTTCCATCAACCCTAAAACACGCCAAAGCCTGACAGGGTCCCCAAAGCTCCCAGCCTCCTCCCAAAACTCCCACCGGCTCTCGATCACCCCAGACCCTGCCTCGGGGCTGGCACCTGCGGGTGACAGACACCCGGGGTCACCCCAGGACACGGGGCACTCCCAAAGGCCTTTGCCACACCGAAAGCCAGGCCGGGGAGCGGAGACACATCGCAACTCCCCGCAGCCTGGCCCCAACGCCCGCTCCCCACCCCGTCCCTCAGTGGCCAACGGGTGAGCGGTTCCGCGCAAGCCAATGGAAAGCTCACGCCTCATTACATGCAGAAGTCTCGTTGCAGGCGCAGTGAGGCTGACCCTACTACACTGCTGCCACCTCTCGACTACAGTCCAGTACTGCACGTGCCCGGCACGCGCATATGGGCACAGCAGCCCGCTATGCTTATTGGTGCCCTCTCTTGAACGTCCTATAGTGCTGCAGCCAGATGCATGACGCATGCGCACTGCAGCCCGTGGTGCTTCCTGCTGCCCCCTGTTGATTCAGCCCAGTAGTGCAGACAAAAACCTCGCGCAAGCAGTTTGAAAGGGGATGCTCTCTACTGCCCTTCCCGGAGACCCAGGCGGTATTGCAGCCAATGGGTTTACGCAAGCGCAGTATATCCTGCCGTGCACAGCGCTGCCCTCTCGTCATTAGACTCCAGTGCTACAGCCAGCCGACTGACACATGCGCACTGCTTCCTGCCGTGCTCACTGGTGCCCTCCCTCGATTACTCCTCAGTACTGCAGCCGCGGGGCTTGCGCATGCGCACTGCATCCTGCAGGCTCACGCAGGCGTGGTTTGGTGCAGTTCACCGGAGTTCTGGTTAGCGGCAGCACTTGCCACCCTTTCCTGGGGCTCACAGGCTGTCAGCGCAGCCCGTCCCTGGTTGCTGCCGCTCCGCAGTGCTCACACAACGGCACAGCATCTGCCTGTTCCCGCTGCTACCCGCTCATGTCTCTGGGACAGGCCAAGCTGCCGCGATGCAGACATTGCTGCGCCTCATCCCAGGTGTGAGCAGCATGCTCTGGTGCATGTGCGTGAGGTGGCCGCTGCTCACCAGGGGCAGTGGTGTGAGCAGCCATGGCAGCGCTGCACGTGAGCATGTGGGGGGGTGTGTGTGCTGGAGATGCCTTTTGGGGTCTGTGTTGTCCCTTCACTCTCCTGCGCTGTTGCTGCATTCATGGCCGGCACGTGCATGGTGCCCGGGAGCAGCAAGGTGCCGAGGTGGGGCAGGTTCCTCCTCCCAATGGCAGGTGAGAGCCAGGCTGGCTGGTGCCAAGGGCCCAGGGGTCTGTGCAAGGTAACTGTAGCCCTTCAGGTGGCTGCAGGCAACGTGGGTGGGGAAGTCTCCTGCCCGTTGGGGCCATTGCTGCCGGGAGGCAGAGGTGGAGGGCTCTGGCTGGGCTCTGCTCCTTACTGGGAGCATGGGGCATGGCCTGCCCAGAGCATGGATTTGACTTTCCCTTTTCCTTGTATCACCATTCGGGCCCCAGTTCCTCCCCAGCACCAGATGGTGTGTGCACTCGCCCCTGTGGACACGGGCAGCCTGGAAGTACGGGGAGGCAGGCAGGCCCTGGAGCAGGATTTTGGCACGGCATCCCAGGGAGGACAGCTTCTGTGGCAAGTATGCCCTAGAGTGCTGGGAAGTCACAAAAAGGTTTAAGACCAATGGACTGAGCAGACTGAAGGTTGGATTTCAGTCAGGCACAAGGAGTGCAGCCGTGAATTAATTACTTGAGAATTGTAATTGGAGAAGCAAAACAGACACTTTCAGGCACCCTGAGCTCTCTCCCACCCCCCAGGCATAGGCTGTGGGAGCCAATTAACCAGGGCACTAACTAATTGAAAACCATGACAAGCATCCCCAAGCCCTGCTCAGCCCACACAGCTGACCCAAAGTCACTGGGCTGCCTATATCCGCATGTGGCACTGGGTTACTCATTGCCTCTGACATTGCCCCAGGAAACCAGCAGCACCAGGACAAGCATGTGTAGCATCAGTATGCACTAAGCACCCTTCTGGAATGGGACCCCCATTCTGACACCATGCCAGTACTTCCCTTCTCCAGCTAAAGGCCCAACAGAGCCCCCCCCCAAACCAGTTCCCTGCAAGACCCTAAACCGCCTATATATTCTGCCCCAAAACCCTCGATGATCCCCAAACCCCGCCCCAGCACCCTCACAGATGCCTCCAGACTCTGTCCCCGCATCATCACCAACTCCAGAACATCCCCGGGAGCCTGTCCCAAAGCCCCAGTCAATGCCAAAACCACCCCCAGACCCTGTGCCAACAGCAGCAAGCTAGCCCTTGAATATGTTTTATTCTCAGTTAATACAGGTGTCATTAGAATCAATAAGGGGAAACAGTCCCAGTTGGGCAGGCCTGCAGCCTGCTTGGCACCAGCACCACTGGAGGCTGACATGGCTCCTGCCAGCTTCATGCCACACAGGGATCCACCTTGTCACCTGCAATGGGACTGCAGTGATCCCATAGACCTGAAACACTCCCAGCCATGCCACAGGTCCTCCAGATCTTGTCCCAAAGTTTCCACTGACACTATGTGTTGTGTAAGTAAGTAGTTATCTGCTATTGTTAATAGAATCTTGATTTTTATTCATAACAGATTAGTTTGTAAGAGGTGTTTGAATAAGTATCGGGTGGGACCTTTCTCTCCTTCGCTCGGTAGCCTTTTAGAGGAAAAGGAATTTACAGCATCTTTTGGTGGAGACTGTTGATGGTTGGGCATGTAGATGACTACCAGATTTTTTTTCTCCTTTTTTGCTTAGAGATCTTTCTTAACCCTCTGTGCAGGAGGACTTTCTAATATGGCCGGTCTGGGATAACAGTGCTGTGCACAATGCTTAAGGAAAACATGGAGATGAAAAAATAAAAGGGTTAGGAAAAGCAAAGGAGCAAACTGAAGGCTATGGGAACCCTGTGCTGGTTTTCGCTGGGATAGAGTTAATTTTCTTCATAGTAGCTAGTATGGGCCTATGTTTTGGATTTGTGCTGAAAACAGTGTTGATAACACAGGGATGTTTTAGTTAATACTGAGCAGTGCTTACACAGTCGAGGCCTTTTCTGCTTCTCACACCACCCCACTGGCGAGTAGGCTGGGGGTGCACAAGAAGCTGGGAGGGGACACAGCCAGGACGCTGACCCCAACTGACCAAAGGGATATTCCATACCATATGACGTCACACTCAGCATATAAAGCTGGGGGGGGAGATTGGTGGGGGGACTGCTGCTCGGGTACTGGCTGGGCATCGGTCGGTTGGTGGTGAGCAATTGTTTTCACTTGTATCACTTGTCTTTCTTGGGTTTTATTTTTATCTCTTTGTCATTTATGTTTTTCTCTTTTCCTTACAAGTGGTTGTGGTTGGTGGTTGTGGTTGTTGTTGTGGTTATTGAACTGTTTTTATCTCAACCCATGAGTTTTCTCACTTTTACCCTTCTGATTCTCTCTCCCATCCCACGGGGCGTGGGGGGAGTGAGTGAGCGGTTGCGTGGTGCTTAGTTGCCGGCTGGGATTAAACCATGACACAAGGTTAGTCGCAAGCCCTGCCTGGCTAATGCTTTAGGCTCTCCATGTTATTCCTACCATCTTGATTGGCCATCCTTGTTCTTCATTGCTGCTTTATAGTGCCTTTTGCTCCATAAGCAGCAGTACTCATGCCGTGCAAACGTACCTGTCTCCCAACCTCTGGGAAGTAACTCTGCCAAAGACAAAGAGCGAAACAACCACAGCACAATCTACAGCAGTTCTGCCTCTCCAGGCACCCAGCAGGCCCCTTTCTCTTGCCTCTTACTCTGTCCAGCTAGGCTGGAAAGTACGGTTGTTGCAGAAACTGCTACACCCTGTGACTCCTTCTCGGGTTGTCAGCTTTGCCCTGTGCACAGGCTGCCGAGGTCATCGACTCTGCACAGGACACAGGCAGCCTGGCGAGCTTTACACCAAGTCATTCCTTTCCCCTTTGGGCAGCAGTGGTTCTGCCGCTGCTACAGGCGGCCACTTTCTCAAGGGCAAGGGGCCGGGATGACAACAGGCTGCCGCACCCTCCAGTCGAACTAAGACGCTGTTCTCTGGGGACCCGCTGCAAGGAAAGCTGAGATACATTCTGCACTGCCAATGGCTCTTCACAAGGAAACCGTGCTCTGGTTTTAGCAGAAAAAGGTGTCAGTCACAGGCAGCCACGTATCACTGTGCACAGCTATTTGGCGGGTGTCTTGCTTGTTCAAGTACAGGCGTATTTCTTGCCTTGCAGTCTTGATGCCAAAACAATCAGGGGTTCAAGTTACAAAAGCCTTTTGACATCAAAGCAAGATGACAGCTAGATTTCTACCAGCACTGTATTTCAGCTGTGTTGATAGCTGAGAATGGCTTGCAGGCCAGGAGATATTTAGAGGGGTCCGAAATAAAGAAACCGAGTGCTGAAGTGATTGTTTTAAGGAGGCAAATTAGGCAGCCAAAGGAACTGAGCTGCTCACCTGACACAGTGGCAGAACAGCCCATCCAGCCTACCATGTATTGCGTGTTGCAGGCAGCAAAGTGTGACTGCGACGCTTGCTGGTAGGAGCGGCAAGGAGTGCAGAGCTATGCTCCTGTACAGAGCAAAGGTGGAACCTCCAGGGCTCTGCAGTCATCTGCTGAGGACATCTAATATACCGACATGCCTCTTTGCTTTCCCTGCTTCATGTCTAATTACTGTGCATGCTGGAGGGCAGGGTGGTAAGTAACATCCTGCAGTGTCTCTTATCTGAGTAACAAGCCCTGCACAGGTAGCCTTGTGTGTATGCAGGGTTAGGAGAGCAGAGCACTGACAGCACAGAGGTGAGGAAAGGTGCAAACAACACAGCAAAGCCCAAGGATCACCAGCGTATCGCTCATTTGCAGATCAGCCACTTGCATCTGGTCTGCTCGGACGTGCTGCTTCCTGCTAAACAGAGCTGCCCCTCTCACACAAAGCAGCTTTCAGTCTCTTCTCTCTTACCTTCAGGATGTCAGGCATCTGCGTTGCCTTAGTTTTTTTAAATCTCTCTCCAGCATCTGTTGACTCACTGCTGTCACTCCCACAACCCTGATGCCACATGCGGAGCCATACAGCAATCCTTGGGGCTTACTCGGAGGGATAAGAAACCCTGTTCCGCAAGCTCCCTGTGCTGCTTCTCCTCCCTAGGTAATGGGGTGGGGGGCACGGACAGAAACAACCGCCAGACTTTTAAAGTAGCCAAATGCAAAGGACTGACATGCCCGAGCCACTTGGATGCTTTTTGGTAGAGAGGCAACGAATATTACTGCCTGGGCCGCGAGTGGGAAAAGGGCAGATGAATTTAAGCCCTATACCCCCAAGTAAGTCCTTACCGTCTTCGGATGGTGTAAACGGGGCTGAGGTGTCAGTCGTTCCTCACCCCGCTAAATGCTCGGCCACCGAAAGCCAGTACTGCCACTCGGGAGCCGCGCATGCGCGGTGGCGTCCCTGTGATCCACGTTGTCGTCTGCCGGTAACTGCAATGCGATGCCGCGGTGCCTGCGGAACGGTGCCGCCGCGCTCGTTGCTGCCTCCCGTTAAGGAAACGCCGCTGCCGCCCCACGTGCGCGGTGTCGGCGGGCGCTCAGCGCACAAAGCGCGGAACTGCGGCGCCGGTGCCGCCCCCGGGCACGCGCCGCCCGGCGGGTGCTCGCTGCTGCTGCCGCCTGGTGGCCGAAACGCGGTGCTGCAGCACGACGATCGCGCGCCGGCGCGCCATCGGCGTCCCGCGCATGCGCGGTGCCCGGGAGCAGCATGGCGGCGCACTGGCCGCCGGTGAGGTGAGCGGGCCTCTTCGGCCGGTGCGGGGGTGTCTCCTGCCCGCTGGCCACCCGGGGGTGGCGGAACGGGAAGCTTCAAACCTCCCTCTGCGGCAGGCTCCCGGTCCGCTGGAGGGGAGCCGGATCAGGTCAGCCCCAGGGACTTACCCAAGAGCTGATAGCAGGGAAGAGGGGAAGGAGGCGGACACCCCCCCAGACGCAGGCGCCGGACGCCTCCCCAACTCACCAGAGCTCTCCCTAAGCCTCCCCCGGCCCCGCTCGCCCTGTGCAGCTGCCCCCAGCTCCAGCACCTCCCCTGAAGCCTGTACCGTAGCCCCAGGCCGCCCCCAAGCCCTATAGTGAAGGCTGCAAGCTGGCCCTCGAAAGTGCGTGATTCTCCCTTATCGCGGGTGCCGTTAGCAGCAGTGCGGGGAAGGAGCGGCGTCTCCAGAAGCCCCTGCAGAAAGAGGGGATTCGGCCAGGGGCGATCTACGGTAGTAACGGTAGCTGCTGCTTCTTTCCTTCTCCTAGAGGCCACGCTGAGGATGTGGTTTTCCGTTTGTCCCCTGGGGATGCTGTTGACTGCACTCACCTCAGGCTTGCGTGGGTTGTCTCTGCCTGGCCTCGCTCTCGCAGCGTGGGGGTGAAAAGGGACAGGCGGAGCGCTTACTGGCTGTGGACAGGAGCTGCCGCGGCTGAAGTTGGAGGGGCTAGAGAAAGGTAAAGAAGAAGAAATCGAAGGCCGGCCGGCTGGCAGCTGCCTCCCGCTGCAGGCAAGAGAGAGCCTGCCTCTCCAGGTGAGGAAGGATACCTCTTCGTAGTCCGCAGCAGGTCAGACTGCCAACGTGCACCGCAGGGTCTGTATGTGTCACCAGCAGCATGGTACGGCCGCGTAGTGCGCGAGCGAGCGAGGCTATGTGTCTAGGAAGCCTCGTCTTGTAAGACTGTAAGACACTCACGTATTCTCTTAGGTGGAGGACAGCCAAGTGACTGGAGTTACAGAAGAGGAAGGGAGGAGAGCAGGAGAAAGAAGCGTCTGAACTGGGAAATTCTCCCGGCAGCGCCCAGAGTGAGAGCTGTAGTGAGTCCTGGGCCCTCAGGGCCCTGTCGCCCCTCTTCTGCATCTTGGTCCCTCCCTGCCCCTCCCCTGGCCCCCTCTTTTTCCCATGCTACTGCAATTTTTTTTTTTTTTTTGCTTCCCTGTACCTCCTTTCTCCATCTTGCTCTGAGCGGCTCCCTGTCCCCATGTTTTAGGTCCTCCCTCTCTCTCTGCCCTGTAGCCTATGGCTATTTTTTCCTTCTCCGTCTCTCTCTGTCCGGCTTCCGGCCACTATTTTTGCATTCCTCCCTCTCTGTCCTGTAGCCCGTTGGTATTTTTGCTGTCTCTGGCTCTCTGTGTCTGGCTCCTTGTCCCTGTTGTTCAAGGTCTTCCTTCTTGGCCCTGTAGCATGTTGCGAGTCTATTTCTTTCTCTGTCTCTCTTTATCCTGCTCCCTGCCCCTCATTTTGAATTCCTCCCTCTGTCCTGTTGCCCATCGCTATTTTGTCCTTTCTCCATGTCACTCTGTCTTGTTCCCTGTCCCTGTTTTCCTAAGTCTTCCCTCTCTGTCCCCTAGCCTGTTGCTGTAGTCTTCTTTCCCTGTCTCGGTTTGTCTGGCTCCCTGTCCCACTTTCTTCATTCCTCCCTCTCTGCCGTGTCGCCCATAGCGTCTTTCCTTTCTTCCTTCCTCTCTGTCTGTCTTGCTGTCCCCATTTTTAAACTCTCCTTTGTCCAGTAGCCCGCCACAGTTTTGTCTTTCTCCGTCTCTCTCTGTCCAACTCCCTGTCTCTAATTTTTAATTCCTCCCTCTCTCTCTTGGAAGCCTGTCGGGACTTTTCCCTTTCTCAGTCTCTCTGCCCAGCTTCCTGTCCTTGTTTTTTAATTCCTTCCTCTCTGCCCTGTTACCCATCACCATTTTTATTTCCTCTGTCTCTCTCGGTCCGGCTCAAGACCCTGATTTTTAAAATTCCTCCTTCTCTGCCCTAGAGCGTATCGGTAGTTTTTTCTTTCCCTGGCTCTCTCTTTCCAGCTCCTATGCCCTGTTTTTCAATTTTGTCCTTCTTGGCCCTGTGCCACATTGCGATTTCATTTGTTTAGCTGGCTCTCCCTGTCTGGCTCCCTGCCAGGATTTTTAAATTTGTCCCTATCTGTCTTGTAGCCCACTGCTGTTTTTTCTTTCTCTGTGTGTCTCTGTCGGGCTCCCTGTGCCTGCCTTTACTTATTTTTTTTAATTCCCCTCTCTCTGTCCTGTACGCATCGCTCTTTAAATTTTCGTTCCCTAACATCTCTCTGTAGATTGCTCTCAGTCCTGGTTTTTTAATTCCTCCCTCTCTGTCCTGTGGCCTATTGCGATTTGTTTTTTCTCTGTTTCTCCTTTTTCTGGCTCTTGGTCTCTATTTTTCAGTTTCTCCCTCTTGGCACTGTAGCCCAATGCTATTATTTGTGTCTCCTCTTCTCTCTTTGTCCAGCTCCCTGTCCCTGTTGCTCAGTTTCTTCCTTCTCAGCCCCATAGCACATTGCGATTCTGTTTCTTTCTTCACCTCTCCTTTCCCAGCTCCCCGTCCCTCACTTTTAATTCCTCCCTCTCTGTCCTAGTGCCCCTTGGGTTCCCCCCCGCCTTTCTCCAGCTCACTCCTTCTTGCTTCCCGTCCCTGTTTTTTAATTCCTCCCCGTCTGCTGCGTTGCTTTTTTCTTTTCTCCATCTCTCTAGGTCTGTCTCACTGCCCCCATTTTTTAAGTCTTCCTCTCTGCCCTGTACCCCGCCGCTATTTTTGCATTTCTCCGTCCTTCTCTGTGCAGCTCCCTGTCCCTATTTATTAATTCCTCCCTCTTCTTCCTGCACCCACCGCTATTCCCTGAGATCTCCATCTCTCTCTGTCCACCTCCCTGTCCCCAGTTTTTCATTCCTCCCTCTGCCCCCTGTAGCCTGTCTGGACTTTCCCCTCGGTCTCTCTCTCTGTCCGGCTCCCTCTCTCCATGTTTTAATTCCACGTTCTCTGTCCCATAGCCCCACGCTACTTGTTTGTCTTTCTCCATCTCTCTTTGTCTGGCTCCCTGCTGCTATTTTTTATTTCCCCCTCTATCCATCTTGTAGCCCATCGCTGTTTTATTTTTTTTCTTTCTCCATGTCTCTCTGTCCAGCTCCCAGTCCCTGTTCTTTAATTCCTCCCTCTTCCCTGTAGCCCAGTGCTATTTTTTTCTGTTCTCCATTGTGCTCGTGCTCTGTCTGGTCCCCTGTCCCTATTTATCAATTTCTCCCTCTCTGTCCTGTGGCCCATGTGATCTTTTGCCTTTCTCCATCTCTCTCTGGCCAGCTCTCTGTCCCTATTCGTTAATTCCTCCCTCTCCGCCCTGTAGCCTGTTGCTTTTGTCCTTTCTCCATCTCACTGTCTCTGGCTCCCCCGTGACCCTATTTTAGAATTCCCCCCCTCTTCTTTCTGTTCACATTACTATTCTTTTTGCTCTCTAGCTCTCTTTTTTTCTGGCTCCCTGTCC
This sequence comes from Aptenodytes patagonicus, assembly GCF_965638725.1. NCBI lineage: Eukaryota > Metazoa > Chordata > Aves > Sphenisciformes > Spheniscidae > Aptenodytes > Aptenodytes patagonicus. The sequence continues at coordinate 50,129 of NC_134962.1, read as the reverse complement.
CTGTTTCTTAATTCTTCCCTCTCTGCCCTGTAGCGTGTAGCCATGTGGTTTGTTTTGTGTTGTTCCCCTCGCCCCACCCCTTCCCTCCATCATTTGCTGTCCTGGCTCCCTGCCCCTATTCTTTTTTCCTCCCTCTCTGTCATGCTGCCCATCCCCATTTTTTTCTGCACCTCCATCCTGCTCCCTGACCTTCTTTATCGGTCTCTTTCCTGCTCCTTCTCCCTCTTTCTGCTGCCTCTCTTCCTCTCTCCCTGTTCCTTCTTCATCTCTGTTGGGCTCCTTGTCCCCATCTTTCTCTCACTGTCCCGTTCCCTGCCTCATGCTTTCTTGCTACACTGCTGCTGTCCAGCTGGCTGCCACTTCTCTCTTCTAGTATCCTGCGCCCTGTTCCTCATTTTTAGTGGCCTCCGCCTCTGCCCTGCAGCCCATCGCTCCAGGAGCTAACTGACCGCCTGTCTGTTCCCCGCCGGACCGATGAGCATGACTCCGGGAACGACTGCTGAGGTGTCCCAGGGGCAGGGGGAGTGTCAGAGGCTCCAAGCTCTGGAGCAGACTTGCTCCCGGGACTTGTTACGTGCGTGACTGAATAAACATTCCCCGTCTCCTTTGCCCGCGCGGCTGCGTTTGCACTTCCTTTGCACCGGGCTAGGAGCTGTGATGGAGCCCAGGGGAGGAGATGGCGCACTGTGGGGTTCGGGCGATGGCCCCCTGTTCCTGCTGGGCTCCGGTGTGGGCTGGGGCCGGAGGAGCCCCAGGGGCGGGCAGCGAGGCTGGTGGCGACGGCTTCTCCCTTTAAAGGGGGTGTGTTGCCAGAGTAGCTGCAGGCTGTGGGGCTGGTGGTGGGGCTGCCGTGCCCCGGGTGGCCGTGGAAGGGCCGGTGTGAGCCAAGGGAGGAGCGGAGTGGGCGGCGGGCGAGGGGGGCGGCGAGGCCGGGGGAGGGAGGGGGGCCGCGCCGTGTGGGAGCCGTGCAGCGGGGGCTGCGCGGGGCTGCGCTGGGGGCTCGGTGGGGGTTCCGGGTACATCGGCCGGGGAGAACGGTGTCCCCGCAGGGTCAGAGAGCAGGGAGGGCTGCCTCCCGCGGCATGCCGGGAGCTGTAGTCCGGGGGGGGCACGGGGCTTCCGGTCGGCCATGTTGGTTCCCCGCAGCATGCCGGGAGGTGTAGTCTTCCGTCACTGCTGCCGGGCGGGCGTGCTGTCTCTACCGGTGCGTGCCGGGAGGTGTAGTTTTCGCGGACGTGGCTGCCGGGCAACCGCACGGCTCTCGGGCGAGCGTGGCGCAGCGTAGTCCTTGCTACCGCCGCGGCCCCCGCGGCGCGGCATGAGGTGTAGTGTTGTTGCCGGTTTCGTGTGATTTTCTGCTGGTTTCCCGCTGCGCCTGGTCCCCGACAAGCCGTGCGGCCGCGCCCCGAGAACGCGTGCCCCTGCCCTCGCTGCTGCCGCCCAGCGACCGAAATGCGGTACTGCCGCTCCAGCACAGCGCATGCGCAGTTGAGCGTTGCGCCGCCCTCGCTGCTGCCGCCCGGCGATCAAAAGTCGGTACTGCAGTACGGTCGCAGCGCATGGGTGGAGGGGTGTTACAGCGCGCTCGATGCTTCCACCCGGTGACCAAAATGCGGTACTGCCACTCAAGCGCCGCGCATGCGCATTGGGGCGTTACGCCGCGCTCTCTGCTGCCGCCCGGTGATCAAAAGCCGGTACTGCAGGATGGACGCTACGCATGCGCGGTGGGGTGTTACGCCGCGCTCTCTGCTGCCGCCCGGTGATCAAAATGCGGTACTGCAGCGGAAGCACCGCGCATGCGCATTGGAGCGTTACGCCGCGCTCTCTGCTGCCGCCCGGTGATCAAAAGTCGGTACTGCAGGAGAGGCGCTGCGCATGTGCGGTGGGGTGTTACAACGCGGTCGCTGCTGCCCCCCGGCGATCAAAAGCCGGTACTGCAGTACGGTCGCGGTGGAGGGGTGTTACACCGCGCTCGATGCTACCACCCCTTGACCAAAATGCAGTACTGCAGCTGAAGCTCCACGCATGCGCATTGGAGCGTTACACCGTGCTCGCTGCTGCTGCCCGATGATCAAAAGCCGGTACTGCAGCTGAAGCGCTGCGCATGCGCATTTGAGCATTATGCCGCACTCTCTGCTGCCGCCCGGCGATCAAACGCCGGTACTGCAGGAGGGACGATGCGCATGCGCAGTGGGGTGTTACAACGCGCTCGATGCTGCCAGCCGGTGATCAAAATACGGTACTGCAGTTCAAGTGCTGCGCATGCGCAGTTGGGCGTTACGCCGCCCTCGCTGCTGCCGCCGGGTGATCAAAAGCCGGTACTGCAGGATGGTCGCTGCGCATGCGCACTAGGGTGTTACACAGCGCTCGCTGCTGCCTTCCGGTGATCAAAAGCCGTTACTGCAACTCAGGAGCTGCGCATGCGCGTTTGAGCATTATGCTGCGCTCTCTGCTACCACCTGGTGAGCAAATACCAGTACTGCAGCTGAGGCACGCGCATGCGCATTTCAGCGTTACAGCGCGCACGCTGCTGCCGCCCGGTGATCAAAAGCCGGTACTGCAGCTAAATTGCTGCGCATGCGCAGTTGAGCTTTTCACCGCGCTCGCTGCTGCTGAGCCGTAGCCACAGACTGCCCGCAACCCATCTCCAGCAGCTCCTGCAGAAGGAGGGGTTCCTGCCTGAGGAGAGCTACAGTCATCACTGTGGCTAACAGTTGCTTGTTCTTTCCCTCTCCCAGAGGCAGCACTGAGGACTCAGTTGTCGGTTCCTCTCTGGGGATGCTGTTGATGGCTGCTGGCTCAGGTTTGTGTGGGTTGCCTTTGGCCTCATTCTCCTAGCGGCATGGGTGGAAAGGGACAGGCGGAGCACTTACTGGCTGTGGACAGGAGCTGCCGCGGCTGAAGCTGGAGAGGCCAGAGAAAGGTAAAGAAGAAATAATCAAAGGCCATCCGGCCGGCAGCTGCCTCCTGCTGCAGGCAAGAGAAAGCCTGCCTCTGGGTGAGGAAGGATCCTTCTTCGTAGTTCACAGCAGGTCATGCTGCCAACGTGCACCGCAGAGTCTGTATGTGTCACCAGCAGCATGGTATGGCCACATAGTGCACGAGCGAGCGAGGCTATGTGTCTGGGAAGCCTCATATTGTAAGAGCTGTAAGACACCCACGTATTCTCTTAGGTGGAGGACAGCCAAGTGACTGGAGTTACAGAAGAGGAAGGGAGGAGAGAAGGAGAAAGAAACATCTAAACGGGCAAATTCTCCTGGCAGTGCTGAGAGCGAGAGCTGCGGTGAGTCCCGGACCCTCCCTGCCCCGCCCTTGGCCCCACCTCTTTTTTTTTTTTGCTTCCTTGTACCTCTCCCTATTCTGTCCTGCTCCCTCTTCCTCTCTCCCTCTTTCTCCTGTTCTACCACTCCCTTTTCTTTTTCTCTCTGTGCTTTTGTCCTGCTCCCTCTCCCTCCTTTTTTTTGTATTTCATCCTCTGCCTCTGTCCTGTAGCCCATCGCTGTTTTTTCCATCTCTTTGTCCTGCTCCCTGTCCTTGTCTTGCTTTCCTTTTGTTCTGCCTCCAGTCCTTTTTCCCTTTCTTGCTCCATCTCTCTGTCCTGCTCCCTATCCCACCCCCACCTCTCTCTCTGCTTCTCTGTCCTCCTTGCCTTTCCCCTTGTTTCTCTGTCTTGTTCCCTCTTTGGTTTTTTGGTTCTCTGTCACTCTGTCCTGCTCCCCGTCTCTTATTTTTGCCTGTCTTTCACTTTGTCCTGCCCCACTCTCCCTTTTCTTCTCTCTCTGTATCACCTTGTCTTGCTCCCTGTCCCCCACTTGTTTTCTGTATCCTTCTCTCCTTCCTGTCCTTCCTTCCCCCGGCCCCCCTGCCTCTGGCCTGCTGCTTGTCACTGTGTTTTCTTTCTCTTGCTCTCTGTCTGAGTTCTGTCACTCTCTTTCTCTCTCTGTCTCTCTGTCCTTCCTCCAACCTGTATTTCCCTCTCTCTATCCCTCTGCCCCTAATGCTGCTTCCTCCATCTCTTGGTCCTGCTCCTTGTCCCTTTTTTCCTCTCACTGTCCATCTGTCCTCCTTCCTCTCCCTGGTTATTCTGCCTTTACCCCTCTGTCCCACTGCCTGTCTCATTGTTTCTAGTTACATCCCCCCGTCCAGCCAGCTGTCCCTTTTTTCCTTTCTCTCTTCCCTACTCTGGCCCTGCTTTTTCTTCCTCTGTCTCTGTCCAGCAGCCCATCATAGTTTTTTTTTTCCTTCTCCATCTTTTTGACTTAATTTGCATCTGTCCCTCCCTCCTCCCCCATCCCCACTCCCTCTGTCCCGTTCCTTGTCCTGCTTTTGGTCTCTCTGTGTCCCGCGCTCTATCCCCATCTTTCTCTCTCTCTCCCTCCTTCCGTTTCCCTCCTTCTTTTCACCTGCATCCCTTTGTCCTGTTGCTCATCAGTATTTTTTCCTCCCATTCCTCTGTCCTGCTCCCTGTCCCTTACTTCTCTGTCAATCCCTCTGTCCTATTGCCTATCGTTATTTTTGCTGTCTGCATCGTCTCTTTCGGCTCTATCCTCCTGCCCTGCTCCCCAGCAGTACTTTTTCTTTCTCCAGCTCTCTCACCTGCTCCCTGCCCCTCTCTTTTTCCCTCTGTCATTCTTTCCACTTCCCTGTACCTCTCTCTCTGCAACCTTGTGTCCCGCACTCCCTGTCCCTCCCTGTTTATATCCCACTGGCCTGGTCCCCGTCCCTCTCTTTGCCTCTCTACCTCTCTGTCCCTGTCCCTGTTTTTTCTTTCTCCATCGCTCTGTCCTGCTGCTCATCTCTGTCCAGTTCCCTTTATGGTTCTTTTTCCCCTCTTGGTTACTCTGCTTTTCTTCCTGTCCCTATTTTTTTTTTCTCTCTTCATCCCTCTGTCCTGCTCTGTGTCCCCTCCCTCTCACTCCCCCAGTGTCCTGCTGTGTGTTACCCGTCCTTCTCCCTGTTGATTTTTTCCTCTTGCTCTATCCGTCTGTCCTGCTCCCCAGAAGTATTTTTTAAATTCTCTGTATTTCTGTTCTTCTGTTCATCACGTTTTCCGTTCTCCATCTCTCTTTCCTGCTCCCCATCCTCCCCTTTCTCTCTCTGTCATTCTTTCCTCTTCCCTGTACCTCTGTTTTTCTGTATCCTTGCATCCCACTCCCTCCCTCCCTCCCTCTCACACTGTCTTGCTCCCTGTCCCTCTCTTTGTCTTTCTACCCTTCTGATGTGCATCCCCCCACCCCCACCCCTTTTATGTGTCCTGGTCTTTCTCTCTACATCCTTCTGTCATTCTCCTTCTCTTGCTGCTCTTGCTCTTTTTCTCTCTCTTCCTCCGTCCTATTCACTGCCCATCACTGGTTTTTTTTCCTCCTCCATCCCTTTGTCCTGCTCCCTGTCCTTGTCAATCTTTCCCTTTGCTCTGCCTCTAGTCTGTCTTTGTTTTCTCCAGCTCTGTCCTTTTCCCTGTACCTCTTTCTCTCTGCTCCTCAGTCCTCTTCCCTTGTCTTCTTTTTTCTTTTTCTGCCATCCCTCTCTTTTTCTCTGTGACCCTCTGTGCTGTTCCCTTTCCTTTCTTTCTCCAATTATCTGTTGTCTTACCTGTCCCTCTTTCTCTGTCTCAAATGTTTCTTTCTCCATCTCTGCCCCGCTCCCTGTCCCTTTTCTCTTATTCTCTCTGTCTCCATCCTCCCCCTAACTTTTTGTCCGTGTATCTCCATACCACTGCCTGTCCCATCATTTCTCGCTATATCCCCCTGCCCGGCTCGCTGTCCCATGATTCCCCTCTGTCCTGCTCCCTGGCCTTTTTTCTCATCCTGCAGCCCAGTGCTGGTTTTTCTTTCTCCATCTCTTTGTCCTGATCTGTGTTTCTCTTCCCCTTCCCCGTCAATCCCTCTGGCTTGTCCCCTGCCTTTTTCTCTCCCTCCCTCCTTCCTTGTTCCTCTTATTCAATTTCTCTCTCGATCCATCTGTTCTGCTCTTCGCTCATAATTTTCTCTCTCTTTCCTCCTGTCCTGCTCCCTGACCCTGTTTTTCTTCCACCGTGTTGCTGCAGGGCTCCTCATCTCTTTTTTTATTGATTTTTCCATCTCGGTCCTTTTCCCTGTACCTTTCTTTCTCTGCTCCTCAGTCCTCCCTCATTTTATTTTTCTCTTTCTGTTCCTCTGTCCTGCTCCCCATCACTGTATTTTCATTCTCTGTACCTGCTGCTCCAGGAACGACTGCCAAGTTGTCCCAGAGGAAGGGTGAGTGTACAGGCACCGAGCCCTGGAGTAGACTCACTCCTGGGACTTATACACATTAACGAATGAACACTTGCTGTCTCCTTTGCACTCATGGCTGTGTTTGTAGTGCTTTGTACTTGGTGAGGGGCTGTCAGAGAGTCCAGGGGAGCAGGTTACGCAGTGGGTGTCAGGGGCCATGGCTGCAGCTGTGGGCTGGGGCTGGAGGAGCCCCAGGTGGGGCCAGTGAGGCTGATGGTGATGGCCCCTCTGTGTAAAAGGGCTGCAGCCCCAGGAGGTGGTGCTGCTGGGCCATGCCTGTCTGAGAATGCTGACGAGCTGCAAGGATGTTTCCAACTGACAGGTTTGTGGTCAGTTGGAGTCAGGCCCCATCACGGCAGCTCCCGGGAATTTTCTGAGAGCTGGTGGTGAGGAAGTGGGAAGAGGGGCAGGAGATGGCTGCCCCCACCCCTCTGGGTACTTGGAGGCCTTCCCACCCCCTGGAAAAGGTGCTGAGTGCCTCCCCAACTCAGCAAAACTCTTCTAGCCCAGCTCACCCTATGCAGCTCCCCCCCAGCTCCAGCACCTCCCCTGAAGCCTGTCCCGTAGCCACAGACTGTCCCCAACCCCTGTCTCCAGCAGCTCCTGCAGAAGGAGGGGTTCCTGCCTGAGGAGAGCTACAGTCATCACTGTGGCTAACAGTTGCTTGTTCTTTCCCTCTCCCAGAGGCAGCACTGAGGACTCAGTTGTCGGTTCCTCTCTGGGGATGCTGTTGATGGCTGCTGGCTCAGGTTTGTGTGGGTTGCCTTTGGCCTCATTCTCCTAGCGGCATGGGTGGAAAGGGACAGGCGGAGCACTTACTGGCTGTGGACAGGAGCTGCCGCGGCTGAAGCTGGAGAGGCCAGAGAAAGGTAAAGAAGAAGAAATCAAAGGCCATCCGGCCGGCAGCTGCCTCCTGCTGCAGGCAAGAGAAAGCCTGCCTCTCTGGGTGAGGAAGGTTCCCTCTTAGTGTAGTCCTCAGCAGATCCGATCACCAATGTGCTCCGCAGGGTCTGTATGCGTAACCAAAAGCACAGTATGGCCAAGTAGTGTGTGCGCGTGTGAGGCTATGTATCTTGGCAGCCTCATATTGTAAGAGCTGTAAGACATCAATCTATTCTCTTAGGTGGAGGACAGTCAAGTGACTGGAGCTACAGAGGAGGGAGAGAGTGGGACACAAAGAAGGACATGTCCAAACTGTCAAATTCTTCCCGCAGCTCCAAGAGCAGGAGCTGTGTAGAGTCCTGGACCCCTTGGGGACGTGTTGTCACTCTTCTGCATCCCAGTCCCTCTCTGCCCCCACTCCTCTTTCACTTCTGTCATTTTTTTGTTTCCCTGCACCTTTCCCTTTCTTGTTCTCCAAGTCCCCCTCTGTCTCTGTTGTACTACCTCTCCATTTCCTTTGTCTCTCTGCACTTCTGTCCTGTTCCCTGTCCCTCTTTTTTTCCATCCTCTGTCTCTGTCCTGCAGCCCATCACTATTTTTGTCTTTCTCCATCTATCTGTCTTCCTATCCTAATTTTTTTTTAATTCCTCTCTATCTGCCCTTTAGCCCTTCGCAGTTCCCCCCGCCCCTCCATCTGGCTCCATGTCCCTATTTTTAAATCCCTCTCTCTCTGCCCTGTATTCTAGATATATGTCTTCTTTCTTAGATTCTCTCTTTCCAGGTCCTTGTCCCTATGTTTTAATTTCTTCCCTATCTGTCCCATAGCCCATTTTTGTCTTCATCCTTCTCTCCCTGTCCCTATTCTTTAATTCCTCTGTCTCTTCCCTTCAGCTCGTCGAGGTTTTTTGGTATGTCTCAGTTTATCTCTGTCCACCTGTCCTGGTTTTGGCTGGGATAGAGTTAATTTTCTTCCTAGTAGCTGGTATACTGCTATGTTTTGGATTTAGTATGAGAATAATGTTGATAACACACTGATGTTTTAGTTGTTGCTAAGTAGTGCTTATACTAGTCAAGGACTTTTCAGCATCTCATGCTCTACCGACTGAGAAGGCTGGAGGTGCACAAGAAGCTGGGAGGGGGCACAGCCAGGACAGCTGACCCCAACTGGCCAAAGGGATATTCCATACCATGTGACATCATGCTCAGTATATAAACTGGGGGCAAGCTGGCCAGGGTGGCCGCTGCTCGGGGACTGGCTGGGCATCGGTTGGCGGGTGGTAAGCAATTGCATTGTGCATCACTTGCTTTGTATATTCTTATTATGATTATTACTATTATTATTATTATTATTATTATTTTATTTCCATTATTAAACTGATTTTATCTCAACCCATGAGTTTTCTCACTTTTACTCTTCCGATTCTCTCCCCCATCCCACCGGGGGGGGGGCGGGGAGTGAGCGAGCGGCTGTGTGGTGCTCAGTTGCTGACTGAGGTTAAACCACAACGTTGGCGCCCAACGTGGGGCACAAAGGGTTTGAGATAATATAACAGATTAACCAGAGCACATTAAGGAATTTATATCTGTTGACAGTTGTGGGTCACAATATTGATTCATCTGTTCTCGATATTAGTTTATCTGATCTGCATCATGCTCTTTTTTTTTTGCTGTACATGTTAAAGATTAGTGTTGGTTTTTGCAGTTTACTGTGGTCTGCGGTGATTAGTGATGTTTTGCCTGGGAGGTTTGTTTTGCCTGGGAGGTTTGTTAATAAAACACTGGCCTTGAGCTTAATCTGTTATTTGAGCTTTGTACTGAAGCCATTACTGTACTTCGGGTACCACTTCATGGAGACAATTAGCAATTACAGTCCTTCCTCTGAGAGGTTTTTTATGGAGGAAATACAGAATGGCAGCCTCGCTACCTTCTTCTATGATGTTTCCTCCTTCATTACAGTAACTTTTCAGTATCTTGAACATCCTTGGGTAGTTAAGATACTTCTATTGGTATTTCTTGGGAATATTGTTTCAGTTTTGTCTAAGGTTAATAAGCAATTTAAGAATATTATCCAGAGATCTGCCCCAAGGGTGGATAGTTATGAGTGGCAGGGTGTGTGGGATAGCGTGGGCAAATGCCTAGGATAGTGGGCACCGCCAGTGTTTTGGAACTTCACCCCTGAACAGGTGCAGAATCCTGAAAAATTAGTAGGATAGTTGGAAAAAGTATGCTGTCACCCTGGCAGCTCCAGAGAGACACAGATCACTGCAACGTGCTGGGGCCTGGCCCATGCCTACCGAGCCCTGTTCAACACTACTCAGTACCCTCAAGGGGAAGAGAAGGTCTCTGGATCAGACGATAAAACGACAGGCACTGCGGCCACTCCGACCCTGGCAACAGGCACTGCAGCTGAACCAAAGAACCAACCTGTGCCGGTATCAGTTGCCCCTATACACAAGAAGAAATCTTGGAAGCGGAAGTTGTCTCGTTTAGTAAGGGAGGAAGAAGTGTACAAGGCAGACTACCCTGGAGTAGGGCTATCACGAGAACAGGAGGAGGAGAGCCAGCCGCTGCCCAGGGAGAAAGAAGAGGAAGAACTCATAAACGAGGCCGTGACCACCCGATCTTCTATCCCTGAGTGAGCTGTGAGATATACGAAAAGATTTTAGCCGTTGTCCAGGCGAGCATATTGTCACCTGGCTGCTCTGATGCTGGGATAACAGGGCCAGTAGCCTGGAATTAGAGGGTAAAGAAGCCAAGCAGCTGGGATCCCTTTCTAGGGAAGGGGGCATTGACAAAGCGATTGGAAAAGGGACACGAGTCCTCAGCTTTTGGAGGTGACTCCTGTCAAGTGTCAAGGAAAGGTATCCCTTCAAGGAAGATGTTATAAGTCACCCAGGCAAGTGGACCAGCATGGAGAGGGGTATCCAATACCTGAGGGAATTAGCCATGCTGGGGGTGATTTATGGTGACCTGAACAATGAACAGCTATCCAAAGATCCAGATGAAGTCAAGTGCACACGACCCACGTGGCGGAAGTTTGTACGGAGCGCGCCATCATCATATGCCAACACATCAGCAGTGATGACCTGGAAAGATGGAGAGGGACAAATGGTGGATGAATTGGCTGGTCAACTCCGGCAATATAAAGAAAGTCTCTCTTCCTCCCTCGTCTCAGCTGTGGAGAAACTGTCCCAGAAGGTCCAGCAACTTGAAGAGGATAGGTCCTACTCCCCACTTGTACGTACCAGTATCTCTGCTATTAGGAGTCAGCGTTCTTTTGCTCAAGAGAGAGGATATAAAGGGTACACACCACGGGGCACCCTATGGTTTTACCTGCGTAACCACGGAGAGGACACAAGGAGTGCTATGGAAAACCTACCTCAGCCTTAGAGGCACAGGTATGTGAGTTGCAAGGAAAAACAATCACAAAAGGGGGTTCATCCAGGAAAATTGATGCTCCAGTTTCCGGTGGGCAGTTTCCCAGACAGAGTAGAAGGGCCGATCTTACTTCTGATCTTAATGAAGAGACTTCTGACTCGTATTTACAGGAAATGAGAAACGAATACTATGATGAGGACTAGAGGGGCCCTGCCTCCAGCCAGGTGGAGGAAAGGGACAACCAAGTTTACTGGACTGTGTGGATTCAGTGGCCTGGCACATCGGACCCAGAGGAGTATAAGGCACTAGTAGACGCCGGTGCAGAGTGTACCCTAATGCCATCAAGCTATAAGGGGCCAGAACCCATCTGTATTTCTGGAGTGATGGGGGGATCCCAACAGCTAACTGTATTGGAAGCCGAAGTAAGTCTAACTGGGAATGAGTGGCAAAAGCACCCCATTGTGACTGGCCCAGAGGCTCCGTGCATCCTTGGCAGACTACCTCAGGAGAGGGTATTTCAAGGACCCCAAAGGGTACTGGTGGGCTTTTGGTATAGCTGCTTTGGAGATGGAAGAAATTAAACAGCTGTCCACCTTGCCTGGTCTCTCGGAGGACCATTCTGTTGTGGGGTTGCTGAAGGTGGAAGACAAACAGGTGCCAATCACTACCACGACAGTGCACCGGCAGCAATATCGCACCAACCAAGACTCCCTGATTCCCATCCATAAGTTGATTCATTGACTGGAGAGCCAAGGAGTGATCAGCAAGACTTGCTCACCCTGTAACAGTCCCACATGGCCAGTGCAAAAGTCTAATGGAGAGTGGAGACTAACAGTAGACTATCGTGGCCTGAATGAAGTCACGCCGCTGCTGAGTGCTGCTGTGTTGGACATGCTAGAACTTCAATACGAACTGGAGCCAAAGGCAGCCAAGTGGTGTGCCACAACTGATATCGCTAATGCTTTTTTCTCAACCCCTTTGGCAGCGGAGTGCAGGCCACAGTTTGCTTTCACTTGGAGGGGCGTCCAGTACACCTGGAACCAACTGCCTCAGGGGTGGTAACACAGCCCCATCATTTGCCATGGACTGATCCAGACCGCACTGGAACAGGGCGAGGCTCCAGAACACCTGCAATACATTGATGACATCATTGTGTGGGGCAACACAGCAGGAGAAGTTTTTGAAAAAGGGAAGGAAATAGTCCAAATCCTGCTGAAGGCTGGTTTTGCCATAAAACAAAGTAAAGTCAAGGGACCTGCACAGGAGATCCAATTTTTAGGAATAAAATGGCAAGATGGACGTCGTCAAATCCCAATGGATGTGATCAACAAAATAACAGCCATGTCTCCACCAACTAGCAAAAAGGAAACACAAGCTTTCTTAGGTGTTGTGGGTTTTTGGAGAATGTATATTCCAAATTACAGTCTGATTGTAAACCCTCTCTATCAAGTGACCCAGAAGAAGAATGATTTCATATGGGGCCCTGAGCAACGACAAGCTTTTGAACAAATTAAAGAGGAGATAATTCATACAGTAGCCCTTGGGCCAGCCCGGGCAGGACAAGATGTAAAAAATGTGCTCTACACCGCAGCCAGGGAGAACGGCCCTACCTGGAGCCTCTGGCAGAAAGCACCAGGGGAGACTCAAGGTCGACCCCTAGGGTTTTGGAGTCGGGGATACAGAGAATCCAAGGCCCGCTATACTTCAACTGAAAGAGAGATACTGGCAGCATATGAAGGGGTTTGAGCTGCTTCGGAAGTGATCGGCACTGAAGCACAGCTCTTCCTGGCACCCCAACTGCCAGCGCTAGGCTGGATGTTCAAAGGGAGGATCCCCCATACACATGATGCAACTGATGCTATGTGGAGTAAGTGGGTCGCACTGATCACACAATGGGCTCGAATAGGAAACCCCAGTCGCCCAGGAATCTCGGAAGTGATTATGGATTGGCCAGAAGGCAAAGATTTTGGAATATCACCAGAGGAGGAGGAGGTGACGCATGCTGAGGAGGCTGCAATGTATGATAAACTACCAGAAAATGAGAAACAATATGCTCTGTTCACTGATGGGTCCTGTCGTATTGTGGGAAAGCATCGGAGGTGGAAAGCTGCTGTATGGAGTCCCATGCGACAAGTTGTAGAAACTGCTGAAGGAGGTGGTGAATCGAGCCAATTTGCAGAAGTAAAGGCCATCCAGCTGGCTTTAGACATTGCTGACTGAGAAAAGTGGCCAGGGCTCTATCTCTATACTGACTCATGGATGGTGGCAAATGCCCTGTGGGGGTGGTTGCAGCAATGGAAGCAGAGCAACTGGCAGCGCAGAGGCAAACCCATCTGGGCTGCCGCATTGTGGCAAGATATTGCTGCCCGGGTAGAGAACCTGGCTGTAAAAGTCCGTCACGTAGATGCTCACGTACCCAAGAGTCGGGCCACTGAAGAACATCAAAACAACCAGCAGGTAGATCAGGCTGCTAAGATTGAAGTGGCTCAGGTGGATCTGGACTGGCAACATAAGGGTGAATTATTTCTAGCTCGGTGGGCCCATGACACCTCAGGTCACCAAGGAAGAGATGCAACATACAGGTGGGCTCGTGATCGAGGGGTGGACTTGACCATGGACACTATTGCACAAGTTATCCATGAACGTGAAACATGCGCTGCGATCAGGCAAGCCAAGCGGTTAAAGCCTCTTTGGTATGGAGGACGATGCCTGAAATATAAATATGGTGAGACCTGGCAGATCGATTATATCACACTCACACAAACCCGCCAAGGCAAGCACCATATGCTTACAATGGTGGGGGCAACCACCGGATGGCTGGAAACATATCCTGTCCCCATGCCACTGCCTGGAACACTCTCCTGGGCCTTGAAAAGCAAGTCTTATGCATGGCACCCCAGAAAGAATTGAGTCAGACACGGGACTCATTTCCAAAACAACCTCATAGACACCTGGGCCAAAGAGCACGGCATCGAGTGGGTATACCACATCCCCTGTCATGCACCAGCCTCCAGGAAAATCAAACGATCCAATGGACTGTTAAAGACTACACTGAGAGCAATGGGTGGCGGGACGTTCAAACATTGGGCTACACACTTAGCAAAGGCCACCTGGTTAGTCAACACTAGGGGATCTGCCAATGGAGCTGGCCCTGCCCAGTCAAAACTTTTACGTACTGTAGATGAGAATAAAGTCCCTGTAGTGCACATAAAAAATATGTTGGGGAAGACAGTCTGGGTTATTCCTGCCTCGGGCAAAGGCAAACCCGTCCATGGGATTGCTTTTGCTCAAGGATCTGGGTGCACTTGGTGGATAATGCGGAAGGATGGGGAAGTCCGATGTGTACCTCAAGGGGATTTGATTTTGTGTGAGAATAGCCAATGATTTGAACTATATGATGTTACTTGCTACAATATTATATGCCATACCAATGATATTACAATAAGAATCACCCAGATTAATGAAGAATGAACTTTGATGAAACCGAGCAAAGCACAGTGATTATGGAACCAGAACTGACTTCAACATGAAAAAATCCAACACCGCATACCATCTCCATCTTTCCTGCCCTGAAAGATTATTAGGACAGATGGAGCCCAAAGTCATGGACTAAATGAACTCAACGAATATTTTAGAGGGATGGCCTATAGACTAAGGGAATGATATCTGTGCTGTATATATATCAAAAAACAGGAAAAGGGGTGGTGATTAATGGGAATGTTTTGGAAAGTGGGGGAGCTGGGCATGACATAGATGGTATAGAATAAGGGGTGGATGCTGTCCAGGTTTTGGCTGGGATAGAGTTAGTTTTCCTCCTAGTAGCTGGTATACTGCTGTGTTTTGGATTTAGTATGAGAATAATGTTGATAACACACTGATGTTTTAGTTGTTGCTAAGTAGTGCTTATGCTAGTCAAGGACTTTTCAGCTTCCCATGTTCTACCGACTGAGAAGGCTGGAGGTGCACAAGAAGCTGGGAGGGGGCACAGCCAGGACAGCTGACCCCAACTGGCCAAAGGGATATTCCATACCATGTGACATCATGCTCAGTATATAAACTGGGGGCAAGCTGGCCAGGGTGGCCGCTGCTCGGGGACTGGCTGGGCATCAGTTGGCAGGTGGTAAGCAATTGCATTGTGCATCACTTGCTTTGTATATTCTTATTATGATTATTACTATTATTATTATTATTATTTTATTTCCATTATTAAACTGATTTTATCTCAACCCATAAGTTTTCTCACTTTTACTCTTCCGATTCTCTCCCCCATCCCACCGGGGGGGTGGACTGAGCAAGCAGCTGTGTGGTGCTCAGTTGCTGACTGAGGTTAAACCATGACACTACCTCACTGTCCCCTTTTTTAATTCCTCCCTTCTGCCCTGTGGCCCATCGCTATTCTTTGTTTTTCTCCATCTCTCTCAGTCTGGTTCCCTGTCCCTTCCTCCCCTCTGGCCCATCGCCCATCGCTATTTTTTCCCCTCTGCCTCTCTCTCTGTGGCTCCCTTTCCCTATTTTTCAATCCCCCCTCTCTGCGCTGCAGCCGGTCGCTGTTGTATTGGGTTTACATGGCAAGGTTTTGTTAGCTGGGGTGGGGGGGCAGGGGCTGCAGGGGTGGGTTCTGTGAGAAGACACCAGGAGTTGTCCCCATGTCAGGACCAGCCAGTTCCAGCTGCAGCTGGTCAGAGCTGAGCCCATCAGCAATGCTGGTAGCACCTCTGTGATGGAAATTTAAGAAGGGGTAAAAAATGCTGTGCAGAAGCTGTGATAGAGAACATGTGAGTGTGAAACAGCCCTGCAGAGACCAAGGCCAGTGAAGAAGGAGGGGGAGGGGGAGGAGGTGCTCCAGGCGCCGGAGCAGAGCTTCCCCTGCAGCCCATGGCAAAGACCGTGGTGACGCAGGTTGTCCCCCTGCAGCCCACGGAGGTCCACAGTGGAGCAGACATGCACCTGCAGCCCATGCAGGACCCCATGCCGGAGCAGATGGATGCGCCTGAAGGAAGCTGAGAACCTATGGACAGCCTGCACTGGAGCAGGTTTTCTGGCAGCACCTGTGGCCCCATGGAGAGGAGTCCACACTGGAGCAGAAGAGCGTGAGGAGGAAGGAGCAGCAGAGACAACACGTGATGAACTGACCGCAATCCCTGTCCCCCTGTGCTGCTCGGGAGGAGGAGGTGGAGAAGTCAGGAGTGAAGATGAGCCCAGGAAAAAAGAGAGGGGCAGGGGGGAAGGTGTTTTTCAGATTTTTTTCTTATTTCTCATTATTCTACTCTGATTTTGAATGACAATAAATTAACAGGAGCAGGAATTGGTGAGTGATGTCTTTGTCCTTATCTTGAACCACAAGCTTTTTTGTTGTATTTTCTCCCCCTGTCTTGTTGAGGAGGGGGAGTGATAGAGCTGCTTGGCAGGTACCCGGCTGCCAGCCAGGGTCAACCCACCACAGTTCCTTCCATCAGGCTCCCTGTCCCTATTTTTTTTTTATTCTTGCCTGTGTTTCTTGTACCCCATTGCTTTTGAAGCTTTCTTTCTACCTCTCCATCCCTCTTTTTTTAATTCTTGCATGTGTTTCTTGAACCCAGTCGCTTTTTAAAGTTTCTTACTACCTTTCCCTCTCTCTGTCTCCCTGACCTAATTTTAATTTCTTGCCAGTGTTTCTTGTACCCCGTCGCTTTTCAAATTTTCTTCCTACGTCTCCCTCTATGCAGCTCCACGTACCTATCTTTTAATTCTTGTATAAGATTCTTGTATCCTGTCGCTTTCAAAATTTTCTTTCTACGTCTCCCTCTATCCATCTGCTTGTCTATGGTTATTTATTCTTCCCTCTCTGTCCTGTACCCCGTCACTTTATACATTTTCTTTCTACATCTCCCTCTATCTCCCTGTCCCTATTTGTTAGTTCCTGCCTATGTTTCTTGTACCCTGTCGCTTTTCAAAATTTTCTTTCTACATCTACCTCTATCCAGCTCCCTGCTTCTATTTTTTACTTCTTGCCTATGTTTCTTTTCCCCTGTCGCTTTAGAATTTTTCCCCATCTCTTGTCTGTATCTTCTTGTCCTGCTGGTCCCTTACGCCTCTCTCTCCCACTCCCTGTCTCTCTCATTTATTCCTCCATCTCTCTCTCCCTATGTTTTCCCTGCAATCTCTCTGCTCTCCTCTCTCTACACTGTTTTCCTGCTCCCCGTCCCTCTCTTGTTCACAGCGTCCCGTTTTCTGGCTCCCTGTCCTGCACCTCTTCTCTATGTCCCTCTGTCCTTCCTCCTGCTTTTCTCTTCCCTTGTCTCCCTCTGTCCTGCTGCATTTGGGCACTGAGCCTTGTAGCTAATTCACAGCCAGGATTTCTTATGTGCATTAATGAATAAACTTTTCTGCCACCCCTGGATGTATTTGCAGCCCCTGGGTGCAGAGCTCGTTCCTGTGGACGGGTGCAGGGGAGGGGGTGATGTGCCATGGGGCTGGGGTGATGGCCCCCTGTTCCCAATGGGCTCCAGCTGTGGGCTGGGGCAGCCCAGGTGGGACCCGTGAAGGGAGGATGGGGCTGGACCAAGGGTTTAAAAAGGCTGCAGGTGGGGATGGGCCAGGGCAGCCCCAGGTGCAGCCCGAGAGGCTGAGGATGGGGCTGGCCCTGCTGTGTCAAGGGGCTCTATCTGAGGAGCTGGCTGAGGAGTGAAACCGAGGGGCTTCCACAGGCAGCTGCCTCCAGCAAGGAACGGCCGGTTCCCACAGCGAGGAAGGATCCCTCCCAGCCGTCCTCAACGGAGCACACCTCCAGCACATGGTGCCGGGAGCTCAGTGCCTCCATTGGCCGCACGTGTGAGCCACCGTACAGCCGGGAAGCCTCGTGGGAGAGGAGCGTCGAGGGACCCGCCGCCTCCTCCTGGGTGGGCAAGGGTCAGGCAGCCGGCACTGCAGAGGAGGAAGGGGCAGAGGCAGAGAGAGAAGCCTCAGGGCCATGTAGGTCTCCTGCCAGCACCAGGAGCTGTGGTGAGTCACGTGTCCCCTTGCGTGTGTCATGTCCCGGCCCATCCCTGTCATGCTTCTCTGGATCTCTGCCTGCCGTCTTGCCTGTCCCTGCCTCCGTCTCCCTTTTGGGCTGTCCGGCTCCCCGAAGCTTTTTGCTCTTCTGCTAGCACTGCATTGTACACCGTCGCCTTCTAAGTTTCCTTTCTATGCCTCTCCCTTTCTGGCTCCCCACCCGCTATCATTTCATTCTTCCCACACTGCCTTCTTCCCCATTGCTTGTGAAAATTGCATTTCCAGGTCTCCCTCTACCCAGCCGCCTGTCTCTGCTTTCAGTGACTCCCTCTGCTCTGCACCCCGTCACTCTTCCCGTGTCCCTTCACTGTGGCTGTCCATCCGGCTCCCTCTACTGATATTTCACTTCTTACCCTTGTGACCAGTACCCCGTTGCTTTCTCAATTTTCTCCCTGTGTCTCCATTTATCCAGTTCCCTCTCTGTGTTGTTTCTTCCTGCCTGTCCTCTACTTCATCACTTTTTAAGTTCTGTTTCCGTGTCCTCATTTATTTAGTTTGCTGGCCCTGTATTTTATGTTTTTCCTCTCTGTTCTTAATCCCTTCGCTTTTTAAATTTTCTTTCTACGTCTCCGTTTTAGTTCACCGTCACTACTTTTTAATTTTTTTCCTTATTTCCCTAAACCCCGTTACTTTTAAAATTTTCCATCTGCTTTTATTCCGTTCAATGTCTTTAATTTTTAATTATTTATTGTCTTTCCTTAGTGCAGTCCTTTTAAAATTTTCTATGTCTCCGTTTTAGTTTGCTGTCCCTATTTCATATTTTTTCCTTTATTTCCCTAATGCCTATTGCTTTTTAAATGTTCTTTCTATGCCTACTTTTTTTCCCTTTGCTGTTTTCTTAAAATTATTTCTTGTCTTTCCTTAGCACTGTCGCTTTTTAAATTTTCTTTCTATGACTCTGTTTTAGTTTGCCATCGCTACTTTTTAATTTTTTCCTTAATTCCTTAATCCTATTTGCTTCTAAAATGTTCTGTCTACTTTTATTCTATTCACTGTCTTTGTTTTTTAATTATCTTTTGTCTTTCTTTAGCGCCCTCGCTTTTTGAATTTTATTTCTACATCTCTGTTTTAGTTCGCTGTCCCTATTTTCATTTTTTTCCATTTATTTCCCTAATCCCCGTTGATTTTTTATATTTTTTACCTTTACCCCGCTGGCTGTCTTTAATTCTCTCTCTTTTCTTTTAATTATTTCTCTTCTTTCCTTAGCGCCGTCGCTTTTTAGATTTTCTTTCTACGTGTCCGTTTTAGTTCGCTGTCGCTATCTTTAAATTTTTTCCTTACTTCCTTAATCTCTCTCTCCCCCTCCCTCCCTTTCTCCCGTTTGCTGTTTTTATTTCTTCACTATTTCTTGTCTTGCCTTAGCGCCCTCACTTTTAAAATTTTCTTTCTATGGCTGTGTTTTCATTTGCTACTGAAATTGTTTAATTGTTTCCTCTCTTAATCCCTTGGCTTTTAAAATGTTGCTTCTATGTCTACTTTCATCTAGTTTGCTGTCTCTATTTTTAGTTCTTTCCCGTCTGTCCCGTACCTCATCCCTTTTTATATTTTCCTTCTACGACTACTTTTGTCAAGCTCCCTACCCCTATCTTTGATTTGTTTCCTGCCTGTCGTGTACCCCGTCGCTTTAAAAATTTACTTTGTATGTCTCCATTTATTTAGTTTGTTGTCGCTATTCTTAATTTTTTTTCTTTACTTCTCCTAGTCCTTGTTGCTTTTAAAACGTTCTATGTCTACTTTTATCCCCTTTGATGTCTCTAGTTTTGAATTATTTCTTGTCCTTCCTTAGTGCCGCCTTTTAAAAAATTTTCTTTCTACATCTCCATTCTAGTTTGCTGTCCCTATTTTTTAATCTCTTCATCTCTGAATCCCTTGGCTTTTAAAATATTTTAACGCCAATTTTTTAGTTTTCTGTCTATCTTTTAATCGTTTCCTCTTTTAATCCCCACCACTTTTAAGATTTACTTTCTATGTTTTAGGTCGCTGTCCTTATTTTTTAATTTTTTCCTTTATTTCCCTAATACCCGTTGCTTTTGATATTTTCTACGTCTTCTTTTATCCAGTTCACTGTCTGTATTTTAATTTTATTCTTGTCTGTCCTTTACACCTTTGCTTGTTAAATTTTTCTTTCTATGTCTGCATTTTAGTTTGTCGTCCTTAGTTTTCAGGCTTTTTCCTTTATTTTCTTAATCCTTTTTTTAAATGCCCTTTCTTCGTCTACTTTTTATCTCATTCACTGCCTTTATTTTTAATCATTTCTTGTCTTTCCTTAGTGCCGTCACTTTTAAATTTTTTTTCTATGTCTACTTTTATCAAGCTCCCTGTTTTTTAATTTTTTCTTGTCCGTCGTGTACCCTGTTGGGTTTTAAATTTACTTTATATGTCTCTGTTTTAGTTCATTGTCCCTATTTTTTAATTTTTTCCTTTATTTCCTTAATCTTGTCGGTTTTTAATTTTTTTTTCCTACGTCTGCTTTTATCTAGTTCCCATCCCTGTTTTTTAATTCTTTCTTGTCTGTTGGGTACTCTCTCAATTTTTCAATTTTCTTTCTATGTCTCCGTTTATTTAGTTTGTTGTTCGTATATTTTAATTTTTTCCTCCTTTAATGCCTTTGTTTTCCAATTTTTTCTATGTCTACTTTTGTCTAGTTTTCTGTCCATATTTTTTAATTTTTTTCTCCTCTGCCTTGTGTCCTTTTGCTTTTTAAATTTTCTTTCTACGTCTACTTTTATCCAGCTGCCCATCCCTATTTTTTAATTCTTTCTTGTTTGTCACATACTGTGTCGCTTTTTAAATTTTCTTTGTGGTTTGGGTTTTTTTTTTTTTTCCCCTCTTCTCTCGGTTCATCCTGAGGCTTTAGAGGGTCTCCTCGGCACGCTTTTATCTCTGGAGCTTAATTTGTACCCCTCTCGGTTTGTCAGAACATCTCCTCGGGTCACTCCTCTTCGTCAGAGCGGTCTTTTTGTCCTCGCCTCCATCTCGCTCGCCTCCAATGGGTCAGCGTCTCCTTCGCAACATCTGTACTCTGTTCAAATACCACCCCCCCCCCCCGAGTACCTTTGTGCCCTCGAGCCGCCTTCTATCTCTCCCGCCGCCCCCTCAGCACCCCTCTATTTCTGTCACGATGCTTCCTGCGAGCGTCCTTGTGTTCCAGGGCCATCCTTTAGTTCTGCAGCAGGATTTGTGTCTTTCTTATTCAGAGACAACTCTCCCTCAGGCTTTCATTTTGCCCCAGAGCACTCTTACCTTCCTTCCGCCATGTCGGATGCCTCATCCGGTCCCCTGAGGCCATCTGTACTCTGTTCAAATCCCCTCCCGAATACCTCATTGCAGCAGCAATCCTTTGTTTGTCTCTATGGCCACATTACCCCCGCCCAGAGCGCTCTCACGTGACAGCTTCCTGTCACGACGCCTCCCGAGACTGTCCTCATGCCCCACGGCACCCTTTGAGCTCTGTAGCCCTCTTTGCATCTCTCTTATTCAGACAGAACCCTTCCTCAGGCTTTCTCTGTGCCCCAGAGCTCTCTTGCCTTACTCACTGCCATCTAGGATGTCTCCATTCGGTCGCTCATCCCCTGAGGGCATCTGTACGTCATTGGGGGCACACCTTCTTGAGTTTTACATTGTGTCCCAGAGCCGCCTTCTGTCTCTTTCACTCTTAGCACCCTTCTTCTCCCATCATCGTGCCTACCGAGGCCATCCTCCTGCCCCACAGCCCTCTTTTGGCTCTGTTGCACACTTTGCAGCCTTCTCACTCCCTGAGAACCTTTCCTAATGCCATCTTTCATCTCCAGAACACTCGTGTTGTCCTCTATGCTAGCTAGGATACCTTCAGTCCCAGGTCCCTTGAGGACATCTGTAGTCTGTTCAAATCCCCTCTAGACTTTCTTCATCGTGTCCTCAAGCCTTCTTTTCTCTGTCTCTCTCAGAACCCCTCTGCTACTGTCACAATGCCTCCTGAGGTCTCGGGTGTTCCCCACAGCACACTTTTAGCTCTGTAAGCCCCCTTTGGACTTATTTTGTTGCAATCGCACCTCTCCTAAGATCTCCGTTCCCAAAAAAGAGCATTCTTTTTCTGCTCCGTGCGATCTGGGATGCCGCCTGAGACCTTCCTTGTGCTCCACAGCATTTTGGTAGCACTTTACTTCCCTTTCTCTCTCTTATCCCTCTGAGCCTTTCGTGACCCCTCTGCTCCCAGTCACCATGCCTTCCGAGACCTTCTTTGTGTCCCGCAGCCCTGTTTTAGCTCTGTAGCGGACTTTGACCTTCTCTCGTTACCTCCGAACCCTGTCCTCAGGTTGGTTTGTGCCTCAGAGCGCTCTTATTGTCCTGTCTGCCATCTAGGGTGCCTCCATTTGGTCCCCAGCCTCCTGAGGACATCTGTACTCTGTTCAGATCCCCTCCAGACTTCCTCCTTGTGTCCCTGAGCCTTTTTTGGTGTCTTCGGCCCATTCAGGTTGCCTCTAATGGTGTTGCGATGCCTTTGATGTTACCCTTAGCACACTTCCAGCTTTGTAGCGGACCTTGCACCCCTCTCGTTCCTTCAGAAGACTTTTTGAGTCTATATCTGTGACTCAGCCCATTTATTCGGTCCTCTCTTCCCTCTAGCCGTGCCTCTGTTTGTTCCCCGGCCCTCTGATGACACGTTTTCTCGGTTCAGATCCCCTCTGGATTTAATCGTCGTGTCCCCAGTCCTTTTTCTGTCTCTCTGGCTCCCTTGGGACACTTTCTCCCAGTCACAGTGCCTCCCGAGACCTTCCTTGTGCTCCACATCCATCTTGTAGCACTTTAGGTGAGGCCAGCTTTGAGCCGTAGAGCACTCATTTGTTCCTCTGCGCTATCTAGGATTCCTGTGTTCAGTCTCCGCCCACCCGAGACCATCTGTACTCCGCTCAGATGATCCCCCGAGTTCCTCCGTGTCATCCCCAAGCCTTCTTTGTCCGTCAGCACCCCTCTCCTCACAGTCACGACGCCTCCTGAGACCTTCCTCGTTCTCCACAGCACCTTGTAGCACTTCATCTCCCTTTCCATCTCTCTTGTTCCATGAGAGCCTCCCATCTTTCTTTGCTACGCAGCACTCCTTTATCTTCCTCTCTGCCATCGAGGGTGTCTGTAGTTTGCCTAGATGCCCTCCCGAGACTCCAAGGCACTCGCTGTGTCTCTGAGCCTTCTTTTCTTGTCCTGCCCCTGCCTAATTCCTCTACTCTCTCTAACCATGTCTTCTGAGTCCTTTCTTGTACTCGACAGCACTCTTGTAGCACTTTAGCTCCCTTTGTTTTCTTGGTTTTGTTGGGTTTTTTTTTCCACTTCAGAGCGCTCTTGTCTTACTCTTTGCCATTTAGGATGCCTTCATTCAGCCCCCAGCCCCCTGACGACATCTGTACTTTGTTGAACTCCCTTCAGAATTCCTCATTGTTAGCTGTGAGGCTTCTCTGGTCTCTTGGGCCCCCTTGGGACTCCTCCACTCCCTGTTGCCGAGCTCTTGTGAGACATCCCCTACGCCCCGGAGCCCCGTTCTAGCTCTGGAGGGCACTTTGCACCCCTCTTTTCCCATCAAAACCCTTCCTGAGTCCACATCTGTTACCCCAGTCGCTCTTTCTGTCCTCTCACCTGTTTGGTGCACCTCCGTTTGGTCCCCTGAGGACATCCGTACTTTGTTCCATTGTCTTTTGAGCTCATTGCATCCCTGACACTCCTTTGGTCTCTCCAGCCCCTCCGGGACCTCTGTAATCCCTGCGATGATGCCTCTTGTTCTGTCAGAACCTTTGCCAAAGCCACCTTTGTGCTCCACAGCAGTCTGTTTTCTGTCTTATAGTATGTTTCTATGTGGTATCTGGTACCCAAAGATGTTTATTGTCAGCTCAGATCTTCTCTTGAGTTTTTCAGAGAAGGCGATAGCCTTCATCTATTTTTATCGACCCAGCTCCTGAGGTGTTTTTTGTTGTGTTTTGCAATTCACTTTTGTTCTAGCTACTTAGGTGTTAATTAGGCTGCTTCGTACAGCTTCTGATACATTTCTTGTATTTCCATGGGGTTTTTCTGCTTTCTGTCCTTTGGGACTCATCTAGTTCTGTTAAGGGAGTCAGTCGGAGAGGCTGTCGAGGTGACTCTGAATCGCCGGTCATTTACAGTAAATAGTTTACTTGGCAACCAGAGATATTTTTAAGAAGGCATTCTTACGGGATTTAATTCTGCTTTGTCATTCAGTCGTATCCAGAACGTAGTTCTGGTAGAAGTTAGGTAGCGCACGCGGTCTTGCTAGAAATGAAGCGTAACCCCATAGCATTTTGTTTTTTTTATAGGAACCTAAAGCATGTAATTTTTGATAATAATATTGTTATTGCATTTAATGAGCTAGCTTCCTACATAGTTTAGTATGACATCTATCTTTTTCTATCTACACCCCAGAAAAATTAAGTTTAATTCCCTACCTGGTCACGTCGCTGATGCAATAGATGTCATTGTAGTAAGACAGCAGGTGTCATTGTTTCCAGTAAGGGTTACCTTCTCTGGTCTGCGCTTTGCACGCTGTAAACTTAAGGCAGATGAGAGGAGCTGCTGCTCGTCTGGCCGCCTTTATGCCTTCAGGTGGTTGGTCCCTCCCCTTTCCCAGGGGGTTGTGGGAAGGGTGGTGGGTGGATCGTGGGGTATATGAGCCACAGCCTCTGGTCATGGAGCTCATTCTGCTCTTGGGCTTCTCTGGTGTTAGTGCTCTACTGTTCCTTTGCTCAATTGCAGCTTTTGAGCTGGTTAAGGTAATTAGGTAGATGTGTTTTGATATTTAAAGAAGCACGGGTGTCTGAGGTAGGAGCTTCAGTAGTAGCTAAGGTTAAGCAAGTTATATAGTGGGAAGTATACTCATATGCAGTTTGGGTTTTTTTTTTTCTGGTCAGTAATTTTGTATTGAGTGTTTGGGAGGAGCAACATGGTTTGATAGTATGCATTATTTTTCTTTTTTGTTCTAGGTACATTGCTTTTTTTCTGGAATTCCTGACTTTATTGAAGATAGAACCTTATGTTCTTATCAGTTTTGCTGTATACTTCGTAAGTTGCTGGTATAATCTGTCTTAGTAGGACTGATGGTGAGACTATCTAGTAGGGCTTAAGGTGAGCATCTTATGTGTATCTGCATATGGAGCTTTAGCATTACTCAAGAAAGTGGCCGGTATGTAAGGTGTAGTGTCTTTCAGGGTATGGGACAGCTCATCACCTTTTCTGATTGCCCACAGAGTACCATGTTGTCTTTAGAGCCTTTGCAGTTTGCAGCAGGCCCCTTGTAGATTGTAAGTATCAGGTCTTCATGTATCTTGTGGGCCTGTAGCAGAGTCCAGAGTCTGTAGGAAGACAGAAGATAGGAGGTGCCTGCAGAAGTAGGGCGTGGCTCAGAAGACCAGCTCCTGAGGAGCGGCCGATGCAGGGGGGTCAGGGGTTGCGAATACAGGGAAGGAGCTGTCAGAAAGGAGTGGGATTCCTTCCCTGACAGTTCAGGAGAAGAGAAGGGGTTTTGAAAGTTTTGGGACTGGGGGATGGTTGGGAAAGGGAGGAGAGTTCATCAGCCTTTCTCAGACTCATTTTGCAGTTGGTTTTGGGTGTCAATGAGGTCTGTTCTGTTTTAGTCCCTCTGCAGCTGAGGGGAGGTACGACAAAGTCACTAGAGACACAGCATAAACTATCCAGGTCTCCACTTTTTTTTTCACTTTGAAGGTGCAAAGCAAGGAGCAACTTAGGATATGGATACCGGAGCTAACTTGGGTAAGGTGAGCGGTGGGCTGAAGTAGCGGTTATTTTTTCAGGTGTCGCAATTGCTGGTGAATTTATAAGCAACCCTTGTTGTTTGGGTCTTACGGGTGGTACACAAGCCTCTATGTGGCAACCCAAAGTGTCAGAGGCCGGGTGGGCGAGCTGTCAAGGTAAAGGAGTGTGAGATGGGGATCGGTGCACACAGGCTGCAGTTTTGGGCAATATCTCAGCATGTGCCTTTTTGCTTGGGTTTCTGCAGGTGCCGCACGCAGTCTCGGAGGGGTGACGCTGTGTGCCCGTGAGCAGTCCGAGAAGGTGAGCAGGTTGAGGGCCAGGTCGATGTCTGATAGCAAATTACTATGCACCAACTCAGTGAAGTGTTTCTCATTGGTTTTGCAGGGTCTGGAACTGGATGAGCATTTGAGGTGAGCTGGGTAGGAGAGAGCGGGAGCATGGGGCTGGTGATTTCTTGTAAGTGCAATGGTAATTTTGTCTCCTGGTATCCTAGGTGCCACAGGTGACAACAGCTGCAGTGTCTGACTCTGTAATCGGCACAGAGCAGGTGAGCGGAATGCCACGGCGTGTCTGAGGTGGAGGGTGTTGTAGGTAAGGTCTGCATTGACCGATGTGATGCTGACTGATGGCACTGGTGGGTGGGTGTGTGTAGGAGTGGTTTCTATGTGGGTGTTTTGGGTGGGGTTTTTCTTTCAGATGATGAAGAGGCACCTGGCAACTGCAGGAGTAATCTAGTGGGCTGATTGTGGTTATTCTTGTCGAGGATGGATTCAGACTCCCTGCCTTCTGAAAGCTAAGTTGAGGCAGCGATGCCGGAGTGGGGGAGGGAGGGGACAAGGTTGGCAATTGCCAATTGTTATCAATTCAATGATAACATAGGGGAGAGGGCTGTCCAGGAAACCTACCGTTTGGGTAGGTAAAGGGAGCGGGTTTGTCTTCAGCATGATGCTAGCGTGGGCAGGGCAGTTCCAGCCTGTGTCTGTTGTGTAGTTTGTGTGGTCTGTCTTTTGTCTCTTAGACCTTCCTTGGGTCTCGAAGTGCTCTTGGTGCTCAAGGAGCTCGGCAGGCACCTTGGGCGCCATCCCTAGGGTCTCAAGTGCCTGTACTCATTGGCATAGTGCCCATCGGGTGCCACTTTTCTTGTTACCAGCTTAAAGTGTGGATCGATCTCGCGTCTTGGAAGTTTTGGGAAGGTCCTCTTTTGCAGCATTGTTCCTGGCTGCGTGAGCAGCTCTGCTCTCCAGCCATCCACTTTCACAGACTGGGACTTCTTCCCTGCATCCTTGTGTTCTTAGGTCTTGATGCCAGCCTTCTTGTGCAAACATGTTCCCGGTTTTGAGAGTAACTTCTTGTCACGGGCCATGACAAGTTCTCCTCTTTTTCTGGGGTTGCCACAGGGCCTCTTCATGGTCCCGCAGGTGGCCTTGCCTGACAACGTCTTCCATCCAGGTGTCATTCTTCTTGCCGAGAGTTTTCTCTCCTCTTTGAGGCACGTTGTTTGTAGTGTTCCGTGTACTGTCGGTCTGTGCCTGTGTGTGTTTGGCTTGGAGCTGCCCTGCCCGGGGGTGTAGAGTCCAGGGTAGGTGGAATAGTGATAAGAGTCTGTGGTTAATATGTTGATATGCCTAGACTGTTGAGGCAAAGGGTGTACAGTCTTCTCAGACCCGGCAGCCATCAGCAGGTTGTGCGGACAGCTCTTTCAGGAGTGTTGTATGGGGATGAGCAGAGCCACGTGGGAGGGGCTGTTGAGGGGTAGTGAAGCAGATTGCAGCTCAAATGTGTTAAGGCTTCTTTGTGTGGGGTTTAAAGGTTGTGGGTTTTCTTTTAAGGGCAGTCTGTAGTTGGACTTTAAAGTCCAACTACCTCTAAAGGGTATTCCTAAATGGGAACAAGAATTGTTAAGCAATCCAGGTGACTCATTTGATGCTGTTTTTGCAGATGCAGTGGGATGAGCCGTGCACCTAAAGGCAGCGTAGGAGAGCTGAGCTGAGCGCTGTAAGAAGGTGGGTTGACCCATGGTGTTCAGAGGCAAGATCTGACTGGTTGCTATATGATTAGCTTATGTTTTGTGGTGTTTTTGTTTTGTTTTGAAGATGTGAAGCGGTCTGGGATGTGGGCACCAGAGCGAACTAGGGCATGGTGAGCAATGACTAGTGGTCTGAAGTAGCAGTTATTTTTCAGGTGTCATAGTGTTGGTGAAGTTAAAGCATCCCTTGTTCTTTGGGTTCTACAGGTGGTACCCGCACCTCAACATGGCTGCCTGAAAACAGCACAGGTGGCGCAGGCAACCAGCCAAGGTAAAGGACTGGGAGATCGGAATTGGTGCAGGCAGGCTCTTGTTTTGGGTGATATCTCAGCATGTGTTGCTTGCTGTGTTTTTTTTTGCAGGTGATGCATGTAGTATCAGAGGACTGAGGCAGCACACTGAGTGGTCCAAGAAGGTGAGGCGGTTGTCGGCAGCGTCGGCCTCTGAGAGCTAAGTATCCTGCAGCCACTCTATGAAGCTTTTCTCTGTTGGTTTTGCAGGCGCTGTGCAGGCTGCCTTTGGAATTGGATCAGCGTTTGAGGTGAGCTGACAGGTAGAGAGGAGGAGCACGGGACTGGTGATATCTCACAAGCGCAATGGTGATCTTCATGTCTCTTGCTATCTGAGTTGCTATACAACTAATGGTGGCTGCTGCCTGCGACTGGAATCGGTGTGGAGCAGGTGAGCAGAACACCACAGCGCTTCTGAGGATGAGGGTGTTGTGGAAGAGGTTGGTGTCTACTGTCATGGTGCTTACTGCTGGTGTGTGGTGTTTTTCTTTGCAGATGATGAAGAAGAACCTGGCAACTGCAGGAAAATGTCAGGTAGCTGATGTGTCTTTTGTCAAGGATGGATTCAGACCCCTGGCCCACTGAAAGCTAAGTTGAGGGGTTCGCCACTGGGGAGTGGGACAAGGGGACAAGGTTGGCAACTTGCAGGAGGGGGATTTAAAGTTACTATAGGGCAAAGGGCTGTCCGGGAGCAGTCCCCCTTGGGTAGGTAAAGGGAGAGGGTTACTCTTCAGCATGACGCTAGTGCCAGCAGGGTAGTTCCAGCTTGTGTCTGCTGTTGCGTAGTCTGTGTGGTCTGTCTTCTGTGCCTTAGGCCTTCCTCAGGTCACAATGTGCTCTTGGTGCTCAAGGAGCATGGTAGGCGCCTCAGGTGCCATCCCTAGGGTCTCGAGTGCCTGTACTCATCAGCATAGTGCCAATCGGGTGCTGCTTTTCTTGCATTACAAGCTTAAAGCATGGATCGGTCTGGCATCTTGGAAGTTTCCAGACAGTTGTCCCTTGCAGTAGCATTCCCAGCTGCATGAGCAGCTCTGCTCTCCAGTCATCCATTTGCATGGACTGGGACTTCTTCC
Organism: Aptenodytes patagonicus; assembly: GCF_965638725.1. Lineage (NCBI taxonomy): Eukaryota > Metazoa > Chordata > Aves > Sphenisciformes > Spheniscidae > Aptenodytes > Aptenodytes patagonicus. The sequence continues at coordinate 21,442 of NC_134962.1, read as the reverse complement.
CTGCATCCTCATATTCCTAGGTTTTGATACCAGCCTTCTTGTGCATATATCTCCTCACTTTGGAGAGTAACTTCTTGTCACGGGCCATGACAAGTTCTCCTCTTTTTCTGGGGTCGCCACAGAGCCTCCTCACGTTACCATCACAGTCCTGTTGGTGGTCTTGTGGGATGGCATCTTCTGTCTGGGTGTCATTCTTCTTGCTGAGAGTTTTCTCTCCTCTTTGAGGCACGTTGTTTGTAGTGTTCCGTGTAGTGTCGGTCTGTGCCTGTGTGTGTTTGGCTTGGAGCTGCCCTGCCCGGGGGTGTAGAGTCCGGGGTAGGTGGAATAGTGATAAGAGCCTATGGCTAATATGTTGATATGCCTAGACTGTTGAGGCAAAGGGTGTACAGTCTTCTCAGACCCGGCAGCCATCAGCAGGTTGTGCGGACAGCTCTTTCAGGAGTGTTGTATGGGGATGAGCAGAGCCACATGGGAGGGGCTGTTGAGGGGTCGTGAAGCAGATTGCAGCTCAAATGTGTTAAGGCTTCTTTGTGTGGGGTTTTAAAGGTTGTGGGTTTTCTTTTAATGGCAGGCTGTAGTTGGACTCTAGAGGGTATTCCTAAATGGGAGCAAGACCTTTGGAATTGTTAAGCTATAGCTCTACATACCGGTGACTCATCTGATATTGTTTTTGCAGATGCAGAGGGATGAGCTGTGCACCTAAAAGGCAATGTAGGAGAGCCAAGCAGAGCGCTGTAAGAAGGTGGGTGGGCCCATGGTGTTCAGAGGCAAGATCTGACTGGTTGCTATATGACTAGCTTACATGTTGGGTTTTTGTTTTGGAAGGTGTGAAGCGATGTGGGCACTGGAGCTGACTCGGGCATGGTGAGCAATGACTAGTGGTCTGAAGTAGCAGTTATTTTTCAGGTGTCATAGTGTTGGTGAAGTTATAAGCTTCCCTTGTTGTTTGGGTTCTACAGGTGGTACCCGCACCTCAACATGGCTGCCTGAAAACAGCAGAGGCGGTGCAGGCAACCACTCAAGGTAAAGGAGTGGGAGATTGGAATCAGTACAGGCAAGCTCTCGTTTTGGGCAGTATCTCAGCATGTGTTACTCATTTTTTTTTTTTTGCAGGTGATGCACCTAGCGTCAGAGGACTGAGGCAGTGCACTGACAAGCGGTCTGAGAAGGTGAGGTGGTTGTCGGCAGGGTCAGCATCTGAGAGCTCAGTGTCCTGTTGCCACTCTGTGAAGCTTTTCTGTTGGTTTTGCATGCGCTGTGCAGGCTGCCTTTGGAATTGGATGAGTGTTTGAGGTGAGCTGGGTAGTAGAGAGGAGGAGCACGGGACTGGTGATATCTCACAAGCACAATGGTGATCTTCATGTCTCTTGCTATCTGAGGTGCCACAACTAACGGTGGCTGTGTCCTGCAACTCTGGAATTGGCGTGGAGCAGGCGAGCGGAACACCACAGCGCTTCTGAGGATGAGGGTGTTGTGGAAGAGGTTGGTGTCTACTGTCATGGTGCTTACTGCTGGTGTTGTGTGGTGTTTTTCTTTGCAGATGGTGAAGAAGAACCTGGCAACTGCAGGAAAATGTCAGGTAGCTGATGTGTCTTTTGTCAAGGATGGATTCAGACCCCTGGCCCACTGAAAGCTAAGTTGAGGGGTTCGCCACTGGGAAGTGGGACAAGGGGACAAGGTTGGCAACTTGCAGGAGGGGGATTTAAAGTTACTATAGGGCAAAGGGCTGTCCGGGAGCAGTCCCCTCTGGGCAGGTAAAGGGAGTGGGTTGCTCTTCAGCATGACGCTTAGCAGGGGCAGGGCAGTTCCAGCCTGTGTCTTGTGTAGTTTGTGTAGTCTGTCTTCTGTGCCTTAGGCCTTCCTCGGGTCACAATGTGCTCTTGGTGCTCAAGGAGCACAGTAGGCGCCTTGGGCGCCATCCCTAGGGTCTTGAGTGCCTGTACTCTTTGGCATAATGCCAATCGGGTGCTGCTTTTCTTGCGTTACAAGCTTAAAGCGTGGATTGGTCTTGTGTGTCTCCAAACGGTTCTCCTTTGTAGCATTGTTCCCAGCTGCATGAGAAGCTCTGCTCTCTAGCCATCCATTTTTTTGCAGAATGGGACTTCTTCCCTGCATCCTTGTGTTCTTAGGTCTTGATGCCAGCCTTCTTGTGCATACATGTTCTCAGTTTTGAGAGTAACTTCTTGTCACGGGCCATGACAAGTTCTCTTTTTCTGGGGTCGCCACAGAGCCTCCTCACGTCACCATCACGCTCCCATAGGTGGTCTTGTGGGACAGCGTCTTCCGTCCGGGTGTCATTCTTCTTGCCGAGAGTTTTCTCTCCTCTTTTGAGGCACGTTGTTTGTAGTGTTCCATGTACTGTCGGTCTGTGTGTGTTTGGCTTGGAGCTGCCCTGCCCAGGGGTATAGAGTCCGGGGTAGGTGGAGTAGCAATAAGAGCCTATGGCTAATATGTTGATATGCCTAGGCTGTTGAGGCAAAGGGTGTAGTGTCACCTTGGATAGAGTAGATGTCAGCAGCAGGTACAGAGAGTCATTTCTGTAGCATTTTGCAGGTGCCAAGGGGATGACCAGAGTCATCTGGGAGAGGCCGCTAGAGTGCTAGTTGAGCACATAGAATCTCCAAGGTTTTAAGGCTTGTATGTGTAGGGCTTAATGTTTGACCTATTTTTTTTAATGGCAGGCTGTAGTTGGACTCTAGACGGTATTCCTAAATGGGAGCCAGACCTCTGGCATTGTTAAGCTATTGCTCTGCATCCAGGTGACTCATTTGATACTGTTTTTGCAGATGCAGACGGATGAGCTGTGCCCCTAAGGGTGATATAGGAGAGCAGAATGCCGTAAGAAGGTGGGTCGGCCTGTGGTGTCAGAGGCGAGATATGACTGGTGGCTATACGACTACATCATGGCTTTTTTTTTTAATTTGAAGGTGCAAAGCAAGGAATAATATGGGATATGGGCACCAGAGCTGACTTGGGCAAGGTGAGCAGTGACTGGTGGGCTGGAGTAGAGGTTGTTATTCAGGTGTTACAATTGCTGGTGAATTTATAAGCAACCCTTGTTGTTTGCATCTTACAGGTGGTGCGCAAGCCTCAACATGGCAACCCAAACTGATGGAGGGCAGGTGGCTGAGCTGTCAAGGGAAACAAGTGTGAGATGGGGATCGGTGTGGGCAGGCTGTGGTTTGGGGCACTATCTCACCATGTGCCTTTTTGCTTGGGTTTTTGCAGGTGCCACATGTAGGCTCAAAGGGGCGATGCCGTGTGCCGATGAGCGGTCTGAGAAGGTGAGCAGGTTGTGGGCCGGGTTGATGTCTATGAGCAAATTATTATACGGCAACTCAGTGAAGTGTTTCTCTCTGGTGTTGCAGGTGCTGTGTGGGCTGCCTCTGGAATTGGCTGTGCGTTTGAGGTGAGCTGGGTAGGAGAGAGGAGGTGCACGGGGCTGGTGATTTCTTGCAAGTGCAACAGTAATTTTGTGTCTCTTGGTATCCTAGGTGCCAGAAGCAATGACAGCCGCCGTGTCCGACTCTGTAATTGGCATGGAGCAGGTGAGCAGAATGCCACGGTGTGTCTGAGGTGGGGGATTTTGTGGGAAATGCCTCTGACCGATGTGGTGCTGACTGAGGGCGGTGGTGTGTGTGTGTTTATCAGTTTGTCTGTGGGTGTTTTGGGGATTTTTTTGGCGTGTGGTGTTTTTGTGGTTTGTTTTTTGTTTTTTTGCAGATGATGAAGAGGCACCTGGTGACTGCAGGATTAATCTAGTGGGCTGATTGTGGTTATTCTTGTCGAGGATGGATTCAGGCTCCCGGCCTTCTGAAAGCTAAGTTGAGGCAGCGATGCTGAAGAGGGGTTGGGGGAGGGAGGGGACCAGGCTGGCAATTGCATGAAGGGGTTTTAATGATAGTGTAGGGGAGAGGGCTGTCTGGGAGCTGTCACCTTTGTGCAGGTAAAGGGAGTGGGTTACTCCTCAGTGTGATGCTAGCGTGGGCAGGGCAGTTCTAGCCTGTCTGTTGTTGTGTAGTTTGTGTAGTCTGTCTTCTGTGCCTTAGACCTTCCTCAGGTCTCAATGTGCTCTTCGCGTTCAAGGAGCATGGCAGGCACTTTAGGCGCCATCCCTAGGGTCTCAAACGCCTGTACTCATCAGCATGGTGCCAATCGGGCACTTCTTTTCTTGTGTTACAAGCTTAAAGCGTGGATCGGTCTTGTGTCTCGGAAGTTTCTGGACGGTGCTCTTCTGCGGCGCCGTTCCCAGTTCCGTGAGCAGCTCTGCTCTCTAGCCATCTGTTTTTGCAGACTGGGACTTCTCCCCTGCATCCTCATGTTGTCAGGTCTTGATGCCAGCCTTCTTGCACATACATCTCAGTTTTGAGAGTAACTTCTTGTCATGGGCCGTGACCTTCTCCTCTCTTTCTGGGGTTGCCCCAGAGCCTCCTCACATCACTGTCACGGTCTCATAGGTGGTCTTGCCGGACAGCGTCTTCCATCCCGCTCTCATTCTTCTTGCTGAGAGTTTTCTCTCCTCTTTGAGGTGTGTTGTTTGCAGTGTTCCGTGTAGTGTCGGTCTGTGCCTGTGCATATTTGGCTTGGAGCTGCCCTGCCCGGGGACGTAGAGTCAGGGGTAGGTGGAATAGTGATAAGAGTCTACGGCTAATATGTTGATATGCCTAGACTGTTGAGGCACAGGGTGTACAGTCATCTCGGATCCGGTAGCCATCAGCAGGCTGTGCGGACAGCTCTTTCATGAGTGTTTTATGGGGATGAGCAGGGATGAGCAGGACTATGTGGGAGGGGCTGTGCAGGGCTAGTGAAGCAGATTGCAGCTCAAAAGCATGAAGGCTGCTTTGTGTGGGGTTTAAAGGTTGTGGGTTTTCTTTTAATGGCAGGCTGTAGTTGGACTCTAGAGGGTATTCCTGAATGGGAGCAAGACTTTTGGAATTGTTAAGCTATCCAGGTTACTCCTTTAATACTGTTTTTGCAAATGCAGTGGGACGATCCACACACCTAAACGCAGTGTAGGAGAACTGAGCAGAGCACCATAAGAAGGTGGGTTGGTCCATGGTGTGCAAAGGCAAGATCTGACTGGTGGCTATATGAGAAGCTTAGGTACGCAGTTTATGTCTTGGTTTGAAGGTGTGAAGCGGTGTGGGATATGGGCACCAGAGCATACTAGGGCATGGCGAGCAATGACTAGTGAGCTGAAGTAGCAGTTATTTTTCAGATGTCATAGTGTTGGTGAAGTTAAAGCTTCCCTTGTTGTTTGGGTTCTACAGGTGATACCCGCACCTCAACATGGCAACCTGAAAACAGCAGAGGCAGTGCAGGTAACCACCCAAGGTAAAGGAGTGGGAGATTAGAATCGGTGTGGGCAAGCTCTCATTTTGGGCAGTATCTCAGCATGTGTTACTCACTTTAGATTTTTGCAGGTGATGCATGTAGGGTCAGAAGACTGAGGCAGTGCACTGACAAGTGGTCCGAGAAGGTAAGGCGCTTGTCGGCAGGGTCAGCATCCGAGAGCTCAGTATCCTGCAGCCACTTGATGAAGCTTTTCTCTTTGGTTTTGCAGGTGCTGTGCAGGCTGCCTTTGGAATGGGATGAGCATTTGAGGTGAGCTGGGTAGTAGAGAGGAGGAGCACGGGACTGCTGATATCTCACAAGCACAATGGTGATCTTTATGTCTCTTGCTATCTGAGGTGCCACAAGTAATGGTGGCTGTGTCCTGCAACTCTGGAATCAGCATGGAGTAGGCAAGCGGAACACCACGGCACTTCTGAGGATGAGGGTGTTGTGGAAGAGGCTGGTGTCTACTGTCCTGATGCTTATTGTTGGTGTTGGTTGGTTTGTGTGGTTTATTGTTTGGGTTTTTTGCAGATGGTGAAGAAGAACCTGGCAACTGCAGGAAAATGTCAGGTAGCTGATGTGTTTTTGTCAAGGATGGATTCAGACCCCTGGTGCTCTGAAAGCTAAGTTGAGGGGACCACCACCGTGGAGAGGACAAGGTTGGCAACTTGCAGGAGGGGGGATTTAAAGTTACTATAGGGCAAAGGGCTATCTGGGAACAGTCCCCTCTGGGCAGGTGAAGGGAGCGGGTTGCTCTTCAGCATGACACTAGCGCAGGTAGGGCAGTTCCAGCCTGTCTGTTGTCTAGTTTGTGTGGTCTGTTTTCTGTGCCTTAGACCTCCCTCGGGTCTCAATGTGCTCTTGGCGCTCAAGGAGCACAGCAGGTGCCTCGGGCGCCATCCCTAGGGTCTCGAGTGCCTGTACTCATCAGCATAGTGCCAATCGGGTGCTGCTTTTCTTGCGTTACAAGCTTGAAGCATGGATCGGTCTCGGGAGTCTCCAAATGGTTCTCCTTTGTAGCATTGTTCCCAGCTGCATGAGAAGCTCTGCTCTCTAGCCATCCATTTTTGCAGACTGGCACTTCTTCCCTGCATCCTTGTGTTCTTAGGTCTTGATGCCAGCCTTCTTGTGCATACATGTTCTCAGTTTTGGGAGTAACTTCTCATCACAGACCATGACAAGTTCTCCTCTTTTTCTGGGGTTGCCACAGATCCTCCTCATGTCACTGTCACAGTCTCATAGGTGGTCTTACCAGGCAGCATCTTCCGTCTGGGTGTCATTCTTCTTGCCAAGAGCGCTCTCTCTCCTCTTTGAGGTGTTGTTTGCAGTGTTCTGTGTACTGTCGGTCTGTGTGTTTGGCTTGGAGCTGCCCTGCCTGGGGATGTAGAGTCAGTGGTAGGTGGAATAGCAATAAAAGTCTGACTAATATGTTGATATGCCTAGACTGTTGAGGCAAAGGTTGTAGTGTCACCTTGGATAGAGTAGATGTCAGCAGCAGGTACAGAGAGTCATTTCTGTAGCATTTTGCAGGTGCTGAGGGGATGATCGGAGCCAGCTGAGAGAGGCAGCTAGAGTACTAGTTGAGCACATTGAATCTCCAAGGTGTTAAGGCTTGTATGTGTAGGGCTTAATGTTTGACTTTTAATGGCAGTCTGTAGTTGGACTCTAGAGGGTACCCCTGAATGGGAGCAAGACCTTTGGTATTGTTAAGCATTTGCTCTGCATTGAGGTGACTCATTTGATATTGGTTTTGCAGATGCAGAGGGATGAGCTGTGCCCCTAAGGGTGATATAGGAGAACCGAGCAGGGTGTCGTAAGAAGGTGGGTCGGCCTGTGGTGTCAGAGGCGAGATATGACTGGTGGCTATATGACTACATTATAGCTTTTTTTAATTTGAAGGTGCAAAGTGAGGAATAACGTGGGGTATGGGCACCGGAGCTGACTCGGGCAAGGTGAGTGGTGATTGGTGGGCTGAAGTAGAGGTTATTTTTCAGGTGTTGCAATTGCTGGTGAATTTATAAGCAACCCTTCCTGTTTGGATCTTGCAGGTGGTGTGCAATCCTCAATGTGGCAACCCAAACTGACGGAGGCCGGGCGGCTGAGCTGTCAAGGGAAGCGAGTGTGAGATAGGGATCGGTGCGGGCAGGCTGTGCTTTTGGGCACTATCTCAGCATGTGCCTTTTTGCTTGGGTTTTTGCAGGTGCCACATGCAGGCTCGGAGGGGTGATGCCACATGCCAACGAGTGGTCTGGGAAGGGTGGGCCGGGTTGATGTCTATTAGCAAATTATTATATGGCAACTCAGTAAAGTGTTTCTCTCTGGTTTTGCAGGTGCTGTGCAGGCTGCCTCTGGAATTGGCTGAGCGTTTGAGGTGAGCTGGGTAGGAGAGAGGAGGAGCACAGGGCTGGTGATTTCTTGTAAGTGCAACAGTAATTATGTCTCTTTGTATCCTAGGTGCCAGAAGCGATGACAGCCGCAGTGTCCAACTCTGTAATCGGCATGGAGCAGGTGAGCAGATTGCCACGGTGTGTCTGAGGTGGGGGATTTTGTCGGAAAGGCCTCTGACCAATGTGATGCATACTGAGGGTGTTGGCGGGGCGCATGTGTGTGTATTGGTTTGGATGTGGGTGTTTTGCAGGGTTTTTGGTGTGTGTGGTGATTTGTAGGGTTTTTTTTTTTTCAGATGATGAAGAGGCACCTGGTGACTGCAGGATTAATCTAGTGGGCTGATTGTGGTTATTCTTGTCGAGGATGGATTTAGACTCCCTGCCCTCTAAAAGCTAAGTGGAGGCACTTATGCTGGAGAGGGGTCGGTGGAGGGAGGGGACAAGGCTGGCAATTGCATGAAGGGGTTTTAATGATAGTGTAGGGGAGAGGGCTGTCTGGGAACAGTCCCCTTTGTGCAGGTAAAGGGAGCGAGTTACTCTTCATTGTGATGATAGCGTGGGCAAGGCAGTTACAGCCTGTGTCTGTTGTTGTCTAGTTTGTGTGGTCTGTCTTCTGTGCCTTAAGCCTTCCTCGGGTCTCAATGTGCTCTTGGTGCTCCAGGAGCCCAGCAGGCACCTTGGGCGCCATCTCTAGGGTCTCGAGTGCCTGTACTCTTTGGCATAGTGCCAATCGGGTGCCACTTTTCTTGCGTTACAAGCTTAAAGCATGGATCGGTCTTGCATCTCAGAACTTTCTGGACGGTCTCTTTTATGGCATTGTTCCCAGCTGCGTGAGCAGCTCTGCTCTCTAGCCATCCATTTTTGCAGACTGGCACTTCTTCCCTGCATCCTCGTGTTCTTAGGTCTTGATGCCAGCCTTCTTGCACATATGTGTTCTCAGTTTTGGGAGTAACTTCTCATCATGGACCATGACAGTTCTCCTCTTTTTCTGGGGTTGCCACAGAGCCTCCTCCTCACGTCACTGTCATGGTCCTGCAGGTGTTCTTGCCGGACAGCATCTTCCATCCAGTTGTCATTCTTCTTGCTGAGGGTTTTCTCTCCTCTTTGAGGCACGTTGTTTGTAGTGTTCCGTGTAGTGTTGGTCTGTGCCTGTGCGTGTTTGGCTTGGAGCTGCCCTGCCCGGGGGTGTAGAGTCCAGGGTAGGTGGAATAGTGATAAGAGTCTACAGCTAATATGTTGATATGCCTAGACTGTTGAGGCACAGGGTGTACAGTCATCTCAGATCCAGTAGCCATCAGCAGGCTGTGCGGACAGCTCTTTCATGAGTGTTTTATGGGGATGAGCAGGGCCATGTGGGAGGGGCTGTGCAGGGCTAGTGAAGCAGATTGCAGCTCAAAAGCGTGAAGGCTGCTTTGTGTGGGGTTTAAAGGTTGTGGGTTTTCTTTTAATGGCAGGCTGTAGTTGGACTCTAGAGGGTATTCCTGAATGGGAGCAAGGCCTTTGGAATTGTTAAGCTATAGCTCTACATACCGGTGACTCATTCGATACTGTTTTTGCAGATGCCATGCACCAAAGAGTGACAGAGGAGGCAAGCAGAGCACCATAAGAAGGTCATTGCAAGGCCCCTCTCCATAACCTTTGAGAAGCTGTGGAGATTGGTGGATATCCCAGAAGACTGGAAGAAGGCTAACGTCACCCCCATCTACAGCAAGGGCTTAAAGGAGAATCCAGGAAATTATAGGGCCTTTGGTCATACCTAAGTCCTTGGGAAGGCTGTGGAATGAATCTTCCTGGGGTCTACCAGAAGTCAAGTGAAGTATGTGATTGGGAAAAGCCAGCACAGATTCACCAAGGCAAATCGTGCTTGACAAATCTGATCACCTTCTGTGACAAAGTAACCTGTTTGGTTGATGTGGGGTGAGCGGTGGACTCTGTCTACTTGGATTTCTCCAAGGCTTTCAATATGGTTTCTGACAGCCTCCTCCTAGATGAAGTCTTGTGTTACGGTGTAGACAAGTCTTCTGTGTGGTGGGTGGGGGACTGGCTGGCAGGCTGCACCCAGAGGGTGGTGGTTAATAGCTCCTTTTCAAACTGGAAACCTGTCACAAGCAGGGTCCCCCAGGGATCGATATTGGGCCCGACACTGTTTAGTATTTTAATTAGTGATCTCGGTGATGGGATCAAGTGTACCCTGATGAAGTTGGACAATGATACCAAACTGAGTGGCGAAGCGGACACTTTAGAAGGGAGAGCCACCCTGCAGAAATACCTGGATAGGGTGGAAGTGTGGGCTAATGAGAACTTTATGAGGGTCAACAAAGACAAATTTAGGGTCTTTCACCTGGGGAAAACATAATCCCAGAGTGCAGCACAGGCTGGGATCTACCCAGCTGGGGAGCTGCTGTGGAAAGGGACCTGGGGTCCTGGTGGAGAGCAAGCTTACTATGAGCTAATAGCATGCTTCTGTGGCAAAGAAAGTCAATAGGATGTGGGGTTGCATCAACAAGGGCATCACCAGCAGAGATAAAGAAGCCTTTATCTCACTGTACTCAGCGCTTGTCAGGCCACGCCTGGAATACTGTGTTTAGTTTTGGTCCCAGCTATACAAAAGATGTGGATGGGCTGGAGAGGGTGCAGAGAAGGGTCACAACAATGATCAGAGGACTGGAAAGCTGGCCATTTGAGGAAAGGCTCAGAGAGCTGACTTTGTTCAGCCTTGAGAAAAGAAAGCTTAGGGGAGACCTTATCACCATGTTCCAGTATTTAAAGGGTGGCTACAAAGATGATGGAGACTTCCTTTTTACAAGGAGTCACAAGGAAAAGATGAGGGGTAACGGGTACAAATTTCTCCTGTGGAGAATCCAATTGGACACAAGAGGAAAACATTTTGCAATGCGAACAATCATCCATTGGAATAATCTCCCCAGGGAAGCAGTGGATTCCCCAACATTGGATGCTTTTAAGATTTGGCTGGACAGCGTGCTGGGTCATATTGTTTAGACAGTGATTTTGCCAAGAAAGTTGGACTAGATGATCCTTGAGGTCCCTTCAACCTGGTAGTCTATGAAGAAGGTGGGTCAGCCTGTGGTGTTGGAGGGAAGATGAATCTTGTGGCTATATGACTGCATAATGGTTTTTGGTTTTTGAAGGCGCAAAGCAATGAGCGAAGCAGGATATGGGTACTAGAGCAGACCCATGCAAGGTGAGCAATGACTAGTGAGCTTAAGTAGTAGTTGTTCTTCTGGTGTTGTGTTGCTGGTATAGTTAGAAACATAGCCTGTTGTTTGGGTTTTACAGGTGGTACGCAAGCTTCAATGTGGTAGCCCCAAATGATGTAGTCTGGGTGCTAAAGCGGCCAAGGTAAAGGAGTAGCAGATGGGAAATGCCGCAGGCAGGCTGCGGTTTTGGGCAGTATCTCAGCACGTGCCTTTTGCTTTGGTTTTTCTATGTGTCACAGGCAGCCTTGGAGGGGTGTAGCCACCTGCTGAGGAGTGGTCTGAGAAGGTGAGGTGTTTGTGGGCCGGGTCACCATTTAGTAGCAAAGTATTACATGGCATCTTGGGTAAGCATTTACCTCTTGGCATTGTGGGAGCTGTGCCAGTTCCCTTTGGAATGGGATGAGCAGTAGAGGTGAGCTGGCTAGTAGAGAGGAGGAGCACGGGACTGGTGATATCTCACAAGTGCAATGGTAACTCTGTCTCTTGGCATCTTAGGTGCCATGAGTGACAGCTGCAGCATCCGACTCTGGAATTGGCATGGAGCCGGTGAGCAGAGCAGTATGGCACTTCTGAGGAGGAGGGTCTTGTGGAAGAGGTTGGCAGTAACCAGTGTGATGCTGAATACCAGCACTGTGTTGTGGCTTTTTTTCCAGATGAAGAAGGAGGACTGGGTGACTGCAGCAACATCCCAGTTAGCTGCTTTGTTTTTTTTTCTTTGAGGATGTATTCAGGTCCCCAGCCCTCTGAAAGCTAAGTTAGGGGATCAGTGCGTGGGAGGGAACAAGGTTGGGAAATGCAAGGAGGGGTTATGAAGTCAGTGTAGGGGTGAGGACTGTCCAGGAAGAGTCCCCTTTGGGAAGGTAAAGGTAGTGGGTTACTCTTCAGCATGACGGTAGCATGGGCAGGGCTGGGCAGTCCCAGCCTCTGTGTGTGGTGGTGTGTACTTTTCTGTAGCCTCTTCTCTGTGTGTTTAAACCATAGTTTTCTCAGGTGTTAATGTTGCTGTAGCTTTTTGTGATCAGCAGGCACCTCGGTAGCCCTCCAAAGGGTCTCAGGGTGCATTGCCTCATCAGCATAGGGCCTGTTGAGCACTTCTTACCTTGCCATTGTAGCTTAAAGCATGGACTTGTCTGGCATGAATGGCATTGTAGATGTTTTTGAGAGGTCACTTATTGTAGTGGCAAGCCAGGCGGTGCCCACAACTCTGCTCTTGAGGGTTCTGTTTCCATAGTTTTCTCTAGGGATTTCATCCCTGCACCCTTAATGGTCTTAGGTTTTAAAGCCTGGCTTCTCATGCATCCATTGTTCTGTTTTTGATGGTAGTTTTCTCTCATGGGCTGTGGCAGTCACCTCACTTTTTTCCCCAGGGATGCTCTAGGGCATCTATGCTGTCATGGCACTGCAGGGTTTCTTTGCTGGAGGCATCCTCCCTATGGGAGTTCTTCTCACTTGTGGTCCTCTCATGTCTTATGGTCAAGTTGTTTGTGGTGTCTGTGTGAGGACTGTGTGTGTGTGTGTCTGGGTTGGAGCTGCCCTGCCCAGGAGCGTAGCAATGTTAAAGACAGGGGTAGCACAGCTTTATGGTGGTACAGTTACATGTTGATCTGTCCAGATTCTTTAGGGAAAGACTGTGCAGTCCATCTCTGGGCAAGTAGCTGTAGACAGCTGCCACAGTTACTTTAATTGTGTTTTGTGGGTGCCAGTGGTTGGGCTCTGGCCTTTTGGGAGTGGCAGTTTGCATGGTAGTTGAGCAGGTTTAATGCTATATTTCGTCAAACTTGTATATGTGGGGCTCAGTATCTGGGGCTTGTTTTTTTTTTTCCAGCTGTAGTTAGAAGGCATATGCATAACTAAGACCTTTGGTCTTGTCAAGCTATGGGTCAGCATCCAGGTGACTCGCTTTACAATGTTTGAGTAGCATGGTCTGTTTAGGTGGAGGTGGTTTGGGCAGTTTTTTTGGATAGCCAGTAGCTATTGGCAAGCAGGGTGTAGAGTCCCTTTAGTTGTGTTTTGCCGGTGGCCTAGGGTGATTTGGATCACCGGAGAAGATACTCAAGCGAGTCTTGCCAGAGCATACAAATTGATGCCAAGCATCTTCCCTGGCTTGCTGTTAAGAAGGCTGAAACTTTGGAATCATATGGAGCGGCAACATTGTTTTGAAGTGTGTGGCAAGACAGTTCCAGGGATGGCTCTAGAACTGGGGCAATATGGCATCGTGGTAGGTGGCTGGTGAAACAAGTGTGTTTTGAGCGAGGGGTGGGGTGAGTGGCTGTTGAAGGAGTATTAGCTTCTGAATGTGCCTAACCTTGTATGTGTGAGGTGTTTCATCGCAGGTTGTATTTAATGTTGAGCATAATGCTTTTTTAAAAAAAAAAAAAAAACCAAACACAGCTGGGGGATCTCTTTTTTTTTTTTTCTTTCTCTCCCTGGCTTGTTTGGTTTCTCTTCCCCTGGTACTGGCCAGTCTGTGAGGTGATGTTCATTGCCAGTGTTTTGGCGGAGGTTGGGCTCAGGCTGGGGTTTTCATAAGCAGGGCAATTTGAGGCTCTGGGGGAGCGCCGCAGACACGGGGCAGAGGTCTGTTGTGGCAGGCTGGTGGCAGAATGGATCAGTTGAGAGTGAGGGGTGGTTGGTGAGGTAGCTGAATGAGTGGTGTGTGATGACTGTAGGTAACCTTGCATGATTGTGTGGTGGTGTGTTTAATGTTTCTTGGTAGGTTGTGTGTGGAGTTGAGATTTTTTTTTTCTTTTCAGACATTTAGAAAAACTATAATAAAAAAAACCCAGCTGGGGGATTTTTTTTTTTTCCCCCCAGCTGGGTTTTTTTTTCCCTGGTCCTGGCCGCTCTGTGAGGTGATGTTCATCACCAATGTTTGGGCAGAAGTCAGGTGTGTGGGCCAGGGTTTTTGCAGGGAGGGTGAATTTTTGATGCCCCTGGGAATGCCGTTCCTGGGGAGCACTGTTCTGGAACGTGCCATCTGCATGTCATTGCAGGGAGGCA